>NC_135232.1:1071456403-1072056403 GCF_051348905.1 Ranitomeya variabilis | reverse complement strand
ACATCTACATTAGTTCCTTAGAGGGTCTACTTTCCAAAATGGTGTCACTTGTGGGGTTTTCCACTGTTTAGGCACGTCAGGGGCTCTCCAAACACGACATGGGTTCCGATCTCAATTCCAGCCAATTTTGCATTGAAAAGTCAAATGGTGCTCCTTCCCTTCCGAGCTCTGCCATGTGCCCAATCAATGGTTTACCCCAACATGTGGGGTATCGGCGTACTCAGGACAAATGGTACAACAACTTTTTTGGTCCAATTTCTCCTGTTACCCTTGGTAAAATAAAACAAATTGGATCTGAAGTAAAAATTTTGTGAAAAAAAAGTTAAATGTTCAATTTTTTTTAAACATTCCAAAAATTCCTGTGAAGCACCTGAAGGGTTAATAAACTTTTTGAATGTGGTTTTGAGTACCATGAGGGGAGAACGTTTTAGAATGGTGTCACTTTTGGGCATTTTCTTTCATATAGACCCCTCAAAGTCACTTCAAGTGTGAGGTGGTCCGTAAAAAAAATGGTTTTGCAAATTTTGTTGCAAAAATGAGAAATCGCTGGTCAACTTTTAACCCTTATAACTCCCTAACAAAAAAAAATTATGTTTCCAAAATTGTGCTGATGTAAAGCAGACATGTGGGAAATGTTGTTTATTAACTATATTATGTTATATAACTCTCTAATTTAAGGGCATAAAAACAAAAAATTTGAAAATTGCTAAATTTTCATAATTTTTGACAAATTTCTGTTTTTTTTCACAAACAAATGCAAGTCATATCGAATAAGTTTTACCACTATCATAAAGTACAATATGTCACGAGAAAACAATCTCAGAATCACCAGGATCCGTTGAAGCGTTTCAGAGTTATGACCTCATAAAGTGACAGTGGTCAGAATTGTAAAAATTGGCCGTGTCACTTAGGTGAAAACAGGCTTTGGGGTGAAGGGGTTAATATGTCCGTAATACAAAATACAAAAACTCATGATCCAGATTGACTTTAAACCACAATAAATATCTTATTATTTATAAATTAACCCACAGTCAATGACATATACAGTACTATAAACTGTCTGCCAATACAATGGTAGGACTTGATACTAGGGCACAATGATCCATCGTAAGTAGTATACATTTGTGTGAAAAGGTGTTTGCCCCGTCTGTGTTTCCTATTCTTTTGCATGTTTGTCACACGTACATGGTTCAGATTGCTAAACAAATTTAAGTATTAGACAAGGATAACTGAAGTAAACACAACATGCAGTTTTTAAATGAAGGTCTTTATTATTAAGGGAAAAAGAAATCCAAACTTACAGGGCCCTGTGTGAAAAACTGATTGCCCCTGAGCCTAATAACTGGTTGGGCCACCCTTAGCAACAACAACTGCAATCAAGTGTTTGCAATAATTAGCAATTTGCAGAATTGTTGTAATTCAGCCACATTGGAGGGTTTTCGAGCATAAATTGCTTTTTTAATGTCAGGTCTTGGCCACTGCAAGTCTTTTGATTTTCTTAAGCTATTCAGAGGTGGAGTTGCTGGTATTTTTTGGATTATTTTCCTGCTGCATAATTCAAGTGCACTTCAGCTTGAGATCACGAACAGATGGCTGGACATTCCTCTTCAGGATTTTTTGGTAGACAGCAGAGTTCATGGTTCCATTAACCACAGCAAGTCTTCCAGGTTCTGAAGCAGTAAAAATCCTCTGACCATCACACTACCACTACCATATTTTACTGTTGGTATGCTTTTCCTTTTCTGAAATTCTGTGTTACTTTGACACCAGATGTAATGGGACATACACCTATCAAAAAATTCAACTTTTGTCTCTTAAATCCACATAATATTCTCCCAAATGTCTTGTGGATTATCATGATTTTTTCTGGCAAAACTGAGACGAGCTTTAATGTTCTTTTTGCTCAGCAGTGGTTTTCAGCTTGGAACTCTGCCATGCATGCCATTTTTGCCCACTCTCTTTCTTAATGGTGAAGTCATGAACACTGACCTTAAAGCACACCTGTCAGCAGGATTTTGTTCAGTAAACTACAGACACTGGTTGGTGTGGATATACTGATTAAAATGATACCTTGGTTGATTAAATTCATCTTGTGGTTGTTGTTTAAATTGTATTTGAAATTTTCAGTTAATGATAAAAAATGTATATTCAGCAAAATGGCTCCAGCACCGGCACAGTAGCATGTATCGCATATGTATTGCATTATGCACATAATATTGTACTGTAAAAAAAATAACTTAATAAAAAATGGCACCAGGGGTGCATGTGCAGTACCATATATCGCATTCTGATACATGCTACTGCTCAAGCACAAGGGACGGCACACCGTGAAAAATAGTGGCAGTTAGGAATCGAGTACCGTGGGGTTGCCACCAAGAGGTAGCAAAAAGACTCAGTTCTGAAAAGTCGAAAAGGGCTCCACCACATCCACGTCCCTTAACCTCACCCTTTCTCATCTTGAATGCGTTATGCTTATGAAACCAAAAAAATACTGGCTTTATTTTTCACAAGTACCCTTACAAAGGTCTTATGTACAAATTCATTGTATCTTGCAATGTGTGGCTATTATTTTGGAGATCACAGCTTGATTAAACATGGCAACAGCAGACTGATGTAAATTACAGGTAAAGAGTCCCGTTTGCGTATCTCTGCAGGCTCTGCGCCAGTCGCACAACTGCTAGATAAAGAAACGCTATTTTTTAAAACAATGTAAAATTATGATTTTTTTCAATCATCTTGCTGACAAACTCCAAATGCAGGGTAATGAAGATTATTGCCTCTGCTAAACTGTCACGTAAGGTTATCTGTACCTGAATTGTGCCAGTCGCACAATGGCTAGATATAGATGCCCTATTTTTTAAACCAATAGAAAATTATGATTTTTTTCTAGATTGCCTTGCTGGCATACTCTAAATGTGGAGTAATGAAGATTATTGCCACTGCTAAATTGTCATATAAGATTATCTCTACCCGGATTGCGCCAGTCGTACAACTGCTAGATAAAGATACGCAATTTTTAAACTAATAGAAAATTATGATTTATTTGTCAATTGTCTTGCTGACACACTCCACATGCATAGTAATGAAGATTATTGCCTCTGCTAAATAGTCATGTAAAATTATCTGTACCCGGATTGCGTCAGTCATACAACTGCTAGATAAAGATACGCTATTTTTTAAACCAATCGAAAATTATGATTTTTTTTTTAAATTGCCTTGCTGACAGACTCCAAATGCAGAGTAATGAAGATTATGGCCCCTGCTAATTTGTCAAGCAAGATAATCTCTACCCGGATTGAGCCAGTCGCACAACTGCTAGATAAAGATATGCTATTTTTTTTAACAAATATAATTTTTAGGGATTTTTTTAAATTGCCTTTATGAGACATACCAACAGTAGACTCAGGGAAATTAATGGCAAATGGTAAGGTTTCCGTAGCTCAAGAGGTTTTGCGCCAGTCGCACAACTGCTAGACAAATAATAGGTATATAAGCAATTGACAAAGAATATTAATTACAAATTAGATTTTAAAATGGATGCTGATATATGCTGGCACTGAGGAGTATTATTTTGCGTAAAAAAAATTATAGGGTGCTCTACAGGAATTTTATGTAGCCCAAAAAATGGTTTTTCATACTGTGTTACTACCTAATTTTTATTTTTATTTATCTCTACAAATAGCTGATTTTTATATTTTTTTGGAGTGGAAGAAACCCTCCCTATTTAACCCTAATCCGACAGTTTATTCCTAGTACTAACTACTAAGCAATAGATAGCAAGTGAAATCCCAGTATGTAGCTGGCGCTCTATTTATTTTTTAAGACCTGAAGAAGACTCCAGGGTGTAGGAGTCAAAACGCATTGTCCTGTAATTGTTTAATACTGCAATAAAGCAGATATTTATATATAACATCTATGAGAATCTCTATACAGGAGCGCCGGCTACATACTGGGATTTCCCTTGCTATCTACTCTTTTACCACAGATGTGTGAGGGCCTTTTCCGTGTGCCCAGTCGGCCGAGCTGCAGACCATTCCCTTTGGATTCCTGTCTGTTCCCCTTTGAATGCTTCATTTTCGCCTTTGACTTGTTGAGTGCAATTATATAAGCATGCAATTTACACCTAGTTTCTACTGCATTTACATCGTGGTGGCGTTGTTGCCTTTTTTTTCCTATCTCCAAGGTAGTTTGAATTCATAACCACTAAACAACACAGTGAAAAATAGAAGAGATCTGCAGCATGTACTTGCAATGATGAGTACACCCAGGTGCCTTTCACCCTCCCTCCTATTAAATCTCTCCCTACTTATATCCCAAACTAACCAACAAGTAATCTCTTCACACTCTTCAGCTCTTAAAATAGCTTTTTGGAATAAATAATGCTCAAGATAACCTCCTATCACTCTCCCTACGCTCCTTTCACTCTCCCTATGCTGAAACTATGCTCTTCCTATGCTGTTTCCGCTTGCAATGTGCACAAAATTGCGCCGGCAGCCTTTAAATAGTCCTTATGAGGCTGGAAGGCCAACCAATCATAGTAATGCCACACCAATTATGGCACCAGCATTACTGTGATTGGCTAGCCAGCCCAGCATGTTCATTGGCTGCAAATAAAGCGCCAAACATGATGGGCGGGTCACTCGAATATGCCTAAGCAAATAATTACTTGCCGAGTAACAAATAGCCTGAATACCGTACTATTCGTGCAAGTAATGAATAGTGCTGAATGTATACCCTCATCACTAATAGTGAGCAGTGATGAAGCCATAATCAGCGCAACTATCCTGCTTCTGTGCCTACATAAACAGTCACTGCTGAAAATCAAAGATGAAGCTTTGCATGCAGACTACAGTTGGTGCCTTCAAGGGTGTATGGATGATCCTGCCTGTAATTTTTGGTAGGCTTTACAATTAGTGTATAGCTTTTATGATTAGAGATGGAGGAAGACATGAGACAGGGAGATACTACCCAGCCCAGGCTACGTTCATCTGCTCAGCACGGATTATGTATCAATGAGGAGGAGGAGGCTGAGGAGGAGGAGGAGAAACAGGAGCTCACTGAGCACAAATAGAGCACAACAGACGCTAGTTGTAAAAAGAAAAAGACCAGCATATGGTCGAAACGTCGCTGATGCTATATGGCTAAATAAAGATTTCTTTGGACCATTACACCCGGTGGAGCGCTGTTCTTCTGTGCAGATATTGAGTCTGGCGGTGGCTGCTGATCCCACTGGGAGTCTGAACACTGACAGGCAGGCAGGACAGGTGGGCATGGCTGGCACTCTAGTAGGACAGATGGGCACGGCTGACACTCTGGCAGGACAGACGGGCATGGCTGCACTATGGCAGGACAGGCGGGCACGGCGGAGACTCTGGCAGGTGGGCACAGCTAATGGGACTGGAACCAGTACGGGTAAGACAGGAACATGGACAGGTATGCGTAATATATGGGGACAGGTAAAGACCTGCTCATACTGGAGGAGAAGGGACAGATTCAGGGAGGACAGGAACATGGACATGTATGAGTGATATGTGGGAACAGATACAGACCTGTTCAGATTGCAGGACAAAGACCAGCGAGGAGAGGAATGAGAGTGGAGCACATCCGCAAGGAGCAGAGCAGGGCAGAACCACAAGGAGCGGAGCAGGGTAGAACTGCAAGGAGCAGAGCAGGACAGAGCCGCTTGGAGCAGAGCAGGGCAGAACCGCAAAGAGTGGAGCAAGGCAGAACTTCAAGGTGCGTAGCGAGAAAAGGATGGAATCACAGAGCATGGAGCAAGAGCAGGACAGAATGGCAGAGCGTGGAGCAGGATGGAACCGCAGAGCACGGAGTGAGAGCAGGACGAAACCACAGAGCGCGAAGCAAGAACAGGTCATAACTGCAGAGTGTGGAGCAAGAGCAGGATGGAACCACAGAGCGCACAGCGAGAGCAAGACGGAATCGCAAATGAGCCACAAAGAGTGGAACCAAGAGCAGAGAAGAGCAGAGCTGCAGGGTGTGGCAAGCAGGGTAGAAGTAAACATTGAAAGCAGAGCACAAGGACACACCCAGCAGGGTAGGGAAGGCTACAGACAAAGTTACAAGTAGACACAGGTATAGTACTGAGTTCAGACTATGTCAGATACAGGAACAGGGTAAAATACAAGAGTAGGACACAGTACAGACAAGAACCAACACATGAAAAAATGCTGGGCAAGGACACAGGCCTGAGTATGCAGCCCTCAGGGAGGCATAAACATAACATAAAAAGCACAGTAACATGTCTGGGTATGCAGCCCCAGATGAGGCAGAGACAGAACATACAAGCACAGAAAAAGGTCTGGGTATACAGCCCCTAGAGAAGGCAGAGACAGGACAGGACCTGGCAACTCAGCAACAAAGTACAGACTGACATTGTACATTGCTCAGGCCCCACCCTAGGGGTGGGGATGTCTTAAGTACCTGAGGCTTCATGGCAATTGGCTGGGGACACCTTAGAAAGGTGCACAACATCTCCATAAGACTCAGGAAGTGCCAGCGGCGACACCCTAAGCATACAGTCAGGAAGTATGTAAAGAGCAGACAGGAGACATGAGGTACACACATGGAACCGGCAGCAGGCAGAACTCCTGGCATGGCCTGGACCAGTGAGTAGGTATAAGGCAGGTGGGGAATGTGAGGCCATGCAGTGATGCTAGCAGGGTTGTTACACTAGTACCGACATACGATTTGCCCCGCCTCTCCAACATCGATCGACTGAGGAGGGGAATACGGAGGAAGCAATGGAAGAGGTGGAGATGGAGAGTAGTCATCATGGTGGAGACAAGGAAGTGTTGGATATAGGGACCTTGGCACATATGGAAGATATTATGTATCGCTGACTTACCCGTGACCCTCGCTTTATATTCATCTTGGCCAAAAAAATAGGACTGGTTGTTCACCCTGCCACACCCATGCTATAAGGAGAACCTTTCATCTCTCCTTCCTAAGAGGGCTTCTAAAATGGTGCAATACCAGAATGACATTGTGGAAAATATGTTGAAAAAATTCCCATTGGACAACTTTAGCAAAAGGAGGCAAGTGTTATGATCCCAATGGCAGGGGACCTCAAAGATCACAGCAAAGTCTGCAAAACATAAATACCAGCTCATAGGGAAGTGGTAACTAAGCTGACCATATACCTGATCCTAGCGCAAACACTAACAGCAGCCGGGGAACATGCCTACGTTGGTCCTAGACGTCTCGCGCCAGCCGGAGAACTAACTACCCCTATCAGGGAAAATAAGACCTCTCTTGCCTCCAGAGAAAAGACCCCAAAGTAATACAAGCCCCCAACAAATAATAACGGTGAGGTAAGAAGAAAAGACAAACGTAAGAATGAACTAGATTTAGCAAAGAGAGGCCCACTGACTAATAGCAGAATATAGTAAGAAGCCTTATATGGTCAGCAAAAAACCCTGCAAAATATCCACGCTGAATATCCAAGAACCCCCAAACCGACTGACGGTGTGGGGGGAGAATATCAGCCCCCCTAGAGCTTCCAGCAATAACAGGAATCACATATTGTACAAGCTGGACAAAAAATATGAACAATGCAAATGATCAAGAGTACGAAAGCAGGACTTAGCTTATCTTGCAAAGAACCAGGACCTGAAGACAGGAGCAAACAGAAGTGAACTGATTACAACGATGCCAGGCACTGGACTGAGAATCCAGGAAGTTTAAATAGCAACACCCCAAGCCTAACGAAGCAGGTGAGCACCAACCTGGTAAAAGACAATCCAAGTGCCAAATCACTAGTGACCACAAGAGGGAGCCAAAAAGTATAGTTCACAACAGTACCCCCCCTTTAAGGAGGGGTCACCGAACCCTCACCAAGACCACCAGGGCGACCAGGATGAGCAGCGTGGAAGGCACGAACCAAATCGGCCGCATGAACATCAGAGGCGGCCACCCAGGAATTATCCTCCTGACCATAGCCCTTCCATTTGACCAAATACTGGAGCCTCCGTCTAGAGAGATGAGAATCCAAGATCTTCTCCACCACGTACTCCAACTCGCCCTCAACCAACACTGGAGCAGGAGGCTCAACAGCAGGAACCACAGGCACAACGTACCGCCGTAACAAAGACCTATGGAACACGTTGTGAATGGCAAACGACACCGGAAGATCCAAACGAAAAGAAACCGGGTTAAGAACTTCCAAAATTTTATAAGGACCAATAAAGCGAGGCTTAAACTTAGGAGAGGAAACCTTCAGAGGGACATACCGAGAAGACAACCAAACCAAATCCCCAACACGAAGTCGGGGGCCCACACCGCGGCGGCGGTTGGCAAAACGCTGAGCCTTCTCCTGTGACAACTTCAAGTTGTCCACCACATGATTCCAAATCCGCTGCAACCTATCCACCACGGAATCCACCCCAGGACAGTCAGAAGACTCAACATGACCCGAGGAGAAACGAGGATGAAAACCAGAGTTGCAGAAGAATGGCGAAACCAAAGTAGCGGAACTAGCCCGATTATTAAGGGCAAACTCCGCCAATGGCAAGAAGGTCACCCAATCATCCTGGTCCGCAGAAACAAAACATCTCAAATAAGCCTCCAGTGTCTGATTAGTTCGCTCCGTTTGACCATTAGTCTGAGGATGGAAGGCAGATGAAAACGACAAATCAATGCCCATCTTAGCACAAAAAGATCGCCAGAATCTGGACACAAACTGGGATCCTCTGTCGGACACGATATTCTCCGGAATGCCATGTAAACGAACCACATTCTGAAAAAACAAAGGAACCAGATCGGAAGAGGAAGGCAACTTAGGCAAGGGTACCAAATGGACCATCTTGGAAAAACGATCACACACCACCCAGATGACAGACATTCCCCGAGACACTGGAACATCAGAAATGAAATCCATGGAAATGTGCGTCCAAGGCCTCTTCGGGACGGGCAAGGGCAAAAGCAACCCGCTAGCACGAGAACAACAAGGCTTAGCCCGAGCACAAGTCCCACAGGACTGCACAAATGACCGCACATCCCGTGACAAGGAAGGCCACCAAAAGGACCTAGCCACCAAATCTCGGGTACCAAAAATTCCCGGATGCCCTGCCAACACCGAGGAATGAACCTTGGAAATGACTCTGCTGGTCCATTTATCAGGAACAAACAGTCTGTCGGGTGGACACGAGTCAGGTCTACCAGCCTGAAATCTCTGCAACACACGTCGCAAATCCGGAGATATGGCCGACACGATCACTCCCTCTTTAAGAATACCAGCTGGCTCCGAGACTCCAGGAGAGTCAGGCACAAAGCTCCTAGAGAGAGCATCAGCCTTAACATTCTTCGAACCAGGCAGGTATGAGACCACAAAGTCAAAACGAGAGAAAAACAATGACCAACAAGCCTGTCTAGGATTCAGGCGCTTAGCAGACTCGAGATACATCAGATTTTTGTGATCAGTCAAGACCACCACACGATGCTTAGCACCCTCGAGCCAATGACGCCACTCCTCAAATGCCCACTTCATGGCCAACAACTCCCGATTACCAACATCATAGTTCCGCTCAGCAGGCGAAAACTTCCTAGAGAAAAAGGCACATGGTCTCATCACAGAACAACCAGAGCCTCTCTGCGACAAAACAGCCCCAGCACCGATCTCAGAAGCATCCACTTCAACCTGAAAGGGAAGTGAGACATCAGGCTGGCACAAAACAGGCGCCGAAGTAAACCGGCGCTTCAGCTCCTGGAAGGCCTCCACGGCTGCAGGAGCCCAATTAGCCACATCAGAACCTTTCTTGGTCATATCCGTCAAAGGTTTAACAACGCTAGAAAAATTAGCGATAAAGCGACGGTAGAAATTAGCGAACCCCAAGAACTTCTGAAGACTCTTAACAGACGTGGGCTGAGTCCAATCATGAATAGCTCGGACCTTGACTGGGTCCATCTCCACGGCAGAAGGGGAGAAAATAAAACCCAAAAAGGAAACCTTCTGCACTCCAAAGAGACACTTTGAGCCCTTCACAAGCAAAGCGTTATCACGCAAAACCTGAAACACCATCCTGACCTGCTTTACATGAGAATCCCAATCATCCGAGAAAACTAGAATATCATCAAGATACACAATCAAACATTTATCCAGATACTTCCGGAAGATATCATGCATAAAGGACTGAAACACTGAAGGGGCATTAGAGAGCCCAAAGGGCATCACCAAGTATTCAAAATGACCTTCGGGCGTATTGAATGCAGTTTTCCATTCATCTCCCTGCCTAAAGCGCACAAGGTTGTACGCACCACGAAGATCTATCTTGATGAACCACTTGGCGCCCTTAATCCGAGCAAACAAGTCTGACAATAGCGGCAACGGATACTGAAACTTAACAGTGATTTTATTCAGAAGCCGATAGTCTATACAAGGTCTCAAAGACCCGTCTTTCTTGGCCACAAAAAAGAATCCCGCACTGAGAGGGGAAGAGGATGGACGAATATGCCCCTTCTCCAAAGACTCCTTGACATAAGAACGCATCGCGGCATGCTCGGGTACAGACAAATTAAATAATCGTCCCTTAGGAAATTTACTGCCAGGAATCAAATCTATAGCGCAGTCACAGTCCCTATGAGGAGGAAGAGCACTGGACCTGGACACACTGAATACATCCTGATAGTCACACAAATACTCAGGAACTTCTGAAGGAGTAGAAGTAGCAATAGACACCGGCGGAGAATCGCAATGAATTCCCTGACAACCCCAACTTGAGACAGACATAGCCTTCCAATCCAAAACAGGATTATGGGTCTGTAACCATGGCAGACCTAAAACGACCAAATCATTCATTTTATGCAGAACAAGAAAACGAATCACCTCCCGATGTTCAGGAGTCATGCACATGGTCACTTGTGTCCAATACTGCGGTTTATTTTCCGCCAGTGGCGTAGCATCAATTCCTCTGAGAGGAATCGGAACCTTTAAAGGCTCCAGGACAAAACCGCAGCGCTTGGCAAACGACAAGTCCATAAGACTCAGGGCAGCACCTGAATCCACAAATGCTATAACAGGGTAGGAAGACAATGAACAAGTTAAAGTCACAGACAAAATAAATTTAGGCTGCAAATTACCAATGGTGACAGGACTGACAACCTTGGTTAGGCGTTTAGAGCATGCTGATATAACATGTGTAGAATCACCACAGTAAAAACACAGCCCATTCTGACGTCTATGATTTTGTCGTTTGGTTCTAGTCAGGATTCTATCGCATTGCATTGAGACAGGTGTCTGTTCAGACAACACCGCCAGCGGTTTAGCGGATTTGCGCTCCCGCAAACGCCGATAAATCTGAATAGCCAGCACCATAGAATCATTCAGACTTGTAGGAATTGTAAAACCCACCATCACATTCTTAATCGCTTCAGAAAGGCCATTTCTGAAATTTGCGGCCAGAGCACATTCATTCCATCGAGTAAGCACGGACCATTTCCGAAATTTTTGGCAGTACACCTCAGCTTCATCCTGGCCCTGAGAGATGGCCAGTAGAGCTTTTTCTGCCTGAATTTCAAGATTAGGCTCCTCATAAAGCAATCCGAGCGCCAGAAAAAACGCATCAACATCCGCCAATGCCGGATCTCCTGGCGCTAACGAGAAAGCCCAATCCTGAGGGTCGCCACGAAAGAAGGAGATAATAATTTTGACTTGCTGAGCTGAATCTCCAGACGAACGAGGTTTCAAAGATAGAAACAATTTACAATTATTCCTAAAATTCCTAAATTTAAATCGATCTCCAGAGAACAGCTCAGGAATAGGTATCTTAGGCTCTGACATAGGACTGCTAACAACAAAATCCTGAATGCCCTGCACACGTGCAGCAAGCTGATCCACACTAGTAATCAAGGTCTGAACATTCATGTCTGCAGCAAAGCTTCAAGCCACTCAGAGATAAAGGGGAGGAAGAAAAAAAAAACAACTCAGAACTTCTTTTCTTTTAATCCCACTTCAGCAATGCATTAACTATTTATGGGCCTGGCATACTGTTATGATCCCAATGGCAGGGGACCTCAAAGATCACAGCAAAGTCTGCAAAACATAAATACCAGCTCATAGGGAAGTGGTAACTAGGCTGACCATATACCTGATCCTAGCGCAAACACTAACAGCAGCCGGGGAACGTGCCTACGTTGGTCCTAGACGTCTCGCGCCAGCCGGAGAACTAACTACCCCTATCAGGGAAAATAAGACCTCTCTTGCCTCCAGAGAAAAGACCCCAAAGTAATACAAGCCCCCAACAAATAATAACGGTGAGGTAAGAAGAAAAGACAAACGTAAGAATGAACTAGATTTAGCAAAGAGAGGCCCACTGACTAATAGCAGAATATAGTAAGAAGACTTATATGGTCAGCAAAAAACCCTGCAAAATATCCACGCTGAATATCCAAGAACCCCCAACGCTTTTGATGCGTACCACCTGGGTCTTTTATGAGTATTAGTATAAAAAGCCCCATACAGTAACCAAGAGCTACATTACATTTACAGCACCACTCCAGTATTTTTTTTTTTTACTTCACTGCTGGAGCCGCGCTGAAAATCCAAGTCCCTTGCCCCCTGTGTAATACTCACCTTCCAGTGTTTTCATCGGTTTTCACCTCGGCTCTGTCTCCTGCAGTTTGTGACCTGTCTGCGGCTCCAGTGTTTCATGGAGCGGTGCAGAGGTCACTAATCATGTAAGTCTATGGGAGCCTCGTTCTGGCCTGTTCCTCACTCTCATAGTCTTACATTGAGCGCTTGTGACATAGCTTCTCACTTCTGGCCAGTCAGAACCTGCGCTCACAAGTTTGAGCCACAGCACTGCAGCAGTGCCACAAAATAGTGAATACGCCGGAGGATGAGTAAATGACCGGGGATGGGGACTTGCGCTTAAAGCACCATTCCAGCAGTAGAAAAAAAAACCCTGCTAGAGAGGTGCTTTAATAATTTAATAATAAGCAATTTTTTACTATAAAGTTGATAAAGGCTTGGAATAAATGTCTGCAGTCAATTTATATGACTGCAGACTGCCAAATCATGATCAGGAGCTGCGGGCCCATCATATTGTGTATACGGGAACTGCAGGCCCATCATATTGTGTATAAGGGAGCTGTGGTCCCACCATACTGTCTATAAGGAAGCTGCAGGCCAATAATACTGTGTATAAGGGAGCTGCGGGCTATCATACTGTGTATACGGGAACTGTGGGCCCATCATATTGTGTATAAGGGAGCTGTGGGCCCATCATACTGTGTATAAGGGAGCTGCAGGCCCATCATATTGTGTATAAGGGAGCTGCGGGCTATCATACTGTGTATACGGGAACTGCGGGCCCATCATACTGTGCATAAGGGAGCTGTGGGCCCATCACACTGTGTATAAAGGAGCTGCAGGCCCATCATATTGTGTATAAGGGAGCTGCGGGCCCATCATACTGTGTATAAGGGAGCTGCAGGCCAATCATACTGTGTAAAAGGGAGCTGTGGGCCAATCACACTGTGTATAAGAGAGCTGTGGGCCCATCATATTGTGTATACGGGAGCTGCGGGCCCATCATACTGTGCATAAAAGGGAGCTGTGGGACCATCAAACTGTGTATAAGGGAGCTGCGGGCCCATTATACTGTGTATAAGGGAGCTGTGGGCCAATCATACTGTGTATAAGGAAGCTGCGGGCCAATCATACTGTGTATAAGGGAGCTGCAGGCCAATCATACTGTGTATAAGGAAGCTGCGGGCCCATCATACTGTGTATAGGGGAGCTGTGGGCCCATCATACTGTGTATAAGGGAGCTACAGGCCTATCATATTGTGTATAAGGGAGCTGCGGGTCCATCATATTGTGTATAAAGGAGCTGCAGGCCAATCATACTGTGCATAAGAGAGCTGCGGGCCAATCATACTGTGTATAAGGGAGCTGCGGGCCAATCATACTGTGTATAAGGGAGCTGCGGGTCCATCATACTGTGTATAAGGGAGCTGTGGGCCCACCATACTGTGTATAAGGGAGCTGCGGGCCAATCATACTGTGTATAAGGGAGCTGTGGGCCCACCATACTTTGTATAGGGAACTGTGAAGGCATTAAATTGTGCATATGGGAGCTGTTGGCCCATTACACTGTATATAGGGTGGGTCTAGGGGTCATTATAGTTTCTATCATTATGCTCTGTCAGCATTATACTGTGTAAAGGGGAGCATTGGGCTTATTCTTTCAATAGGGGAGCAGTGGGAACATCATACTGTGTATAGGGGAGTTGTAGAATCATCATAATGTGTATAGGGGAGCTGTATTGGCCTTATACTGTGTATATGGAAGCTTTGAGCTTACCATACTGTGTATAATGGAGCAGTACATGGGGGAACTTAGGGGACATTATTAAATGTTAAGTGGGCACTTATTGTTATAGGGGCACTCAGAGTATTGTAACCATCAATGTTGCATATGGGGTATTATTACTTTCTAGGTAAAAAATGTGTAGGGTACAACCAAGGGGCATTAATATTTTCTAGGAGGCAATTTTACTCTCTAGAGAGCACAAGGGAGTCATTATTACTATGTAAGGGGCACACAGTGGTGGCATTATTATGTGGGGCAGTAAGAGGGGTTGTTATTGTACCACACAGTAGGTGCAGTAATTTGGTGACATATGGCAGCAGCGGCTCAGTATTGGGATATCAGCAGGATGAGGAGTTTGTGCAGATTGGGGAAAGATGGGGACAGTGCAGGAAATGTGAGGAGTCAGATGTGTTGTCTTATTCTTCTTCAGACAAGTCCTGGCTGGAGAAGTCGTCATGTCAGTGTGGGCCAGATAGAAAAGATGGGAAAGTGAATGACTCCATCAGAGAAAACGTCAGCTGTAAGTCACCATCTATGACTGTAGTGTTATCTCTTATATGGTCTGCAGAAGTGGTATCTACCACTATATGGTCGCAATGTGGCAGTAAAATCAAAGTTTGCTTTTGTATATAGATTTATTTTCAATCACAGCGCAGTCATATTCTGGGGTTCCACTATATTCAAAATTAGAGTGTGCAACCATAGTTGTAATGGCTGCACTCAATTTTATTGTGCTAAGGCAAGGAAATGTGCAATACATGAAATGTGAACAGCATAATGGCTTGTGAAATTTATGAAAAAACACATGAGATTCTTAGCACAAGATTTGGCCAAACGTTGTGAGCCCATCCACCAAACGTCAAGGTAATCTCAAAACGGATGGGTAACTAACCTGTCTGCCTAGTGTGAACACTTACCTATGGCTAATAACATGGTAAAGCCTGCATTTATAGGGAGGTTAGAACCAACTGTGTTAATACAGTAACACAATAAAATTGAGTGCAGCCATTATCTATTTGCTATGTAATTACATCCAAACACAGTATGTTGATGCCAGATGTAATGGACATAAACCTACCAAAAAGATCAAATTTTGTCTTGTAAATCCACAGAATATTCTCACAAAAGTCTTGGGGGATCATCAAGATGTTTTCTGGCAAAACTGAGATGAGCCTTAATGTTCTTATTGCTCAGGAATGGTTTTCATCTTGGAACTCTGCCATGCATGCCATTTTTGCCCAGTCTCTTTCTTAATGATGAAGTCATGAACATTGACCTTAAAGTGTACCTGTCAGCAGGATTTTGTTCAGTAAACTACAGACAGTGTCAGGATGGTGGTGTTATACTGATTAAAATGATACCTGAAATTCATCTTGTGGTTGTCGCTTAAATGGTATTTGTATTGTTCAGTTAATGATAAAAAAAATGTATATCCAGCAAAATGGCACCGGCACCTGCACAGTAGTGTGTATCGCATATGTATTGCATTATGCATATAATATTGTAGGGACAAAAAAAAAAATAACAATCAAAAATGGCATCGGCGGTGCATGTGCAGTAGCATCTATCACATTCTGCTACATGCTACTGTTTAAGGACCACCTGCTCCATTTTGCTGTAGCCACATTTTTTTCGCGAGCAAAATGGCGGCGGTGCATGCTCAATAGCATCTATTGGCAAGAGATAGATGCTACTCCGCATGGGCCACCAGTGCCATTTTTAAGAAGTTAAAACTTTTTTTTTAACCCTACAATATAAAATGCATAATGTGATACATATGCGCTACATTCTACTGCACAGGAACAGCTGCCGGTGACATTTTGCTGAATGTAATTTTTTTTCTAACCAAACAATATGATATGCATTATGTAAAATGGAAGGCAGGACACTGAAAGATCAGTGACTCATCATAAATGCATAAGGATGCATATGTAAGCAGAGCACCACATAAAGACCTGTCAACAGGCCCGCCCCGACGCATGAGACTCTCATTAACTGAAAACTACAAATACAGATTAAACAACAACTGCAAGATGGATTTAATGAACCAAAGTATAAGTTTAATTATTATAAAGTCGCCAACCTGACAGTGTCTGTAGTTTGCTTAGCAAAATCCTGCTGACATGTTCTCTTTAACTGAGGCAAGTGAGGCCTGCAGTTCTTTGGATGTTGTTGTGGGGTCTTTTGTGACCTCAAATGGTTTTGAATGGCTACTAAAGGAAACGTCCTCACTTGTGACCCATTTGCTTGTAATCAGTGTGTGTGTGCATAAAAGCTGAGTGAGTTTTTGGGATCCAGACAGACTCTTGCATCTTTCATCCAGCCACTGACATTTCTGGATTAAAAGTCATGGGGAAAGCAAAAGAATTGTCAATGAAACTACGGGAAAAGGTAGTTGAACTGTATAAAACAGGAAAGGGATACGAAAAGATATCTAATGAACTGATAATGCCAGTCAGCAGCGTTCAAACTGTAATTAACAAATGGAAGATCAAGGGCTCTGTGAAAACAAAACCACGGTCAGGTAGAAGAACAAAACTGTTGTCCACAACTGCCAGGAAAACTGTTTGGTATGCAAGGAAAAACCCACAAATAGCATCAGCTGAAATACTGAACTCTCTGAAAACTAGCGGTGTGGCTGTTTCAAGATGTACAATAAGGAGGCACTTGAAGAAAAATGGTCTGCGTGAATGCCACAAAGTATCTTGCCAACAATGCGTAAAACAGCACAAGGACAAGCCTCAAAGCATCTGGAACAAGGTAGTTTGGAGAGATGAGATCAAAATTGAACTTTTTGGCCTCAACCATAAATGTTACATTTGGAGAGAGGTCAGCAAGGCCTATGATGAAATAAACACTATTCCTACTGTAAAGCACGGAGGTGGATCACTGATTTTTTAGTGATGTGTGAGTAACAAAGGCACAGGAGACTTGGTCAAAGTTGAAGGAAAGATGAATGCAGCACATTATCAGCAAACACTGGTGGCAAATTTAGACTCATCAGTCCAGAAGTTGCACATGGGACGTACTTGGATTTTCCAACATGAAAATGATTCAAAGCACAAGGCCAAGTTGACCTGTCATTGGCAGAACAAACTGAAGGTTCTGGAGTGGCCATCTCAGTCTCCTGACCTCAATATCATTGAGCCACCCTGGAGAGATCTCCGGCGTGCAGTTCATGCTAGACAGTCCAGGAATTTACAGGAACTGGAGGGTTTTTGCCAAGAAGAATGGGCAGCTTTACCATCTGAGAAAATGAGAAAATAAAGAACTTCATCCACAACAGCCACAAAATACTTCAAGCTGTCATTGATGTTAGAAGGGGCAATACACGGTATTAAGATATGGGGTACATAAGCTTTTGATCAGGGTCATTTGGATGTTTGGGTTGTCATCATGATTTAGAAATAGAAAACACAGTAGTTTGACAATAAATGGCTTCACCCAACGACTAACCATGAGTGGGGAAAAAGTTTTTTTGTTATCATTTATATTCTCTGAAAAAAGGCCAAGGAAGCAAAAATTCTCCCAGGGTATATAACCTTTTGAGCACAACTGTTAATATGCCAGTGTTATTTCTAATCAGTGTTTTGAATGCTTATTTTTCTGTACTTTTATTAATTTTGAATAATAATTAAATAATTTTTGAAAGATCTCTGAATCCTCTTTTTGTGCTATATTTTTTTTAGTGGTAGGACTCGCAAGTGTGGGGACCCTTGAAGTGGGTTGCAAGCTTCAATATTTTGGCAAAATATTAACTAATACCTCACATGTTTATATATGTGTTTTTTCCATTTTATTATTCAGGGTGCAGGTGGGCCCATTTGATCTTGTAAACTGTGGTGCCTGTTCACATGGGATGCATCTGGATAGCGCTGGGCAGCCCGCCTGATCTAATAGTATGGGCATAACTATTAGGCTGTTAACCTGGATGCTGTGCATTTCCATTTGTGTGAACAGCGGCACATACACGTCTTCCGTGTGCAATTACATACCAAGCAACTACCCCCCATTGGGATTGCAGGCTGCGAGTGGTTGTCTCATCGGTATTTTAGCACCTGTGTTACCGCCATCTTAACTATATGGGTCCACTGCATATTGATAGTGCATTTGTTTGGAGGCCTAGGCAGGTAAGCATCTCCGTCTTTGCTAGTGTTTTTTTTTCACAACTGTAAATATACCAATGTGATTTATAATCAGTGTTTTGAGGGCTTATTTTTCTGTACTTGTATTTATTTTTAAAATAAATAAGTAATTTAAAAAAATAATTTTCCTAACCAGCTCAGGGAAATCTGTCAGTTGGGGGCTGATTTTAATATACTATGAAGTGGCCAATAGCCATAAAGGTTCCCAGTCTATTAATATCAGCTCTCAGCTGTTTGCTTAGCCTTTACTGGTTACTATACGGTTGAGCCTCTCAAAAATTGACGTGGGGTTTTCCCTTTATTTACTAACCAGCAAAGGCTAAGTAGAAAGCTGTTAGGTGATATTAATAGCCTAAGAAGGGGTCATAGATATTGGCCCCCTACCAGACTAAGAGCATCAGCCCTCAGCATCCCCAGAAATGGCACATCTATTAGATGTGTCAAATCTGGTGCTTAGCCTACGCTCTTCTCACTCTCCCTGCTGTGGTGGCAAGTAGAATTATAGTTGTGGGGATAATGTCAGCTGTTTTATGGCAGCTCACATCAAGTCCAGGGGCTAATAATGGAGAGGCATCAACAAGACACCACTATCACTGACCCCATAGACAAATTTAACTGAGACAAAGTAAAGTCCTGTAATTGAAAAACAGACAATGTCCTTTACTTGAAATGGAAACTCCCGACCCTCTTTTAGACACGTATTCCACAAAATTTAAAAGGCAAAATTATACTCATGATTCCGACGATAATCTGTTAATACTCATGTCCCACTATGATCCAGATGGTTTAGTGAGTGGTCACATCAGTGATGTGACCTGTCACCATGCTAGCCAGAACACACTGAGCTGAACATGAGAACGTGGAAGCATTTGATCGGTGGTGATATCTTTAAGGTTATTTCCATTATGTCATCCGTCAACGGAAACTAAGGAGGTTTTAACATTACATTGGTAGCTCAAAAGTTTTGGAAAATTGACAGGGTCATCCTCCCAATAACCTAAATCCAGTGGAATCTCTGCTCTCAAATTCAAATGCCCCCTTCTTTGTGAATACTGCAGTTAGCATCCACATGCATGGAATTACTGTGGCGCTATAGAGTTTAAGTCCTCTTTTTCTCTGAAGAGACAATTTGCATATTGTATTAGGAAGAGCACACTAATGAGCTCTAACCCCTTTTTTTGTTCTATAACTTCCCATTGTTGACAGGTAATTGAAGTGGGTTATCTGACGGACAGCAGACACATAGACTGTACATAGGCTTTGAGGGAACACATTTTTTTCCAGTGTGGATATATTTTTTTTGTCTTCAAAATAATTACAGACAGAAGAAACGTCATCGGATTCCAGTTATGAATATTTGGGCTTTTGTGACTGGTGTATGTGCTATAGTTATGAGACATATTTAACCCCTTCATGACCTTGGTATTTTCCGTTTTTCGTGTTCGTTTTTCACTCCCCTCCTTCCCAGAGCCATAACTTTTTTATTTTTCTGTCAATTTGGCCATGTGAGAGCTTATTTTTTGCGGGACGAGTTGTACTTTTGAACAACATCATTGGTTTTACCATGTCATGTACTAGAAAACAGGAAAAAAATTCCAAGTGCGGTGAAATTGCAAAAAAAGTGCAGTGCCACACTTGTTTTTTGTTTGGCTTTTTTGCTAGGTTCACCAAATGCTAAAACTGACCTGCCATTATGATTCTCCAGGTCAGTATGAGTTCATAGACACCTAACATGACTAGGTTATTCCAAACTTTGCTAAAAAAAAAAAAAAAAAAAAAAAAAAATGCGCCATTTTCCGATACTCATAGCGTCTCCACTTTTCATGATCTGGGGTCGATTGAGGGCTTATTTTTTGCATGCCGAGCTGGCATTTTTAATGATTCCATTTTTGTGCAGATACGTTCTTTTGATCGCCCGTTATTGCATTTTAATGCAATGTCGCGGCAACCAAACAAATGTAATTCTGGCGTTTCTAATTTTTTTCTTGCTACGCCATTTAGCGATCAGGTTAAAGTTTTTTTATTGATAGATCGGGTGATTCTGAACGCGGCAATACCAAATATGTGTAGGTTTGATTTTTTTTATTGATTTATTTTGATTGGGGCGAAAGGGGGGTAATTTAAACTTTTATATTTTCTAAAAATTTTTCACATTTTTTTTTACTTTTTTTTAAACTTTTGCCATGCTTCAATAGCCTCCATGGGAGGCTAGAAGCAGGCACAACACACTCGGCTCTGCTACATAGCAGCGATCTGATGTTCGCTGCTATGTAGCAGAAATGCAGGTGTGCTGTGAGCGCCAACCATAGGGTGGCGCTCACAGCTGCCGGGGATCAGTAACCATAGAGGTCTCAAGGACCTCTATGGTTACTATTCTGAGGCATCGTCGACCTCCGATCATGTGATGGGGGTCGGTGATGCGATCATTTCCGGCCGCCCGGCTGGAAGCGGTAGTTAAATGCCGCTGTCTGCGTTTGAGAGCGGCATTTAACTAGTTAATAGGCGCGGGCAGATCGTGATTCTGCCTGCGCCTATTACGGGCACATGTCAGCTGTTCAAAACAGCTGACATGTCCCGGCTTTGATGCGGGCTCACCGCCGGAGCCCTGCATCAAAGCGGGGCTTCTGACCTCGGACGTACTATCCCGTCCAAGGTCAGAAAGGGGTTAAGGCATTGTTGCCCCGGAACTAATGCAATGCATATAATTGCAATGTGGTGTGGTCTGCCAATCAGTCATGAATTAATATCAACCAGGTTTATGATTTTATATATGTCATGTTTCATAACTATAGAAAGCTAAAATCATGATTGGCAATATGGTATTACTATCTCCTGCTTTGGACTTCCAGAGGGGGCAGATAGCTCTCAGATTGGGAATCTCATAATTTTTGGTATCTAAGCTGCATGCTATTGACCAACCCCTAACGAAGGTTACCAATGGGAGGAACAGCTGGTGAAATAAGTATTGAACACGTCGCCAATTTTTTAGGTAAATATATTTCTAAAGATGCTATTGACATGAACATCTCACCAGATGTTGGTAACAACAAAACCAATACATATCCTTAGACACATCACTAAGGTAATGCATCTGAAACACATCTGTGTAAAATTTTAATGTTTATATGTGGTGATGGGACTGGTTTCTTTTTATTTTTATATACTTTTTCTAATAAAACATTGGATTATACAGGAGCCGGAATGGTGAAGGAATTCGTCTTGTCTTCACTATGATAAAAGTTAACTTCTAAATTTAAAATTATTAACTTATGCATTTTTGTGATGTTTCAGAGAGACAAACATTTCAGTCACCATATGATAGTTATTTTCCAATGTGGGAAGTGGAATATGTTTTCTACATATAGATAGAAACACCAGCGTTGTTTAAAATATGTTTAAAATAAAAGCCAGTTTGAGATTTGAAATTTACTAGTGATACATTTTATTTAAAATTGATACAAATGTATAAGCATCTCTCTTCTCTTCATACAGGTAAACATATCATTCATTCTCCCCAATCCCCACAGTTTTAAGCGTGCCCTAAAAACTCATCTGTTCAGACTGGCCTACCGCCTCAATGCATTAACCTAACCATCCCTGTGTGGCCCATAAAAAAAAAAAACATAATCAGGTTCCTCGCATCATGTTCTCATACACTTTATGCAGTTAATAGCACTTTGTGTCTGTACTGCTACATACTTAGGCTGTTAACTGGTTCATGCAGCTTTACATGAACACCCGAGCCTTACACTATGGCTGGTCCAAATAACTAAAGCAATTGTTACCATCCACCTCTCGTGTCTCCCCTTTTCCGCCCTCATTCCTACTGGTATCTGTTTTGAACTGTGATTTCTGTTATGCTGTAATGTCTATTGTCTGTACAAGTCCCCTCTATAATTTGTAAAGCGCTGTGGAATATATTGGCGCTATATAAATAAAACAAATGTTATTATTATTATAAATCAACTGCAAATGAATAGAAAATCTACTGTATCAACCTGAATATAAGCCGCGGCACCTCATTTTACCACAAGAAACTGGGAAAACTTATTGATTCGAGTATAACCCTGATATGCATGGCCCCCTCATCCGTATCCAAATATTCATGGCCTCCTCATCACTATCCTGGTATACATGGGCCCCTCATTCATATCCTGGAACGCATGGCCTCCTCATCCACATCCTGGTATGCATGGCCCACTCATCCCTATACTGGTATGCATGGCCTCTTTATCCATATCCTGATATGCATGGCCCACTCATCCCTATACTGGTATGCCTTGTCTCCTTACCCTTATCCTGTTATGCATGGCCTCTTCATCCCTATTCTGGTGTGCATTGCCCCCTCATCCCTATACTGGTATGCATGGCCTCCTTATCCCTATCCTGGTATTCATGGCCCCCTCATCCCTATACTGGTATGCATAACCTCCTTATCCCTATCCTGGTATGTATGGACCCCTCTCTCTTCTCTATCCTGCTATGCATGGCCCCCATCAGAAAAACATTAAAAAATAAGCCTTTCTACTTACCTTCTCTGCTCTCCCTCACAGCATTCTGTTCTGATGCCAGTAGCTGATTTATGCTTGCAAGCAGCGCATGGCCATGACGACATGTGCTGCTTACAAGCAGAGGACAGCTGCTGGAATACTCACTGCTCTCCATGCCGGAACTATGGGTATGTGGAGCAGTGAATATTCATTGATCTTTAATAGCGGGCACAATAGTCACAGCCTCTGGCTTCCTGCAGCTGCCTGGTGATCATGTGTGCAACCTCTGCTAAAGGGAATGAATATTCACTGCTCTTCACACCCATGGATGTGGAAAGCAGTGAATGATCATTCCCTTTAGTAGCGGCACACGTGATCACCCGGCCACTGCAACAAGACAGCGACTGAGATTACTGTGCCCACTATTATTAGAAATTAATATTCATTGCTCTCCATTCCCATGGGCATGGAAAGCAGTGAATAGTCATTTCTCTTTAGCAGCGTCACAGGGGATAGCCTTAGCAGCTGGCTCCTGCCTCCTGTGACTCACTGCTTCACCTCTGTCTTATTGTCCAAGAAATACTGTCTGTAGGACCCTCACTCTAGTATAAACCGAGGGGGGCTGTTTCAGAATAAAAAATGTGTGCTGAAAAACTTATAAACAAGTATATACGGTATTTAAGTAAATTTGTCATTGACTCTAAATGTATAAAAGAATGGAGCAGCTAGGACATTTTTAGAAATAAAGACTAGATACTTCTTGCTTCACACATTTTATGTAAAATAGATGGACTGAAATAAACATTTTAATTTTACACCTTTCTGCATTACTCGGCAATGGTGAAACATTATTTGTGTCTTCCTTGTTCCTTCCTTTAACTACCCAGGCCTCCAAACAAATGCACTATCAGGAAGCAGTGGACCCATGTAGTTAAGATGGCGGCAGCACAGGTGCAAAAATACCAATAAGACAACCACTCACAGCCTGCCAAACCCAATGGGGGGTGGTTGCTTGGTATGGAGTTGCACAAAGAAGTCTTGTATGTGGTACTATTCACAAAAAGAGGATTCAGAGATCCTCCAAAAATTAAAAAAAAAACACTAACAAAAGGCAGAGATGTTAGTGGTTGTCTCATAGGTATTTTTACACCTGTGTTGCTGCCATCTTAACTAGTGGTTTTTTTTTTAATTTTGGAGGATCTCTGAATCCTCTTTTTGTGCTATATTTCTTTCTTTTTTTAATCACTGACAAGTAGCAGTGATCTAATGATTGTGGATCCCAAGTACAGAATATTATTTTCACATTTTTGCAAAGTGTAACTATTTGTCTATATGAGTAAAAAGAATACATTTTTAGGTTAGAATTTACAGTTTACACTAATATCAATGTATCAGTTCCACTTATGGTTTAAAAAATGTTTTCAGAAAATATACTCTAATTTTGAAAAACGATATTACAGCAATCTGGATATACTTTTAAATAATAGTGTTATAATTCAGAATTAGGTTTTAAATATTTTTACAAGCTATAAGTCAGCAAAACATTTTATAGAATAAAGCTGAAGTCTTTAATTGACGTTTATGATCACGATTTTGATGAGCCCTTGAGCAGCACCTTGTGCTCGTTAAACTGTTTTGAGACTGAAAAATCCTTTGTACTCATCTGGTATTTACTTGATGTTCCTACTAAATTTTAATTAAGAATATTTAGGCTAATGTTTGTGTTCGTTTTTTCGATCACTGGATATGGACTTAGTAAATTAACTCTTAATCTATGTTTCGTTTATAAACCACTTTCACAACCAAGCTGTAATTATATTTTTTATGCTATATTTTGCTCTGTAACTGATTTATAAACTGGTAGAAAAATTTGCTAGAAAAAATTGTGCAGCATACTGTGCTATATCCTTTGGAAAAACATGGAAAAATCGGTGACAGGACTCCTTAAATGGAATTTGTCACCATGTTTGGCCGAAACGAGTTATGGCCACCACCTTTCAGGGCTTATATAGAAAATTCTAAAATGCTGTATATAAGCCCAAAGCCTGACCTGTAAGAGAAGAAAAAAACTTTTATTATGCTCACCCGCGGGACTGTCCGGTCCGAGGGGTGACGCTCTTCTTAGTCCGGCGCCTCCCATCTTCTTATGATTGCCATCCTCCTTCTTGCTTCATGTGGATGTGGATAACGCTTCATCATCCACACAGTCTGCTCGGCATCGTGCTCCTGTGCAGGCGTACTTATCTGCCCTGTTGAGGGCAGAGCAAAATCCTGCTGGGCCTCTCTGACCTTTCCCAGCACCTGTGCACTGCAGTGATTTGCTCTGCCCTCAACAGGGCAGATAAGTATGTCTGCGCATGAGCACAATGCCGAGCAGACTGTGTGGAAGACATAGGTGTATCTAGGGTTTCTGCCAATGGGGGCAAGAGTTCAGTTTGGCGGCCCCCCAGGACATATGCGATTTGCACACTTTGCCATGTACCCATGAGCTCCTCTCCACAATGCTCTCAATGTTCAGTGAAAAACAGAGAAGCAGGAAGAGAAGTTCGTTGTCACAGGACCATAAGTATTAAAATCACTTGTGAGTGAAGTGTCCATGTGATGACTACTAGAACCTGCAGAGCTGAATCCTGACATCACAGGCTTATGAATTCTAACAACTAATGCACTGCACACTTTTAGGATTCTCCCTTGCTGGTGGACAGTCATGTCAGCACAAGCATGTGATTTGTATACTTCTGACCACATTCCGACTAGATGTGCCCAGCCTCACTCAATTCATTTTCATTGAGTGAGGACACACTTGTCTAGTCGGCACGTAACCGCACATATGTAAAATCGCCAGCATGACAGAATCCTGACAGTGTGCAGGGTGCACTGTGAGAAGTCACAAAGAATTACTGCAGACTCATTACAAACCTGGGCATCCCCTTTAATGCTCCTAACATAAATAAAAACATGAGAATTAGTTAGTTCACAAATAACATTTGCATCCAGGTACCTTATAGATGACGTTGTCTCTGGAGCCATTCTTCTTTTCTTCATCTTGTCCAGACCCCCATGATGAGTTTTCTCATCCACAGCTTGTCTCTGCAGACTTCCATCTTCTCCGCTCATTTGCGGAAAATCTCCACATGATGCCCTTAAAGATACTAGTGTCATTATAGTGCTCCTGAATAAAAAATTGCCCTTTACTATATTGTCTGCACAAAATATGACCCCCACATTGTCCCTCTTATGGTGCATGCTCTTCACACTGACCTCTCCTTTTCCATACCAGCCCCCTCTTCACACTGTCCTCTCACACTTTGTCCTCCCTATAGGGCCCAGTATTTATACTGTACTCTCTCATCACACTCCCCCTTCCTGGTATACTGTTCCCTCCTGGCTGTGCCCTTACACTGTCCCCCCATGCTACATCCCCACTGCTCAGTTTCTATTCTGTTTCCACTCACTTTTCTCCCCCATACTGTTTTCTCACACTATTCCCCTCCCTCCTCATACTGTCTCCTCTCACATCCCTCCTGTTTACCATACTGTCTCCTCATATATTTACCCCCTTACTTTCTATGCTGCCTGCTCAACTGACTCCCCATACTGTGCCTGCACACATCCCATCACCCTCATACATGTTTCCTCATACATGCCCTCATTCCCCGGTACTGTTTCCGCACACATGCCAACCCTCCCCCTGTACTGTTTCCTCATATATGCCCCCCATCTCCCCCTTTGCTCTTCATTTTGAGGCCTCAAATCTCCCACACATATTAAATCCCCCCATCTCCACTCCAATTCTCCCCACACAATAAATCCCCCCATTCCCCACACAGCCCCTCATCCCCCTCAGCCCCTCATCACCCCCACACAGCCCCTCATCATCCCCCCATTCCCCACATAGCTCCTCATCATCCCCCATTCCCCACAGGCCCTCAACATCCCCCATACAGGCCCTCATCATCCCCCCATTCCCCACAAAGGCCCTCATCACCCCACTTTTCCACAGAGCCCCTTATCATCCCCCCATTCCCCACACAGCCCCCCATCACCCCCATACAGCCCCTCATCACCCCCTTCTCCCCCAAAACCCCTCATCATCACCCCTTCTCCCACACAGCCCCTCATCATCCCCCTTCTCCCCGCACAACCCCTCATCATCCCCCATTCCCAACACAGCCCCTCATCATCTCCCTATTCCCCACACAGCCTCTTATAATCCACTACACAGCCCCTCATCATCATCCCCCCATTCCCCTCACACCTTGGTAATCTCCTCACATGAATCCATGCTGCAGACCTTCAGTCCTCTCTTCACACAGCTCCATGGTGCAGGTGAAACCCCTTATTTCCCACTTATTTTCTCCAGCAGCCTCAGCAGCTTCCTGCTGTCGTGTCTTCACTGGACTGAAGGAGGCCCCACCCCTTCCAGTGACATCATTACCTCCCGAAATCACCTCTGTTCTAGTCACTGCAGTCAGATCTTCAATTGTACTCATGTCTGTAAAATACGAGTACAATTGAATACTGGGAGCCGGCTCACTGCAGCTTCTCTGTGCCAGCTGTCAGCTTGACAGTCATCACAGAGAACAGCTGACTCTCAGTTTGGGGGGTGGCAGAATGCAGCTGCCAGGGGAGACACTGCGGACCGCCGCATTAGGTGGCCCGACTGTGCCCCCCTGCCAGCTGCGCCCGGGGCACATGCCAAGGCTGCCCCCCTAGATACACCACTGGTGGATGATGCCAGGATGAGTAATCCACATGAAGCAAGCAGGAGGACGGCATTGTAAGAAGATGGGAGGCACCGAACCAATAAGAGTGACTCCCCTCGGACCAGACCACCCCACAGGTGAGTGTAATAAAAGATATTATAGAATGCTGTATACCAGCCCTGAAAGGCGAAGGTCCTAACTCATATCGGCCTAACCTGGTGAAAGATTCCCTTTAACAGAGACTTCAGTGCAGATGTGAACCTAATATAAAAACAAAATGAGCATATGCCCTGCTGTAAGTAAATAATAAATAGTAATAGCACATATAAATTATATAGATCACTTATTTAACTTTCTTTTGATCAAAAACACATACAATCGGGATGATACCTAAAGGGAACCTATCAGTAGGATTGTGCATACTACCCAACACAGTGCCAGGTCAGCGATGTTATACTGAGTAAAATGATGCCTTGGTTGATGAAATCCATCTTGTTGTCGCTTCTTAATCTTTATTTTCAGTTTTGTGTTAATGAACTTCTCGTGCCCTAAGGCGAAGTTCATGTATGTGGTGCTTTGATTATATATTCATAATGCAGACTGCTGACAGGTCACTGATCCGTCAGTCACATGCCCCCTAGTTTGCATAATGAATATACTAATGTATGTATTTGAAAAAAAGCATGTCACTTAATCAAAATGGAGGCGCCTGCGCACTTTATCTTAAAAAATTAACCATCAATATGGCGCAGTCGGGTGCGCCTGCGCATTAGCATCTAACGTGTTCCAATAGATGCTACTGCCCAAGCGTTGCCGCTGGCTCCTTTTTGCTGCAGCCCAAAAAATGCACACTACAACAAAATGGCACCAGCGCTTGCACAGTAGCATCTCTTGGTAGGAGATAGATGCTACTGCACAAGCACCTCCGCTGCCTCCTTGTTGCTGCTGTCAGAAAAAAAATGACACTACAACAAAATGGAGCAAGAGGCGGTGCATGAGCAGTATCATTTATCGAGTCACCGGGCATAGCAATAAGACCTTCATCCTACTCAACACGGGTAGCAGATTATGTACATACCTTCTTTAATCACAACAAAGAAAACACACTTGCATCACACCTTTAAGTAGGGCACAATAACAGAGAGACAACTCATGAAGTGTTATACTCTTTCACAGCGAGTTATGGTAAAGAGTTTGAAAGAATAGTTACCAAGGATGAGCGAACGTGCTCAGTGATAGCACTCGAGTATTACGGTGCTCAGATGTACTCGTTACTAGATGAGAAATGGGTGATGCTCTATGTAATTCTCGAATCCCCACCCTGTATTTTTGCACCTGTTATACCAAGTCAATAAGGATGTGGGGATTGTTTCTGTTTCATTGTAATGATGTAGCCATCTTGGTGACATTACTGTGATTGGCTGGCTGTGTGACATCATTAGGTGTTATAAAAGAACAGGCGCAACCCAGCTCAGCACGCTGACGCCATTGCACAGCACGCTGATGCCATTGCACAGCTCTGTGATAGTTCGTATTGGAAGGAGAGATTGCTTGTCTAGGCCTGTGTGCACAGTATAATGAATCAGAGGCCTGTAGTGTTTATACTGGTGCTGAAGCTGAGTCATCATACTAACAGACCTTCTAAGGGCTAATCGTTTGCAGCACATACAATCTGCATTTAGACTAGGGAAGGAGAGAGAGTCGAAGGAGCAGGGAGAGTGACTGTGCAGTCTGTTGGCAAATATATAGCTGCAGGTTTTTTTTGGGTGCTGGAAAAATTGAATGCATTTTGATTCATAAAGTATTACATGCTTTGAGGTCCTTTTTTGTGTTAAACAACACACCCAAAAATAATTGAAGCAATTTCCTAGGATACATTTCTCAGCCACACATTATTCCGTAGTGTAGAGTGACTTTCTGTGATATTGGAGTTGAATTACTTATTTTTCTTGAAAATTTGGTTACATTTTCTTCTTCAAAAACGCCATGAAAATATTGATTTTTTTTCCCAAAACTATATATCAGTCTACTCAGCTCTCCCTACTCTATATCATGCTTCCAGCAGATTAGGCTGCATTTTCTTGGTGACAGGTTCCCTTTAATTATTTTAAACCATTTTCATACTATTGGGAACATTTTTATTTAAAAGTAGTTGTAACAGTAAATAATAATCATTTTTATTACTAGTGCCATCATGTTTCTCGGCACTTCACAATTCAGAGGGTACTTGTACAAACATAAAAACAAAGATTAGACATTACAGAGTAATAACATTTTTATGCATTTGCCATGCCATTAAAGTAAAGTGTAAAAGGCATATACTTTAACACACTCAATGGTAAATAATACAGTTCAGCAGCTAAACTGTACCAAGGTAGAAGTAGCAGTATGTATACAGAAGTAGAAAATCTACACACATTAATCAATCATACAGTTAAGCCAGAAATATTATTATTAGCGATGAGCGAATATACTCATTATTCGAGATTTCCGGAGCACGCTCAGGAGTCCTCCAAGTATTTTTTAGTGCACGGAGATTTAGTTTTCATCGCTTCAGCTGAATGTTTTACAGCTATTAGCCAGGCTAAGTACATGTGGGGGTTGCCTGGTTGCTAGGGAATCCCCACATGTAATCAAGCAGGCTAGTAGCAATTATCCAGCTGCGACGAAGAAAACTAAATCTCCGAGCACTTAAAAATACTCGGTGGACACCCAAGCATGCTCGGGAAATCTCGAGTAACGGATATATTCCCTCATCACTAATTATTATTGCTATTATTATTATTATTATTATTATTATTAATAATGGCCTTCAGCTCGATCTCGAACTATCGCAACTTGATAGATAAAGACTCTGTAGGAAGAGTGACCTTGTGCAAACCTACATAGGTTTACCCTGGTATTTGTATCAAGCAATCGGGTTGCTACTCTTTGCCTTGTAACTTCTATTCTTCCAATCATGATTTCCTTCTCCAGTGATTGCTCTCTTCGTATGATGTGTCCAAAATAGGCAACACATAACTTGGTGATCATTGCTTCTAGGGTCATGTCTGGCTTGATATCATGTGATTTCAGTGAGAGCTGCTCATAGGATTGCTAAAGAGGCAAATGAAAACCCCTGCTTGAATGCAAAATACCTTCAGAAAGGTTTAGACGTGGCAAAAATTAAGAGACCACTGCACAGTTTTATAAAAAGCAGCTTCTCTAAATGTCTGACAGCAATTCAATTCCAGTGTCACTTGAATTCCAACGAGAGTACAACTCATTCTACTTAATGTGCTTCGGATTAGGTGATCACCTGAACTAAATCTTACTTAATGAAGGAAAGTATAAAAAAAACCTGCTGTGGTGTTCCTAACTCTCTTGCAATAGGACAAGCTGGATGGCAAAACAAGTGCTAGCAATCCCAAAAGTAATAGGAATGAAAAAATAACTTTTCACCATGCCAAAGTAGTTGAAAAGAAAAGTCTTGAGTAGAAAAATAAGGGCTCAATTCTGGCTTTACTAGCAGAGGGACACAGTGAGCATCATGTTGCCTCCATCCTTAAGATTTCTAAGATGGCAGTCCATTACAACAAGGTCAAACTGCAAGCATTGGGAACAACAAAGCTACAAATTGGCAGAGGGTAAAAATGACTCTCCACTGACAGGGATGACCATCATCTTATTCGAATGTCACTCAGCAACTACAGAATGATACCAAGTGACCTACAAAAGGAATGGCAAATGGCAGTGTCAGGACTCTGAACATTTTTATTACCTTTTTGTGCATTACTGCCCTTTTTCAAGATGGCGTCTTTGGTCTCATGTGCACTGTGTCTTCCTGCTATAAAACTCCACCCCAGCCATCAGTCTGTGCTAGAGTATTCTGCCTTGCATCCAGCTCCTGACCTCTTGTGACTCCCTGGCTATATACCTGCTCCTGTGAACCTGTGGGGTTATCCTGCTACTCTGCTCTGATTTGGCCAGTACCCAAGAACGTTAAGGAGGTCCAACGTTTTATTGGTTTTGCAAATTTCTACAGACGCTTCATTCGAAATTTTTCTGATATTGTCCATCCCATTACTTCCTTGACAAAGAAGGAAAAGCCCTTTAAGTGGTCATCACAGGCTCAAGAAGCTTTTGATCGGCTTAAGATCTGTTTCACATCAGCACCGCTGTTGATACACCCAGATCCAACACTTTCTTTCATTGTGGAGGTGGACGCTTCTGATAATGCTTTGGGGGCTATTCTCTCCCAAAGAACTGGAGAGAAGGGTCTGCTACATCCTTGTGCTTTCTTTTCCCGAAGACTAACCTCAGCAGAGAAGAATTACGACGTGGGAGATAAGGAATTGCTGGCTATTATTGCGGCTTTCAAAGAATGGAGGTATCATCTGCAAGGAGCTGCACAACAGATCATAGTGCTAACTGACCATCGCAATTTAGAGTTCCTTAGATCCGCTAGATGTCTTTCTCCTCATCAGGCTCAATGGAACTTATTTTTAAATCAATTTACCTTTGTTATCTCGTACCGTCCAGGTTCTCGTAATGGGAAGGCTGATGCTTTATCCCGAATCCATGCTGCGGATTCCGTACCTGGAGCCCCATCCAAGACGATTCTATCTGATGCCAATTTCATCGGAGTTATCCACGATCAGGACTTGTGGAAGGAGTGCAGGGAGGCCTATGACAGTGATGTATTTCTGGCCAACCCACCTGTGGATATTAATCTTGTCTTTAAGGGTGGCTTGTGGTTCAGAGATAGATGTATCTATGTCCTTGAGGTCGTCCCTCTGCAGATCCTCAAGTTGGTACATGACTCCAAGTTGGCTGGTCACAGAAGGTACAGAAGACACAAGAGTTCCTGAGCCGATTCTTCTGGTGGCCAACTTGCCTGAAGGAAACCAAGGACTATGTTCTCTCTTGCGAGGTATGTGCTCATTACAAGACTCCTCATGTGGCACCTACGGGTCTTCTACAACCATTACCTGTTCCGTCCCGCCCTTGGGGGTCTATATCAATGGACTTTATTGTGGATCTGCCTACATCAGGGGGCATGAATACAATCATGGTGGTAGTTGATCGCCTGACTAAAGCTGCTCATTTTGTTCCGTGCACCGGCCTCCCCTCAGCTAAAGATACAGTGAACTTGGTTGTACAGAATGTCTTTCGGTTGCATGGGTTCCGGATGAGATCATCTCTGACTGTGGAGTGCAGTTCACTTCAAGATTCTGGAAGGGGTTTTGCTCGGCACTCAATACATCCCCAGAAAAATGGTCAGAGTGAGCATACCAACCAGACACTGGAACAATATCTAAGATGTTATGTCAGCCATCTCCAGGATGATTGGTTGGAGTTGCTGCCGTTAGCTGAATTTTCATGTAACAATTCTCAGAACTCCTCCACTAAATTTACACCTTTCTTTGCCAATCTGGGTTATCATCCGTGTATCTTACCTAGGTCTCCAATTAATTCTCTGGTTCCAGCAGTGGAGGAAAGGCCGACTGTGATGAGACAAAATCTGGAGGTCTGAAGGAATCCCTGACCACAGCTCAAGAACGTTATAAGAGATCAGCCGATAGATTCCGTAAACCTGCACCCATGTTCAAGGTAGGACATTCCATGTAGTTAGCAACTAAGAATCTGAAGTTAAATGTTCCTTCACAAAAACTTGGACAGAAATTCATTGGCCCCTTCAAGATCAACGGTATTGTGAGCTCTGTGGCCTGCCGGCTGAAGCTGCCTAGGATTATGAAGGTACACCCAGTTTTTCATGTATCTTTACTAAAGCCTGTATCTCCTAATACCTTCCAGGGACATGTTGTGCCACCTCTGCAGCCTGTGGTGATTGATGGGCAAGAACAATTTGTGGTGGAGGAAATTATTGATTCCAGAATTCGCAGGAATCGGCTCCAATATCTGATAAGATGGCAGGGATATCCCCATGAGGAAGACTCTTGGGAACCTGTGGAAAATATCAATGCCCAACAGAAGATTTCTCATTTTCATCAGAGATTCCCTGAGAAACCAGGTCCAGGATCGTCCTGAGGCCACTTCTAAGGAGGGGGTAATGTCAGGACTCTGAACATTTTTTTATTACCTTTTGTGCATTACTGCCCTTTTCCAAGATGGCATCTTTGGTCTCATGTGCACTGTGTCTTCCTGCTATAAAAATCCACCCCAGCCTTCAGTCTGTGCTAGAGTATTCTGCCTTGCATCCAGCTCCTGACCTCTGGTGACTCCCTGGCGATATACCTGCTCCTGTGAACCTGTGGGGTTATCCTGCTACTCTGCTCTGAGTTCCTGCTGCATACACCAGTTACAGTAATCCTCCTTCATCTGCTGCTCGTGGTTGCTTCCATCTGCATTCGCTGGACATGTAAGCTGTTTCTGCTCTGCAAGAACCTGAGACTATTACCCAGACCACCCTGGTTGAGCTAAGATATTATTTGAACTGCCTTATAAGCATATCTATCTGTCTTCAGCGCTCGGGGCCCCAGGTGGGGCTGCACCAGTTGTGGTAAATGCCTTGCCTGCCCGAATGTGGATACAGCTTCTGAATTTCCTAATTCAAAAGGTAATAGACAGTTTCAAATTACTCATACCATCACATGTACGACCAGAGCTGTGATTTATCATGCTACTTGCCCTTGTGGCCTTATTTATGTCGGTATGACAACACGGGAACTCCGTAGGAGGATACGAGAGCATGTTCTTGATATTGAGGGGGCACGGACTACGGAGGACCCCCTAAAACTAAAACCCATTCCAAGACATTTCAGGGCCTTACATGGGTGTGATCCAAGTGGATTGCGAATCAAGGGTATTGATCGGGTCTTTATAGGACAGAGAGGTGGAAATTGGAAGAGGATGTTGGCCCAGAGGGAGGCAAGATGGATCTACAAATTGGATACTATCGTGCCCCTGGGTCTTAATGATCATAACAGTTATACCCCCTTTCTACCAATTTGATCTGGGTAAATACGTTTGAGGTGCCCATTTAATCTTTTGATTGATACAGGTTATTAATGGTAGTGATCTTTTGGACTTTGGTTTTAGCTGGTTTTATTTATATTGATTTTAACTATATATTTTTGTGTTTTTTGTAGGATCTTGGTGGTTGTATATGTATCAATTGGTTAACTGGAATGGAATGTTTTCGGCATTGGATATATCCCTGCTCCATACTGGATTGTTTTTCTTTATATATTGTTTTTCTTTATATGATGTCGTAATTTTGTATTATATGTGCCTGTGTCCATATGCTTGTTATGCAAGAGTTATTAAATTATTATAGTATTGTTTTTTTCATGTGGTTATTCACTTTTGTACATTTTGTTTTTATTTTATTATTATTGTCCTTCCTTTTCTTTATCAATATATTTATTTATATATGAAGTCTTCAGCTTACTGCACTTTATTGGTATTATATCACTTATTACCTTAATATTGGCACTTTGTTGTATATTTATTAGATTATTGTCTTAATGTTCTTCATTTTAGGTTTTTTCTCGCGAGTTTTTTTCACTTGAGCACTTTTGCACTTTGCACTTGTCACTTTTTCGGGCAATATGATTACGTGCCAATGTTTTCATATGCTCGGGCTGCAATTATGTATACCAGAAGGCATGTCGGCGGCACATATCCCCCCTTTTTTCGGGAACAGCATGATGGCTTTATGTATCGGCACTTATGTCGGGCTGTGCTTGTGTTTGTGGCGTTTTAAAGTACGCGCTGACAACATGTTTTTGGTCACCATGGTCACGGGCGTCGTACCGGATGTGACATCAGCAGGAACCATGTATGTGATGTGGGTGCGTCTTTGATGCACCGGAAATGGTCACCGCACTGTGAGCACGTGTAGCGTGGGGTTTCCAGTATGCCGGATGTGTGTTAACTTGGCGACCATGGTTACAGGAGTCGCACCGGATATGATGCCGACTGTGTTGGTACGCGACTTCTGGATACGGCATGGTAAGGAGATTTTACAAGTCCCTATTTAATCATCGGATCAGGTGTGCATACCACGGCCATGACGTTCCGTTCCCTGTGTATGTTCTGTCTTGGTTGTCTGGCACAAGTGCGCACACAGGAGTATGTGATTCCGTAATTATCTTTTGCACCATCTTGATTGGTCCTCATGGACTTATATACTTTCTCTGGCTAGTACCCAACCACCCCTGGACGAAGCATTTCACTGCGAAACGCGCGTCGGGTGTGGTGGGTCTCCAGGAGCGCTCTAGGTAATATCATATATACTTTGTATTAACTTTATATTTATCTTAAGATTTTCTTTGCATATATGTATATGGTCACTTGGCACATATGTTCATGTATTAGCAATTAGCTGTTATTATATTTGTGAGTGGTTCTCCTGGATAGCCCACCTTCCTGTTCCTGTATTGTGGATTTTATTCATCACTGATTTTATATGTATTGTCAATAAAGTATTTTTGGTTTTACTTGATATTGTGTGAAGGATGACTTTTTGGTGTTGTATAGCTATTTATTCCCTTCATGGTGCCTGCATAGGATACATATAGGTGTTTTTCTGTCTTTTGACTATAGGTCAGTGTGGTATCCAGATTGTCAATGGATTTTAGGAGCAGAGATGCCTCTAGAACAGTGTTTGCTCAGAATGTGTTCAGTGAGGATAGTCCACAAACACAGGAACCAGTCCAAAAGACCGCTTTAAAACGAACCTTTAAAAATCTTTTAAACCGTCGCACCCGTATTTGGTGGAATAGAATATTCCTTGAAAGTTACATTTCTAGGAATCTTATCCCAAGAGGATTACGGATCCAGATATTTCCCTCCTTTCCTGTTAATGATATGGCTTTGAGAACCCGCTGGGAGGCAGCTTGTCATACATGTTCCTTGACGTTTATGACTATTCTTGTGGACATGAATAGTAAATCTATTAATGATCTTGGATTGGAAATTGACGAAATCCATAATAAACTCCAGACAGAGTGTACACAGGATGAATTTGAAAAATTTAAAAAAGAAATTGATACTTCATGTGATGAGTGGGAGAAGGATATCTCTTCCAAAAAGAACAAAAAATTTCAACGAGATCTTCAGGACAGAAATGACAACAAAGTCTATAGATGGGTGCATCTTAACCCGCAGGATAGAGGAGGTGCGGTATCTGAAGCAGCAAGTACTTCTAGCGCAGGTACGTCTGTATCTTCAAGCAATATGGCTGTTGAGCAGAATCATACAAGGTATAATCAGAGGCGGAAGGAGGATCGATTCAGGAGATATAATACCAGAAAAAGACAGAATCTTAACCTGGATGAAGGGGATGATGAACCTCAAAGAAATCTTATGAAGGTAATTAATCTTTCAGATGTAGTTTTGTCTGAGGCCCAGGTGGCAGTTTTAAGCAGGGGTCTCTCTTTTTCACCATCGTCTGCCCCCGACCATTTTTCTATTCTGAAAGATTTGAATCTGTTTGCACGTAAGATGTTTTTTAGGCGATTATACCACCAACAACCTCCTGTGGTTTCATCTCCCACAGAAACAGAAGCGGAAGTACTCCAGATTCTAGAAGAACTTGCTGAGGATGCCTCTTCTCCCACACAGTATCCTAAGTATTTGCTTCCGAAATCTAAAAATTTTCCTCAGATCAGTAGTGTGCCCGCCATAGACTTATTTGTTCAGTTGGTCATGAAAGACATTGAGGAAATCCCTGAATCAATTAAAGGGGATAATCTCAATTATGATGAGAGACAAGCCTTAAGAGAATTAAAAGGCCTGAAAGAAGTCATCATCAAGCCGTCAGATAAAGGTGGGAATGTGGTGGTATGGTCAAAATTGGCCTATGAGAAAGAAATGTGGAGACAGTTACGAAACTCTGTGTGTTACAAAAAACTAACGTTCAACCCTCTATCGAAATTTAGGAGTGAATTATCTAGTCTACTCCAGAGTGCGGTATCTGATGGTATTTTGACCAAGAAACAGAGAGATGGATTGTGGAATGAAGATCCTACGGTAGCTAGTATATATCTTCTACCTAAAATCCATAAAGATCCAGTTACACCCCCAGGTAGGCCCATCGTATCTGGTGTCAATAGTCTATGTGATCCAATCTCTAAATTGATTGATTTTTATTTGAAACCATTGGTTGAGATACTGCCGTCATTTCTGAAGGACACTACTGATGTCCTAAAGAAATTGGATGGCCTGCACTTGGATGAGAATATGTTATTGGTCACCTGTGATGTCGAATCTTTATACACCTCGATTCGACACCAGGATGGCCTGGACGCAACTACTTTCTTTCTTGATAGTAGTGGGTTGGACCATGACTTATGTTGTTTTTTGATTAAGGCGTTAGATTTTGTTTTGACACACAATTTTTTTATGTTCCGGGATTTCTTTTTCCTTCAGTTACAAGGCACCGCGATGGGGGCGTCTTGTGCGCCCTCTTACGCAAATTTATTTTTGGGTTTATGGGAGAGGGAAATTTTTCAGACTAATGTACATCCATTAAGCCATAAGGTGGTCTCTTGGTGGAGATACATCGATGATGTGCTGATGATATGGCAGGGTACACATGAAGAATTAGGCGAATTCATCGATGTACTGAACACCAATGTCAGGAATATCAAGCTGACATACAAGTGGGAGAAACATAAAATAGATTTCCTGGATATCTCTATCATGGTAGGAAATGATGGTACTGTTCACACAGATCTATTTAGGAAGGAAACGTCTGTTAATTCCCTCTTGCATTCATCTTCACAGCATCCCCATCACCTTATTAAAAACATCCCCACTGGACAGTTCTTGCGTGCCAAAAGAATATGTTCGAGTAATGATTTGTTCGAAAAGCAAGCTCAGGATTTATGTGTAAGGTTTAAGGATCGTGGTTATGGAAGGAGGACCATTTGTCGCTCCTATCAAAGGGCACTATGTAGCGAAAGAACTACTCTACTGCAGAAACAAAGGAAGGAGATAAATTTTGACCAGGTACGTTGTGTGTTGGACTTTCATTCCAGAAGTGAAGATGTGAGGAGAGCCATTAACAAGTACTGGTCAGTCCTTATGACTGATGGAGTTTTGGCCAAATGTTTGGGACCACGTCCTTCTATCGCTTTTAGGCGTTCTCCCAATCTTAGGGACCAGTTGGTACATAGTTACCACAAGGGTCCGGACCAGAAATTTATCTTCGGCGCTCGGGGCCCCAGGTGGGGCTGCACCAGTTGTGGTAAATGCCTTGCCTGCCCGAATGTGGATACAGCTTCTGAATTTCCTAATTCAAAAGGTAATAGACAGTTTCAAATTACTCATACCATCACATGTACGACCAGAGCTGTGATTTATCATGCTACTTGCCCTTGTGGCCTTATTTATGTCGGTATGACAACACGGGAACTCCGTAGGAGGATACGAGAGCATGTTCTTGATATTGAGGGGGCACGGACTACGGAGGACCCCCTAAAACTAAAACCCATTCCAAGACATTTCAGGGCCTTACATGGGTGTGATCCAAGTGGATTGCGAGTCAAGGGTATTGATCGGGTCTTTATAGGACAGAGAGGTGGAAATTGGAAGAGGATGTTGGCCCAGAGGGAGGCAAGATGGATCTACAAATTGGATACTATCGTGCCCCTGGGTCTTAATGATCATAACAGTTATACCCCCTTTCTACCAATTTGATCTGGGTAAATACGTTTGAGGTGCCCATTTAATCTTTTGATTGATACAGGTTATTAATGATAGTGGTCTTTTGGACTTTGGTTTTAGCTGGTTTTATTTATATTGATTTTAACTATATATTTTTGTGTTTTTTGTAGGATCTTGGTGGTTGTATATGTATCAATTGGTTAACTGGAATGGAATGTTTTCGGCATTGGATATATCCCTGCTCCATACTGGATTGTTTTTCTTTATATATTGTTTTTCTTTATATGATGTCGTAATTTTGTATTATATGTGCCTGTGTCCATATGCTTGTTATGCAAGAGTTATTAAATTATTATAGTATTGTTTTTTTCATGTGGTTATTCACTTTTGTACATTTTGTTTTTATTTTATTATTATTGTCCTTCCTTTTCTTTATCAATATATTTATTTATATATGAAGTCTTCAGCTTACTGCACTTTATTGGTATTATATCACTTATTACCTTAATATTGGCACTTTGTTGTATATTTATTAGATTATTGTCTTAATGTTCTTCATTTTAGGTTTTTTCTCGCGAGTTTTTTTCACTTGAGCACTTTTGCACTTTGCACTTGTCACTTTTTCGGGCAATATGATTACGTGCCAATGTTTTCATATGCTCGGGCTGCAATTATGTATACCAGAAGGCATGTCGGCGGCACATATCCCCCCTTTTTTCGGGAACAGCATGATGGCTTTATGTATCGGCACTTATGTCGGGCTGTGCTTGTGTTTGTGGCGTTTTAAAGTACGCGCTGACAACATGTTTTTGGTCACCATGGTCACGGGCGTCGTACCGGATGTGACATCAGCAGGAACCATGTATGTGATGTGGGTGCGTCTTTGATGCACCGGAAATGGTCACCGCACTGTGAGCACGTGTAGCGTGGGGTTTCCAGTATGCCGGATGTGTGTTAACTTGGCGACCATGGTTACAGGAGTCGCACCGGATATGATGCCGACTGTGTTGGTACGCGACTTCTGGATACGGCATGGTAAGGAGATTTTACAAGTCCCTATTTAATCATCGGATCAGGTGTGCATACCACGGCCATGACGTTCCGTTCCCTGTGTATGTTCTGTCTTGGTTGTCTGGCACAAGTGCGCACACAGGAGTATGTGATTCCGTAATTATCTTTTGCACCATCTTGATTGGTCCTCATGGACTTATATACTTTCTCTGGCTAGTACCCAACCACCCCTGGACGAAGCATTTCACTGCGAAACGCGCGTCGGGTGTGGTGGGTCTCCAGGAGCGCTCTAGGTAATATCATATATACTTTGTATTAACTTTATATTTATCTTAAGATTTTCTTTGCATATATGTATATGGTCACTTGGCACATATGTTCATGTATTAGCAATTAGCTGTTATTATATTTGTGAGTGGTTCTCCTGGATAGCCCACCTTCCTGTTCCTGTATTGTGGATTTTATTCATCACTGATTTTATATGTATTGTCAATAAAGTATTTTTGGTTTTACTTGATATTGTGTGAAGGATGACTTTTTGGTGTTGTATATCTGTGTTGTGGACTAAGCAAGGACTTATTCGTGTCAAGTATCCTCAAGAATAATTGTGCTTCATAGACTTTCTGCGTGATTGCATTTAACTTAATTTTTTTTCATTGTTATTAGATTCTGTTTGTCATGATATTCGGACTTTGTTACCATCCTTTTTCCATCCAAGGATGACAGAGGACACTTGAAGGAGTTCCATCTCAGAGACACAGTTTATGAAGATAATTTGAGTAAAGGGGGGGAAGTTTTTAATATGGGTGTTTTCATATTCAATAAGTCACTTTTGTAGATTTACTTCTATACCTACAATTAGGCTTGAGATTAGATAAGTACTATCACTGTAGCACTTTATTTGCCACTTTCATCACTTTTTTGTATACATTTATTAAAAACATTATTATTGGATGTTTTTATATAGATATGATTAATATGCATGTTATCAATATTATTAGCACTTTTATTAAGTATTTAGTTTATATAAACACTATATATTGATTTTACTATTTTGTATTATTACATTGTTTCACATTGTATATTTATTAATGGAAGGGGGAGGGGGTGGACGGGGGGGATTTTTTAATTTTTTAATTTTATAATTACTGTGTCTTCTGTATATTATTGTATAGTGTTTTTCTGTTACGCAGTGTCATATAGCTAATTTTTCATATTATATTTCTTTGTTGTTATATCAATTTCGTCACATCCTGCCTGTTCCTGGAACGCGTGCTGATGATATGGTCTGTCTGCGCACGGACATCGCTGTTTCCGGCATATAGGATTTTGCTGGTATGCATAGCGCTCATCAGTGAGCGCTTGCGTGCTTGCGGTCCACAGCCCGGAATTAGTGATGTAATTTCCGGTGCGCGGAGGACAGCGTCAGCGCTCACTCAGTTTCCATGACCACGCAGAATGTGACGTCTTCATTGCTTGTATTTTGATTGGAGGAGATAGGGTTTAAATGTCCGACGTCCCTCTGCCCTGACACGCCCCCTGAGGAAGTGTTACGAAACGCGCGTCGGGGGAAAAGGAACGGAGACACGGACACCATACCCATGTGAGTTATCTTGGCGTGCCCATGCCTTTATTATTTATTTCTGTCATAGTTATTGGATAGGTGGGTTAGAGATGGGGTACATTAGTATATAGAGGCTTGAGGCTAGAATAAATAACTAAGCCCCCACTATTGAACCACCTTTGTTTCATTGTGCCGCATGCTTTATATCTTCATTGCTCGGCTGTGTATAGATATATTTACTATGCAGGTTTTTTTCATTTGGACAATTGGCTAGTGATTTCTCACATGGATAAAGTTTATATGTTATGTGAATAAAATCCGCTCCACTACTTATTGGAGATCTTCACTGTAATAATTATTATTGCTATTTCTATGGTATTAATTATTAATAAATATTATTGACTTATATGTCACAGTGCATTGTGTATTGAGTCTTTTTGCTTTGCATGGCAATTTAAGACTTTTGTGGATTAAAAGGTTTGTATTGCAACACAATGATACAATAGGGATCAATTTTTGGTTATTAAATTGTGCTATTTCTGTTCATGACAGACGTGTTTATTCTAATTATGGATATGAAGGCCAGAGAGACAGCCTGGCTAACTAAAGCGTCAAGTATCTTTAAAGTGAATACCTCCAGTGGTTTTAATGATACTACTATTGCCCAAAAAGACTGGATGAGACAGTACAAGAGTATGCTGTTGCGTAAAACAAAATTATGGTGGACTAAAACCTCTCTTCAAAATTATTGTGAACGTAAAATCATCCCAAGAGGTTTGCAAATTCAATTATTTCCAACTTTCAGTTTGGATAATGAACTACTGACTAAAAGATGGATAGCAGCAGCAGATAATTGTTCCTTTAATTTCATTCAAATTATTATAGAACATAATGAGATATGTCTTAAAAATCTAGATGAGGAAATCAATAACATACTTTCCAATATTCGGAAAGAAATGCAAGTGGAAGCTCTGGAGCATTATCTGAGAGATATTGAGAAAGATCTAGAAAAGTGTGAAGTTAACATCAGTGAAGGGAAGAAGAAGAAGTTCGCCCGAGACTTCTCTGATTATGAGATGAATAAAGTGTATAGATGGCAAAATCCTGACAAAAAAGGGAAAAATTTGTCTACTAGAAGTGAATCTGTACATTCTCTAACATCTTCAGTGGAGACTCGAGGATCATATAGTGATATGGAAAGTGCATCTAATTCAGGGCCGGTGACGCGGTATGGTAATAAGAAAAAACCTACCAGCAGTCAAAATATTTTAGAAAAGAACGTGATTTTGAGCAAGACAGAAGTAAGGTAGTTAATCTATCCTCTCATATTCTTACCCCCACACAATTAGAGGTTTTGGAAAAGGGCTTAAATTTTTCTCCTTCAAATTCTATAGATCCGTTTTAGCTGTTAAAGATATTCACTTGTTTTCACGAAAAATTATTTTGAAAAGGCTGCATTACAAAAATTCCCCTGAAATTTCATGTGAAACTGTGGAAGAGCATGAAGCCTTAGAGGTGTTAGAATCATTGGTAAGTGAGAATGAAAGTGCTTTGGAGTTAAAGGGATTTCCTCAAAAATTATTTGGTAAAGCCAAGAAATTTCCCTCTTTAAATTTGTGCCCAGCGGTGGATTTTTTCACTAAGGTGGTCTCTGCAGATATTGAGAATAGGGTTGAGCGAAACGGGTCGGCCATTTTCAGAAGTCACCGACTTTTGGCAAAGTCGGGTCTCATGAAACCCGACCCGACCCCTGTGTGGGGTCGGCCATGAGGTCGGCGATCTTCTGAATCTGGTATCGGAATTCCGATACCGAGTTCCGATATGTTTGCGATATCGGGAATCGGTATCGGAATCCATATTTAAGGGTAAAATAAAGAATCAAAATAAAAAATATTGATATACTCACCCTCGGACGCGCTTTGTTACTAACCAGCAGCCTTCCTTCCTAAGAATGAGCGCATGAATGACCTGCGGTGACGTCGCGGCTTGTGATTGGTCTCGAGCGGTCACATGGGCAGTCACGCAACCAATCACAAGCCGTGACGTCATCTAAGGTCCTTCACGCGCTCATTCTTAGGAAGGAAGGCTGCCGGAAAGAAGCAGGGCACGTCCGAGGGTGAGTATATACCTAATAGGAATATACTCACCCTCGGACGTGCCCTGCTTCTTTCCGGCAGCCTTCCTTCCTAAGAATGAGCGCGTGAAGGACCTTAGATGACGTCGCGGCTTGTGATTGGTCGCGTGACCGCCCATGTGACCGCTCGTGACCAATCACAAGCCGTGACGTCACCGCAGGTCATTCACGCGCTCATTCTTAGGAAGGAAGGCTGCCGGTTAGTACCAGGGCGCGTCCGAGGGTGATTATATCAATATTTTTTATTTTGATTCTTTATTTTACACATTAATATGGATCCCAGGGCCTGAAGGAGAGTTTCCTCTCCTTCAGACCCTGGGAACCATAGTATCCCATTGCACTGCATTGGGTTTCGTGTTTCGGCCGACCCCGACTTTTTTATAGGATCGGCCATTTTCACTCGACCCGACTTTTGAGAAAGTCGGGTTTCGTGAAACCCGACCCGATCCTATAAAAATAAAAGTCGCTCAACCCTAATTGAGAAATTAGCTGAACAGAAAAATAATAAATTTAATCTCACAAGAGATCAACAAAAAGCATTGAAAGGAATGCAGACATGGTCAGACGTGGTCTTCAAGGCCGCTGATAAAGGAGGAAATTTAGTGATATGGCCTACGGTACTCTATGAGAAACAGGCTGATAAATTATTAAATGATGTGTCCTGTTATCGTAGACTACCATCAAATCCTCTTCCAGCATATCAAACAGAGTTGGTGAAAATATTGGATGATGCTTATACTAAAGGGATTATTCCAAAACAACTATTAGACTCAGTGCAAAAAATGGTACCTAAACTCCCAACCTTTTACTTAATTCCGAAGGTCCATAAGAATTTGGAAAACCCTCCAGGGCGTCCAATCGTGGCGGGAAACGAGGGACTTTGGGAAATTATCTGCAATACCTTGGAATATTTTCTTAAGCCTCTGGTGGCTAGTCTGCCATCGTATATCAGGGACACCACATCTGCCTTGAAGAGACTAGACAATTTATGTCTGTCCGAGGACATGGTGATGGTCATGGCAGATGTGGAGTCCCTGTATACTTCTATCAAACATTGTGATGGCTTGGCAGCCACCGAGTGGTTTTTGAGAACAAGTAATCTAGAATCTGAATTGATGGATCTGTTGTTGGTCCTGTTGAAATTTATACTTACCCACAATTGCTTTATTTTCAACAGGCAGGTATATCTGCAGAAGCAGGGGACCGCCATGGGTGCTTCCTGTGCCCCGTCATACGCCAATTTGTTTTTGGGGGCATGGGAAAGAGAAATTTTTATTAGCAATCCCATCCCCAGCATCGATAACGTCCATCACTGGATGCCTTATATCGATGACGTGTGGTTTGTGTGGGAGGGGCCTATGCATCAATTGGAGGCACTCATGGCGGTCCTAAATGACAATAGTCTCAATATCAGATTAACCTTTAAGGCAGGACGAAGTCTGGATTTTCTTGACTTAAAAATCAATGCGTCGGCCAATGGTAACCTTTCTACTGAGGTTTTCAGAAAAGTGACTGCAACAAACACTTTGTTACATGCCACGTCGTCCCATCCCCCTTCAGTGATCAAAGGAATACCGATTGGTCAGTTCTTAAGAGTAAAACGTATATGCTCAAATGAACAATCCTTTGAAAGACAAGCAAAAGAATTGGGCACGAGATTTAAGAATAGAGGATACAGCTGTAAAAGCATTAAGAAATGATACCAAAATGCCAAATATAAATCTAGGAATGAGTTATTATATAAAAACAAGTTTGACAATGGAGATACTTTTGAGGAGAATTTTTGTCCACGTCTAATTGCGACATATAATAACAGATGGCCTCAATTTTGCCAAATTGTATGCAAGCACTGGCAAATTTTACTAACAGATCCGATTCTTAAAAAATGCCTGCCTCCTTCTCCCCTAATTACGGCTAGGAGAGCCAAAAATTTGAAGGACATTTTAGTACATAGCCATTACGAGCCAATTAAAAAGGGAACATGGCTAGATACGGTAGGTTTCTATCTGTGTGGACACTGCAAGGCGTGCGATAATATGTCTAAGAGTCAGACGTTCACTGACGCTAGAGGTATTAAAACATACTCTATTAGACATTTTATCTCTTGTGCTACAAAAGGTGTCATCTACTGCGCCCAGTGCCCTTGTGGCAAAATTTATATCGGGCTAACAACGAGAGAACTCCGAATCCGTACAAGGGAACATGTCAGGGATATTGAAAAGAGTAAAACTGCGGAGAATCCATCGCTGTTAAAAACTATACCCAGACATTTCCTTGAACATCACAAGGGTGATTCTAGTCTTTTGAAGGTAAAAGGAATTGATATTGTTCAAATGGGATCGAGAGGAGGCAACTTGGCAAAAAATTTGGCAAGACTTGAAAGCAAGTGGATTTACAGACTAGGTAGTATAGCCCTGTTAGGGCTTAATGAAAATTTTGTTTTTGCAGCATTCTTAGAATAACATGGTCTAGGGCGTAGTGGTGTTTTTTAGGGGCATAGGGATAATTATGGGTATTGTATTTTAAGATTTTAACTTAATTTTTTTTTCATTGTTATTAGATTCTATTTGTCATGATATTCGGACTTTGTTACCATCCTTTTTCCATCCAAGGATGACAGAGGACACTTGAAGGAGTTCCATCTCAGAGACACAGTTTATGAAGATAATTTGAGTAAAGGGGGGGGAAGTTTTTAATATGGGTGTTTTCATATTCAGTAAGTCACTTTTGTAGATTTACTTCTATACCTACAATTAGGCTTGAGATTAGATAAGTACTATCACTGCAGCACTTTATTTGTCACTTTCATCGCTTTTTTGTATACATTTATTAAAAACATTATTATTGGACGTTTTTATATAGATATGATTAATATGCATGTTATCAATATTATTAGCACTTTTATTAAGTATTTAGTTTATATAAACACTATATATTGATTTTACTATTTTGTATTATTACATTGTTTCATATTGTATATTTATTAATGGAAGGGGGGAAGGGGGTGGACGGGGGGGATTTTTTAATTTTTTAATTTTATAATTACTGTGTCTTCTGTATATTATTGTATAGTGTTTTTCTGTTATGCAGTGTCATATAGCTAATTTTTCATATTATATTTCTTTGTTGTTATATCAATTTTGTCACATCCTGCCTGTTCCTGGAACGCGCGCTGATGATATGGTCTGTCTGCACACGGACATCGCTGTTTCCGGCATATAGGATTTTGCTGGTACGCATAGTGCTCATCAGTGAGCGCCTGCATGCTTGCGGTCCATAGCCCGGAATTAGTGATGTCATTTCCTATGCGCGGAGGACAGCGTCAGCGCTCACTCAGTTTCCATGACCACGCAGAATGTGGCATCTTCATTGCTTGTATTTTGATTGGAGGAGATAGGGTTTAAATGTCCGACGTCCCTCTGCCCTGACACGCCCCCTGAGGAAGTGTTACGAAACGCGCGTCGGGGTAAAGGAACGGAGACATGGACATTGGCTAGTGATTTCTCACATGGATAAAGTTTATATGTTATGTGAATAAAATCCGCTCCACTACTTATTGGAGATCTTCACTGTAATAATTATTATTGTTATTTCTATGGTAATAATTATTAATAAATATTATTGACTTATATATCACAGTGCATTGTGTATTGAGTCTTTTTGCTTTGCATGGCAATTTAAGACTTTTGTGGATTAAAAGATTGGTATTGCAACACAATGATACAATAGGGATCAATTTTTGGTTATTAAATTGTGATTGCATTTTCCACTGAAGTTTCCTATAGACTGCTGAGCTGCATTTGATATTTGCACCAAGTGTTGTGGACTTGAGTTTCTCTCTGCACCTGTTTGAATCACCGTGTGATAATATAGACTTTACCACTTAGAAAACTGTGTCCTGTAGTTGTCTTGTTCCATGCAAAGAGTCTCCTGAGTTATCCCCTATAATTATTACAGGCAGCTGGGGTGAAGTGCACGGCAAGAAAAGTGAATAACAGGCTCCTAGAGAGCGGAATCAAGTCATGTAAAGCTAGAAAAAAGCCTTTCATCAATGAGAAGCAAGGAAAAGACAGGCTGAAGTTAGCCAACGGCCATAAGGATTGGACCATAGAGGACTGGAGTAAGGTTATCTTCTCTGATGAGTCTAATCTTCAGCTTTGCCCAATACCTGGTTGTCTATTGGTTAGATGGAGATCTGGAGATGCGTACAAGCCACAGTGTCTTGCACCCACTGTGAAATTTGGTGGAAGATTGGTGATGATCTGGGGATGCTTCAGCAAGGCTGGAATTGGGCAGGATAATCTTTGCGAAGGACGTATGAATCAAGCAGCATACCAGGTTATCCTGGAAATACAGTTGATTCCTTCTACTCAGGCAATGTTCCCCAACTCTGAAGACTGGTTTTTCCAGCAGTAAAATGTGCCATGGCACACAGCTAGGTCAATCAAGGTGTGGATGAAGGACCACCACATCAAATCCCTGTCATAGCCAGCCCAGTGTCCAGACCTGAACCCCATTGAAAACCTCTGGAATGTAATCAAGAGGAAATGGATAGTCACAATCCATCAAGCAAAGAACTACTTAAATAGGCGAACTCTAATAGGATGGAGTCTCCAATAGGCAGACTCTATAGTATACTGCACTCCCCATAGACAGACTCTATAGTATAATCTAGCCCCCCATAGGCAGACTTTATAGTGTAATTCAGAATGCCATAGGCAGACTCTTTAGTATAATGCATCCCCCATAGGCAGACTCTATAGTATAATGCAGCCCCCATAGTCAGACTCTATGTAGTGTAATGCAGCCACAAAAGAATAAATACATTCAATACTCACCTCTGTTCCTCCTGGATCCTCCACTGCTGCGAGCACCTGCACATCTCCAGACAGCGTGAGTCGAGTATTGATGTTATCGCGACCCCTGTCAGTGTTTGCATCAGGGATGTCAGACTCTGAGAGGGGGATGATGGGAGAGGGAGCGTGTGATCCTGCCAATACAGTTGCACTTGCGATGATGGGCAAGGGGCCCACTGCTGTTCATTATTTATTTTTATTATAGATATGGAATGACTTGTTCTTTCCCATAACTTATTTATTCATAATTTCATTTTTCACACTCTAATTTTGCTTTCTGTGTTATTGCATGATTGTTTTCTCAATGCTTTATTTTTTTCTTGAATTAATACTACCGATGCTTCACCTGATGATTGTGATTCTTGTAAGTGAAAAGACTTTTTGAATAAAACCTTCAAAAGTGAAATTGTTTTGTTGACCCAAGACTTTAAAATGTGTCAAATGTTGGATTGAAGGATAGCATTACTTACTAAACCACATTCTATAGGGCCTATTAACTTAAACTATTGTGCTCTTTTTGTAAGATTTGTGGAAGACACAGTAGGGGAGAATCTTGAATAATCAGATATCATTTATACTCAGTGCATGTGGAGCATGTGGTTCAACTTACACAATTACAGCACAAAACATTTGTATGCATTTCAGAATATTTCAATTAACTATCCACATGAAAAAGTAAAGTTGTCTCTTTAGGGCCACCTTTTGAGGAAAGCTGCAATGTAGCTTGACTTGCTTGACTATTAAATTAAGTCATGTCACATGATTTAGGATATTTAGTTAAACCACAGTCTTTCCCATAAGATAAAGGGCACCTCTCCATAGATGGCTATTTAAGGGTTATTGCCTTCTTTCATTTTTGGCTGTGTTCAAGACCTTTTAGAACTGTTTAGACCAGTGTTTCTCAACTCCAGTCCTCAAGACCCACCTACAGGTCATGTTTTCAGGATTTTCTTAGTGTTGCATAGGTGATGGAATTAATGCTTGAGCAGGTGATTAAATTTTCACCTGTGCAATGCTAAGGATATCCTGAAAACTTGACATGTTGGTGATCTTGAGGACTGAAGTTGAGAAACACTGGTTTAGAAGGTATTTTTCCATTATTGAGAAAGTTTTGGTAAACATCTGACAAAAGTTCAATCATACTATATTTCACAACATTAATTCAAATAATGTGAAAAAGCCATAGGGCATGTGCACAAAGAAAATTTTAGACACTGGCTAGTAGTTTTGCCATTGTTCTTGAGGTGGCTCCACTGGTGGCGTCTTTTAATCTATACTTTCAAGTATAGAAGCCAACCAAAAAATGAACATGTTACTTCTATTACAACTTCATGGTTTCCAAACTCAGAAGAAATTAAAACAAATATAGCTATGCGTTTTGACTGCTGTGCACTCTGTTCAATTATGTGACACTTTTGCAGATCTTTTTCAGGTATTTCTGGACAGAATTGGCCTGATATAGACATCATGTGCACATACAGTATTTAAAGACAGCTGTGTGCCCAAAATATTTTTCATGTAAATGGAATTTTTAAGTTGCACTAATAAACGGGTGAAATTTTATGTCCAAAAAGCTGGACATTTTTGTTTTCTTTGTCTGCATCTCAAGCGAAGAAGGAGCATTAACTTTTCAAGCCCAGAATCTTTACAGCTGTTTTATGAGAAATTATGAACATTGTACTTTATGCTTACGCCATATGCAGATATCCTTAACCCCTTCACCCCCGGAGCTTTTTCCGTTTTTTTCATTTTCGGTTTTTGCTCCCCTCATTCCCAGAGCCATAACTTTTTTTATTTTTCAGTCAATATGGCCATGTGAGGGCTTATTTTTTGTGGGACAAGTTGTACTTTTGAACAATTCCATTGGTTTTACCATGACATGTAACAAGTGTGATGAAATTGCAAAAAAAGTGCATTCTCACACTGGTTTTTTGTTTGGCTTTTTTGCTAGGTTCACCAAATGCTAAAACTAACCTGCCATTATGATTCTCCAGGTCATTACGAGTTCATAGACACCAAACATGTCTAGGTTATCTTTTATCTAAATGGTGAAAAAAAATTCCAAAACTTTGCTAAAAAAAAAAAAATGCACGATTTTCCGATACCCGTAGCGTCTCCAATTTTCGTGATCTGGGGTCGCGTGAGGGCTTATTTTTTGCATGCCAAGCTGGCGTTTTTATTGATACCATATTGGTGCATATATGTTTTTTTGATCGCCCGTTATTACATTTTAATGCAATGTCGCGGTGACCAAAAAAACGTAATTTTGGCGTTTTGATTTTTTTTCTCGCTACGCCATTTAGCGATCAGGTTAATGCTTTGTTTTTATTGATAGATCGGGCGATTCTGAACGCGGCAATACCAAATATGTGTAGGTTTGATTTTTTTTTTATTGTTTTATTTTGATTGGGGCGAAAGGGGGGTGATTTGAACTTTTATATATATATTTTTTTTTATATTTTTAAACACTTTTTTAAAATTTTGGCATGCTTCAATAGCCTCCATAGGAGGCTAGAAGCATGCACAACTCGATCGCCTCTGCTACATACAGTAGAGGTGAAGTACAGATCACCTCTATGTAGTAGAAATGGTGGTGTACTTTGAGCGTCGACCACAAGGTGAGACCTCTGGTTGTTATGGCAATGCACCGCTGACCCCCGATCATGTGATGTCAGCGCTTGACTGCGGCATTTAACTAGTTAATGGGCGTGGGCGGATCGCGATTCCTCTCGCGCTCATTGCGCGCACATGTCAGCTGTACAAAACAGCTGACATGTCGCGGCTTTGAGGTGGGTTAACCGCCGGAGCCCTCCTCAAAGCGGGGGATCTGCCAGCTGACGTACTATTCTGTTAGCTGGCAGAAAGGGGTTAAAGAGACTCTGTTAGCAGGATTTGGCTTCCTCTTCTGAGAGCAGCATATTATAGAGACAGAGACCCTTATTCCAGTGATGTGTCATTTACTAAGCTACTTACTTTAGTTTTGATATAATCACTGTCTTATCATCAGCAGATTAACTCTACGAAACTAGTAAACTTGCTGCCATCTAGTCATCCATATTCCTGAGCTCTGTATAATCCTTATCCAACATGAACTGGCAGCTGTCATGCTCCTGGATTAGATCCCAAGAGTTTGCATTCTGTGGTTGGCTTCTATTTCTGCTGAGCAACAGGAGATCAACCTTTTCTCTTGGTGTTGGGGTTCTGCTTTTTTGGCTGCAGTCTGCTTAACTTAACATAGCTTTTTTAACTGCTTATCACCTTTTGGGTGCAGCTTTACAATGTCTCCCTGCTGGGGTTTCCAGGTGGTGATAGATTCATTTGGATGTTCTGTAATTCTGTTGATGTGTGCAGCCTGTATGTGAGATTCCAGCTAAGGATTTTTGCTTTTCTGTTTTTTTGCTATACATTACACCTATCTTCTGTTTATCAATAGGAAGTCGGCAGTATATTTGGTAACAGTGCTTTCTTTATTCTTTGCTTTTTATTTCATTATTTACTTTACTCACTCTGGGATCTTGCCTCTGTTCAGCACTAGTGTTGAGCATTCCGATACCGCACGTATCGGGTATCGGCCGATACTTGCGGTATCGGAATTCCGATACCGAGTTCCGATACTTTTGTGGTATCGGGAATCGGTATCAGAACCATATTCATGTGTAAAATAAAGAATTAAAATAAAAAATATGGATATACTCACCTCTCCGGCGGCCCCTGGATCTTACCGGTTACCGGTAACCGGGAGCCTCCGTTCCTAAGAATGAGCGCGTGAAGGGCCTTCGATGACGTTGCGGCTTCTGATTGGTCGCGTGACCGCTCATGTGACCGCTCACGTGACCAATCAGAAGCTGCGACGTCAGCCGCGACGTCATCGAAGGTCCTTCACAGGCTCATTCTTAGGAACGGAGGCTCCCGGTTACAGCGGTAAGGTCCAGGGGCCACCGGAGAGGTGAGTATATCCATATATATCCATATACTCACCTCTCCGGCGGCCCCTGGACCTTACCGCTGTTACCGGGAGCCTCCGTTCCTAAGAATGAACCTGTGAAGGACCTTCGATGACGTCGCGGCTGACGTCGCGGCTTCAGATTGGTCGCGTGAGCGGTCACATGAACGGTCACGTGACCAATCAGAACAATGGCAACATATTGTGTTGTAAAGATTTACAAAAAATACACTGATTTTCCTTCCTTCTGTCAAAAATAACATATGTAATACAAGTGATGATCAAATCTGCTAAAATTTGAATTCAGCAATTCACTGAATCTTGGCCAAGAAATTTGACTTACATTGAATTTATTCTTTGCTCATATAATGTATATTATTATTCACTATAGACCTCAGAGTATAATAAACAAAACATTATGAAAACTATGGGGGACCCTTGCACTTTTTTTTCAATTACTTTTTCAATTGTCAACAACAGTATGGTCACCTGAGTTCATAGCAGTTGTTTCTCTTGCTTTGCAAGGGCCAGTCCTGGACTGATGAATGGCCGAGAGTTAGGCACTCAGCACTCCGACATTCAGCAGTCCGGCACAGAGAGGCCCAGTGGCTTGAATTCAAGTAACCGGGTTACCAAGGTTCACAGCCATCGGGTCTCCAAGCAGCTGCAAAGCTAGGAAACCTCATATGAGATTTTGAAGGACATTTTAAGGTCACTGAAGTTTCCAGCTACTGGAACACCTGAAGGCTGTAAAGTAAGGGTACCTTGGGTCTGTATATTACTGTACTAGTAAACAATTAAAAAAATAAATGAAAAAAATGGAGTGGGTTCTTTGTAAACAGCTGAGGGAAAGATGGCAGCTAGGCTCTGATATTAATATTCGGGGAAAGAGACAATATTAACCTTCCTCTAGTGTTAGCTTTCTGTTACTCTTTCTTATGTTAACGGGTTGGTTTTGACCCGTGTCTTAAATCACCTCTAGGATACCCTAAAAAAAGTTATTTACGATCGAATTTGTTTCTTACCTCTTAGTTACCTTGTTAGGGTTTCTCATCCATGGAAGGATTGATTTTAATATTTTTGTTGTGGCCCCCTGGGCCTTTCATTTGAGAGCATACCCTTCATTTTCAATATAAAAATATTGTCAAATGAACCTCAAGAGAATAATATAAACTTAACAAAAGTTTGTTATATTACCTGACTATTACTGAAGGCTTTTAGAACACATTTCTTAAATGTAAAAAAATATACATATATATATTTTTAAATTATTAACTCTAGTAACATCTATGGTGTTACGGGTCAATTTTGACCCATATCTAACTACTTTATGAAAAAGGCAAAAAACAGATTTTTTTTTATAGAACTTTAATACAAATAAAAGATGAAAATTATATTAACATTAATAGCAATAATAATAAAAAGTAGCTTTTCTAGGTCAAAAAAACAAACGAGAATCAATCAACCAAATCAAATCAACAGAAATCAAGTACTAGTCTTTAGATGCATTAGTATTTAGATGCATGTGTGGCAGAAAGTGACACTTTTTGTGTGTTCTTTGCAGAGGTATTTTTTGCAGGTGAAGCACGATGTGTTTGTCTTTCTGTCCTTATTGCTAGGGCAGACCTGCCACCTCTTTCTTTTAGAATCAGGTGGTCTCACTGGGGTTGTGGCTGTTGTGGTTGATGTTGAGGCAGGCCTGGTTGAGGAGGATTCTGGTGATGATGCTCTTTGTGTTGCTGTGGGTGTGGACGAAGCACTGGTTGAGCTCTGGAGTTGTCGGACCAAGGCTGCAGCGGCTGGGTCTCGGGGCACTCGTTCCCTTTGGTCAATGTGCGCCTTGACAAGCGATCTTCCTAGTTCCTCAAGAAACATCCTCCGCTTGTTTTTTTTTAATTCCATCCTTGGTGAATGTGGGTCCACAATACAAATGAATTGCATGCTGACACATCAAGGATGTTGTAAAATACAACCATTGGCCATCTCCTAGTCATTCGCTGGCAAGTGTAGGTGGCAGTCAGCTTGTCCAGATTGTCCACTCCTCCTTTGTTTTTGTTATAGTCCAGGATGATTCTGGGCTTTTTGTCACTTCCTGATGACACAGCTGCATCTTTGTGAAGTGTGGACATCAGTACCACATTCCGTCGTTTTTTGGGGCAGTATGAAACAGCAGTGGTGGTGTCTGTAAAAACAAACTTTGAGGAAAGTGGAGCCCTGTCCTTCATCTTCAACAATTCAGTGGGCAGCTCAGGTTTGTTTTTTTCCACTGTGCCCACCATGGTGATTTTCCTCCTGAGAAGTTCTTGTCCAAGGTCATAGATGGTAAAAAAAATTGTCACAAGTAATGTTGTGACCCTGCAGTCCAGTAGTCATATCAAGGACTACACGTTTTCCTTGGTTTTTTTCAGGGATGCCGCTTGCAGACTTGCCTGTGTAAATCTGTAGATTCCATGCATAGCTAGTTTTTGCATCACAGGCTGCCCAGATTTTTAGCCGTATTTGCCTGGCTTACTTGGCATGTATTGCCGGAAGGGGCATTTTCCGCAGGAAGGGAGAAAACGTTCGTTTACTGTCACCTCTGGCCCTGGGTTGAACATCAGTGGAAGGAGCTGCACCCATTTCTCCCAAACATCCCTGATGGGAGCAAGTTTGGTTGATTTTGTTCTGGTGTCTCTGTTGTCAAATCTGAGGACTCTTGATATCATTTGAAACTTTTGAAGTTACATTGTTGCCCGGAAAATATTTCTGCCTGTCGATGCGTCCCAGAGACTATCAGTGGCCTCATTGCAGGATTTGTACACTCCAGCAAGGAGAAGAACACCAATGTAGGCATCCAGGACATCAACATGAAGGTCATTCCACATGTTGCCATGGACTTTTTTTCCTTCAAGGTTTGTCATAGCAATAATGACATTTTTTATTGACAATGGCATAAACAGATCAAAAAATGTCTTGATGTCACTTACTCTTGTCACAGCAAACCTTGTGATCCCAAGGGTCATTTTTATGACATTTGCAGCATCTGCCCTGCCATGTACATCTGGAGGTACTGAGCTCCAACTGATCTTGCCACTTTCGGATTTGAATCTTTCAGCGGGAGCAGCTTCAGCACCAGTGACCTCCTCATCAGACTGATCAGAACTGTCTGTGTCTTCCGGTTGATACTCCACATCATCTTCCTCCTCAGAAACCTGTTCATCTGTATCAGTTTGCTGCTGTGTGTCCTCTGATTCATTATCATCTAAGATATAATCCAGAATTTGGCTTACATCAAATCTTCTCCTCATTGTTGCATGCAAACTGGAGATGTATACTCTGCAAAGTACCAACTCTAAGCTGATTTGGCCATACATGCCTGGGCATGTCCCTAACTCAAGTTGTTGGAGGTAGAGCTGGCTGTGGGCTGTTGGTTTATATTGTGTTTATGAGTTCAGTTTTGGGACTTATTATTGTTTTTTTACTCTTACATTAGACCTGGGTCGAAATTGACCCCAACAACACAAATGTTATAATTTTAATAAGAGCAATTTGCAATTTAGTAAAATAGTTTTATTTTATTGTATTTTGTTTTAAAATAAGTTCCTGAAAAAGTCAAAAAGTCTTGATGCAATAAACAAATGTATGTAGAATTTGTATGCATTTAAAACCTAATACGGTTCGGTCACGACCCTAACACTAGAGGAAGGTTTTTAATAAAGGTTCCCAAGCTATTAATATCAGCTCACAGTGGTAAACTTAGCATTTTGCTGGTTATTAAAATAGGGGACCCCCAAAAAATGATGTAGGGTCCCCTTATATTTAATAACCAGCAAGGGCTAGGCAGACATCTGCGGGCTGATATTAATAGCCTAGGAAGGGGACGTGGATATTGGCCCCCTCCCAGACTGAAAACATGCAGCTCTCAGCCACCCCAGAAATGTTGCATCCATAAGATGCAATAAATCTGGCACTTTGCCTCGATCTTCTCACTTGCCTCTTTGCAGTGACAAGTGGGGTGATAGTTGGGGGGGTTGATGCCAACTTTATACTGTCAGGTGACATCAAGCCCAGAGGTTAGCAATGAAGAGGCATCTGCTACATCCAGATGACAGGTTGCATTGTTGCATAATGTTACTACATAGCCTGCCATCCAGCAGAGACACTGAGCTTGTTACGACTGCTCAGTATCTCGCTGCAAACTCCTATAACCTGACTGATGTCACCACTAGGGTTGAGCGAAATGGGTCAGCCATTTTCATGAAACCCGACCCGACCCCTGTGTGGGGTCGGCCATGAGGTCGGCGATCTTCTGAATCTGGTATCGGAATTCCGATACCGAGTTCCGATATGTTTGCGATATCGGAAATCGGTATCGGAATCCAAAATGAGCGCGTGAAGGGCCTTAGATGACGTCACGGCTTGTGATTGGTCGCGGCCACCCATGTGACCGCTCACGCGACCAATCACAAGCCATGACGTCATCTAAGGCCCTTCACGCGCTCATTCTTAAGAAGGAAGGCTGCCGGAAAGAAGCAGGGCGCGTCCGAGGGTGAGTATATACCTAATAGGAATATACTCACCCTCGGCTTCTTTCCGGCAGCCTTCCTTCCTAAGAATGAGCGTGTGAAGGGCCTTAGATGACATCACGGCTTGTGATTGGTCGCGGCCGCCTATGTGACCGCTCACGCGATCAATCACAAGCCATGACATCACTGCAGGTCATTCACGCGCTCATTCTTAGGAAGGAAGGCTGCCAGTTAGTACCAGGGTGCGTCCGAGGGTGAGTATATCAATATTTTTTATTTTGATTCTTTATTTTTGCACTTAAATATGGATCCCAGGGCCTGAAGGAGAGTTTCCTCTCCTTCAGACCCTGGGAACCATAGTATCCCATTGCACTGCATTGGGTTTCGTGTTTTATAGGATCGGCCGATTTCATTCGACCCGACTTTTGAGAAAGTTGGGTTTCGTGAAACCCAACCCGATCCTATAAAAATAAAAGTCGCTCAACCCTAGTCACCACGAGCAAGAGAAAGTTCTTAGCTCATGGTGCCTGGGAGTTCACAGTCAATGAACTCAGTTCAACTCACTGTCAATGGCATGAGAGCCATTAGAACTTTTCCCATGATGCTCGTGCTGATGTCAGTGAGTGTATCTGATGGATGGCAGGCTGTATAGTTGCATCATGCAACAATGCTGCCTGCCATCTTGATGTAGCAGAGCTAGACCCATCACGGGACAAATGGATTATTATCTTAGCGATGGACAATAAAGGAATATTGTGAATTATTATTTTAATTTGACTACAGGAGACCATGGCTTCTGTTGACTTGGCGATGACATGAGTTTTGGTTAATTTAGACTCATTAAGGAAGTCTGGTAATTCTTTCAATTAACCCCTTCGTGCCATGCGCCGTACCAGTACGGCGCTGCCGGCACTGCATTAGTGCCAGCCGCAGTACTAGTACGGCGCATCGATCACCACGGTCTCGCGCTGAGCGCGACGGTGATCGGGTGCGGGTGTCAGCTGTATATGACAGCTGACACCCCACAGCAATGCCCACGATTGGCGCTATCGCCGATCGCGGGCATTTAACCCCTCTGATGCCGCTGTCAATAGTGACAGCGGCATAGAGGGGGATCGCGCTGCTCCGGTGACCTGGAAGGAGTCCCTGGATCCAAGATGGCCGCGGGACTCCTTCCGGGTCATGAGATGACCTAGCTTGCCGGCGCCTGCTGAGAGTTCCTAATAGCAGGCGCCGGCAAGCCTCTGTAAAGTGCCTGTAAGATCGGTGATCTGACAGAGTGCTGTGCACACTCTCAGATCACCGATTTGTGATGTCCCCCCCTGGGACAAAGTAAAAAAGTAAAAAAAAAAAAAATGTCCACATGTGTAAAAAAAAAAAGAAAAAAAAAATTCCTAAATAAAGAAAAAAAAAATATTCCCATAAATACATTTCTTTATCTAAATAAAAAAATCACACAATAAAAGTACACATATTTAGTATCGTCGCGTCCGTAACGACCCCACCTATAAAACTGTATCACTAGTTAACCCCTTCAGTGAACACCGTAAAAAAAAAAAAAGAGGCAAAAAACAACGCTTTATTCTCATACCGCCAAACAAAAAGTGGAATAACACGCAATCAAAAAGACGGATATAAATAACCATGGTACCGCTGAAAACGTCATCTTGTCCCGCAAAAAAAAGCTGCCATACAGCATCATTAGCAGAAAAATAAAAAAGTTATAGCTCTCAGAATAAAGCGATGCAAAAACGATTATTTTTTTTATATAAAATAGTTTTTATTGTGTAAAAGCGCCAAAACATAATAAAATTACATAAATGAGGTATCGCTGTAATCGTACTGACCTGAAGAATAAAACTGCTTTATCAGTTTTACCACACGTGGAATGGTATAAACGCCCCCCCTAAAAGAATTTCAGGAATTGCTGGTTTTTGTTCATTCCGCCTCACAAAAATCGGAATAAAAAGCGATCAAAAAATGTCATGTGCCCGAAAAAGGTACAAATAAAAACATCAACTCGTTCAGCAAAAAACAAGATCTCAAATGACTCAGTGGGCCAAAATATGGATAAATTATAGCTCTCAAAATGTGGTGATGCAAAAACTATTTTTTGCAATAAAAAGCGTCTTTTAGTGTGTGATGGCTGCCAACCATAAAAATCCGCCCAAAAAACGCTATAAAAGTAAATCAAATCCCCCTTCATCACCCCCTTAGTTAGGGAAAAATAATAAAATTTTAAAAAATATATTTATTTCTATTTTCCCGTTAGGCTACTTTCACACTAGCGTCGGTACGGGGCCGTCGCGCTGCGTTGGCCCGACGTACCGACGCATACTGTGCAAGCGCCGCACAACGGGGGCAGCGGATGCTGTTTTTCCACGCATCCGCTGCCCCATTGTGAGGTGCGGGGAGGTGGGGGTGGAGTTCCAGCCGCGCATGTGCGGTCGGAAATGGTGGACCGTCGGCACAAAAACAGTTACATGTAACGTTTTTTGCTGCCGGCGGTCCGCCACAACACGACGCAACCGTCGCACGACGGTTGCGACGTGTGTCAATACATCGCAATGCATTGCTAATGTTAGTCTATGGGGAAAAAACGCATCCTGCAGATGACTTTGCAGGATGCGTTTTTTCGCCAAAACGACGCATTGCGACGTATGCAAAAAAACGCTAGTGTGAAAGTAGCGCTAGGGTTAGGACTAGGGTTAGGGCTAGGGTTAGGGTTGGGGTTAGGGCTGGGGTTAGGGCTGGGGCTAGGGTTGGGGTTAGGGTTTCAGTTAGAATTGGGGAGTTTTCACTGTTTAGGCACATCAGGGGCTCTCCAAACGCGACATGGCATCCGATCTCAATTCCAGCCAATTCTGCTTTGAAAAACTAAAACAGTGCTCCTTCCCTTCCGAGTTCTCCTGTGCGCCCAAACAGTGGTTCTTCCCAACATATGGGGTATCAGCGTTCTCAGGACAAGTTGGACAACAACTTTTGGGGTCCAATTTGTCCTGTTACCCTTGGGAAAATAAAAACGTGGGGGCTAAAATATCAGTTTCGTGGAAAAAAATATATTTTTTATTTTCACGGCTCTGCGTGATAAACTGTAGTGAAACACTTGTTGGTTCAAAGTTCTCACAACACATCTAGATAAGTTCCGTGGGGGGTCTAGTTTCCAATATGGGGTCACTTGTGGGGGGTTTCTACTGTTTAGGTACATCAGGGGCTCTGCAAATGCAACATGACACCTGCAGACCAATCCATCTAAGTCTGCATTTCAAACAGCGCTCCTTCCCTTCCGAGCTCTGCCGTGCACCCAAACAGTGGTTTCCCCCAATGTTTGGGGTATCAGCGTACTCAGGACAAATTGGACAATAACATATGTGGTCCAATTTCTCCTGTTACCCTTGGGAAAAAAAAATTGTGGGCTAAAACATCATTTTGTGGAAAGAAAAAATGATTTTTTAATTTTCACAGCGCTACATTCTAAACTTTAGTGAAACAATTGGGGGTTAAAAGTGCTCACCACACATCTAGATAAGTTCCTTAGGGGGTCTTCTTTCCAAAATGGTGTCACTTGTGGGGGTTTCCACTGTTTAGGCACGTCAGGGGCTCTCCAAACACGACATGGGTTCCGATCTCAATTCCAGCCAATTTTGCATTGAAAAGTCAAATGGCGCCCCTTCCCTTCCGCGCTCTGCCATGCGCTCAAACAGTGGTTTATCCCCATATATGAAGTATCAGCGTACTCAGGACAAATTGCACAACAACTTTTGGGGTCCAATTTATCCTGTTACCCTTGGGAAAATAAAAAATTTGGGGCTAAAAGATCATTTTTTGTGAAAATTAAAATGAATTTTTTTTTACGGCTCTACATTATAAACTTCTGTGAAGCACTTGGAGGTTCAAAGGGCTCACCACACATCTAGATTAGTTCCTTAGAGGGTCTACTTTCCAAAATGGTGTCACTTGTGGGGGTTTCCACTGTTTAGGCACATCAGGGGCTCTCCAATCGCGACATGGGTTCCGATCTCAATTCCAGCAAATCTTGCATTAAAAAGTCAAATGGCGCTCCTTCCCTTCCGAGCTCTGCCATGTGCCCAATCAATGGTTTACCCCAACATGTGGGGTATCGGCGTACTCAGGACAAATTATACAACGAATTTTTTGGTCCAATTTCTCCTGTTACCCTTGGAAAAATAAAACAAATTGGATCTGAAGTAAAAATTTTGTGAAAAAAAAGTTAAATGTTCAATTTTTTTTAAACATTCCAAAAATTCCTGTGAAGCACCTGAAGGGTTAATAAACTTTTTGAATGTGGTTTTGAGTACCTTGAGGGGTGCAGTTTTTAGAATGGTGTCACTTTTGGGCATTTTCTGTCATATAGACCCCTCAAAGTCACTTCAAGTGTGAGGTGGTCTGTAAAAAAAATGGTTTTGCAAATTTTGTTGCAAAAATTAGAAATCGCTGGTCAACTTTTAACCCTTATAAGTCCCTAACAAAAAAAAATTATGTTTCCAAAATTGTGCTGATGTAAAGCAGACATGTGAAAAATGTTGTTTATTAACTATATTATGAGATATAACTCTCTAATTTAAGGGCATAAAAACTAAAAGTTTGAAAATTGCAAAATTTTCATAATTTTCGACAAATTTTTGTTTTTTTCACAAATAAATGAAAGTCATATCGAAGAAGTTTTACGACTAGCATGAAGTACAATATGTCACGAGAAAACCATGTCAGAATCGCCAGGATCCGTTGAAGGGTTTTAGAGTTATGACCTCATAAAGTGACAGTGGTCAGAATTCTAAAAATTGGCCCTGTCACTTAGGTGAAAACAGGCTTCCGGGTGAAGGGGTTAAAGGACTTTATTTTGGCTTTGTGTTTATTTACAATATAACTATAGGATTAGTAATGGATAGATGTCTTATAGATGCCTCTACATTTCTAATCCATGGGTTTGATTGCATCAGACAATACAAAGGTGACATCAACCCCACACATATGAAGAACACTTGCCACCGCTACAGGGCAAGTAGAAAGATCTTTGTCAAAGCTCCATAATTGGCGCATCTAATAGATATGACTTTTCTGAGGCACCTGTGGGTTGCTATTTTTTGGCTGGGGGCAATATCAATGGCACCTTAAGAGCCTAGGAATACCAGCCCCAGATGTCTGCATTATCTTGGCTGGTTGTCAAAAATGGGGGGACCCCATATAGTTTTTTTAACTATTTATTTAAATAACTAAAAAGTAGCAAGGGGACCTCTTTATTCTTAAAGGGAACCTGTCACCTAAATTTGGCGGGACCAGTTTTGGGTCATATGGGCGGGGTTTTCGGGTGTTTGATTCACCCTTTCCTTACCCGCTGGCTGCATGCTGGCCGCAATATTGGATTGAAGTTCATTCCCTGTCCTCCGGAATACACGCCTGCGCAAGGCAATATTGCCTTGTGCAGGTGTGTACTACGGAGGACACAGCATGAACTTCAATCCAATATTGCGGCCAGCATGCAGCCAGCGGGTAAGGAAAGGGTAAATCAAACACCCGAAAACCCCGCCCATATGACCCAAAACTGGTCCCGCCAAATTCAGGTGACAGATTCCCTTTAATAACCAGCCTTGCTAACGCTGACACAATTGGCACAAGTCCTTAAAGAGAATAGCATAAAACTCTATGCAGATTTTGTCCATTCGGAGATTTGAATCTATTTTGTAAGTGCCGCATCTTAACAGTGCTATCTACTGAGCAATTTTTCTTATATGAAGATAGATAAGGGGAAATTTATCACTTATTCTGGAATTAAAGTTATATGTACCTTCAAAAACAAAGCATAATTATTATAATACCTAAATATTTTTCAGGCTTTCTGAAAAAAGAAACAAGAGTAAGAAATGCTCTTATCAGAATCCCAAAGCAATACAACATAGCAAATAGCATGCAAATAAGAGTTTTTAATTCCTTAATGTATTTACACATTTACAGACATTTTCCAAGGATTACCACATCATTACTTGAGACATTTAAATAGATACATGCTAATAGTCATCATATCGAAAAAGCACTTTCTTATGTATATCATTTATGTACGGAGAAGCAATACACACACTAGATGGCAATCTAAAGCAGTAATACAGAATAAAAATGTTTAAGTTATTATTAGTGTTTAATTATTTGTTAATAGGTTTAATAATGCTTGTTATTGCTATTAGAAAAATATATATTTTATGGTAAGTAGAGAATTTTAAGCAAAACATTTTTTAGAAGTTCCCTTACCAGAACAAATAAGAAATTCTCCTGCCTTGATTACAAATAAAATAACTAGTTTTATTTCAACGAAGTTAAAAGAGTGACATCATTAAGTACATTCAAATGCAATATACAAATTTTATTCATGGATGCATTTTATCCAATAACGACAGAGCAACAGTAGGAAGTATATCGGAAAACTGTATATTACATGTGAATATACTTGAGGATGTAAGTTTTATTAACTTTGTTATAAGAAAACTCATTATTTTATTTGGAACCACAAGTGGAGGATTTTCTTACTTGGTCTTACGTTGTGCCACATCGAGCAGGACTATCTTCTTCCATGTTGAAAATAGCAGCAGCTACAGTTGTGGCCAAAAGTATTGACACCCCTGCAATTCTGTCAGATAATACTCAGTTTCTTCCTGAAAATGATTGCAAACACAAATTATTTGTTATTATTATCTTCATTTAATTTGTCTTAAATTAAAAAACACAAAAAGAATTGTCCTAAAGCCAAATTGGATATAATTCCACACCAAACATAAAAAAGGGGGTGGACAAAAGTATTGGCACTGTTCGAAAAATCATGTGATGCTTCTCTAATTTGTGTAATTAACAGCACCTGTAACTTACCTGTGGCACCTAAAAGTGTTGGCAATAACTAAATCACACTTGCAGCCAGTTGACATGGATTAAAGTTGACTCAACCTCTGTCCTGTGTCCTTGTGTGTACCACATTGAGCATGGAGAAAAGAAAGAAGACAAAAGAACTGTCTGAGGACTTGAGAAACCAAATTGTGAGGAAGCATGAGCAATCTCAAGGCTACAAGTCCATCTCCAAAGACCTGAATGCTCCTGTGTCTACCGTGCGCAGTGTCATCAAGAAGTTTAACCCCTTCATGACCCAGCCTATTTTGACCTTAATGACCTGGCCATTTTTTGCAATTCTGACCAGTGTCCCTTTATGAGGTAATAACTCAGCAACGCTTCAACGGATCCTAGCGATTCTGAGACTGTTTTTTCGTGACATATTGGGCTTCATGATAGTGGTAAATTTAGGTCGTTAATTTCTGCGTTTCTTTGTGAAAAAAATGGAAATTTGGCAAAAATTTTAAAAATTTCGCAATTTTCACATTTTGAATTTTTATTCTGTTAAACCAGAGAGTTATGTGACACAAAATAGTTAATAAATAACATTTCCCACATGTCTACTTTACATCAGCACAATTCTGGAAACAACATTTTTTTTTTGCTAGGAAGTTATAAAGGTTAAAATTTGACCAGTGATTTCTCATTTTTACAACAAAATTTACAAAACCATTTTTTTTAGGGACCACCTCACATTTGAAGAGAGTTTCAGGGTTCTATATGGCTGAAAATACCCAAAAGTGACAACATTCAAAAAACTGCACCCCTCAAGGTGCTCAAAACCACATTCAAGAATGTTATTAACCCTTCAGGTGTTTCACAGCAGCAGAAGCAACATGGAAGGAAAAAATGAACATTTCACTTTTTAGTCACAAAAATGATCTTTTAGCAACAATTTTGTTATTTTCCCAAGGGTAAAAGGAGAAACTGGACCAAGAAAGTTGTCCAATTTGTCCTGAGTACGCTGATACATCATATGTGGGGGTAAACCACTGATTGGGCGCACGGCAGGGCTCGGAAGGGAAGGAACGCCATTTGACTTTTTGAATGAAAAATTGGCTCCAATCTTTAGCGGACACCATGTCGTGTTTGGAGAGCCCCTGTGTGCCTAAACATTGGAGCTCCCCCACAAGTGACCCCATTTTGGAAACTAGACCCCCCAAGGAACTTATCTCGATGCATAGTGAACACTTTAAACCCTCAGGTGCTTCACAAATTGATCCGTAAAAATGAAAAAGTACTTTTTTTTCACAAAAAAAATTTTTAGCCTCAATTTTTTCATTTTCACATAGGCAACAGGATAAACTGGATCCTAAAATTTGTTGGGCAATTTCTCCTGAGTACGCCAATACCTCATATGTGGGGGTAAACCACTGTTTGGCGCACGGCAAGGCTCGGAAGGGAAGGCGCGCCATTTGACTTTTAGAATGGAAAATTAGCTCCAATCGTTAGCGGACACCATGTCGCGTTTGGAGAGCCCCTGTGTGCCTAAACATTGGAGCTCCCCCACAAGGGACCCCATTTTGGAAACTAGACCCACCAAGGAACTTATCTAGATGCATAATGAGTAGAGTTGAGCGACTTTCATTTTTTTAAGATCGAGTCGGGTTTTGTGAAACCCGATTTTGTCCAGAGTCGAGTCGAGTGCAGTCGGCCGATTATCGCTAAAAGTCGGGGATCGACCGAAACACGAAACCCAATGCAAGTCAATGGGGAAGCATAGTCGGCAGTGTGGAGGCCAGGAAAACACCTACAGTGCCCATTTTAATGCCAAAAACATCCATTCTTGTTTCTGAAGCTTGTCAATCTTAATTAACTTTATAATAATAGTTGGGCATAGGGAATTGGGGGTCATTTGGCAAAAGTTGTGGGGGGAGTAGGGCTGGCTCAAGTTTTTCGTGGGCCCAGGAAATGCGGACTACGTCACGGCGGTGTTGCAGGGAAAGGTAAGTATTTCAACGTTGCAAGTGCTGTGATCCTGAGCAAGCAGGGGGGGCCCACTCGTTTGCATTGGCACTGGCACAGGGCCCCTCAAAGTACGGCGGTGTGTTTGCATGGCGGGGGCGCCTCCCACCAGCAGCGACACTTTTGCGTACTCTGAGGGGCCCTGTGCCAGTGACGTCGCCAACGAGTATGCCCCCGCCCACCTGATGAAGGAACCTGCACTTTCATCTGCACCTTCCTCTTTGTCCCTGTGTAAAGTGGTATAACATGCGGGAAGGGGAACCTTACTTTCAGCAGGGTCAGATTCTGGCTGTGTAGAGTGCAAGGGGAATGTAGTGGTCTAGGTCAATGTACCAGCAGACTCATCTAGCAGTGGCTGGGCAATGGGCAGGATGAAGAGGAAACAGATATAGGGCCAAAGAATAAAGTAGGCTAAATGCAGTTCAAAATTGGTAACAGGACTAAACAGGCGGCATTGCTTTGTTCAGTGGAGTAGCAAACCCAAGAGCAGCAGACACTGTTTCAAGGGCCCAACCACACTAGTAGGCCAAATGCAGTTTAATATCTGATAGTATAGGCCGAAAGCCAGAAGGTAGAAGCTCAGCTTTATTCAGTTGAGGGCAACACCAGGCAGGGGCAGACACCGTTAGTAGGCCGGAACCACCAATTTTTTAAAAAACAGCAGTTAATCAGAGCCAGAAGGTAGAAGCTCAGCTTTATTCAGTTGAGGACAAACACCAGGGAGCAGCAAACAGAGGTATTAGGCCCCATCCAGCAATAAAAAAAAAAAAAACTTAATCAGAGCCAGAAGGTAGAAGCTCAGCTTTATTCAGTTGAGGACAACACCAGGGAGGGGCAGACACCGTTAGTAGGCCGGAACCACCAATTTTTTAAAAAACAGCAGTTAATCAGAGCCAGAAGGTAGAAGCTCAGCTTTATTCAGTTGAGGACAATCAACAGGGAGCAGCAAACAGAGGTATTAGGCCCCATCCAGCAATTAAAAAAAACAAAAACAAAAAAAAAACAACTTAATCAGAGCCAGAAGGTAGAAGCTCAGCTTTATTCAGTTGAGGACAACACCAGGCAGGGGCAGACACCGTTAGTAGGCCGGAACCACCAATTTTTTAAAAAACAGCAGTTAATCTGAGCCAAAAGGTAGAAGCTCAGCTTTATTCAGTTGAGGTCAACACCAGGCAGGGGCAGACAGACACCTTTAGTAGGCCGGAACAGCCAATGGCATTTTTAAAAATGGTAATTTGGAACTGAAGGTAGAAGCTCAGCTTTATTCAGTTGAGGACAACACCAGGCAGGGGCAGACAGACACCTTTAGTAGGCCGGAACAGCCAATTGCATTTTTAAAAATGGTAATTTGGAACTGAAGGTTGAAGCTCAGCTTTATTCAGTTGAGGACAACACCAGGCAGGGGCAGACAGTCACCTTTAGTAGGCCGGAACAGCCAATGGCATTTTTAAAAATGGTAATTTGGAACTGAAGGTAGAAGCTCAGCTTTATTCAGTTGAGGACAACACCAGGCAGGGGCAGACAGACACCTTTAGTAGGCCGGAACAGCCAATTGCATTTTTAAAAATGGTAATTTGGAACAGAAGGTAGAAGCTCAGCTTTATTCAGTTGAGGACAACACCAGGCAGGGGCAGACAGACACCTTTAGTAGGCCGGAACAGCCAATGGCATTTTTAAAAATGGTAATTTGGAACTGAAGGTAGAAGCTCAGCTTTATTCAGTTGAGGACAACACCAGGCAGGGGCAGACAGACACCTTTAGTAGGCCGGAACAGCCAATTGCATTTTTAAAAATGGTAATTTGGAACTGAAGGTTGAAGCTCAGCTTTATTCAGTTGAGGACAACACCAGGCAGGGGCAGACAGTCACCTTTAGTAGGCCGGAACAGCCAATTGCATTTTTAAAAATGGTAATTTGGAACTGAAGGTTGAAGCACAGCTTTATTCAGTTGCAGCTTCTTGGCAATAATATAAAGAAGACGAGACAGGACAACACTCGTTGGATGCCATATCTGTGTTTTCACTGGAAAAAAAACTGTCATTTAACTACTTGTAGGAGAAAGTTTTTGTAGCTGGAGGCCACTTTTTGTATTGTACCAGTTTTTGGTTGTATGTTTGGAACTGAAGGTTGAAGCTCACCTTTATTCAGTTGAGGACAACACCAGGCAGGGGCAGACAGACACCTTTAGTAGGCCGGAACAGCCAATGGCATTTTTAAAAATGGTAATTTGGAACTGAAGGTTGAAGCTCAGCTTTATTCAGTTGAGGACAACATCAGGCAGGGGCAGACAGTCACCTTTAGTAGGCCGGAACAGCCAATTGCATTTTTAAAAATGGTAATTTGGAACTGAAGGTTGAAGCTCAGCTTTATTCAGTTGAGGACAACACCAGGCAGGGGCAGACAGACACCTTTAGTAGGCCGGAACAGCCAATGGCATTTTTAAAAATGGTAATTTGGAACTGAAGGTAGAAGCTCAGCTTTATTCAGTTGAGGACAACACCAGGCAGGGGCAGACAGACACCTTTAGTAGGCCGGAACAGCCAATTGCATTTTTAAAAATGGTAATTTGGAACTGAAGGTTGAAGCTCAGCTTTATTCAGTTGAGGACAACACCAGGCAGGGGCAGACAGTCACCTTTAGTAGGCCGGAACAGCCAATTGCATTTTTAAAAATGGTAATTTGGAACTGAAGGTTGAAGCACAGCTTTATTCAGTTGCAGCTTCTTGGCAATAATATAAAGAAGACGAGACAGGACAACACTCGTTGGATGCCATATCTGTGTTTTCACTGGAAAAAAAACTGTCATTTAACTACTTGTAGGAGAAAGTTTTTGTAGCTGGAGGCCACTTTTTGTATTGTACCAGTTTTTGGTTGTATGTTTGGAACTGAAGGTTGAAGCTCACCTTTATTCAGTTGAGGACAACACCAGGCAGGGGCAGACAGACACCTTTAGTAGGCCGGAACAGCCAATGGCATTTTTAAAAATGGTAATTTGGAACTGAAGGTTGAAGCTCAGCTTTATTCAGTTGAGGACAACATCAGGCAGGGGCAGACAGTCACCTTTAGTAGGCCGGAACAGCCAATTGCATTTTTAAAAATGGTAATTTGGAACTGAAGGTTGAAGCTCAGCTTTATTCAGTTGAGGACAACACCAGGCAGGGGCAGACAGACACCTTTAGTAGGCCGGAACAGCCAATGGCATTTTTAAAAATGGTAATTTGGAACTGAAGGTTGAAGCTCAGCTTTATTCAGTTGAGGACAACACCAGGCAGGGGCAGACAGACACCTGTAGTAGGCCGGAACAGCCAATGGCATTTTTAAAAATGGTAATTTGGAACTGAAGGTTGAAGCACAGCTTTATTCAGTTGCAGCTTCTTGGCAATAATATAAAGAAGACGAGACAGGACAACACTCGTTGGATGCCATATCTGTGTTTTCACTGGAAAAAAAACTGTCATTTAACTACTTGTAGGAGAAAGTTTTTGTAGCTGGAGGCCACTTTTTGTATTGTACCAGTTTTTGGTTGTATGTTTGGAACTGAAGGTTGAAGCTCAGCTTTATTCAGTTGAGGACAACACCAGGCAGGGGCAGACAGACACCTTTAGTAGGCCGGAACAGCCAATGGCATTTTTAAAAATGGTAATTTGGAACTGAAGGTTGAAGCTCAGCTTTATTCAGTTGAGGACAACACCAGGCAGGGGCAGACAGTCACCTTTAGTAGGCCGGAACAGCCAATTGCATTTTTAAAAATGGTAATTTGGAACTGAAGGTTGAAGCTCAGCTTTATTCAGTTGAGGACAACACCAGGCAGGGGCAGACAGACACCTTTAGTAGGCCGGAACAGCCAATGGCATTTTTAAAAATGGTAATTTGGAACTGAAGGTTGAAGCTCAGCTTTATTCAGTTGAGGACAACACCAGGCAGGGGCAGACAGTCACCTTTAGTAGGCCGGAACAGCCAATTGCATTTTTAAAAATGGTAATTTGGAACTGAAGGTTGAAGCTCAGCTTTATTCAGTTGAGGACAACACCAGGCAGGGGCAGACAGACACCTTTAGTAGGCCGGAACAGCCAATGGCATTTTTAAAAATGGTAATTTGGAACTGAAGGTTGAAGCTCAGCTTTATTCAGTTGAGGACAACACCAGGCAGGGGCAGACAGACACCTTTAGTAGGCCGGAACAGCCAATTGCATTTTTAAAAATGGTAATTTGGAACTGAAGGTTGAAGCACAGCTTTATTCAGTTGCAGCTTCTTGGCAATAATATAAAGAAGACGAGACAGGACAACACTCGTTGGATGCCATATCTGTGTTTTCACTGGAAAAAAAACTGTCATTTAACTACTTGTAGGAGAAAGTTTTTGTAGCTGGAGGCCACTTTTTGTATTGTACCAGTTTTTGGTTGTATGTTTGGAACTGAAGGTTGAAGCTCAGCTTTATTCAGTTGAGGACAACACCAGGCAGGGGCAGACAGACACCTTTAGTAGGCCGGAACAGCCAATTGCATTTTTAAAAATGGTAATTTGGAACTGAAGGTTGAAGCTCAGCTTTATTCAGTTGAGGACAACACCAGGCAGGGGCAGACACCTTTAGTAGGCCGGAACAGCCAATTTCATTTTTAAAATTCGTAATTTGGAACAGAAGGTTGAAGCACAGCTTTATTCAGTTGCAGCTTCTTGTCAATAATATAAAGAAGACGCGACAGGACAACACTCGGTGGATGCCATATCTGTGTTTTCAATGGAAAAAAACCTTTCAGTTAACTACTTGCAGGAGAAAGTTTTTGTAGCTGGTGGACAATTTTTGTACTGTACCAGTTTTTTGTTGTATGTGTTTTTGTTTTTAATGTTAAAATGTCTGCATTTGATATCTCTCCAGTATTTTCTTTTTTATAAGCAAAATACTGCAGTTTTACATCGGTTACATGGATACACGGGCAGGCAGCTTGGTGGTCAGTGGAGGAGTATTTAAAGTAGGGACCGCAGACAGGCTATCAAAGGCCTAAAATAACAAACAATAGGCTCATGGCAGTTTTACATCGGTTACATGGATACACAGGCAGCTTGGTGGTCAGTGGAGAAGTATTTAAAGTAGGGACCGCAGACAGGCTATCAAAGGCCTAAAATAACAAACAATAGGCTCATGGCTGTTTTACATCGGTTACATGGATACACGGGCAGGCAGCTTGGTGGTCAGTGGAGGAGTATTTAAAGTAGGGACCGCAGACAGGCTATCAAAGGCCTAAAATAACAAACAATAGGCTCATGGCAGTTTTACATCGGTTACATGGATACACAGGCAGCTTGGTGGTCAGTGGAGGAGTATTTAAAGTAGGGACCGCAAACAGGCTATCAAAGGCCTAAAATAACAAACAATAGGCTCATGGCTGTTTTACATCGGTTACATGGATACACGGGCAGGCAGCTTGGTGGTCAGTGGAGGAGTATTTAAAGTAGGGACCGCAGACAGGCTATCAAAGGCCTAAAATAACAAACAATAGGCTCATGGCTGTTTTACATCGGTTACATGGATACACAGGCAGCTTGGTGGTCAGTGGAGGAGTATTTAAAGTAGGGACCGCAGACAGGCTATCAAAGGCCTAAAATAACAAACAATAGGCTCATGGCTGTTTTACATCGGTTACATGGATACACGGGCAGGCAGCTTGGTGGTCAGTGGAGGAGTATTGCAAGGAGTGTCTGTCCCAGTACTCCCAAAATATAAATAGATGTTAATGTCTCGCAAAACAACCAAAAAAAAAAGGTGGCATACTTAGGTACAGGGGTGGGCTCATCTGCTGAGTTTCTGACATAGTAATTTGGCAGTAACTATTTAATGGTGCCAATATAGGACACAGACACAGACTACTTTAAGTTGCATCATAGATGTCTACAAATTTGTATTGTCAGTGCCAGACATTGAATGATGTCAGCGAATAGACTAAAGATTGGTGGAGCTGTGCGACATAATTTTGCATGTGGTAGAGCACAGTTTGAGCTGGGGGAGGGGGGAACTCTCTTGAGGCCGGCGGGACCGCCCCAGGGCCCCTCATGTTACAACGGTGTGTCTGACGTTGGGTGCGCACCACCACCGCCAGAGACACTACATTGTACTATGAGGGACCCAGTAGCAATGCCGTCAACCAAAAGCAAGCACACCCACCTCTTCAGACAAACAGCAGTCTCACGGGTGCTTGCGCCAAGTCGCGATACCACGGCCCCGTGTGGGGAGTTTGGCCATTTAGGGAGGTGTAAACATGTCGTATGCTGTACAATCAGCTGCAGCAAATTAGACATTAGAAAAGTAATTCACAGGCAAGAGCTTTTCATAGGAAAGCTAGGTGTCGGCCGGGCAAGGTGGGGCAAAAGATTTCGAAATCCAGTTGTGGTTCATTTTAATGAATGTTAGATCGTCAACATTTTGGGTAGCCAGACGAGTCCTTTTTTCGGTTAATATTGAACCTGCAGCACTGAATACTCTTTCTGATAGGACACTTGCTGCCGGGCAAGCAAGCTCCTGCAATGCATATTCTGCCAATTCTGGCCAGGTGTCTAATTTTGATGCCCAGTAATCAAATGGGAATGACGGTTGAGGGAGAACATCGATAAGGGATGAAAAATAGTTAGTAACCATACTGGACAAATGTTGTCTCCTGTCACTTTCAATTGATGCAGCAGTACCTGTCCTGTCTGCGGTCATAGCAAAATCACTCCACAACCTGGTCAGAAAACCCCTCTGTCCAACGCCACTTCTGATGTGTGCACCCCTAACACTCCTAGTCTGTTGCCCCCTTGAGCTCGTGTGAGAACGATCACGTGCGCTGTGTGCTGGGAATGCCTGAAGCAAACGGTCAACAAGAGTTGATTGTTTGGTTGCTAATATTAGTTCCAAGTTCTCATGTGGCATAATATTTAGCAATTTGCCTTTATAGCGTGGATCAAGGAGGCAGGCCAACCAGTAATCGTCATCGTTCATCATTTTCGTTATGCGTGTGTCCCTTTTTAGGATACGTAAGGCATAATCCACCAGGTGGGCCAAAGTTCCAGTTGTCAAATCTCCGGTTGTGATTGGGTGAGGGGCAGTTGCAGGCAAATCTACGTCACTTGTGTCCCTCAAAAAACCAGAACCCGGCCTTGACACGCAACCAATTTCCAGTGCCCCTGGGAAAGGTTCCGCATTAAAAATATACTCATCCCCATCATCCTCCTCGTCCTCCATCTCCTCTTCGCCCGCTACCTCGTCCTGTACACTGCCCTGACCAGACAATGGCTGACTGTCATCAAGGCTTTCCTCTTCCTCTGGTGCAGACGCCTGCTCCTTTATGTGCGTCAAACTTTGCATCAGCAGACGCATTAGGGGGATGCTCATGCTTATTACGGCGTTGTCTGCACTAACCAGCCGTGTGCATTCCTCAAAACACTGAAGGACTTGACACATGTCTTGTATCTTCGACCACTGCACACCTGACAACTCCATGTCTGCCATCCTACTGCCTGCCCGTGTATGTGTATCCTCCCACAAAAACATAACAGCCCGCCTCTGTTGGCACAGTCTCTGAAGCATGTGCAGTGTTGAGTTCCACCTTGTTGCAACGTCTATGATTAGGCGATGCTGGGGAAGGTTCAAAGACCGCTGATAGGTCTGCATACGGCTGGCGTGTACAGGCGAACGTCGGATATGTGAGCAAAGTCCACGCACTTTGAGGAGCAGGTCGGAGAACCCAGGATAAGTTTTCAATAAGCACTGCACCACCAGGTTTAAGGTGTGAGCCAGGCAAGGAATGTGTTTCAGTTGGGAAAGGGAGATGGCAGCCATGAAATTCCTTCCGTTATCACTAACTACCTTGCCTGCCTCAAGATCTACTGTGCCCAGCCACGACTGCGTTTCTTGTTGCAAGAACTCGGACAGAACTTCCGCGGTGTGTCTGTTGTCGCCCAAACACTTCATAGCCAATACAGCCTGCTGACGCTTGCCAGTAGCTGGCCCATAATGGGACAACTGGTGTGCAACAGTGTCATCTGCCGATGGAGTGGTTGCCCGACTGCGGTCTGTGGAAGAGCTGTAGCTTCTGCAGGAGGACGAGGAGGAGGAGGAGGAGGGGGTACGAACGCCTACAGCCAACTGTTTCCTAGACCGTGGGCTAGGCACAACTGTCCCGAAATTGATGTCCCCTGAGGACACTGCATCCACCACATTCACCCAGTGTGCCGTGATGGACACATAACGTCCCTGGCCATGCCTACTGGTCCATGCATCTGTAGTCAGGTGCACCTTTGTACTCACAGATTGCCTGAGTGCATGGACGATGCGCTGTTTAACATGCTGGTGCAGGGCCGGGATGGCTTTTCTGGAAAAAAAGTGTCGACTGGGTAGCTCGTATCGTGGTTCAGCGTACTCCATCAGGGCTTTGAAAGCTTCGCTTTCAACTAACCGGTAGGGCATCATCTCTAACGATATTAGTCTAGCTATGTGGGCGTTAAAACCCTGTGTACGCGGATGCGAGGATAAGTACTTCCTTTTTCTAACCAGAGTCTCATGTAGTGTGAGCTGAACTGGAGAGATGGAGATCGTGGAACTTGCGGGTGTGCCGGTGGACATGGCAGACTGCGAGACGGTTGGAGATGGTATTGTTTCCGCCGGTGACCTAGATGCAATATTTCCTCCTACAAAACTGGTGATTCCCTGACCCTGAGTGCTTTTGGCTGGCAAAGAAACCTGCACAGATACTGCCGGTGGTGCGGAAAATGGTGGCCTTACAGTGACGGAAGGGATGTTGCGTTGCTGACTAGCTTCATTGGCCGAGGGTGCTACAACCTTAAGGGACGTTTGGTAGTTAGTCCAGGCTTGAAAATGCATGGTGGTTAAGTGTCTATGCATGCAACTAGTATTGAGACTTTTCAGATTCTGACCTCTGCTTAAGCTAGTTGAACATTTTTGACAGATGACTTTGCGCTGATCAATTGGATGTTGTTTAAAAAAATGCCAGACTGCACTCTTCCTAGCATCGGATCCCTTTTCAGGGATTGCAGACTGAGCTTTAACCGGATGGCCACGCTGTCCTCCAACAGGTTTTGGCTTTGACACGCGTTTTGGGCCAGATACGGGCCCGGCAGATGGAACCTGTTGCGATGTTGATGCCTGCTGTGGCCCCTCCTCCACCTCCGCTTCTGAACTACTGCCGCCTGCACCCTGTTCCCCCAATGGCTGCCAATCGGGGTCAATAACTGGGTCATCTATTAACTCCTCTTCGAGCTCGTGTGCAACTTCGTCTGTGTCACTGTGTCGGTCGGTGGTATAGCGTTCGTGGCGGGGCAACATAGTCTCATCAGGGTCTGATTGTGGATCAGTACCCTGAGAGGGCAATGTGGTGGTCTGAGTCAAAGGAGCAGCATAGTACTCTGGCTGTGGCTGTGCATCAGTGCACTCCATGTCAGAATCAACTTGTAATGGGCATGGACTGTTAAGTGTTTCACTTTGTAAGCCAGGGACGGTATGTGTAAAGAGCTCCATGGAGTAACCCGTTGTGTCGCCTGCTGCATCCTTCTCTCTTGTTGTAGTTTTTGCTGAAGAGGACAAGGAAGCGACTTGTCCCTGACCGTGGACATCCACAAGTGACGCGCTGCTTTTACATTTACCAGTTTCAGAAGAGGAGGCAAAAGAGCTAGAGGCTGAGTCTGCAATGTAAGCCAAAACTTGCTGTTGCTGCTCCGCCTTTAAAAGCGGTTTTCCTACTCCCAGAAAAGAGAGCGTTCGAGGCCTTGTGTAGCCAGACGACGAAACTGGCTCCACAGCTCCAGACTTACGTGGAATATTTTTATCCCCACGACCACCTGATGCTCCACTACCACTACCATCATTACCAGCTGACAATGAACGCCCACGACGACCTCTTGCACCAGACTTCCTCATTGTTTTAAAAACTTAACCAAAGTAACTTTATTTGTTGCTGTCAAACAACTTACACGGTGCGCTATAACTTCAGTATGATTTCAATATCCCTTAACAGGTTGGTGAGACCACAAGGAAAATCAGGCACAATGTTACACACTCTGTTTTCTGCACCAAATCACAGAGATGCCACACACGCAGGAATGTCACTCAAACACAAATGTCAATATTAATCTCCCACCTATTTTTTTTTTTTTCCCCTCAGGGAGACTTTAGAAACCAAATAAGATAAATTGTTTTTTTCAGGGACAATTTAGAAACCAAATAATAATAATAATAAAAAAAAAGCTTTCTATGGCCCAGTGCCCACTGAGTGAGAGATGGCACACACAGGAGTCAGGATAAGGAGTGGCACACAAGCCCTGAGGACAGTATTAATCTCCCACTGATGGATGTAGTGTTTTTTTTCAGGTAGATTTTAGAACCCAAATCAAGCAAAAAAATAAATAGGCTTTCTATGGCCCACTGAGTGAGAGATGGCGCTCACAGGAGTCAGGATCAGGAGTGGCACACAAGCCCTGAGGACAGTATTAATCTCCCACTGATGGATGTAGTGTTTTTTTTTCAGGTAGATTTTAGAACCCAAATCAAGCAAAAAAATAAATAGGCTTTCTATGGCCCACTGAGTGAGAGATGGCGCTCACAGGAGTCAGGATCAGGAGTGGCACACAAGCCCTGAGGACAATATTAATCTCCCACTGATTGATGTAGTGTTTTTTTTTCAGGTAGATTTTAGAACCCAAATCAAGCAAAAAAATAAATAGGCTTTCTATGGCCCACTGAGTGAGAGATGGCGCGCACAGGAGTCAGGATCAGGAGTGGCACACAAGCCCCGAGGACAATATTAATCTCCCACTGATTGATGTAGTGTTTTTTTTTCAGGTAGATTTTAGAACCCAAATCAAGCAAAAAAATAAATAGGCTTTCTATGGCCCACTGAGTGAGAGATGGCGCTCACAGGAGTCAGGATCAGGAGTGGCACACAAGCTCTGAGGACAGTATTAATCTCCCACTGATGGATGTAGTGTTTTTTTTTCAGGTAGATTTTAGAACCCAAATCAAGCAAAAAAATAAATAGGCTTTCTATGGCCCACTGAGTGAGAGATGGCGCTCACAGGAGTCAGGATCAGGAGTGGCACACAAGCCCTGAGGACAGTATTAATCTCCCACTGATGGATGTAGTGATTTTTTTTCAGGTAGATTTTAGAACCCAAATCAAGCAAAAAAATAAATAGGCTTTCTATGGCCCACTGAGTGAGAGATGGCGCTCACAGGAGTCAGGAGTGGCACACAAGCCCTGAGGACAGTATTAATCTCCCACTGATGGATGTAGTGTTTTTTTTTTTTTTCAGGTAGATTTTAGAACCCAAATCAAGCAAAAAAATAAATAGGCTTTCTATGGCCCACAATTAGAGAGAGAGAGGTGGCACACCCAGGAGTCAAGACTGGCACACAAGCTGAAAGGGCAATATTACTCTCCCACTGTTTTTTTATGTATTTTTTTTTTCAGGGAGACTTTAGAAACCAAATAATATTAAACAAAGCAAAAAAATAAATAGGCTTTCTATGGCCCACAATTAGAGAGAGAGAGGTGGCACACCCAGGAGTCAAGACTGGCACACAAGCTGAAAGGGCAATATTACTCTCCCACTGTTTTTTTATGTATTTTTTTTTTCAGGGAGACTTTAGAAACCAAATAATATTAAAAAAAGCAAAAAAATAAATAGGCTTTCTATGGCCCACAATTAGAGAGAGAGAGGTGGCACACCCAGGAGTCAAGACTGGCACACAAGCTGAAAGGGCAATATTACTCTCCCACTGTTTTTTTATGTATTTTTTTTTTTTCAGGGAGACTTTAGAAACCAAATAATATTAAAAAAAGCAAAAAAATAAATAGGCTTTCTATGGCCCACAATTAGAGAGAGAGAGGTGGCACACCCAGGAGTCAAGACTGGCACACAAGCTGAAAGGGCAATATTACTCTCCCACTGTTTTTTTATGTATTTTTTATTTTTTCACGGAGACTTTAGAAACCCAATAATATTAAAAAAAATAAATAAATAAATAGGCTTTGTATGGCCCACTGAATGAGAGATGGCACACACAGGAGTGGCACACAAGCCCTGACTGAGGCCAATATTTTTCTCCCACTGATTGATGTAGTGTTTTTGTGTTGAGGTAGATTTTAGAACACAAATCAAGGAAAAAAATAAATAGGCTTTCTATGGCCCACTCAGTGAGAGATGGCACACACAGGGATGGCACTGTAGCAGAAATGCCAATCTTAATCTTCCACAAAAAAAAAAAAACAGGGACTGTCCTACAATTACTATCTCCCTGCAGTAATGTAAGCCAGGTATGGCAGGCAGCAATAGGAGTGGACTGATGCACAAATTAAATAAAAAGTGTGGACAAACAAAAAAGATAGCTGTGCAGAAAGGAAGGAACAAGAGGATATGTGCTTTGAAAAAAGCAGTTGGTTTCCACAGTGGCGTACACACAGCAATACAGCTATCACGGATCCTTCTAGGGCAGCCCAATGAGCTACAGCGCTGAGGGAAAAAAAAAAAATAGCTTCCACTGTCCCTGCACACCGAAGGTGGTGTTGGACAGTGGAAATCGCTACAGCACAAGCGGTTTGGTGGTTAGTGGACCCTGCCTAACGCTATCCCTGCTTCTGACGAAGCGGCAGCAACCTCTCCCTAAGCTCAGATCAGCAGCAGTAAGATGGCGGTCGGCGGGAACGCCCCTTTATAGCCCCTGTGACGCCGCAGACAGCAAGCCAATCACTGCAATGCCCTTCTCTAAGATGGTGGGGACCAGGACCTATGTCATAACGCTGCCCACACTCTGCGTTCACCTTCATTGGCTGAGAAATGGCGCTTTTCGCGTCATTGAAACGCGACTTTGGTGCGAAAGTCGCGTACCGCATGGCCGACAAGCACAGGGGTCGGATCGGGTTTCATGAGACGCCGACTTAGCCAAAAGTCGGCGACTTTTGAAAATGAACGACCCGTTTCGCTCAACCCTAATAATGAGCACTTTAAACCCCCAGGTGCTTCACAGAAGTTTATAACGTAGAGCCGTGAAAATAAAAAAAATCACATTTTTTCTACAAAAATGATCTTTTTGCCTCCAAATTTTTATTTTACCAAGGGTAACAGGAGAAAATGGACACCAGAAGTTGTTGTACAATTTGTCTTGAGTACGCCGACACCCCGTATGTGGGGGTAAACCACTGTTTGGGTGCATGGCTGAGCTCGGAAGCAAAGGAGCGCCATTTGACTTTTCAATGCAAAATTGACTGGAATTGAGATCGGACGCCATGTCGCGTTTGGAGAGCCCCTGATGTGCCTAAACAGTAGAAACCCCCCAAAAGTGACCCCATTTTGGAAACTAGACCCCCATGGAACTTATCTAGATGTGTAGTGAGAACTTTGAATGCCCAAGTGCATCACAGAAGTTTATAATGCAGAGTCGTGAAAATAAAGAAATATTTTTTTTTAACAATAAAGATTTTTTAGCCCCCAAGTTTTTGTTTTCACAAGGGTAACAAGAGAAATTGGACCCCAAAAGTTGTTGTCCAATTTGTCCTGAGTATGCTGGTACCCCATATGTGGGGGTAAACCACTGCTTGGGCGCACGGCAGAGCTCGGAAGGGAAGGTGCGCCATTTTGGAATGCAGACTTTGATAGAATTGTCTGCGGGCGTTATGTTGCGTTTGCAGACCCCTAATGTACCTAAACAGTAGAAACTCCCAACAAGTGACCCCATTTTGGAAAATAGACCCCGCAAGGAACTTATCTAGATATGTGGTGAGAACTTTGAATGCCCAAGTGCTTCACAGAAGTTTATAATGCATAGTAGTGAAAATAAAAAAAAAAAATTTTTCCCACAAAAGATTTTTTTAGCCCCCAAATTTTTATTTTCACAAGGGTAACAAGAGAAATTGGACCCCAAAAGTTGTTGTCCAATTTGTCCTGAGTATGCTGGTACCCAATATGTGGGGGTAAACCACTGTTTGGGTGCACGGCAGAGCTCGGAAGAGAAGGAGCGCCATTTTGGAATTCAGATTTTGATAGAATTGTCTGTGGGTGTTATGTTGCGTTTGCAGAGCCCCTGATGTACCTAAACAGTAGAAACCCCCCACAAGTGACCAAATTTTGGAAACTAGACCCCCTATGGAACTTATCTAGATATGTGGTGAGAACTTTGAATGCCCAAGTGCTTCACAGAAGTTTATAATGCATAGTAGTGAAAATTAAAAAATATTTTTTTTTCCCACAAAAAAGATTTTTAGCCCCCAAGTTTTTATTTTCACAAGGGTAACAGGAGAAATTGGACCCCAAACGTTGTTGTCCAATTTGTCCTGAGTATGCTGGTACCCACTATGTGGGGGTAAACCACTGTTTGGGCGCACGGCAGAGCTCGGAAGAGGAGCGCCATTTTGGAATTCAGACTTTGATAGAATTGTCTGTGGGTGTTATGTTGCGTTTGCAGAGCCCCTGATGTACCTAAACAGTAGAAACCCCCCACAAGTGACCAAATTTTGGAAACTAGACCCCCTAAGGAACTTATCTAGATATGTGGTGAGAACTTTGAATGCTCAAGTGCTTCACAGAAGTTTATAATGCAGAGTAGTGAAAATTAAAAAATATTTTTTTTTCCCACAAAAAAGATTTTTAGCCCCCAAGTTTTTATTTTCACAAGGGTAACAGGAGAAATTGGACCCCAAAAGTTGTTGTCCAATTTATCCCGAGTACGCTGATGCCCCATATGTGGGGGTAAACCACTGTTTGGGCGCACGGCAGAGCTCAGAAGGGAGGGAGCACCATTTGACTTTTTTAGCGCAAAATTGGCTGTCGTGTTTGGAGACCCCCCTGATGTACCTAAACAGTGGAAACCCCCAAATTATAACTCCAACCCTAACTCCAACACACCCCTAACCCTAATCTTAACCTGATCCATAATCCTAATCACAACCCTAACGATAATCACAACCCTAACCCCAAAACAGCCCTAATCTCAACCCTAACCATAACCCTAATCAAAACCCTAAATCCAACACACCCCTAACCCTAATCCCAAACGTAACCCTAATCCCAACCCTAATACAAACCCTAATCCCAACTCTAACCCTAACTTTAGCCCCAACCCTAACCCTAACTTTAGCCCCAACCCTAACCATAACTTTAGCCCCGTCGTCACAAAAAAAGTTCAATGTAACCTTTTTTTTGTACGTCGCGTCCGCCATTTCCGCGCATGCGTGGCCGTAACTCTGCCCCCTCCTCCCCAGGACATAGACTGGGCAGCGGATGCGTTGAAAAACTGCATCCGCTGCCCACGTTGTGCACAATTTTCACAACGTGCGTCGGTACGTCGGGCCGACGCATTGCGACCGCCCCGTACCGACGCAAGTGTGATAGAAGCCTAAGGCTACTTTCACACTAGCGTCGTACTCGGCCCATCGCAGTGTGCCGGGCCGACGTACCGACGCTAGCGTTGTAAGCGCCGCACAACGGGTGCAGCGGATGCTGTTTTTTCAACGCATCCGCTGCCCCATTGTGAGGGGAGGCGGGGGCGGAGTTCCGGCCGCGCATGCGCGGTCGGAAATGGCGGACACGTCGCACAAAAAAGTTACATGTAGCTTTTTTTGTGCCGACGGTCCGCCAAAGCACGACACATCCGTCGCACGACGGATGCGACATGTGGCAATCCGTCGCAATGCGTCGCTAATGCAAGCCAATGGAGAAAAAACGCATCCTGCAAGCACTTTTGCAGGATGCGTTTTTCTCCGACGCATTGCGACGGAGGCCAAAAAACGCTAGTGTGAAAGTAGCCTAACCCTAACCCTAGCCCTAACCCTAACCCTAAATTTAGCCCCAACCCTAGCCCTAACCCTAACCCTAACCCTAACTCTAACCCTAACCCTAACCTTAACCCTAACCCTAACCCTAACTCTAACCCTAACCCTAACCCTAACCCTAACTCTAACCCTAACTCTAACCCTAACCCTAACCCTAACCCTAATTTTAGCCCCAACTCGTCTTCTCCTGCCGGCCGGCAGATGGCAGCAGATGGCGGGCGCACTGCGCATGCGCCCGCCATAAGGAAAAAGCCGACTGGCAGGAGAAGACAGAAGAGGACTGTTGTGAATTTGGATTCTGGGCTCCCCCGGTGGCTACTGGTGGAATTGAACTTGTGACATCATCTTCCCTGTTCACCTGTTCTGATTAGATCTGGGTGTCGCTATATAACCTGGCTTCTCTGTTAGATGCTTGCCGGTCAACAATGTTATCAGAAGCCTCTCTGTGCTTGTTCCTGCTCCCAGACATCTACTAGATAAGTTGGACATTCGTCCATGTTTTGTTTTTGTATTTTGGTTCCAGTTCACAGCTGCAGTTTCGTTACTGTGTCTGGAAAGCTCTTGTTGATCAGGAATTGCCACTCTGGTATTATGAGTTAATGCCAGAGTCTTAAAGTAATTTCTGGATGTGTTTTGTTAGGGTTTTCTACTGACCATGAAAGTATGCTTTCTGTCTTCTGCTATCTAGAAAGCGGACCTCAAATTTGCTAAAACTATTTTCCTGCTGCGTTTGTTGTTTCATCTCATATCACCGCCAATATATGTGGGGGGCTTCTGTCTCCTTTTTGGGCATTTCTCTAGAGGTGAGTCAGGTCTTATATTTCCCTCTGCTAGCATTATTTAGTTCTCCGGCCGGCGCTGGGCATATAGGGATAAAAAGTAGGACATGCTACCTGGCTACTTCTAGATGATGCGGTAGGTTTAGTTCATGGTCAGTACAGTTACATCTTCCAAGAGCTTGTTCCTATTGAGGCTTATGCTAGTTCTCTGGCCATGGAGATCATGACAGTTTGACCGGCCCACTAAAGGGTTAAAATCCTTGGCTGAGAAAGGAGAGAAATAAGAAGTCTGCTGAAATTTTTTTTTTTTTTTTTCTCTAGTAGTTAGTGTGCTCTTAATTGGATCACTTGCCAGTCTGTCTATGCTGCAGTCTTTCTTTTTTTTCTCTCTCCTTCTAATCTTTGAATGGCTCTATGTCCACCTGTTTGTAATGGATCTTCAGAGTGTAACTGCAGGTTTGAATAATCTCGCCACGAAAGTACAAAGTTTGCAAGATTTTGTTGTTCATGCTCCGGTATCAGAGCCGAGAATTCCTTTGCCGGAATTCTTCTCAGGGAATAGATCTAGCTTTCAGAATTTTAGAAATAATTGTAAGTTATTTTTGTCCCTGAAATCTCGTTCTGCTGGTGACCCTGCACAGCAGGTTGGGATTGTGATTTCCTTGCTCCGCGGCGACCCTCAAGATTGGGCTTTTGCATTGGCACCAGGGGATCCTGCGTTGCGCAATGTGGATGCGTTTTTTCTGGCCTTGGGCTTGCTGTATGAGGAACCTCATTTGGAACTTCAGGCAGAAAAAACTTTGATGTCCCTATCGCAGGGGCAAGATGAAGCTGAAATTTACTGCCAAAAATTCCGTAAATGGTCTGTGCTTACTCAGTGGAATGAGTGTGCCTTGGCGGCTACTTTCAGAGAGGGTCTTTCTGATGCCATTAAGGATGTTATGGTGGGGTTCCCTGTGCCTGCAAGTCTGAATGAGTCCATGACAATGGCCATTCAGATCGATAGGCGTCTGCGGGAGCGCAAACCAGTGCACCATCTGGCGGTGTCCACTGAGAAGACGCCAGAAAACATGCAGTGTGATAGAATTCTGTCCAGAAGCGAGCGGCAGAATTTTAGACGGAAAAATGGGTTGTGTTTCTATTGTGGGGATTCTACTCATGTTATATCAGCATGCTTTAAGCGTACTAAAAAGCTTGATAAATCCGTTCCCATTGGCACTTTACAGTCTAAATTTATTTTGTCTGTGACCCTGATTTGCTCTTTGTCATCTATTACTACGGACGCCCATATCGACTCTGGCGCCGCTTTGAGTCTTATGGATTGGTCCTTTGCCAATCGTTGTGGGTATGATTTAGAGCCTTTGGAGACTCTTATTCCTCTGAAGGGGATTGACTCCACCCCATTGGCTAATAATAAACCACAATACTGGACACAAGTGACTATGTGTATTAATCCGGATCACCAGGAGACTATTCGTTTTCTGGTGCTGTATAATCTACATGATGATTTGGTGCTGGGATTGCCATGGCTGCAGTCTCACAACCCAGTCCTTGACTGGAGAGCTATGTCTGTGTTGAGCTGGGGATGTAAGGGGACTCATGGGGACGTACCTTTGGTGTCCATTTCATCATCTATTCCCTCTGAAATCCCTGAGTTCCTGTCTGATTATCGTGACGTCTTTGAAGAACCCAAGCTGGGTTCACTACCTCCGCACCGTGAGTGCGATTGTGCTATAGATTTAATTCCGGGTAGTAAATACCCAAAGGGTCGTTTATTTAATCTGTCTGTGCCTGAACATACTGCTATGCGAGAATATATAAAGGAGTCCTTGGAAAAGGGACATATTCGTCCATCGTCATCTCCCTTAGGAGCCGGTTTTTTCTTTGTGTCAAAAAAAGACGGCTCTTTGAGACCATGTATTGATTATCGGCTTTTGAATAAAATCACGGTTAAATATCAATACCCATTGCCGTTGCTGACTGATTTGTTTGCTCGCATAAAGGGGGCCAAGTGGTTCTCTAAGATTGATCTCCGTGGGGCGTATAATTTGGTGCGGATCAGGCAGGGGGATGAGTGGAAAACCGCATTTAATACGCCCGAGGGCCACTTTGAGTATTTGGTGATGCCTTTTGGTCTTTCTAATGCCCCTTCAGTCTTCCAGTCCTTTATGCATGATATTTTCCGCGATTTTTTGGATAAATTTATGATAGTGTATCTGGATGATATTCTGATTTTTTCGGATGATTGGGACTCTCATGTCCGGCAAGTTAAGAGGGTTTTTCAGGTTTTGCGGTCTAATTCTCTGTGTGTCAAGGGTTCTAAGTGCGTTTTTGGGGTTCAGAGAATTTCCTTTTTGGGATATATTTTTTCTCCCTCTTCCATTGAGATGGATCCTGTCAAGGTTCAAGCTATTTGTGATTGGACGCAGCCCTCTTCTCTTAAAAGTCTTCAGAAATTTTTGGGCTTTGCCAACTTTTATCGTCGATTTATTTCTGGTTTTTCGGATGTCGTTAAGCCATTGACCGATTTGACTAGACAGGGTGCTGATGTTGCTAATTGGTCCCCTGATGCTGTGGAGGCCTTTCAGGAGCTTAAGCGCCGTTTTTCTTCTGCCCCTGTGTTGCGTCAGCCTGATGTGACTCTTCCTTTTCAGGTTGAGGTCGACGCTTCTGAGATCGGGGCTGGGGCAGTGTTGTCGCAGAAAAGTTCTGACTGCGCCGTGATGAGGCCTTGTGCCTTCTTTTCCCGTAAATTTTCGCCCGCTGAGCGGAATTATGATGTTGGGAATCGGGAGCTTTTGGCCATGAAGTGGGCGTTTGAGGAGTGGCGCCATTGGCTCGAGGGGGCCAGACATCAGGTGGTGGTATTGACTGACCACAAAAATTTGATCTATCTTGAGACCGCCAGGCGCCTGAATCCTAGACAGGCGCGCTGGTCATTATTTTTCTCTCGGTTTAATTTTGTGGTATCGTACCTACCGGGTTCTAAGAATGTTAAGGCGGATGCCCTTTCTAGGAGTTTTGAGCCTGATTCACCCGGCAACTCTGACCCCACAGGTATTCTTAAGGAGGGAGTTATCTTGTCAGCCGTTTCTCCAGACCTGCGGCGGGCCTTGCAGGAGTTTCAGGCGGATAGACCGGATCGTTGTCCGCCTGATAGGTTGTTTGTTCCTGATGATTGGACCAGTAGAGTCATCTCTGAGGTACATTCTTCTGCATTGGCAGGTCATCCTGGAATTTTTGGTACCAGGGATTTGGTGGCAAGATCCTTCTGGTGGCCTTCCCTGTCACGAGATGTGCGAGGCTTTGTGCAGTCTTGTGACGTTTGTGCTCGGGCCAAGCCTTGTTGTTCTCGGGCTAGTGGATTATTGTTGCCCTTGCCTATTCCTAAGAGGCCTTGGACACACATCTCGATGGATTTTATTTCAGATCTGCCTGTTTCTCAGAAGATGTCTGTCATCTGGGTGGTGTGTGACCGTTTTTCTAAGATGGTCCATTTGGTTCCCCTGCCCAAATTGCCTTCTTCTTCCGAGTTGGTGCCCCTGTTTTTTCAAAATGTTGTTCGTTTGCATGGTATTCCTGAGAATATCGTTTCTGACAGAGGAACCCAATTTGTGTCTAGATTTTGGCGGGCATTCTGTGCTAGGATGGGCATAGATTTGTCTTTTTCGTCTGCTTTTCACCCTCAGACTAATGGCCAGACCGAGCGGACTAATCAGACCCTGGAGACATATCTGAGGTGTTTTGTGTCTGCTGACCAGGATGATTGGGTTGCTTTTTTGCCATTGGCGGAGTTCGCCCTCAATAATCGGGCCAGCTCTGCCACTTTGGTGTCCCCGTTTTTCTGTAATTCGGGGTTCCACCCTCGATTTTCCTCCGGTCAGATGGAATCCTCGGATTGTCCTGGAGTGGATGCGGTGGTGGAGAGATTGCATCATATCTGGGGGCAGGTGATGGACAATTTAAAGTTGTCCCAGGAGAAGACTCAGCTTTTTGCCAACCGTCACCGTCGTGTTGGTCCTCGGCTTTGTGTTGGAGATTTGGTGTGGTTGTCTTCTCGTTTTGTCCCTATGAGGGTCTCATCTCCTAAGTTTAAGCCTCGGTTCATCGGTCCGTATAAAATATTGGAGATTCTTAACCCTGTTTCCTTCCGTTTGGACCTCCCTGCATCCTTTTCTATTCATAACGTTTTTCATCGGTCGTTATTGCGCAGGTATGAGGCACCGGTTGTGCCTTCCGTTGAGCCTCCTGCTCCGGTGTTGGTTGAGGGTGAGTTGGAGTACGTTGTGGAAAAAATCCTAGACTCCCGTGTTTCCAGACGGAGACTCCAGTATCTGGTCAAGTGGAAGGGATACGGCCAGGAGGATAATTCTTGGGTCACTGCATCTGATGTTCATGCCTCTGATCTGGTTCGTGCCTTTCATAGGGCCCATCCTGGTCGCCCTGGTGGTTCTGGTGAGGGTTCGGTGCCCCCTCCTTGAGGGGGGGGTACTGTTGTGAATTTGGATTCTGGGCTCCCCCGGTGGCTACTGGTGGAATTGAACTTGTGACATCATCTTCCCTGTTCACCTGTTCTGATTAGATCTGGGTGTCGCTATATAACCTGGCTTCTCTGTTAGATGCTTGCCGGTCAACAATGTTATCAGAAGCCTCTCTGTGCTTGTTCCTGCTCCCAGACATCTACTAGATAAGTTGGACATTCGTCCATGTTTTGTTTTTGTATTTTGGTTCCAGTTCACAGCTGCAGTTTCGTTACTGTGTCTGGAAAGCTCTTGTTGATCAGGAATTGCCACTCTGGTATTATGAGTTAATGCCAGAGTCTTAAAGTAATTTCTGGATGTGTTTTGTTAGGGTTTTCTACTGACCATGAAAGTATGCTTTCTGTCTTCTGCTATCTAGAAAGCGGACCTCAAATTTGCTAAAACTATTTTCCTGCTGCGTTTGTTGTTTCATCTCATATCACCGCCAATATATGTGGGGGGCTTCTGTCTCCTTTTTGGGCATTTCTCTAGAGGTGAGTCAGGTCTTATATTTCCCTCTGCTAGCATTATTTAGTTCTCCGGCCGGCGCTGGGCATATAGGGATAAAAAGTAGGACATGCTACCTGGCTACTTCTAGATGATGCGGTAGGTTTAGTTCATGGTCAGTACAGTTACATCTTCCAAGAGCTTGTTCCTATTGAGGCTTATGCTAGTTCTCTGGCCATGGAGATCATGACAGAGGACCCAGGGACACCGGGTGAGTATGTTAGGGTCCCCGAATCCCCCTATTTCTCTGTCCTCTGATGTGTGATCACATCAGAGGACAGAGAAATACAGATCGCTTTTTTTTTTTTTTTTGCGGTCGCCGGTAAACTGTTAATTACCGGCGATCGCAAAACAGGGGTCGGTGCAAACCGACCCCGATCATGTTCTTTGGGGTCTCGGCTACCCCCGGCAGCCGAGACCCCAAAGAACATCCGGGTGCCGGGCGGCGGGCGCACTGCGCGTGCGCCCGCCATTTTTTCCCGGAAAAAAGATGGCGGCGCCCATGGGGACCCACGAGGAGCACCGGGGGAGGTAGGTAAGTATCGGGGGGATATTGGGGGCCATCGGGGACCCTATTTCTCTGTCCTCCGATGTGCGATCACATCGGAGGACAGAGAAATTAAACGGCACATCGCGTTTTTTTTTTTTTTTGTTGCGACCGCCGATAAACGGTTAATTACCGGCGATCGCAACTCGGGGGTCGGTAAAAAACCCCCGAATCATGTTCTCTGGGGTCTCGGCTACCCTCGGCAACCGAGACCCCAGAGAAAATCCGACTCTGGGGGGCGCTATTCACTTTTTCCACAGCGCCGTTAATTAACGGCGCTGTGGTTTAAGTACCCTTAGCGGCCGCCGTTAAAAGGCATATCGGTGGTCATTAAGGGGTTAAGAGCCTAGGAATACCAGCCCCAGATGTCTGCATTATCTTGGCTGGTTGTCAAAAATGGGGGGACCCCATATAGTTTTTTTAACTATTTATTTAAATAACTAAAAAGCAGCAAGGGGACCTCTTTATTCTTAAAGGGAACCTGTCACCTAAATTTGGCGGGACCAGTTTTGGGTCATATGGGCGGGGTTTTCGGGTGTTTGATTCACCCTTTCCTTACCCGCTGGCTGCATGCTGGCCGCAATATTGGATTGAAGTTCATTCCCTGTCCTCCGGAATACACGCCTGCGCAAGGCAATATTGCCTTGTGCAGGTGTGTACTACGGAGGACACAGCATGAACTTCAATCCAATATTGCGGCCAGCATGCAGCCAGCGGGTAAGGAAAGGGTAAATCAAACACCCGAAAACCCCGCCCATATGACCCAAAACTGGTCCCGCCAAATTCAGGTGACAGATTCCCTTTAATAACCAGCCTTGCTAACGCTGACACAATTGGCACAAGTCCTTGAAGAGAATAGCATAAAACTCTATGCAGATTTTGTCCATTCGGAGATTTGAATCTATTTTGTAAGTGCCGCATCTTAACAGTGCTATCTACTGAGCAATTTTTCTTATATGAAGATAGATAAGGGGAAATTTATCACTTATTCTGGAATTAAAGTTATATGTACCTTCAAAAACAAAGCATAATTATTATAATACCTAAATATTTTTCAGGCTTTCTGAAAAAAAAAATAAGAGTAAGAAATGCTCTTATCAGAATCCCAAAGCAATACAACATAGCAAATAGCATGCAAATAAGAGTTTTTAATTCCTTAATGTATTTACACATTTACAGACATTTTCCAAGGATTACCACATCATTACTTGAGACATTTAAATAGATACATGCTAATAGTCATCATATCGAAAAAGCACTTTCTTATGTATATCATTTATGTACGGAGAAGCAATACACACACTAGATGGCAATCTAAAGCAGTAATACAGAATAAAAATGTTTAAGTTATTATTAGTGTTTAATTATTTGTTAATAGGTTTAATAATGCTTGTTATTGCTATTAGAAAAATATATATTTTATGGTAAGTAGAGAATTTTAAGCAAAACATTTTTTAGAAGTTCCCTTACCAGAACAAATAAGAAATTCTCCTGCCTTGATTAGATAAAATAACTAGTTTTATTTCAACAAAGTTAAAAGAGTGACATCATTAAGTACATTCAAATGCAATATACAATTTTTATTCATGGATGCATTTTATCCAATAACGACAGAGCAACAGTAGGAAGTATATCGGAAAACTGTATATTACATGTGAATATACTTGAGGATGTAAGTTTTATTAACTTTGTTATAAGAAAACTCATTATTTTATTTGGAACCACAAGTGGAGGATTTTCTTACTTGGTCTTACGTTGTGCCACATCGAGCAGGACTATCTTCTTCCATGTTGAAAATAGCAGCAGCTACAGTTGTGGCCAAAAGTATTGACACCCCTGCAATTCTGTCAGATAATACTCAGTTTCTTCCTGAAAATGATTGCAAACACAAATTATTTGTTATTATTATCTTCATTTAATTTGTCTTAAATTAAAAAACACAAAAAGAATTGTCCTAAAGCCAAATTGGATATAATTCCACACCAAACATAAAAAAGGGGGTGGACAAAAGTATTGGCACTGTTCGAAAAATCATGTGATGCTTCTCTAATTTGTGTAATTAACAGCACCTGTAACTTACCTGTGGCACCTAACAGGTGTTGGCAATAACTAAATCACACTTGCAGCCAGTTGACATGGATTAAAGTTGACTCACCCTCTGTCCTGTGTCCTTGTGTGTACCACATTGAGCATGGAGAAAAGAAAGAAGACAAAAGAACTGTCTGAGGACTTGAGAAACCAAATTGTGAGGAAGCATGAGCAATCTCAAGGCTACAAGTCCATCTCCAAAGACCTGAATGTTCCTGTGTCTACCGTGCGCAGTGTCATCAAGAAGTTTAACCCCTTCATGACCCAGCCTATTTTGACCTTAATGACCTGGCCATTTTTTGCAATTCTCACCAGTGTCCCTTTATGAGGTAATAACTCAGCAACGCTTCAACGGATCCTAGCGATTCTGAGACTGTTTTTTCGTGACATATTGGGCTTCATGATAGTGGTAAATTTAGGTCGTTAATTTCTGCGTTTCTTTGTGAAAAAAATGGAAATTTGGCAAAAATTTTGAAAATTTCGCAATTTTCACATTTTGAATTTTTATTCTGTTAAACCAGAGAGTTATGTGACACAAAATAGTTAATAAATAACATTTCCCACATGTCTACTTTACATCAGCACAATTCTGGAAACAACATTTTTTTTTGCTAGGAAGTTATAAAGGTTAAAATTTGACCAGTGATTTCTCATTTTTACAACAAAATTTACAAAACCATTTTTTTAGGGACCACCTCACATTTGAAGAGAGTTTCAGGGTTCTATATGGCTGAAAATACCCAAAAGTGACAACATTCAAAAAACTGCACCCCTCAAGGTGCTCAAAACCACATTCAAGAAGTTTATTAACCCTTCAGGTGTTTCACAGCAGCAGAAGCAACATGGAAGGAAAAAATGAACATTTCACTTTTTTAGTCACAAAAATGATCTTTTAGCAACAATTTTGTTATTTTCCCAAGGGTAAAAGGAGAAACTGGACCAAGAAAGTTGTCCAATTTGTCCTGAGTACGCTGATACATCATATGTGGGGGTAAACCACTGATTGGGCGCACGGCAGGGCTCGGAAGGGAAGGAACGCCATTTGACTTTTTGAATGAAAAATTGGCTCCAATCTTTAGCGGACACCATGTCGCGTTTGGAGAGCCCCTGTGTGCCTAAACATTGGAGCTCCCCCACAAGTGACCCCATTTTGGAAACTAGACGCCCCAAGGAACTTATCTCGATGCATAGTGAACACTTTAAACCCTCAGGTGCTTCACAAATTGATCCGTAAAAATGAAAAAGTACTTTTTTTTCACAAAAAAAATTTTTAGCCTCAATTTTTTCATTTTCACATAGGCAACAGGATAAACTGGATCCTAAACTTTGTTGGGCAATTTCTCCTGAGTACGCCAATACCTCAAATGTGGGGGTAAACCACTGTTTGGCGCACGGCAAGGCTCGGAAGGGAAGGCGCGCCATTTGACTTTTTGAATGGAAAATTAGCTCCAATCGTTAGCGGACACCATGTCGCGTTTGGAGAGCCCCTGTGTGCCTAAACATTGGACCTCCCCCACAAGGGACCCCATTTTGGAAACTAGACCCCCCAAGGAACTTATCTAGATGCATAATGAGCACTTTAAACCCCCAGGTGCTTCACAGAAGTTTATAATGCAGAGACTTGAAAATAAAAAATAATTCTTCTTTCCTCAAAAATGATTTTTTAGCCCGGAATTTTTTTTTTTCCCAAGGGTAACAGGAGAAATTGGACCCCAAATGTTGTTGTCCAGTTTGTCCTTAGTACGCTGATCCCCCACTGTTTGGGCGCACGGCAGGGCTCGGAAGGGAAGGCCCACCATTTGGCTTTTTGAATGGAAAATTAGCTCCAATCATTTGCGGACACATGTCGCGTTTGGAGAGCCCCTGTGTGCCTAAACATTGGAGCTCCCCCACAAGTGACCCCATTTTGGAAACTAGACCTCCCAAGGAACTAATCTAGATGTGTGGTGAGCACTTTGAACCCCCAAGTGCTTCACAGAAGTTTATAACGCAGAGCCATGAAAATAAAAAATAATTTTTATTTTCTCAAAAATGAATTTTAGCCCACAATTTTTTATTTTCCCAAGGGTCCCAGGGGAAATTTGACCCCAAATGTTATTGTCCAGTTTCTTCTGAGTACGCTGATACCCCATATGTGGGGGTAAACCACTGTTTGGGCACACGTCGGGGTTCGGAAGGGAAGTAGTGATGTTTTGAAATGCAGACTTTGATGGAATGCTCTGCGGGCGTCACGTTGTGTTTGCAGAGCCCCTGATGTGCCTAAACAGTAGAAACTCCCCACATGTGACTGCATTTTGGAAACTAGACCCCCAAAGGAACTTTTCTAGATGTGTGGTGAGCAGTTTTAACCCCCAAGTGCTTCACAGAAGTTTATAACGCAGAGCCTTGAAAATAATAAGTAAGTTTTCTTTCCTCAAAAATAATTTTTTAGCCCAGAATATTTTATTTTCCCAAGGGTAACAGGAGAAATTTGACCCCAAAAGATGTTGTGCAGTTTCTCCTGAGTACGCTGATACCCCATATGCGGGGTTAAACCACTGTTTGGGCACATTCCGGGGCTCAGAAGTGAAGTAGTGACGTTTTGAAATGCAGACTTTGATGGAATGATCTGCGGCATCAAGTTGTGTTTGCAGAGCCCATGATGTGCCTAAACAGTAGAAACCGCCCACAAGTGACCCCATTTTGGAAACTAGACCCCAGAAGGAACTTATCTAGATGTGTGGTGAGCACTTTGAATCCCCCGAGTGCTTCACAAAAGTTTATAACGCAGAGCCGTGAAAATAAAAAATCATATTTCTTTCCTCAAAAATAATTTTTTAGCCTGCAATTTTTTATTTTCCCAAGAGTTACAGGAGAAATTGGACCCCAAAAGTTGTTGTCCAGTTTCTCCTGAGTACGCTGGTACCCCATATGTGGGGGTAAACCACTGTTTGGGCACACGTCCGGGCTCGGAAGGGAGAGAGCACTATTTGACTTTTTCAACGCAAGATTGGCTGGAATCAATGGTGGTGCCATGTCGCGGTTGGAGACCCCCTGATGTGCCTAAACAGTGGAATCCCCTCAATTCTAACTCAAACACTAACCCCAACACACCCCTAACCCTAATCCCAACCCTAGCCACAACCCTAACCCCAACACACCCCTAACCCTAGTCTTATACCTAATTCCAACCCTAACTCTAATTCCAACCCTAACCCTAAGGCTATGTGCCCACGTTGCGGATTTGTGTGTGGATTTTTCGACACCGTTTTTGAAAAATCTGCAGGTAAAATGCACTGCGCTTTACCTACAGATTTACCGCGGATTTCCAGTGTTTTTTGTGTGGATTTCACCTGCGGATTCCTATTATGGAGCAGGTGTAAAACGCTGCGGAATCCACACAAAGAATTGACATGCTGCGGAAAATACAACACAGCGTGTCCGCGCTGTATTTTCCACACCATGGGCACAGCGGATTTGGTTTTCCATAGGTTTACGTGGTACTGTAAACGTGATGGAAAACTGCTACGAATCCGCAGTGACCAATCTGCTGCGGATCTGCAGCCAAATCCGCACCCTGTGCACATAGCCTAATTCTAACCCTAATTCCAACCCTAGCCCTAATTCTAATCCTAATTGTAACCCTAATTCTAACCCTAATTCAAACCCTAATTCTAACCCTAGCCTTAAGTGCAACCCTAGCCCTAAGTGCAACCCTAGCCCTAAGTGCAGCCCTAAGTGCAACCCTAAGTGCAACCCTAAGTGCAACCCTAGCCCTAAGTGCAACCCTAGCCCTAAGTGCAACCCTAACCCTAAGTGCAACCCTAAGTGCAACCCTAACCCTAAGTGCAACCATAAGTGCAACCCTATCCCTAAGTGCAACCCTAACCCTAAGTGCAACCCTATCCCTAAGTGCAACCCTATCCCTAAGTGCAACCCTATCCCTAAGTGCAGCCCTATCAAGTGCAACCCTAACCTTAAGTGCAACCCTAACCCTACCCCTACCCCTACCCCTACCCTTAACCCTAACCCTACCCCTAACCCTACCCCTAACCCTAATGGAAAAACAAAAATAAATATATTTTCTGTACTTTATTATTGTCCCTACATATGGGGGTGATAAAGGGGGGGGTTATTTACTATTTTTTTATTTTGATCGCTGTGATAGAACTTATCACAGCGATCAAAATGTACAGGGAATGAATCTGCCGGCCGGCAGATTCGGCGGGCGCACTGCGCATGCGCCCGCCATTTTCCAAGATGGTGGCGCCCATGCGAGAAGACCGAGGACACCAGGAGGGACACCGGGACTAGGTAAGTATGGGGGGTGCGATCGGACAGCGGGGGGGCGGAGGGGAGAGGAAGGCGCTTAGGACAGGACGGAGGGGTACGGAACACTGACGGAGGCTGCAGATCGCTGCTGTCAGTCAGTGGGGGGGGGCAGATCGGGGTCTCCAGCCATGGCCGATGCTATTGCAGCATCGGTCATGGCTGGATTGTAATATTTCACCAATTTTCATAGGTGAAATATTACAGATTGCTCTGATTGGCTGTTAAACTTTCAACAGCCAATCAGAGCGATCGTAGCCATGGGGGGGCGAAGCCACCCCCCCTGGGCTATAGCACAACTCCCCCTGTCCCTGCATGTCGGGTGAAATTGGAGTTATCCCTTTCACCCGGCCTGCAGGGACGCAATCCTGCCATGACGCATATGCTGCGTCACAGGTCGGATTGGCACAGGTTTTCATGATGCATACGCTGCATCAAAGGTCAGGAAGGGGTTAAAGCCCATAGCACTGTGGCTAACCTCCCTAGATGTGGACGGAAAAGAAAAATTGACAAAAGATTTCAAGGCAAGATTGTGCGGATGTTGGATAAAGAACCTCGACTAGCATCCAAATAAGTTCAAGCTGCCCTGCAGTCCGAGGGTACAACAGTGTCAACCCGTACTATTCATCGGCGTCTGAATGAAAAGGGACTGTATGGTAGGAGACCCAGGAAGACCCCACTTCTTACCCCGAGACATAAAAAAGCCAGGCTTGAGTTTGCCAAAACTTACCTGAAAAAGCCTAAAATGTTTTGGAAGAATGTTCTCTGGTCAGATGAGACAAAAGTAGAGCTTTTTGGGCAAAGGCATCAACATAGAGTTTACAGGAGAAAAAAAGAGGCATTCAAAGAAAAGAACACTGTCCCTACAGTCAAACATGGCGGAGGTTCCCTGATGTTTTGGGGTTGCTTTGCTGCCTCTGGCACTGGACTGCTTGACCGTGTACATGGCATTATGAAGTCTGAAGACTACCAACAAATTTTGCAGCATAATGTAGGGTCCAGTGTGAGAAAGCTTGGTCTCCCTCAGAGGTCATGGGTCTTCCAGCAGGGCAATGACCCAAAACACACTTCAAAAAGCACTATAAAATGGTTTGAGAGAAAGCACTGGAGACTTCTAAGGTGGCCAGCAATGAGTCCAGACCTGAATCCCATAGAACACCTGTGGAGAGATCTAAAAATGGCAGTTTGGAGAAGGCACCCTTCAAATATCAGGGACCTGGAGCAGTTTGCCAAAGAAGAATGGTCTAAAATTCCAGCAGAGCATTGTAAGAAATTCATTGATGGTTACCGGAAGCGGTTGGTCGCAGTTATTTTGGCTAAAGGTTGTGCAACCAAGTATTAGGCTGAGGGTGCCGATACTTTTGTCTGGCCCATTTTTGGAGTTTTGTGTGAAATGATCAATGTTTTGCTTTTTGCTTCATTCTCTTTTGTGTTTTTTCATTTAAGACAAATTAAATGAAGATAATAATACCAAAGAATTTGTGATTGCAATCATTTTCAGGAAGAAACTGAGTATTATCTGACAGAATTGCAGGGGTGTCAATACTTTTGGCCACAACTGTATTTATAAGGTGAGCTAGTTTTATTCCACATTTGTCCCTTACCGGGCCCTTTGCTGTAGCAATATAAATTATAGGGTGGCCATCTCTATTAAAGGCTATGGGTACTTTTGAAATATGAGATTTAAGTTATGAAAAATAGAAGCTTGCAAATTCTTGGCTACTCTCTACTCAGCAGAATGAATGAAGGGAGTGAGGTCCCATAGGTGGTGAAGGCCCTTGAGCATGTTCCCTATGTTCTCTTCATATAGCATGGTTCCTGATTGACCAAATATAACAAGTAACGACACAATCAGTCAAAATCATATGACTACAAAACTGCATGTTTCCTCTACTTTTATAAAGTTTAGGCAATTGTTAAATTTGTAGCTCAGTGGTGAGCATTTTACAGTGGCCGGGATCCTGCATTCAGTTTCCTCATAGACACCAAAAACAAGTGAATAGGAAACTTTGATTGTGGACCTGATTTGGACAGTGATGACAAAATTTGCAGAGTGCAGCGGAATATGTTGAAGATAAATTAATGAGCATAATAAATAAATATAATAAAGTGGGTTTTATATAAGTATACAAACAGAAGATTTTTATTTGTTTCTAATGAGAGCAGTTTCATGCCTGTTGACAGGTTGTTTTTGGTAGTGGAGTTTAGATCCATTCATAGCAGCCTATGGACAGATGTGACACTGTTTCTAGAAAGGAGCAACTATATTTTCTTAATCATGGACAAGCCCTTTAATGGTTGATTTGAAAGTTAATTTTGCTTCTCAAGCTAAAAGTACCTTGCATGAGAGCACTGAACATTACAAACCTTATTGTTAGGTGCATCAATTAAACCATATAGGGAGGTGATGAAGCTAAGACTATAATTGAAAAAAACAATATAAAAGCAAAATTAATATATACCCTATAGTAAGCAAATAAATAAATAGTAATGATACATGTAAATAACATAGGGTACTTAGTTAACACCAATTTGATAAAAAAAATCATAAAAGCCATCCCACCGTGACAAGGTGTTTAAAAGGCATCAAAAATAAATGAATAAAATAATGACATATTCAACATAAGGATAAAAGAGTAAAATGAAAATAATCAACAACAATGGAAGTAACCAGCATATGAAGAAAATAATATAAACTATTTTCATATTGAGCACCATACAGAAAAATAATTTAAAAGCTTTGTGTCTAAAATATATCATGAGTAGTAAGATGTAAATGCAGCGCTGCATCAGGAGGATAAGATCATATTATATTGTACAAAAGTTATTCACAGGGAATAGGAAACAAAAGACATTTTCCAAGATTTTCAATAAACAAGATGTGATTTTACTCATTTTTATTGCAAACCTTTGCAGAGAACTTCTGGAGAGTTGTGAGCCTGTATGGACTCTAGATGGAGCTGTCAGGCAAGAACAAGTCATAACACCAAGCTATGAGTGTCAGGAACACATTTTACAATCACGTTTCACAAAGAAGCTGTTACTATGTTTTCTCTGGTCAAACTTGAAAAGATCTTTGTCTCTGATTCGAGCTGTTAGTGGGAAGTGTGTCAAAAGCATTTGTGAAACTGAATACATGAATGACAAATCCTGGACAAAGGTTGTAAACCCGAAATCTAAAATGTCTAAATATGTTTCAGTGTTTTGCTAACATCTCATTTACAGAACAAACGCTGTTGCATTATGTAGCAGTGTGAAAAGAAATTGATGATGCCTTTCCTTTTTCCGGTGTACAGAATACGCAAACATATTGGAATACATAGGCTAAATAAAAAGAAAGCAAATAAATAAAATATGATATTAAACCTAATCGGCAGAATAACATGTTCTGCGAGGCTGCTGACATAGTTAAGATTAACTTCTTTGACTTTAATAAATTATTCACAATTGAATGAACAGATGAATTAGTCAGTTTAGATTGTCGTAATACATTAATTAAAGTTGTCATTAATTTTAACAGATAGGCATAAGGCTGATTCAGCATCTTGTAAAATATCACATTGTCTGAGCAGTGGATCGTGGGTTAGAATTGGCAGTCTGACATCTTGATGATGCACTTTCTGCATTAAGTTTGCTTAGTTTTAATCTTCAATGTAATAAGAATTGTCCAAAGAAAATAATAGAATTCTTATTCTACAAATTCATTTTCTGGATTCTCCCAAGTTTTATGGGGATTTATCAGGCAAAATATTATTAGTAAAACATCATTAAAAAGTAAGTTATTACCAGTCCAGTTCTATAAGATGGGGAGCCCTGATCCTTGAGGAGTGGCTCTATCTTGGATCCATACAGCTTGGGCTTCGATCCTGCCTTCAACACAATACAGCATTTTCTGTGTCAGTGCATGACTGTTAGAATAAAACCAATTGATTGCTCATTTCAATAGGTAAGCCATCCCCTTCTCTGTATATATGCCAGTTATGACCAAATATCCAGGACCAATCTGTGTATTTTTGCACTAAGTCATTTCAAATTTATATTGTTTAAAAAAAAAAGTGAGTTGAATTCATTATAGTGAATAGGTTGTATGGTGCTGAAAATACATACATCATTCTGTAGTCCAGATTATTGACTACTTCTGAGATGAAACCTTTTGTAGGCAGTGACAGTAAGAGCATCACTTCAGGTACATAATCAGGAGGTACAGTATTATCTCTGACAAAGGAGACAAGAAAACAACAGTAGGACCTATTAGTGCTGAAGCACAGGATGGTTAGTTCACACATGGTCACTCACTCAAAGTCTCTCAATCACTCACATGTATTTTCCCTTAGAATACAGAAGTTTATCATCTGTACAAGTAAATCAAAGAATGATGCAAATTTTTAACATAGGCACTGTTTAGACACTGGGTCGGCGGGTGCTCTAGTGAGATGTCTTGAGACCACATAAACAAGGGGTCATCCCACTGAATGCCAGCTCTCCTTTTAACAAGAAGATAATACTACTCAGAAAACACAGGTTGAGGGTAAAACAATGTGGCGATACTTTATTGAACCACGAGCAGACAATAACTAGTGATAAGTGAGCACTAAATTGCATGGGTGCTCGTTGCTCGGGTCGAGCAGATTGGAATACTTGGGTACTCGACCCGAGCAACAAGCCCAATGTAAGTCTATGGGAGACCCGAGTATTTTTACCGCGATCCCCCCCAAGGGTCCTTTTAAGGTTTAAAAACGCCTGAAAATGATGGAAACACTGCTCAAATGACACAGGAAAATCATGGGAATCGCCCCTGGAAGCATTCCTGACTCCTAGTTCATAGCTTTAAACAATTTTTTCCAAGATTCCTGCCATTTTTCCAGGTGCCACAAAAAACACACTAAAACGAAACCAAAATGGGTTTTGCTGGGAAATATGTTAAGGTACATCCTTTGCAGGTTAATGACTTGCCTGTAAGGCCAAATAATTAACCCCAGACCAAAAATTTCTTCCCCCACTTAGGCTTAGTTCAGACACAGCGTTTTTGAAGTGTTTTTCAACTTTAACATTGCTTTCAACCACTACAAATACATTCACTGGCAAATGTCATTGTAACATTTAACACCCCTAGCTGGCCATGTGGTGTGTGACACATAAGCGGACCCATCTTGTTTCATTTATGAAGGAGGGACTCTTAAAGGCAAAGAGACTATTTTTACTGGTGCATCAGGCGACATTAATCTTCCTAAAGGGCCATTGTGAAACAGTGGGTCTCCTAAGCTGTTGTAGCCTATGCTGTGAGTGGATGGGCTGCCAAGAATTACAACGCACCACAATACCCCTTTCATAAGATGTCCAGGAGGGCCTCCTGAAAAAATGTTGCACTGAATGCAAGGTCTGCCCTGCAACCAATTCATATGCACCCCAATAAGCCTCTGAACCCACATACTGGATAGGCCTATGCAAATCCACTTCACAATAAGCATTTTGTACTCCCGTACTTCTTTGTTTTACACATTGGCAGCAAGGCCAGCCCTGCTGCATACTAAGAGAAAGATAAACTTAGGCACTCAACTTAAATGAGGTTTTTTGTAATTTTATTGTAGTCATCAAAATAAACGGTTCAGCCTCAATGCCTGCCCTTCTTCAGTAACAGTGTAAACTGCTCGAGGTAATGAAGTCCGGGTAAAAATGTCCACAACAAGATATCAAGAGACCGGTGCCGGCTTGTACTAGTGTGACGCGGTATCCACCGCGTCGCACTGCAGACTAGCGGTGGATACCACATCGCACTAGTACAAGCCGGCACCGGTCTCTTTGTATCTTGTTGTGGACATTTTTACCCGGACTTCATTACCTCGAGCAGTTTACACTGTTACTGAAGAAGGCCAGGCATTGAGGCCGAAACGTTTATTTTGATGGCTACAATATAATTTGTTATTGTACATGATGGCTACAATAAAATTACAAAAAACCTCATTTAAGTTGAGTGCCTAAGTTTATCTTTCTCTATATATGGCTTTGGACCCTACTAAGGCACCATATCCAGATAGTGCATGCGGTTTTCTCTTATACTGCTGCATACTAAGTCATATGCACCCCATTACTCCTTTGAACCCACATACTGGATGGGCCCATTAAAATCCACTTCACAATATGCAATTTCTACACCCATACTCCTTTATTTTACACATTGGCAGGAAGGCCAGCCCTGCTCCACAGTCAGTCACATGCACCCCATTACGCTTTGGAACCCACATACTGGATGGCCCATGAAAGTCCACTTCACAACATTAATCTTGTACTACCGTACTCCTTTGTTTTGCACATTGGCAGCAAGGCCAGCCCTGCTGCATAGTCATATGCACCCCATTACGCCTTTGAACCCACATACTGGATGGGCCCGTGAAAATCCACTTGTATTTTTTAATGTTATGATGGTTCCCTCTTTGCAGAATTATTTACAGGAGAATTTGGCAAAGTTATTTGCCATGTTTTTAACACAAAGGTTCAGATAAGGCTTTAAAGAAGGCTAATACTTGCAATACAACGCAATTTTATTGCAAAGTACAAATTTCAAGGAATAGTATGATTGAATAGTATGACTGTAAACTTTTGTATATGTACATAACATACAAAGGATAATAAGTACATATAAGGATTAAATACATATAATGATTATGTATATATAAAGATTAACTACATGCAGTACACTTACATCATCAACAAGAGGCTTTTCAACATCATCTGTCTGGAATATCAGAGTAGCAACACTAAGACAGAGAACCCCTGGGACATTACCTACACTGCATGGGCGTCCCCAATTATGCAGGTATGAGCACACTGTACATGTGCAGGTACCCCAGTTTTGGCATCTGTCTTAGTCATGTTTCTCTGGTCTTAAATAGTGATTTACATTATGTAGTAACTCTAGTTTCACCCAGCCCTTCAAGTGGCCAGCTTTCAAGGTTGTATGAAACTGAGATATCATGGAGTCATCAGACGAAGGGCCATAAACCCCTAGAACATAAAAGCCACAAGGATATAGATCAAACCACTACAGGCAGAGTTCCAAAAAACCTTAATGTTTTACAATGGCAAACAGCAAACATATAGAGGCTTAGAACTGTTTGTGAAGTGAATAAACAAACATTTCTCAAGATTGTATCACTATGAGCATTGTCTGTGAAGGAACAGATGATTAACCTCGGGGAGACCAAAACATCCAACACCGCGGAGACACCATCACGTGTTTCTCAACGCAGTGATCCAGAACACTGCCCCCATCCCTTATGGGAAATATGCAAATGCATGTAGGATAGCTGCGGAGACACCATCACGTGTTTCTGGACGCAAGCAGTGAATAGCCAGACCTTTCCCTGGGAGGGAACAACCACGGGAAGGGCAGCATCCAATAAAGGAAAACATCCAATACAGGAAAACCACCTATGCCAAGCATGGTATCCATCCACAGACAGCTGTTTCGGGGTGTTTGCCCCTCATCAGTGTGGAGTAGGAATCTGGCTATTAGGAGCAGTGCCTAGTAAAAGGCTGAGAAGGAACAGATGATTGGCCTCAGGGAGACCAAAACATCCAACACCGCGGAGACACCATCACGTGTTTCTCAACGCAGTGATCCAGAACACTGCCCCCATCCCTTATGGGAAATATGCAAATGCATGTAGGATAGCTGCGGAGACACCATCACGTGTTTCTCGACGCAAGCAGTGAATAGCCAGACCTTTCCTCGGGAGGGAACAACCACAGGAAGGGCAGCATCCAATACAGGAAAACCACCTATGCCAAGCATGGTATCCATCCACAGACAGCTGTTTCGGGGTGTTTGCCCCTCATCAGTGTGGAGTAGGAATCTGGCTATTCGGGGGCAAACACCCCGAAACAGCTGTCTGTGGATGGATACCATGCTTGGCATAGGTGGTTTTCCTGTATTGGATGTTTTCCTTTATTGGATGCTGCCCTTCCCGTAGTTGTTCCCTCCCGGGGAAAGGTCTGGCTATTCACTGCTTGCGTCGAGAAACACGTGATGGTGTCTCCGCAGCTATCCTACATGCATTTGCATATTTCCCATAAGGGATGGGGGCAGTGTTCTGGATCACTGCGTTGAGAAACACGTGATGGTGTCTTCGCGGTGTTGGATGTTTTGGTCTCCCCGAGGCCAATCATCTGTTCCTTCACAGCCTTTTACTAGGCACTGCTCCTAATAGCCAGATTCCTACTCCACACTGATGAGGGGCAAACACCCTGAAACAGCTGTCTGTGGATGGATACCATGCTTGGCATAGGTAGTTTTCCTGTATTGGATGTTTTCCTTTATTGGATGCTGCCCTTCCCGTGGTTGTTCCCTCCTGGGGAAAGGTCTGGCTATTCACTGCTTGCATCGAGAAACACGTGATGGTGTCTCCGCATCTATCCTACATGCATTTGCATATTTCCCATAAGGGATGGGGGCAGTGTTCTGGATCACTGCGTTGAGAAACACGTGATGATGTCTCCGCGGTGTTGGATGTTTTGGTCTCCCCGAGGCCAATCATCTGTTCCTTCACAGCCTTTTACTAGGCACTGCTCCTAATAGCCAGATTCCTACTCCACACTGATGAGGGGCAAACACCCCGAAACAGCTGTCTGTGGATGGATACCATGCTTGGCATAGGTGGTTTTCCTGTATTGGATGTTTTCCTTTATTGGATGCTGCCCTTCCCGTGGTTGTTCCCTCCCGGGGAAAGGTCTGGCTATTCACTGCTTGCATCGAGAAACACGTGATGGTGTCTCCGCAGCTATCCTACATGCATTTGCATATTTCCCATAAGGGATGGGGGCAGTGTTCTGGATCACTGCATTGAGAAACACGTGATGGTGTCTCCGCGGTGTTGGATGATTTGGTCTCCCCGAGGCCAATCATCTGTTCCTTCACAGCCTTTTACTAGGCACTGCTCCTAATAGCCAGATTCCTACTCCACACTGATGAGGGGCAAACACCCCAAACAGCTGTCTGTGGATGGATACCATGCTTGGCATAGGTGGTTTTCCTGTATTGGATGTTTTCCTTTATTGGATGCTGCCCTTCCCGTAGTTGTTCCCTCCCGGGGAAAGGTCTGGCTATTCACTGCTTGCGTCGAGAAACACGTGATGGTGTCTCCGCAACTATCCTACATGCATTTGCGTATTTCCCATAAGGGATGGGGGCAGTGTTCTGGATCACTGCGTTGAGAAACACGTGATGATGTCTCCGCGGTGTTGGATGTTTTGGTCTCCCCGAGGCCAATCATCTGTTCCTTCACAGCCTTTTACTAGGCACTGCTCCTAATAGCCAGATTCCTACTCCACACTGATGAGGGGCAAACACCCTGAAACAGCTGTCTGTGGATGGATACCATGCTTGGCATAGGTAGTTTTCCTGTATTGGATGTTTTCCTTTATTGGATGCTGCCCTTCCCGTGGTTGTTCCCTCCTGGGGAAAGGTCTGGCTATTCACTGCTTGCATCGAGAAACACGTGATGGTGTCTCCGCATCTATCCTACATGCATTTGCATATTTCCCATAAGGGATGGGGGCAGTGTTCTGGATCACTGCGTTGAGAAACACGTGATGGTGTCTCCGCGGTGTTGGATGTTTTGGTCTCCCCGAGGCCAATCATCTGTTCCTTCACAGCCTTTTACTAGGCACTGCTCCTAATAGCCAGATTCCTACTCCACACTGATGAGGGGCAAACACCCCGAAACAGCTGTCTGTGGATGGATACCATGCTTGGCACAGGTGGTTTTCCTGTATTGGATGTTTTCCTTTATTGGATGCTGCCCTTCCCGTGGTTGTTCCCTCCCGGGGAAAGGTCTGGCTATTCACTGCTTGCGTCGAGAAACACGTGATGGTGTCTCCGCAGCTATCCTACATGTATGAGCATTGTCTGTCACATCTGTAAATGTTTTACAAGAAATGCAGCTATGTAATTGTCTGAATACATTCAATATACAGTATTTTAATCTGGGTTCCAAATCGACATTTGTATATTCGCCATTTGTACATTTGATGGAGCCAAAGTTATGGCTCTCAAGGAGAGAAACTAATATAGTGGACAAAGAAATATTTGTAGTGAACTACTGAGCCAAGCTAACAGCATTGCTTTATCAAATTTATATGAAGTGTATTGTGTCCAATGTGAGCAACCAGGCAACACAAAAAGGACCTTTTCACGTGCGCTCTTTAAGGTACACAAATGTTATGAAGTCTTTGCCAACAAGGATGTAGATTCACAAATGGGGGGGGTACCTTTTTTAAAAATAAACTATTGTTATCACAGCCCCTCTTGCTCTAAATTCTGTGGCCTATAACAGTACAGAACATGTTCACCCAGGTCATGTCATCGGAGATAAGGAAGAGACATTGCAGGAAACCGAGTTAAGAAGTAGGCCCAATGTAGGGGTGTGGGTCTCTGAGACTTGTAATAGAGTGCATGAGCTGACAAACAATTCCCCAATGGGGGTACCTTTTTTAAAAATATACTTTTGCCATCACACCCCCTCTTGGCCAACATTCACCAGCCTATATCAGAACAGAACACGTTCACCCAGGTTATATAGTCGGAGATAAAGAAGAGAAATTGCAGGAAACCGAGTTACGAAGTAGGCCTAATGGGGGTCCTTTTTTAATAAAAAAAATAGTGCCATAACAGCCCCCTTGCCCAAAATTCACCGGCCTATAACAGTACAGAGCACCTTCACCCTGGTCATCTAGTGGCAGTTAAAGAAGAGACATTGCAGGAGACAGAGATAAGAAGTAGACCCAATATAGGGTTGTGGGTCTCTTGTAATGGAGTGCATGGCCTGACAAGCATTTGCTCATGGGGGTTTAATTTTAAAAAAATATTTCATGGGGATCATAAACACCCCTTCCAAAAAATTGACTGTCTGTAGCAGCACGGAACATGTGAACCCTGGTGATCTAGTGGTGGAGAATGATGAGAGGTGGAGGAAGGCCTCATTAAAACCTATTTCCAATTTAAAGGAGCAGGTCTCCTACACTTTTAATGCCCATACAGTAAGTGTATGGGCTGTCAAACAATTCCCCATGGGGGGTTAATTTATTTTAAAAAGTTGTTAACGGGCATCATAAACACCTTGCAAAACTGTAAAGTGGTTTCCTACACAGTTGCTGCTGAGAAGGTGCAGGTTTTTACTAAAAATATGGCAGATGAATCATTGGATGAAGTGATCAGGAAAAGAGGCATGGTGATGACAGGAATGGGAATGTACATGATTAATAACAGCAGTGGCTATGGGAGGTATGAGATCCAGGATACAGTGTACAATGATTAGTCGTTTAGCCACCATCAATTACCAGAATGTGTTTCATGCCCATCAGAAGATCTGTGTAACAGATGCGCGTGTTAGACTCAGCGTAAAAAATGCCTGTCAAAAATATGTTGCCAAAGACGCAAGTGTCTGTCTAAACGGCAAAGTGCAACATGTTCGAGAGATGCTGAATTAAAGAATGCAGATCAATGTTGAAGGAAAGCCAAACAAAATGATGGATGCTTGTGATAAAACTAAGTTTAAAGAGCAGTGCACTGTCCGTAACTATAAAAACACCCGTGGCACAAGCTTCATCATCTTCATCCATACATATTACCAATAAGATCCAAATGTCACAGTCAACAATTATTTCTTCTAGTTGTAACCAACACTGTTAAAGGAATGCCACTAAATGTAGATAACCACGACCCTGGGAAACACCAGATTTCCTCTTTACGAGATATGGACCATGATGGTATTGATGACCACTTTGAAATTTACCACATCCAAACCAAGAAGATGAAGATCACAGCTGCAAAAAATGTGCAAAAAAGGCCGTGAATGTCTGGAAAATCATTTTCTCTTGGGCAAACTTTCCCTCTTGCTAAGTGGTACCGAATGATGCATACACAGCTCTCATGTCTATTTAGCCTGAGATGGTTGAAAGATGATGTATTCTGTTTTGTCTATGTCCACTTTTTGAAAGCGAGCAGAAAAGAATGATGAATTAGACATGTGATTTTGGTCAGTAAGGAGGTGATGTCAGGTTCAGATAGGTAGATCTGTGTGTCATCAGCGTACAGATGATATTGCAAACCATGCCATTACATCAGCTGTCCCAGGCCGAAGGTGTAGATGGAAAAGCATAGGGGTCCTAGAACTGAGCCTTGGGAACTCAGAAAGACCGGGGTCAAGGTGAGGAGGTGGTGTGGGAGAAGGAGACACTGAATGTCCCCGTAACAGCCTGGTTGTTTTTTAAAGACTCTGCCGATAACCCCCAAAAGGCCATTTGCACCACCGGCCATGCCCGCATTAGCAGGGGTAGCAAGACTCCCATCCTAACCTCCACAAGCATGATCAGGCACATGGCAGCAAAGCAACCAACTTTGTTGGTTGAATACAAGGCTCCATGAACAATGTCTCATACCACTGCTTTTTCCGATGTTGTGCGTGCAAGCAAATCCCCTGTCCATGGTGCATGCAAAGATGCCTCATGCCCTGCATCTGCAGTTGCACACAAACTCAACTAGCACCATCAACAAGCACATCCACGTCCTTGTCCCAGCACAGGGTTCAGTTGTCCATAGCCCAGTCCTTGAAACGCAAGCGGAAATATGCAGCCTACACCACAGTACTAAATTCACACATTTCTTGTCTGCTTGCTCTCGAAATGTTGCATTTTGGGCCCATGTGAGACCTAATCTTTCAGCAACCTGATGGCGGTGACCATCACAAGGTAATCGTTACTCAGCAGCCACAATTTTTCCCAGTCTGACATTACACAAGCAGGGACATGTCCTACAACATAACCCGGGCCCTCAACAATGCTGTTACAGGGAAAGTGCACCTAACCATGGACACGTGGACAAGTTCTTGTGGGCAGGGATGGTACATCTCACTGACGGCATGCTGGGTTAGCGCAGAGGAACCCATGACCCAGTCAGACATTGGGAGACCATGTTACAAATTTATGGAGACAGGTTGTGGAAGGCTTTGCATGTCAGTTAGGGTTTTGAACTATAGCCTCTGGGCAATTGGAAGACATTGTAGGGCATAGCAGAGAGGAGAGGCTGGGGAATAACAGAGGGACAGTTGGATTACTCGGGCATCAGACTTTAGGACAGATTGGAGTGGTGCAAGAGTGCTAGAGGGGAGGCCAGACAGTAGAAGGTTGCAATAGTGGAGGCGGGAGATCATGAGGGCGTGCACAAACATTTTTGCAGTTTCTTGGAATGTACAGATCCTAGAACTGCTTTTGAGTTGTAGTGGGCAGGAGGAGTCAAAGGCTAGGATATGTATATTGAAAGAGAGGGCAGAATCGAGGATCGCTCTGAGGCCCCGAATATATGGGACTTTTTGTACCGGTGGGGCGTCCCGGCATTACACAGGCACGTGTCCCAAAATATAACCCATGCCCTCCAATATGCTGTTAATGGTAAAGTCAACCTAACCACAGACACGTGGACAATTGCTTGTGGTCAGGGATGGTACATCACTAGTGTTGAGCATTCCGATACCGCAAGTATCGGGTATCGGCCGATACTTAGCGGTATCGGAATTCCGATACCGAGATCCGATACTTGCCGCGTATCGGATACCGGAATCGGAAGTTCCCAGGATTCAAACTGCAAAAATTTGTATGAAATCAGCCAATGAGAATGATTCCAAGTGTGGGCACATCCTGTTCAGCATGGAGGGCATGAAACTACTGGGAAGGCTGTGATTGGCTGCTGAAATGATGTCATGATGCAGTTTAAAAGTCGCTGGCGCCATTTTGCGCTCACTCTGCTGTGAATTCAGTTAGTGACAGGACGCTGTTTGCTGACTGTGGGCCAGTTTAGAGATAGCAATTTGCTTCTTTGTGCTTTTCCAAGGCTAATTTAGCAACCGCTGTGTTCACCTACTAATCACCTTGCTTTTGCCTTGCAGCGCTGTTTTCACAGCGATCTGCAAGGTCTGTGTGTGTGTATGTGAGTGCAGCCCACTCTCTAGTCTGTGTGCAGCCATAGGCCATCCATAGCTGGTTGTATTCAGTTTAGGGAGGGTGGTTCATTGCCTCATACTGTTCTATTTTATTTTTTTTCAAGTAGTGTAGTCTGCTGCTCATTTTTTCTAATAATTCCTATTAGTGACTTTCCACCCGTATCCAGCTAACTTGTGGAAAAACACTACATAGGATAAAGTAGAGGAGGTTTTTTGGGCCTTGCAGCGCCGTTTACGGCTGTCTGCACGGTCTCCGTGTGACTGCAGCTCGCCCTGTAGTCTGTGAGCAGCCATAGCCTGGTTGTATCCAGCTCAGGGTTGTTCACTGCGTCATACCGTCAAATCAATTTTCCTTTTTTTAAGTAGTGCAGGCTGCTGCACATTTTTTCAAAAAATTCCTATTAGTGTCTTTCCACCCGTATCCAGCTAACTTGTGGAAAAACACTACATAGGATAAAGTAGAGGAGGTTTTTTGGGCCTTGCAGCGCCGTTAACGGCTGTCTGCACGGTCTCCGTGTGACTGCAGCTCGCCCTGTAGTCTGTGAGCAGCCATAGCCTGGTTGTATCCAGCTCATGGTTGTTCACTGCGTCATACCGTCAAATCAATTTTCCTTTTTTTAAGTAGTGCAGGCTGCTGCACATTTTTTCAAAAAATTCCTATTAGTGTCTTTCCACCCGTATCCAGCTAACTTGTGGAAAAACACTACATAGGATAAAGTAGAGGAGGTTTTTTGGGCCTTGCAGCGCCGTTTACGGCTGTCTGCACGGTCTCCGTGTGACTGCAGCTCGCCCTGTAGTCTGTGAGCAGCCATAGCCTGGTTGTATCCAGCTCAGGGTTCTTCACTGCGTCATACCGTAAAATCAATTTTCCTTTTGTTTTAAGTAGTGCAGGCTGCTGCACATTTTTTCAAAAAATTCCTATTAGTGTCTTTCCACCCGTATCCAGCTAACTTGTGGAAAAACACTACATAGGATAAAGTAGAGGAGGTTTTTTGGGCCTTGCAGCGCCGTTTACGGCTGTCTGCACGGTCTCCGTGTGACTGCAGCTCGCCCTGTAGTCTGTGAGCAGCCATAGCCTGGTTGTATCCAGCTCAGGGTTGTTCACTGCGTCATACCGTCAAATCAATTTTCCTTTTTTTAAGTAGTGCAGGCTGCTGCACATTTTTTCAAAAAATTCCTATTAGTGTCTTTCCACCCGTATCCAGCTAACTTGTGGAAAAACACTACATAGGATAAAGTAGAGGAGGTTTTTTGGGCCTTGCAGCGCCGTTAACGGCTGTCTGCACGGTCTCCGTGTGACTGCAGCTCGCCCTGTAGTCTGTGAGCAGCCATAGCCTGGTTGTATCCAGCTCATGGTTGTTCACTGCGTCATACCGTCAAATCAATTTTCCTTTTTTTAAGTAGTGCAGGCTGCTGCACATTTTTTCAAAAAATTCCTATTAGTGTCTTTCCACCCGTATCCAGCTAACTTGTGGAAAAACACTACATAGGATAAAGTAGAGGAGGTTTTTTGGGCCTTGCAGCGCCGTTAACGGCTGTCTGCACGGTCTCCGTGTGACTGCAGCTCGCCCTGTAGTCTGTGAGCAGCCATAGCCTGGTTGTATCCAGCTCAGGGTTCTTCACTGCGTCATACCGTAAAATCAATTTTCCTTTTGTTTTAAGTAGTGCAGGCTGCTGCACATTTTTTCAAAAAATTCCTATTAGTGTCTTTCCACCCGTATCCAGCTAACTTGTGGAAAAACACTACATAGGATAAAGTAGAGGAGGTTTTTTGGGCCTTGAAGCGCCGTTTACGGCTGTCTGCACGGTCTCTGTGTGACTGCAGCTCTCTCTGTTGTCAGTTCAGCCCCCAAAAAATAAATAAATAATAAAGTTCACCAAACACACCACTTTACATTTGTGTAGGCCACATTAGCTCATATTAAAGTCTAGTCCACACTTTAGAAAATGATTGTATCCTATACCTGTTAGGACTCGGAGCTTTTCAGGAATAAGCACACAAAGCCGTTAGTACTTTTCTGCTTATCTTTATCAGTCAACCAAGATGAAGAAGGCAGGGAGTAAGGCACGTGGGCGCGGAGCAGGGAGAGGACGTGGGGATTCTGTGCCTGCTGCGGGCACCGGTGACTCCTCAGCACCCAGTTTCACCAGGGAACAGTCTTTCATGCGCAGCTTTGTTGCAGAGCGCCGTACACCGCTGCTGCGTGAAGACCAAATTGAAGCCGTTGTCGGATGGATGGCAGCTAATGCATCGACTTCAATTAGTGCCACATCCTCACAGACACAGAGCACTGGAGAGCAGCCATCTGTCTCTTCACCACCTGCCAAATTGGCCAGGCAGACAGAGAGCCCAGGACAGGAGCCGTCTCTACTTCTATTCTCTGAATCTCTTGGCTTGGAAACAGGGGGCCAGCCAAGCAGCATTGGAGAAATGGAAGAAGAAGCAGGGTGCAGTGATGCCCAACAGCTTTTTCTCTCTGAGTCTGAAGAGGCGGGTGGGCCAGTGCCTCCGGTCACCACATCGCAGGCCGCATCCGCTGATGATGACAATCAGGTGCCACTTTCTGGTGCGTGCTCTGCTGCTGAGACTACCCAGGAGGAGCAGTTGGTGGCAGAGGGTAGTGTAGATGTTGAGGTCCTTGACCCATCGTGGCGTGAGGGACAGGAAGGTGGTGGGAGCAGCTCTGAGGAAGAGATTCCCCGAATGGGCCAAAGAGGGAGAGGGAGGGGGAAGACTGCGCAGCCTGTAGCCTCCACTTTGGCACCCGTTAGGAGCATGTCTGTTCCAAAAGCCAAAAAGGGCGCTCCCAAGACTTGCAGTGTCTGGCCCTTTTTTGACACAGTTGCAGATGACATTTGCTATGTCAAATGCAAGGTGTGTCATCACAAAGTCAAAAGAGGTCGAAATGTCAGCAACCTCAATACCTCCAACATGTGGAAACATGTGCGCAACAGGCACGCGGCGGAGTTAGAAAAACACACTGAAGAGCTTGGCCAACCAACAGCGGCAGCTACCATCTCTTCAGCTCGTGTTGCCTCTTCCTCCAGCTCACACGCAGCTGGTTCGGCTTCCTCCCAGGATCGCCGTGGAAGAACCTCTGGCCCTGTTGTCCAGAGACCTGCTGTAATTCCACCCGCAGCACCACTTTCCCAGTCATCCACACACTCCCAGCCCAGTCTACAGCCATCGGTAGTACAGGCATGGGAGAAAAGGCGGCCTTTCTCGGCAAACCACCCACGAGCACAGGCTCTGACTGCAGGCATTGCAAACTTCTGTCACTGGAAATGCTGTCATTCAGGCTGGTGGAGACTGACAGCTTCCGCGACTTGATGTCATTGGCAGTCCCACAGTACAATGTGCCCAGCCGCTTTTACTTCAGCAGGCAAGCTGTCCCTGCCCTGCACAAGCATGTGGAGGGACACATAAAACACGTGCTACTGAATGCCGTCAGTAGCAAGGTCCACCTCACCACCGATGCGTGGACCAGTCAACATGGACAGGGGCGATACCTTTCCCTCACTGCCCATTGGCTTAATGTTGTTGAGCCGGGTACAGATCGTGCGAGTGGCGCAGGACGTGTCCTGCCCACTCCAAGGATTGGAGGCCAAACCTCAACAGGCCGTCTTGAAATTAATTTCTTTGGGGAATCGAAGCCACACAGCGCAGGAGCTCTGGAATGCCATCAAGCAGGAGAGCGATGTGTGGTTTGTGCCAGCGAATCTCCAGCCAGGCATTGTAGTGTGTGATAATGGCCGAAATCTGGTGGCAGCTCTGGGCCTCGGCAACCTCACTCACATGCCATGTCTGGCACATGTGCTCAATTTGGTCGTGCAGAGTTTTTTGAGGGACTATCCAGATCTTGATGCACTGCTGCACAAGGTCCGCCTAGAGTGTGCTCACTTGCGGCGTTCCAGCACGGCAAAAGCGCGCATTGCGGCTCTGCAGCGCCGACACCACCTGCCGGAACATCGCATCATATGTGACCTACCTACCAGGTGGAATTCCACGTTACATATGTTGGAGCGGTTGTGTGAGCAGCAGCAAGCTGTAATGGAGTACCAGCTGCATCAGGCGCAAAGAAGTCGCACTCCGCGCCGTTCAGACTTCACAACCACAGCGTGGGCCACTATGAAGGACGTCTGCCAGGTTTTGCGTCCCTTCGATTATTCCACGCGGATGGCGAGTGCAGATGATGCACTAGTCAGCATGACTGTCCCCCTTATCTGCCTGCTTGAAAAATCACTGCAAGCGCTAAGGGATGATGTTGTGGAAGAGGTGGAGGATGAGGATTCACCATTTCCATCATCTTCTGGACAGTCAGCGCCACGTGGTTCCTCACAAATGCGTAGGCAGGGGACACTTTGTGAGGAGGATGAGGAGGAGTCAATGGAGGAGGAAGACATCCTTCCAGAGGAGGGAGTTACACAATTGTCCAGTACTCAGTGTGTACAGCGAGGGTGGGGTGATGACGAGCGGGCAGAGATCACGCCTCCAGCAGGGGACAGCGTTTCTTGGCCAGTTGGCAGTCTGCAGCACATGGTGGATTACATGCTGCAGTGCCTGAGAAACGACCACCGCATCGCCCACATTCTCAACATGTCTGATTATTGGGTGTTCACCCTCCTCGATCCTCGCTACCGGGACAACGTAGAAAGCCTCATCACACCGTTGAACCGGGAGCGAAAAATGCGGGAGTACCAAGACACACTGGTGAATTCCATCATCTTCTCCATTCCAAGTGAGAGAAGTGCTGCTAGTGCATTACAAAGCAGCTCAGTGCGTCCAGGCAGTGGTGGAGGCTCTGCACAAAGAGGGAGCAGAAGCAGTGTCTCTGCCCAAGGCAAGACCAGTATGGCCCAACTGTGGCACAGTTTTCTGTGCCCGCCACAAAAGTCTACACCATCACAGATGGCTCCAGTCAGCAGGAGGCAACGGTTCCATCAGATGGTGACAGACTACATGTCTTGCCCTCTTGCTGTACTCCCAGACGGCTCTTCACCTTTCAAGTTTTGGGTCTCAAAGCTGGATACATGGCCAGAGCTAAGCCAGTATGCATTGGAGGTGCTGGCTTGCCCTGCGGCTAGTGTATTATCGGAACGCGTCTTTAGTGCTGCAGGTGGTGTACTAACTATCCTCCGATAACGTTGACCGGCTTACTTTCCTGAAAATGAACAAGGCCTGGATCTCGCAGGAATTTGCCACTCCTCTTCCTGATTAAATATTTAGGTGACTGTGTACGTTATCCAGGTATCCTGTTGTGTTCATCTTTCTACCACCTGAACTTAAATTCCTGGGCTCCAACACCGCCAGTTGAGGCTCAGAAGTGCCGTCTGCACAGTCAAAACATACGACCCAGTGTTATTGGGTTTCAGTAACGTCAGCTGATCCCCAGCTGTGTAGCCGGCAATGTGTCCTGCGACCGCCACGCTGACACAACAACTAAAATGTAAGGGAACCTGTCCCCCCCAAGGCGTTTGTTACTGAAAGAGCCACCTTGGAAAAGGTAGCTATTTTTGTTTAGCTCCTTGCACACGTAGAACTTAACACTTATAAAATGTGTCCACTGATACTGTAAAACCGTCCCGGAGGTGGGACTTTCCTTCGTATTGTGACGCAGCACAGCCGTCATTCTTACCCCCCCGGCGCCGTGCGCCGGCTCCTCAGGGTTGTTTGATTCTGTCTCGAAGCCTGTGCTGTTATGTTATCCCTTGGCCAGGCACAATTAGCGCTGCCCCTCTTCTGACGTCATTTGGTGTCAGGCTGGCTGCGCCTGTGCGGCCGCGCTGGACGAGAGCCCGCCTCGCAGTGTCTTCTGATTTAATCCCACTGCGGGCCTGAGATCCATGGACATGCGCAGTGCATATCTCAACCTCCGCCTCTCACTCATCTCCCTACGCCTTCTTCAGACTATGCGCCGTCAGCTGATCCCTAATAGCATGCCACGGCCGTGACGCCGCACAGTCTGAAGAAGCCGTAGGGAGGGGAGTGAGAGGTGAGGATATGCACTGCGCATGGCCACGGATCCCAGGCCCGCGGTGGGATTACATTAGACGACACTGCGAGGCGGGCTCTCGGCCAGCGCGGCCGCACATGCGCAGCCAGCCTGACACCAAATGATGTCAGAAGATGGGCAGCGTTAAGTGTGCCTGGCCAAGGGATAACATAACAGCACAGGCTTCGAGACAGAATCAAACAACGCTGAGGACCCTGGGCACGGCGCCGGGGGGGTAAGAATGACGGCTGTGCTGCGTCATATTACGAAGGAATGTCCCACCTCCGGGACGGTCTCACGGTATCAGGGGACACATTTTATAAGTGTTTAGTTCTGTGTTTGCAAGGAGCATAATGAAAAGAGCCACCTTTTCCTTTTGCATCCTTTGTACTGCACAAGCTGGCTCTTTCAGCTACAAACGCCTTGGGGGGGGGGGGTTAAAGGTTCCCTTTAGACTTTCTCCAATCAGGCTTCGGCCTACACTGTGTTCCTCTGCTCCTCCTGCTGTCCCTGGGCTCCAACACCGCTAGTTGCCGTCCAGAAGTGCTGTCCGCACAGTCCCAACAGTCCCTCCTCTGTTATTGGGGTTCAGTAACGTCAGCTGTTCCCCAGCTGTGTGTGTGGCAATCCCTCCTATCTCCTCCACCTCCTCCTCCTGCTGCTGTCCCTGGGCTCCAACACCGCTAGTTGCCGTCCAGAAGTGCTGTCCGCACAGTCCCAACAGTCCCTCCTCTGTTATTGGGGTTCAGTAACGTCAGCTGTTCCCCAGCTGTGTGTGTGGCAATCCCTCCTATCTCCTCCACCTCCTCCTCCTGCTGCTGTCCCTGGGCTCCAACACCGCTAGTTGCCGTCCAGAAGTGCTGTCCGCACAGTCCCAACAGTCCCTCCTCTGTTATTGGGGTTCAGTAACGTCAGCTGTTCCCCAGCTGTGTGTGTGGCAATCCCTCCTATCTCCTCCACCTCCTCCTCCTGCTGCTGTCCCTGGGCTCCAACACCGCTAGTTGCTGTCCAGAAGTGCTGTCCGCACAGTCCCAACAGTCCCTCCTCTGTTATTGGGGTTCAGTAACGTCAGCTGTTCCCCAGCTGTGTGTGTGGCAATCCCTCCTATCTCCTCCACCTCCTCCTCCTCCTGCTGTCCCTGGGCTCCAACACCGCTAGTTGCCGTCCAGAAGTGCTGTCCGCACAGTCCCAACAGTCCCTCCTCTGTTATTGGGGTTCAGTAACGTCAGCTTTTCCCCAGCTGTGTGTGTGGCAATCCCTCCTATCTCCTCCACTTCCTCCTCCTCCTGCTGTCCCTGGGCTCCAACACCGCTAGTTGCCATCCAGAAGTGCTGTCCGCACAGTCCCAACAGTCCCTCCTCTGTTATTGGGGTTCAGTAACGTCAGCTGTTTCCCAGCTGTGTGTGTGGCAATCCCTCCTATCTCCTCCACCTCCTCCTCCTGCTGCTGTCCCTGGGCTCCAACACCGCTAGTTGCCGTCCAGAAGTGCTGTCCGCACAGTCCCAACAGTCCCTCCTCTGTTATTGGGGTTCAGTAACGTCAGCTGTTCACCAGCTGTGTGTGTGGCAATCCCTCCTATCTCCTCCACCTCCTCCTCCTCCTGCTGTCCCTGGGCTCCAACACCGCTAGTTGCCGTCCAGAAGTGCTGTCCGCACAGTCCCAACAGTCCCTCCTCTGTTATTGGGGTTCAGTAACGTCAGCTGTTCCCCAGCTGTGTGTGTGGCAATCCCTCCTATCTCCTCCACCTCCTCCTCCTCCTGCTGTCCCTGGGCTCCAACACCGCTAGTTGCCATCCAAAAGTGCTGTCCGCACAGAGCCAAACACCTCGCCAATGTGTTAGTGGGGTTGAGTAATGCCTGCTGCTCCCCTGCTGTGTATACGGCAACATGTCCTGCGACCGCCATGCAGGCACAACAAGTTAAATTTAAGGGAACCTGTCCCCCCCCAGGCGTTTGTTACTGAAGGAGACACCTTCTGCAGCAGTAATGATGAAAAGGGAAAAAGTGCCTCTTTTCGTGGTGCTCCTTGCACATGCTGAACCTAACACTTATGAAATGTGTCCCCTCACACGGTTAAACCGTCCGGTCGGTGGAACTTTCCTTTGTCATGTGACGCAGCACAGCCGTCATTCTTACCCCCTTGGCGCTGTGCGCCTCCTCCTCAGCGTTGTTTGAATCTGTCCCGGAGTCTGCGCTGTTATGTTATCCCTTGGCCAGGCACACTTAGCGCTGCCCGTCTTCTGACATCATTTGGTGTCAGGATGGCTGCGCCTGTGCGGCCGCGCTGGACGAGATCCCGCCTCGTAGTGTCTTCTGATTTAATCCCACTGCGGACCTGTGATCCATGGACATTAGCAGTGCATATCTTAACCTCCGCCTCTCACTCATCTCCCTATGCCTTCTTCAGACTGTGCGCTGTCAGCTGATCCCTAATAGCATGCCACGGCAGTGACGCCGCACAGTCTGAAGAAGCCGTAGGGAGGGGAGTGAGAGGCGAGGATATGCACTGCTCATGACCATGGATCACAGGTCCGCAGAGTGATTACATTAGATGACACAGCGAGGCGGGATCTTGCCCAGCGCGGCCGCACAGGCGCAGCCAGCCTGACACCAAATGATGTCAGAAGACGGGCAGCGCTAAGTGTGCCTGGCCAAGGGATAACATAACAGCGCAGACTCCGGTACAGATTCAAACAACGCTGAGGAGGAGGCGCACACGGCGCCAAGGGGGTAAGAATGACGGCTGTGCTGCGTCACATGACAAAGGAAAGTTCCACCGACCGGACGGTTTAACCGTGTGAGGGGACACATTTCAAAAGTGTTAGGTTCAGCATGTGCAAGGACCATCATTAAAAGAGCTAAGTTTACCTTTTCCAGCATTAGTGCTGTACAAGATGGCTCTTTCAGCTACAAATGCCTGGGGGGGTTAAAGGTTCCCTTTCAACTTGCTCCAGTGCAGGCTGCGGCCTACACTCTGCTCCACCTGCAGAGCCCGGGCTCCAACACCGCTAGTTGCTGTCCGGAAGTGCTGGCTGCACAGAGAAAAACACCCGCCAATGTGTCAGTGGGGTTCAGCACTGCCAGCTGTTCCCCTGCTGTGTAGCCGGCAACGTGTCCTGCAACAGCCACGCAGACACAACAGACCCAAAGCTGCCGCCAGTGCAGGCTTCGGCCTACACTCTGCTCCCCCTGCTCCTCCTGCTGACCCTGGGCTCTAACACCGCCAGTTGGTGCCCAGTACTGCTAGCTGCACAGAGAAAAACACCCGCCAATGTGTCAGTGGGGTTCAGCACTGCCAGCTGTTCCCCTGCTGTGTAGCCGGCATCGTGTCCTGGCAAAAGCCACGCAGACACAAGAACTGAAATTGAAGGGAACCTGTCCCCCCTCCCCCAGGTGTTTGTATGTTTTACAGCCACCTTGTACAGTAGTAATGCTGCATGTGTGCAAGGTGGCTCATAAACTTATACTCCTTGCACACGTGGAACGGAACACGTCTACAATGTGTCCCCTGAGACCATTAAAACGTCCCTGAGGTGTGACTTTCCTTTGTAATGACACACAACAACCCCCTTGGTAGCGCAGCCCTTCTTCTGACATCATTGTTTGGCTGGCTGCGCCTCTGCGGCCGCCCTGCCCGACACAACGCCCCTCGGTGTCTTATTTATTTTGACTGCGAGGGTGTGATTGACGGGCATGAGCAGTGCATATCTTCGCCAGGCTGTCACTCAGCTCCTTCCGCCTTCTTCAGACTGTGTGGCTTCATGGCGATAAGGGATCAGCTGACGCCGCACAGTCTGTAGCAGGTGTAAGGACACGAGCGAGAGGCGAACATATGTACTGCGCCAGGCCATGAATCCCAGCCCCGCAGTGTGAAACACTGTAAAGACACTGCGGGGCTGGGATTCATGGGCATCGCGAACCACACCAGCCGACATGAAATGATGTCAGAAGACGGGCAGCGCATGGCCAAGGGATAACGCATCAACGCAGACTCCTGTACATCAAAATGCGATGCTCAGGAGGCCGCGCCAAGCACCAAGGTGGTATTTTTGCCAGCTGTGCTGCGTCTCATTACGAAGGGAACTCCCGCCTCCAAGACAGATTGACTGTATAAGGGCCAAAATGTTGTACGTGTTTCATTCAGCTTGTGCAAGGAACAAAATTAAAAGAGCAACCTTTGACTTGTGCAGCACTACTGCTGCATAAGGCGTGGCTCTTCTAGTTTGTAACACCTGAGGGGGGGTTAAAGGTTACCTTTAAAATTGGTTCAATTAGGCTTCGGCCTACACTCTGCTCCCCCTGCAGATCCTGGGCTCTAACACCGCCAGTTGGTACCCCGAAGTGCTGGCTGCACAGAGAAAAACACCCGCCAACGTGTCAGTGGGGTTCAGCACCGCCAGCTGTTCCCCTGCTGTGTAGCCGGCAATGTGTCCTGCAACAGCCACGCAGACACAAAGCTGCTGCCAGTGCAGGCTTCGGCCTACACTCTGCTCCCTCTCCTCCTGCTGACCCTGGGCTCTAACACCGCCAGTTGGTGCCCAGTACTGCTAGCTGCACAGAGAAAAACACCCGCCAATGTGTCAGTGGGGTTCAGCACTGCCAGCTGTTCCCCTGCTGTGTAGCCGGCATCGTGTCCTGCAAAAGCCACGCAGACACAAGAACTGAAATTGAAGGGAACCTGTCCCCCCTCCCCCAGGTGTTTGTATGTTTTACAGCCACCTTGTACAGCAGTAATGCTGCATGTGTGCAAGGTGGCTCATAAACTTATTCTCCTTGCACACGTGGAACGGAACACGTCTACAATGTGTACCCTGAGACCATTAAAACGTCCCTGAGGTGTGACTTTCCTTTGTAATGACACGCAACAACCCCCTTGGTAGCGCAGCCCTTCTTCTGACATCATTGTTTGGCTGGCTGCGCCTCTGCGGCCGCCCTGCCCGACACAACGCCCCTCGGTGTCTTATTTATTTTGACTGCGAGGGTGTGATTGACGGGCATGAGCAGTGCATATCTTCGCCAGGCTGTCACTCAGCTCCTTCCGCCTTCTTCAGACTGTGCGGCTTCATGGCCGTGGCATGCGATAAGGGATCAGCTGACGCCGCACAGTCTGTAGCAGGTGTAAGGACACGAGCGAGAGGCAAACATATGTACTGCGCCAGGCCATGAATCCCAGCCCCGCAGTGTGAAACACTGTAAAGACACTGCGGGGCTGGGATTCATGGGCATTGCGAACCGCACCAGCCGACATGAAATGATGTCAGAAGACGGGCAGCGCATGGCCAAGGAATAACGCAACAACGCAGACTCCTGTACATCAAAATGCGATGCTCAGGAGGCCGTGCCAAGCACCAAGGTGGTATTTTTGCCAGCTGTGCTGCGTCTCATTACGAAGGGAACTCCCGCCTCCAAGACAGATTGACTGTATAAGGGCCAAAATGTTGTACGTGTTTCATTCAGCTTGTGCAAGGAACAAAATTAAAAGAGCAACCTTTGACTTGTGCAGCACTACTGCTGCATAAGGCGTGGGTCTTCTAGTTTGTAACACCTGAGGGGGGGTTAAAGGTTACCTTTAAAATTGGTTCAATTAGGCTTCGGCCTACACTCTGCTCCCTCTCCTCCTGCTGACCCTGGGCTCTAACACCGCCAGTTGGGGCCCGGTACTGCTAGCTGCACAGAGAAAAACACCCGCCAATGTGTCAGTGGGGTTCAGCACCGCCAGCTGTTTCCCTACTGTGTAGCCGGCAACGTGTCCTGCAACAGCCACGCAGACACAAAGCTGCCGCCAGTGCAGGCTTCGGCCCACACTCTGCTCCCCCTGCTCCTCCTGCTGCCTCTGGGCTCTAACAACGCCAGTTGGGGCCCAGATGTGCTAGCTGCACAGAGAAAAACACACGCCACTGTGTCAGTGGGGTTCAGCACCGCCAGCTGTTCCCCTGCTGTGTAGCCGGCAACGTGTCCTGCAACAGCCATGCAGACACAAGAAATGAAATTGAAGGGAACCTGTCCCCCCTCCCCCAGGCGTTTGTATGTTTTACAGCCACCTTGTACAGCGGTAATGCTGCATGTGTGCAAGGTGGCTCATAAACTTATTCTCCTTGCACATGTGGAACTGAACACGTCAAAAATGTGTCCTCTGTAACCATTTAACCGTCCCGGAGGTGTGACTTTCCTTTGTAATGACACGCTGCAACCCCCTTGGTAGCGCTGCCCGTCTTCTGGCATCATTGTTTGGCTGGCTGCGCCTCTGCGGCCGCCCTGACCCACACAACGCCCCTCTTTGTCTTATTTATTTTGACTGCGAGGGTGTGATTGATGGGCATGAGCAGTGCATATGTTCGCCTGTCCCTCATCTCCTTCCGCCTTCTTCAGACTGTGCGGCTTCATGGCCGTGGCATGCGATAAGGGATCAGCTGACGCCGCACAGTCTGAAGCAGGTGTAAGGACCCGAGTGTGAGAGGCGAACATATGTACTGCGCCAGGCCATGAATCCCAGCCCCGCAGTGTTTTAACTATGTAAAGACACTGCGGGGCTGGGATTCATGGTCATCGCGAACCGCAATGGCCGACATTAAATGATGTCAGAAGATGGGCAGCGCTAACAGCGCAAGGCCAAGGGATAACACGACAGCGCAGACTCCTGTACAGCAAATAACAATGCTCAGGAGGCTGTGCCCAGCACCAAGGTGGGATTCTTGACATCTGTGCTGCATCTCATTACGAAGGGAACTCTCGCCTCCAACACAGTTTGACTGTATAAAGGGCTAAATGTTATACGTGTTTCATTCAGCGTGTGCAAGGAGAAAAATTAAAAGAGCAACCTTTGACTTGTGCTGCACTACTGCTGCATAAGGCGTGGCTCTTCTACTTTGTAACACCTGAGGGGGGGTTAAAGGTTACCTTTAAAATTGGTTCAATTAGGCTTCGGCCTACACTCTGCTCCCCCTGCAGATCCTGGGCTCTAACACCGCCAGTTGGGGCCCCGAAGTGCTGGCTGCACAGAGAAAAACACCCGCCAATGTGTCAGTGGGGTCCAGCACTGCCAGCTGTTCCCCTGCTGTGTAGCCGGCAACGTGTCCTGCAGCAGCCACGCAGACACAGCAGACCTACAAATGCCTCCAGTGCAGGCTTCGGCCTACACTCTGCTCCCCCTGCTGACCCTTTGCTCCAACACCGCTAGTTGGGGCTCTAGGAAGACAAGCTTGAATAGGTCCCCATCCTGGTTCCAGCACCGTCAGCTGGTTCCGGGCAGAGCTTTTGGCTTAGGTGCCTCCCTCTGGGTATCCGAGTTCCACCAACATCAGGTGGTCCTTGGTAGTGCTTTTAGGCACGGGTACCTCCTGCTTAGTAACCGGGATCCAGTAACGTCAGCTGGTCCTCGGTAGTTCCATTGGCTTTTGGACCTTCGGCTACCCATCCGGGTTCCAGTACCGTCAGCTGGTTCTCGGCAGTGTCTTTTGCTCTTGTACCTTCTGCTCCCCATCCTGGTTCCAGTACCGTCAGCTGGTTCCGGGCAGAGCCTTTGGCTTAGGTGCCTCCCTCTTGGTATCCGAGTTCCACCAAAGTCAGGTGGTCCTTGGTAGTGCTTTCAGCACGGGTACCTCCTGCTTAGTAACCGGGTTCCAGTAACGTCAGCTGGTCCTCGGTAGTTCCATTGGCTCTTGGACCTTCGGCTACCCATCCGGGTTCCAGTACCGTCAGCTGGTTCTCGGCAGTGTCTTTTGCTCTTGTACCTTCTGCTCCCCATCCTGGTTCCAGTACCGTCAGCTGGTTCCGGGCAGAGCCTTTGGCTTAGGTGCCTCCCTCTGGGTATCCGAGTTCCACCAACGTCAGGTGGTCCTTGGTAGTGCTTTCAGGCACGGGTACCTCCTGCTTAGTAACCGGGTTCCAGTAACGTCAGCTGGTCCTCGGTAGTTCCATTGGCTCTTGGACCTTCGGGTAGCCATCCGAGTTCCAGTTCCATCAGCTGTTTCTCGGCATTTTCTCAGCCTTCTTGTACCTTCTGCTACATTTCCAAGTTCAAGACCCTAAAGACGACGACCCGGAAGACCACCCCTAAGATGACGACGACACCAGAGACGACAACCACTGAGATGATGACGACACTGGAGACGATGACCCTGAAGACCACCCCGATGACGACGACCCCAGAGACGACGACCCTGGAGACGACGACGACCTGGAAGACCGAGAAGCAGAAGAACAAGAGGCTGCAGAACAAAGAGCAGAAGAACATTAAGCATGAGACTAAATATCAGAGCAAAAGATATTATCTAAATTATAAGCAGAAGAAGACTAAGCAGTGTATGGGGGTGAGTCCGTTCCTCCTCGTGGTGCCCCTGGATAAAGCCTGATGATGCAGGCCAAACTGAACGCGGACAAATGTAACTGTTTTGTGACAGGCAGAAAGGAAAGTGTAATCTTCAAACTTTTATAGATAACAACTACGGGAATGCCTGTCACAAATAAGAATATGATGAAGAAGTTGAATATGAAGAAGATAATAGTAAAATAAAAAGAATATGAACAATGTAACAAAAAAAATAATAGGTAGAAGATGAAGAAGAAGATGAATAAGGTGAAGAAGTTGATGTCAAAGAAGCTGATGATGAAGATAATGAAGAAGAAAGTGTGGGAGAAGTAAAAAAGAAGGTGAAGGGCGTGGAAGTAGTGAAACATCAATATCTGACAAAATAAAAAAAAAATTAACATAGTCAAAATCTTTCTAACGCCGAACGTCATAAAAAACAAAACAAAATCCTGCTATTCTATTAGATTGGGCTAAACCTCTGTGCCTTTAATGTCTCCGCCACCTCCCCCAATACATCCTACATTATTCTTAGTTGTTTTCCTTCATGTAGAATGAACCTACAAGTTAAGAAAGGGTTTATTTTAATTCCGATATTTTCGTCCTATTGACTTGCATTGGGATCGGGTATCGGTATTGGATTAGATCCAATACTTTGACGGTATCGGCCGATACTTTCCGATACCGATACTTTCCGATATCGGAAGGTATCGCTCAACACTATACATCACACTAACAGCACACTGGGTTGCCCCCACAGTCTTCAGCTCCTGCACCTCCTCCTCTTCAGCCTCCATCTCTGCAAGTAGCACATCAGTCACATGCTGAAAGCACTGCAGCACTGCCTCAGCCAAGCAGCAACAGGCTGTGCTGAAGCTAATATGCTTAGGTGACTAGCCGCACAATGATGAAGATTTGTGAACAGCTCTGAAAGAGCAGGTAGATCTGTGGCTGACACCGCTGAACCTACAGCCAGCCATGGTTGTGTGTGACAATGGCTGGAACCTGGTGGCTGCTTTGTGTCGAGGCGAGCTCACACACATGCCATGCTTGGCCCATGTGCTTAATCTCATTGTTCAACATTTTCTGGAAAGCAACACGGAGGTGCCAGATCTGCTAGGAAAAGTACAAGGCTCTGTGTACCCATTTTAGAAAGTCAGCTAGAGCTTCATCCGCCCTTGACGTGCTTCTGCAGCACTTGCAGCTTCTGTCTCACCAACTGGTGTGTGATGTCCTCCTCATGCATTGGAACTCTACACTGTATATTTTGGAAAGGATTTGTGAGCAGAAGAGGGCAGTTGTTGACTACCAGCATCAACAAGGCCATCAGTATTCAGTTCTGACTTCACACATAAGATCTCAGGAGTGGACATGGATGTCAGATGTATGTACCATCCTCCAAAACTTTGAGGAATTAACCAAGATGGTGAGCGGCAATGATGCCATAATTAACATCTCCATCCTGCTTCTCTGTGTTCTAATATTAATATTTATAGTTATTTATATAGCGTCAATATATTTACAGTTTCAAACACAACAGTCCTAAGTAACAACGATAACAATAATACAATAATTAAACAGAAATAAAACTATCCTGCTCATGACAACTTACAATCTAAGTAATAACAATAACAATAATTAAACCAAAAAAATAACATCCTGCTCCTGACAACTTACCATCTACAATGAGGTGGGGGAGATGAAAACTACAGGGGAATGTATTTACAAAGATGTATTTACAATGATATTACTGAGGTTGGTCAAAAGTCATGGAGGCCTGAGGACAAGGAGCAGGGGGAGACCATGGTCAGTTGTCCTCTTGGTGAAGACACGGAAGTATCGACTGTTTGCAGTCTTGCACGCATGGCTGAGTTTATGTTACTCTGCCTTTCCTGTCACCCTCACATTCTCAAAATTTTGTGTGACAGGCAATACTGACAGGCATGTAGAGTCCATCCGTTCACCTTTTCTGTGTCGTACAAAGACACGGTGGTTGGAACCAAAGATCTCAAATTTGGACTCATCAAACCAAAGCATAGATTTCCACTCGTCTAATGTCCATTCCTTGTGTTCTTTAGCCCAAACAAGTCTCTTCTGCTTGTTGCCTGTCCTTTGCAGTGGTTTTCTAGCAGCTATTTTACTATGAAGGCCTGCTGAACAAAGTCTCCTCTTAACAGTTGTTGTACAGATGTGTCTGCTGCTGGAACTCTGTGTGGCATTGACCTTGTCTCTAATCTGAGCTGCTGTTAACCTGCGATTTCTGAGGCTGGTGACTCAGATAAACTTATCCTCAGACGCAGAGGTGACTCTTGGTCTTCCTTTCCTGGGGCGGTCCTCATGTGAGCCAGTTTCTTTGTAGCGCTTGATGGTTTTTGCATCTGCACTTGGGGACACTTTCAAAGTTTTCCCAATTTTTCGGACTGACTGACCTTCATTTCTTAAAGTAATGATGGCCACTCGTTTTTCTTTACTTAGATGCTTTTTTATTGCCATAATACAAATTCTAACAGTCTATTCAGTAGGACTATCAGCTGTGTATCCACCAAACTTCTGCACAACACAACTGATGGTCTCAACCTCATTTATAAGGCAAGGGCAAGAAATCCCACTTATTAAACCTGACAGGGCACACCTGTGAAGTGAAAACCATTCCCAATGACTACCTCTTGAAGCTCATTAATGCCAAGAGTGTGCAAAGCAGTCATCAAAGCAAAAGGTGGCTACTTTGAAGAACCTAGAATATAAGACATAATTTCAGTTGTTTCACACTTTTTTGTTAAGTATATAATTCCACATGTGTTAATTCATAGTTTTGATGCCTTCAGTGTGAATGTACAATTTTCATAGTCATGAAAATACAGAAAAATCTTTAAATGAGAAGGTGTGTACAAACTTTTGGTCTGTACTGTATATGAGGCCTGCAATGGAAATACCACACTGCCATATATGTGGCCTGTATTTTTTTTATGCAAAATAGTGCTGTATATAAGTAGAGTAGCAGACACCAAAACAGTGGAAAACTGGCCTAAAATGCCCAAACTTGGAGCAGATATATGAGGCCTTTTTTGTTTTTTGATGAATTTAAAACAAAAAAAAAGAGTGCAACAAGGCTACCACACAGAACTATGCTACTGTGGAAATTTGATTTTTCAAAAACAGATATGCCAGTTTTTTGCTTTTTGGTGAATGTAAACAAAAAAAATTGACCAAGGCTAGTACACAGAACTATGCTACGTATGCCTGCGGAAATACGATTTTTCAAAAAATGAAACACCAGCCCTCAGCCTGACATAACAGACTGTATTAATTTTTTTTTGGGGGGGGGTGAATTTATAAAAAAAAAAAAAAAAAATAGTAGAACAAGGCTAGCAAACACAACTATGCTACGTATGTCTGACAAACTATGATTTTTAAAGGGAATATGTCACCTGAATTTGGCTGGCTACGTAAATGCCCTGTTTTTGGTCTGATGGGCTGTGTTTTTTTTTTCCTCCATCCCATCCTTCCCCGCTGTCCACAATATTTTCCAGAATTGGAGTTGGTGTCCTCCATAGTTCGTGTGCGCAATGCAGTCTTGTCTCGCGCATGTGCAGTATGCTTTGCCCATCTGCGGGCAAAGCCTAAAAGCATTACTGCGCATGCACTGGCGCACTATTTCCTGGAACACAGAGAAATACTTCCTGAACATAGTGCTCCAGCCCATGCGCAATAATGCTTTTCGGCTTTGCCCGCAGATGGGCATAGCATACTGTGCATGTGCGAGACAAGATCGCATTGATACTCCAATTCCAGAAAATATTGCGGACAGCTGGGAAGGCTGGAGTAGAGGAAAAAAGAAGAAACACCGCCCATCGGACCGAAAACAGGGCATTTACATAGCCCGCCAAATTCAGGTGACAGATTCCCTTTAAAAAGATGCATCAGGCCTCAGTCTGACATAACAGACTGTATATATTTTTTTTTTTGGGGGGGGGGGGCAAATAAAAAAAAATAAAAATGAAAATTGCAACTAGGTATATAGTAATTAAGCAGCAGCAGTAGACAGTTATGGATCTTTGGGAGGGATGCAGTGGGAGCTATTGGACGCACATATAGTGCCTGCAGGCCTTGCACTGATGTGGATATGCCGTGCCCTGCCTATCTAGCACTGCAATCTCGGGACCCATGAATTAGCACTAAAAGGACTGCTTGTTTCTCAGTTGTGGATTTAACAGTTATAGACCTACACCAACTATTAAAACCATGATTCTGACCCTATCTCGGCAGCAGCTCTCCCTAGTCTCGCTGAATCCGGAGCTGAATGTGAAGAGCAGGGCAGCGCCAGATCTCTTATACTCGGGATGATGCTGTACGGTCAAGCCAATCACTGCACAACCACAACAAAGTTGGCTGCGTCGTTTCATGGCCTGGCAGAGAATCCCTGCAGCATAATTGGGTCACTAAAGTCTGCCAAAAATGCTGGGTGGAGACACCAGTTCCCGCCAAATAATCCGGGAAAGGCTCTGTGCTCGCCGAGTCCACCAAGTACACTGATACTAAGTAACGAGTAGTGGCGAGCACGTTCGCTCATCACTAACAATAACACATAGAACACTCCGTGCAAGATACCAAAATTGTTGCAAAATTACAATGTCTCACCCTTCCGCTGACTCGCTGCCTAGTGTCTAGTGTGGCTGTGAAATTAAAGTTCCAGCATTTGTTTTTTGACCACAGACAAAACCAGCAGGGCACATGGCCTACATGTGTGTTGTGCAATGCTTCTATTGTGGTCCATGCAAAAGTATAGCATTCCAAATAATATTTTTTTCAATAGCTAAATGTGAAACAGCCTGCTGTATTCCACCTTTTCATTGCAGTGATATGAAACTGTCTGTAGACCTAAGGCACATAAAAAAAAATTATAATTTTTCCGTTGCAAAAAGTTAGACAGCCCGCCCTATCACACTTTGTTATTTTGTTGGGTTGAAATTAAGCTGTCTGCAGATCTCCCACACATAACCAAAAAATGTTTTCTGTTGCTAAATATCATACAGTAGGGGACCTGGCTTTCAAAGAGTTTGTAGAATCTAGTGTGTTATAGAGGGCTGATCCAGAGGCCACAAAAATTGTTCTGTTTCTTGTGTCAAACAGTAGGAGTCATCTCACATTCAAATATTTTGTAGCATCTAGTGTGTTATAGAGGCTTGATCCAGAGGCCACCAAGGGTAGGCCATGTCCAATAACAGTGCGAACCTTGCGGCGAGGCGAGGCAAGCTCTCACACGTGCCTTGCATGGCTCACATCCTCAACCTAGTGGTACAGCATTTTGTCAGCCACTATCCTGGCCTGGGTGAGCTGCTCTAGAAAGCATGGAAGCTGTGTGCTCATTTCTGCCATTCGCACCTCTCAGGTCATCGATTTCCCTCGATACAGGGTCTTTGTCCATGACAGTTAACAGGTTGAGGTGATGTGCCAATACAGTGAAATTCCACTCTGCACATGTTGCAGCGACTGAGCTCTGATGCAGTATGTCATGTCATATAGCCTGGGCCAACGCAGTACGGACGTGGTGCATATCACGCTTACAGAGTGGGCACAGATTAAGGACCTCTGCATCCTTCTGCACAGTTTCTAAATGGCTACTAAGATGGTTAGCGCTGACGATGCTGTCATCAACCTCACTATTCACGTCATCTATATGCTGGAGCAGACTTTGAATAGCCTGCAGGAGGACATGGTAGTCCCAGAAGAAGAGGAGGAGCCAGAGGAGGATGCGGAAGGGAAAACATTGTCTCTAAGTTCCAGACTGTCCTCAGACAGGCCAAAGGAAGGTGGATTACTGTGAGCGAGGGGGGCTGGCGATAACAGACAAACTGTTATCAGAGGTGCAAGATCAGAGGAACAAATGAAAGAGGAAGAGGTGATTGGCGAGTGTCTGTCAGATGAAGATAATAATCCTCCCCACTCTGTTGTTCATGGTTGGTGGGTGGGGACGGAGGAAACAAGCATCTTTGCTACCCAACCACCAACACAGCATGGGCTGGGACCTCATGGTAGAGCCCGACATATGAGTGCCTTCTTGCTGCAACATGATCCCCATATAGTTATGATTAGTAATAAAGCTGACTATTGGGTTTGCCCTCTGTTGTAAAATTTTGCCAAATGCTTCCTGCCCTGGAAAGGGACCCACAAATGCTTTAGTATCGAAACACGCTTTTACACAACTTTAAGAGAGCTTTTCCCCAAGACAGCAGTGAAACATACAGTTTGCATTGCAGCTCTAGACTTCCAAACTCAAACACGTCAATTCGTCAATGCCAAAACAATAGCAGCAGCAATGGTGTATGTGAAAGAAGCAATTTCTGTGAGTCCTTTGACACTTTTTTTTAGACCAGCTCGTGCACCAGAATAATAGAATCCAAGTCTTTCACGTGGTGAACGAATGGAGAGGATGGTACAGGAGAATCTAGAACTAATAATCTTTAATAATAAATAATAATCTTTATTTTTATATAGCGCTAACATATTCCGCAGCGCTTTACAGTTTGCACACATTATCATCGCTGTCCCCGATGGGGCTCACAATCTAAATTCCCTATCAGTATGTCTTTGGAATTGAACTGAATAGAACTGAATATGAATATCATCAGGGAAGTTTTGGACCCTTTCACAATTTAGTCTTCCAAACTGGATGGGTGGCCTGAGCTCACCTTACATGCCCTTGGAGGTTTTATCATGCCCAGCTGCCAGCATTCTCTCAGAACGCGTCTTCAGCGCTGCTGGTGATGTCCTGATGGATAAGCACAGCCAGATATCCCCTGAAAGTGTAGACCGCCTGACTTTCATCAGGATAAACAAGAACATTTGCACCCCAATAGCAGACTGCACAGACTAGGTGATAATGCATTTTATTGTGTGATTCATTAATGTCACTTAACTGCACTCTGTGATATATTTAGTGTGGCTTCTGTGCCTGCTGTGGCTGCTGCTGCTGCTGCTGATGTTAACACAAATTTGTGGATATATGAACTGTCAAGGTTGGTTTACTTCTGCTAGGTTAGCTGTAGTGGAAGATACACAATTATACTATTTTTTTCTCATAACATTTATTCCACTTCGGTTGTGTCAGGCCTTCATTTTCTAAAATGTGAAAACTCTAGGTCCTGGAAGACCTGTTGGTCTTTATTATACTATCTATACTCTGGTGAAATTGGTGCCACTTTGGTGGTATCTGATAAAATTTTTTGGAAATGGAACACTCCTGGTTGGGTGTCCATCTGCTGGATTCGGTGTAGTGGAACACCTGTCAGTGTACTATTTCTACTGTGGTGAAATTGATGCCACTTTGATATTGTTTGCCAATAATTTTTTGAAATGCGGACACTCCTAGTTGGGTCTCCTTCATGTGTGTTGCCTGTAGCAGTAGGCCTTCGAGACCGTCAGGCCTCCACTTCCCGTGTAACTATCCTTAAATTTTTCTGAAAATGGTAGTCTACAAAACTGATATTTGTGCCATCTGAGTGTTGCTCAGAATGAATTCAGGTAGAGGGGTTGCATGTGGTATCACATGCCAAGGTTGCTTTGATAGCAGCATTCAGCTCATCTGCATTGTGGGGTCTGGTATTCCTCATGTTCCTGTTGACAATACCTCATATATTCTCTATGGGGATAAGATCATGCTAGTTTGCTGGCCAATCAAGCATAGTGATACTATTGTTTTAGACACTTTTGGCAGTGTGGACAGGTGCAAAATCCTGCTGGAGAATGAAATTTCCAACTCAGAAAAGCTTCTTGGCAGAGGAAAGCATTAAGTGCTCTAAAATTTCTTGGTAGATGGCTGCAAGATTAAGCAGCTTGGACTGTTTGTCTCTAAATTCTTCCTCCAGACTCTGGGACTTAATTTCCAAGGTCTAGTGTGAAGTCTCAACAATCAGTGATGGTTTCGGAAGCCCAACAAACAGGCTCTCCATGCATGTGTTGTGACTGTGACACAGCTGCGACACATGCAGCTTCGGCGCCGATCAGCTGATCGGCCGGCGTGATCCAGGAAGCTGGGTTCCCTCTGCAGCTTGCCGAATAAGAGGGAGCCTGAGCAAATTCGCTCATCTCTAGTGATAATGTCTAGTGTGTGTATGTAAATATACATGTAGCAGAACTGTGTGTCTGAATGTGCATGTAGCAGAGTTGTAGCATAGTTGTGTGTTTGTCTATATATGCATGTAGCAGAGCTGTGTGTATAATACACACTGCAGAGAGACACTAAGGCCGGTGTCACACTTACTGTATGAAAAATCGGTCCGAGTCTCCCTGCCGAGAATCGCAGAAATGTAATGCGAGTGTTATGTGAGTGCAATCCGATTTCTCACACCTAGCATCCGATTTACATCCAAATGAATTTTTCATGGCGATCTGCTATGAAGACACTAAGCTTGAACTGAAGTGACCTCATCACTGGCATTTTCTCACAGTCCAGAGGTCACCGCAGTTCACCACGGCTGGGAGCGCAGCCTCAGTGACGTCACTGAGGCTGCGCTCGCAGCATCTCATTCACCATTGGTTCTCAGCCTGGATGCTTGCATCTTGGCACTGTCCAGGTTGAAAATGAATTCACCCCCTTACATGAATAACGGCGTGGGACAGAATGACCGACAGGTATGGTATATTGTTATTTTTTTATGTTAGTTTTATTACAGGAGATCGAGGGCTTTGGTGGAATTTAGCGAGGTTATAAGTATGGTTTAATTGAGATTATTAAAGGAGTCTCTGTCTTTCTATCATTTAAAGGACTATTTTCTGGGTGTCTTATTGACACCTCTCCATTTCTAACCTCGGGGCTTGATGTCACCAGACAATACAAAGGTGACATCAACCCCCCAAGTGGGAAGAGTGAGGCTAGAATTGGCACATATTAGAGATGTGACTTTTCTGGGGCGACTGAGAGCTGATGTTTTTAGCGGGGGGGCAGTATCCATGGCCCCTTCCTAGGCTATTAATATCAGCCTGCAGCTGTCTGAATAGCTTTTGCTGGTTATTAATTATAGGGGGATCCAATGTAATTTTTTTGGTGGGTCCCCCATTTTAATAGCCAATAAAGGCTAAGTATACAGTTGTGAGCTGATATTAATATCCTGGGAAGCTTTATGGGTATTAACCTCTTCCCAGACAATAAACAACTGCTCCCAGTAGTCCGCTTACTCTCTGCTGATTATGATTTTTCAAAAACATTATCTATAATTAATTAAATACATGTACAGTAATTTGCACACACTATACTAATTGTATTTGTCACTGATATCTCTATATCTACTGGAAGATAATGCTTACTGCGTGTTTTGGGGTACACTCCCTTGGCAATGGGATAAACGCACTCAGGCACGATTTTCTTACAAAAACAGTCTATTAGATTTATTTCCACATCATCATAAACTGCAACCTCAGGAGCTTGGTAGTATGCAACAGCCTGAACACCGTCTGTACATATTCAGCTTTACAGTGGAACCACTGTCCCTCACTGACCCCGATCAGCATAACACGGATTACAGTCCGTTACTTGTTGGCGACAATCACACAGGTTCCTGGATGCTTCTTATCCTCAGAAGTATCCTATAGAGTAAACACAGTCTGTCTCTCTCTCTCTCTGACCACGGTCAGTATTACATGGATCACTTTCCGCTACCTGTTGGTGCTGACTACACAGGTTCCCGGATACCTCTTAGCCTCAGAGGTATCCCACAGACGTCTCTCACTGATCCTGGTCAGTATCACTCATGGTTATCAGACTGTCCTTCCAGAGGTATTTCACAGACCTCCTTGATCTGGCTCAGACTAGCCAGCACTCGCTCCCACATGCCAAACACACCTCCATTACATAGGTGTAACCACACCCAGGTATCTATCACATGGCTAGTCAGGTGATCCTCAAACACACAACCATCTTCGGTATTCAGACATATCCCTTTGGGTGGATTTGTAGGTGACTGGAACTATCCATCTCTCCAATCACCTGGAAGCCTTCCTAATGTAAAACAAATCCCTCAGCAGTAGATCTGCTGAGCAAAACATGTCCAGGCTTCCATCACAGGGCCACCCACCTCTGCAATACATACCACCCATTAATCACATGACAAGTCGCTATGCCACACTACCTATTCTATTTGTATTTACTGTATGTAATCCATATCTTCTATCCTGTGGGCTCCTGCAGTGATTTTACAGAACACGGCACATGATTTGCCAGCTTTTCTTGTATCTATCTATCTATGCAATATAAATACATATTTACAGTACAGACCAAAATTTTGAACACACCTTCTCATTTAAAGATTTTTCTGTATTTTCATGACTATGAAAATTGTACATTAACAACTGAAATTATGTCTTATATTCTAGGTTCTTCAAAGTAGCCACATTTTGCTTTGATGACTGCTTTGCACACTCTTGGCATTCTCTTGATGAGCTTCAAGAGGTAGTCACCGGGAATGGTCTTCCAACAATCTTGAAGGAGTTCCCAGTGATGCTTAGCACTTGTTGGCCCTTTTGCCTTCACTCTGCGGTCCAGCTCACCCCAAACCATCTCGATTGGGTTCAGGTCTGGTGACTGTGGAGGCCAGGTCATCTGGCGTAGCACCCCGTCACCCTCCTTCTTGGTCAAATAGCCCTTACACAGCCTGGAGGTGTGTTTGGGGTGATTTTCCTGTTGAAAAATGAATGATGGTCCAACTAAACGCAAACCAGATGTAATAGCATGCCGCTGCAAGCAAAAGATGGCTACTTTGAATAACCTAGAATATAAGACATAATTTCAGTTGTTTCACACTTTTTTGTTAAGTATATACAGTTAGGTCCATATATATTTGGACAGAGACGACATTTTTCTAATTTTGGTTATAGACATTTCCACAATGAATTTTAAACAAAACAATTCAGATGCAGTTGAAGTTCAGACTTTCAGCTTTCATTTGAGGGTATCCACATTAAAATTGGATGAAGGGTTTAGGAGTTTCAGCTCCTTAACATGTGCCACCCTGTTTTTAAAGGGACCAAAAGTAAATGGACAATTGACTCCAAGGCTATTTCATGAACAGGTGTGGGCAATCCCTTCGTTATGTCATTCTAAATTAAGCAGATAAAAGGCCTGGAGTTGATTTGAGGTGTGGTGCTTGCATTTGGAAGGTTTTGCTGTGAAGTAAACATTCGGTCAAAGAAGCGCTCCATGCAGGTGAAACAAGCCATCCTTAAGCTGCAAAAACAGAAAAAACCATTCGAGAAATTGCTACAATATTAGGAGTGGCAAAATCAACAGTTTGGTACATCCTGAGAAAGAAAGAAAGCACTGGTGAACTCATTAATGCAAAAAGACCTGAGCGCCCACGGAAGACAACAGTGGGGGATGATCGCAGAATAATCTCCATGGTGAAGAGAAACACTCTCCAGGAGGTAGGCGTATCAATATCTAAATCTATCATAAAGAGAAAACTGCATGAAAGTAAATGCAGAAGGTTCACTGCACGGTGCAAGCCACTCATAAGCATCAAGAATAAAATGGCTAGACTGGACTTTGCTAAAAAAAACATCTAAAAAAGCCAGCACAGTTCTGGAAGAACATTCTTTGGACAGATGAAACCAAGGTCAACCTCTACCAGAATGATGGAAAGAGAAAAGTATGGCGAAGGCGTGGTACAGCTCATAATCCAAAGGATACCACATCATCTGTAAAACATGGCGGAGGCAGTGTGATGGCTTGGGCATGCATGGCTGCCAGTGGCACTGGGTCACTAGTGTTTATTGCTGATGTGACACAGGACAGAAGCAGCCAAATGAATTCTGAGGTATTCAGAGACATACTGTGTGCTCAGATCCAGCCAAATGCAGCAAAACTGATTGGTCATCATTTCATACTACAGATGGACAATGACCCAAAACATAAAGCCAAAGCAACCCAGGAGTTTATTAAAGCAAAGAAGTGGAATATTCTTGAATGGCCAAGTCAGTCACCTGATCTCAACCCTATTGAGCATGTATTTCACTTGTTAAAGACTAAACTTCAGACAGAAAGGCCCACAAACAAACATCAACTGAAAACCACCGCAGTGAAGGCCTGGCAGAGCATCAAAAAGGAGGAAACACAGCGTCTGGTGATGTCCATGAGTTCAAGACTTCAGGCAGTCATTGCCAACAAAGGGTTTTCAACCAAGTACTAGGAATGAACATTTTATTTAATCTGTCCAATTACTTTTGGTCCCTTTAAAAACAGGGAGGCACATATTAAGGAGCTGAAACTCCTAAACCCTTCATCCAATTTTAATGTGGATACCCTCAAATGAAAGCTGAAAGTCTGAACTTCAACTGCATCTGAATTGTTTTGTTTAAAATTCATTGTGGTAATGTTTATAACCAAAATTAGAAAAATGTTGTCTGTGTCCAAATATATATGGACCTAACTGTAATTCCACATGTGTTAATTCATAGTTTTGATGCCTTCAGTGTGAATGTACAATTTTCATAGTCATGAAAATACAGAAAAATCTTTAAATGAGAAAGTGTGTCAGTACTGTATATGTGTGTGTCACTGACATATACTGTACATAAATTCATCTATTCTATGTGTATATATGCTATCTATTCTATTCTAACCCATCAGTGTGATTTTACTATACTCCGCTCATGAATTGCTGTCTTTTCAAAGGACACGAGTGCGTAAACATCGGGCAGCACTCGCATGGTCCATGTGGTGTCCGATTTTTTTTTTTTAGGCTTGCATTGGAGAGACTCGGCCGATATATGCATAAAATCGCTGCATGCTGCGATTTTACACGCATGCAGAATACACCCTAGAAAAATTACTGTTATGTGAGCTGCCACATAGACTAACACTGGTCCAAGTGCTATGCTATGTTTTCTCGAATAGCACTCATCCGTATTTTACGGTAGTGTGATGCTGGCCTAACAATAGATATATTATCTCCATATTCTACTGTAGTGCACTAAAACTAGTTATAATGACCCCTCCACTTTGCATCACCAGAAAAGTTTTAATCAAAAGGGCTAATGTTGTTCATTTTTTGTGCTGTCTAAATCTGGGTTGCATCTTACAGTGAGGTGGATCTTATTGTCTGAAAATTATGGAACATATATAAGCTATAAGTTATTTTTCTAGAGTTTTGTACTTAAATTTTATTACACATTGTTAGTCTGACTGTTGAAGAATAAGTGCAAATCAAGCATGTGACAATATGTGTAATTCTGTTTGTAAAGCAGACCGTTATTATGTAAGCACCTGACTATTACAGTAACCCATATATAGAGTACTGTAATTTCAAGTTCTACTGCAGTCAATTTCCAACTTGGCAGCTTGTACATTATAGATCTCCATCTCCATTTCTTCCTTCTCTAGAATGTAATACACTTTCCATCCTCAGAGGATAGGAGACCTCATCACTTTCCCATATGATGTGATCACTATCTGCCTTGGCTGCTGTATGCTTTATACTATGAGGAAAAGTCAGCCCAATCTTTTCTAATACCATTCTTCATTGACTTGTTCATGTTGTGAAACAATAACCTGTAGATTGTATGTTTTCCTGATTTCAGAAACAAATGAGTATGCCAAGAGCTGTCAGCCACTTGTATATGGAAACACCCAGTGGCTATTTCCCTAGTAACAAAGCAACATTTCAGTGGGACTTTGAAAAATAGACTTTCTGCTGCTTTCCTGACCTGTTTACATGGCCCCAAGCTTTAACCCCCTGATGATGTCTCTGCTTTTAAAACATTTTATGTAAAGTACCATTGATCTTCTGATTAACATACTAACACAACTCACTTTTAAAGACTCAAGAGAAGTAAAATTCATTATCGATTTGCTCAGCATTAGTAAATCTCTTCCATGGCTTGCTTAATTTGACTGACCCTGAGGATTTTATTTAAGGGCAATAAATATTGTTGCTGACGTGTCTGGCATAGTACATCCCTTCTGCATTGCACAACGGATTTTTTAAAATATTTCTGTCTTTGCCTCTTTTCATCAGTGTAAGACCCCTTTCAAATGTCCTGGTGATTCATGTACAGGAAAACCAGTACCAGTGTGATCCGTGGTCTGTGTCAGTTTAATGCATCCATGTGGCCGTGTGCTATATCCCTGTGTCTGTATGTCCGTGTCCATGTGACATGTCCATATGCCATCCATGTGGCATTCTTGCGTCCATATGTTCGTATCCATGTGCCATCAATGTGTCCATGTGCAATGCCCAAGTTTTGTGTGGAAAAAAGTATGGTAGTTAAGCAATTGATTTAATCTGTGTAAGCTGAATTAAATTGTCTGTTAAAGGAATTGTGCGTTTTTTCTTCCTGTACTTGAATTTGTTGGATAAGTAAATAAATTTAAATTAAAAAAAAACAGAGTGTTCTCAAGCATAGGTTTCAAAAGCAACAGAGTTGACCACTGGGGCTGAAGTCATTATCCTGGGAAAGAGACCATTAGCCCTAAATATTGCCAGGCTCTTAATATCAGCTCCCAGCTGTTTGCTTAGCCTTACTGGGTAGTTTTTTTCTGGGACCCCAGAAAAAAATTATATGTGGTACCCCTATAAATTCTAACCAGAAAATGCTAAGCAGACAGATGTGGGATGATATTAGCCTAGGAGGGGGGCAGTATTCATGGCCACTTCCATGGCTATTAATAATATCAGCCCTCAGCCGCCCCAGAAATGGCCAAATCTGGCATTTATCCTTCTGTAATAATTATAGGTGATAACTCAGGAGACTCTTTGCATGGAATAAGACAACTACAGGACACAGTTTTATAAGTAGTAAAGTCTATATTATCACACAGTGATTCAAACAGGTGCAGAGAGAAACTCAAGTCCACAACACTTGGTGTAAATATTAAACACAGCTTAACAGTCTATAGGTAACTTCAGAGGAAAATGCAATCACGCAGAAAGTCTATGAAGCACAATTATTCTTGAGGATACTTGACACGAATAAGTCCTTGTTGTAGTCCAAACACAGATAGCTATGCTTATAAGGCAGTTCAAATAATATCTTAGCACAACCAGGGAGGCCTGGGTAATAGTCTCAGGTTTTTGCAGAGCAGCAACAGCTTACATGTCCAGCAAATGCAGATGGAAGTAAACACGAGCAGCAGATGAAGGAGGATTACTGGAAACTGGTGTATGCAGCAGGAACTCAGAGCAGAGTAGCAGGATCACCACGCAGGTTCACAGGAGCAGGTACAAAGCCAGGAAGTCACCAGGGTCAGGAGCTGGATGCAAGGCAGAATACTCTAGCACAGACTGAAGGCTGGGGTGGAGTTTTATAGCAGGAAGACACAGTGCACATGAGACCAAAGACGCCATCTTGGAAAAGGGCAATAATGCACAAAAGGTAATAAAAAAATGTTCAGAGTCCTGACATTACTCCCTCCTTAGAAGTGGCCTCAGGATGATCCTGGACCTGGTTTCTCAGGGAATCTCTGATGAAAATGAGAAATCTTCTGTTGGGCATTGATATTTTCCACAGGTTCCCAAGAGTCTTCCTCAGGGGGATATCTGTTGTGAATTTGGATTCTGGGCTCCCCCGGTGGCCGCTTGTGGAATTGGACTTGTCATCCTCTTTCCTGTTTCACCTGGTTCCATCAGTAGTGGGTGTCGCTATTTAAGCTCATTTCTCTGGTGGTTTCTTGCCGGTCAACAATGTTATCTGATGCCTCTCAGTGCTTGTTCCTGCTTCTAGACTACTACTAGATAAGTTGGACTTTTGTCCATGTTTTGTTTTGCCTATTTGTTCCAGTTCACAGCTGAAGTTTTGTTACTGTGTCTGGAAAGCTCTCGTTGATCAGGGATTGCTACTCTGGCGTTATGAGTTAATGCCAGAGTTTAAGGTAATCTCTGGATGGTGTTTTGTTAGTGTTTTTCTGCTGACCATGAAAGTATACTATCTGTCTTCTGCTATCTAGTAAGCGGACCTCAAATTTGCTAAGACTATTTTCCTGCTGCGTTTGTTGTTTCATCTGAACTCACCGTCATTATATGTGGGGGGCTACTGTCTTCTTTGGAATATTTCTCTAGAGGTGAGCCAGGTCTTATATTTCCCTCTGCTAGCTATTTAGGTCTTAGGCCAGAGCTGGGCATCTAGCGATAAATAGGAAATGCTACCTGGCTATTTCTAGTTGCGCGGCAGGCTTAGTTCATGGTCAGTATAGTTCCATCTTCCGAGAGCTTGTCCCTCTATAGGCTTGCTATGATCTCTGCCTGCAGAGATCATGACAGTTTGACCGGCCACTAAAGTGTTAAAGACCCAGGTTGAGAAAGGAGAGTTATTAGAAGTCTGCTGGAATTTTTTTTTTTTTTTTTTTTCCTCCAGTCTGCCTTGCTGCAGTCTTTTTTCTCTCTCTCCTCCTAATCTCTGTATGGCTCTGTGTGCACCTGACAATAATGGATCTCCAGAGTGTAACTGCGGGTTTGAATAATCTCATCACGAAAGTACAAAATTTACAAGATTTTGTGGTACATGCTCCGGTATCTGAGCCGAGAATTCCTTTGCCGGAGTTCTTCACAGGGAATAGAGCTAGCTTCCAGAATTTCCGAAATAATTGTAAGCTTTATTTGTCCCTGAAGTCTCGTTCAGCTGGAGACCCTGCTCAGCAGGTTAGGATTGTGATTTCCTTGCTCAGGGGTGACCCTCAAGATTGGGCCTTCTCATTGCCAGCAGGGGATCCTGCGTTACGCGATGTGGATGCGTTTTTTCTGGCCTTGGGCTTGCTTTATGAGGAACCTCATTTGGAACTTCAGGCAGAAAAAACTTTGATGGCACTATCTCAGGGGCAAGACGAAGCTGAAGTTTTCTGCCAAAAATTCCGTAAATGGTCTGTGCTTACTCAGTGGAATGAGTGCGCCTTGGCGGCAACTTTCAGAGAAGGTCTCTCTGATGCCGTTAAGGATGTTATGGTGGGGTTCCCTGTGCCTGCAGGTCTGAATGAGTCCATGACAATGGCTATTCAGATTGATAGGCGTCTGCGGGAGCGCAAACCGGTGCACCATCTGGCGGTGTCTATGGAAAAGACGCCAGAAAGTATGCAGTGTGATAGAATTCTGTCCAGGAGCGAGCGACAGAATTTTAGACGGAAGAATGGATTGTGTTTCTATTGTGGGGATTCTACTCATGTTATATCAGCATGCTCTAGGCGTACTAAGAAGCTTGATAAGTCTGTTTCCATTGGCACCATTCAGTCTAAGTTTATTTTGTCTGTAACCCTGATTTGCTCTCTGTCATCCATTGCCACGGACGCCTATGTTGACTCTGGCGCCGCTCTGAGTCTTATGGATTGGTCCTTTGCCAATCGTTGTGGTTTTGATTTAGAGCCTTTGGAGACTCTTATTCCTCTGAAGGGGATTGACTCCACCCCATTGGCTAATAATAAACCACAATACTGGACACAAGTAACCATGCGTATCAATCCGGATCACCAGGAGATTATTCGTTTCCTGGTGCTGTATAATTTACATGACGATTTGGTACTGGGATTGCCATGGTTGCAGTCTCACAACCCAGTCTTGGACTGGAGAGCAATGTCTGTGTTGAGCTGGGGATGTAAGGGTATTCATGGGGACTTACCTTTGGTTTCTATTTCGTCGTCCATTCCCTCTGAAGTCCCTGAGTTCCTCTCTGATTATCAAGATGTCTTTGACGAACCCAAGCTTGGGTCGTTACCTCCGCACCGTGAGTGCGATTGTGCCATAGATTTGATACCGGGTTGTAAATATCCCAAGGGTCGTTTGTTTAATCTGTCTGTGCCGGAACATGCTGCTATGCGGGAATATATAAAGGAGTCTTTGGAAAAGGGACATATTCGTCCATCTTCTTCTCCCTTGGGAGCTGGGTTTTTCTTTGTCTCAAAAAAAGACGGCTCTTTGAGACCATGTATTGATTATCGGCTTCTGAATAAGATCACTGTTAAGTATCAATACCCATTGCCATTGCTGACTGATTTGTTTGCTCGTATAGAGGGTGCTAAGTGGTTCTCTAAAATTGATCTTCGTGGGGCGTATAATTTGGTGCGGATCAGGCAGGGGGATGAGTGGAAGACCGCATTTAATACGCCCGAGGGCCACTTTGAGTATTTGGTCATGCCTTTCGGTCTTTCTAATGCCCCTTCAGTTTTCCAGTCTTTTATGCATGATATTTTCCGCGATTTTCTGGATAAATTTATGATAATATATCTGGATGATATTCTGATTTTTTCTGATGACTGGGACTCTCATGTCCAGCAGGTCAGGAGAGTTTTTCAGGTTCTGCGGTCTAATTCTTTATGTGTGAAGGGGTCTAAGTGCGTTTTTGGGGTCCAGAAAATTTCCTTTTTGGGGTATATTTTTTCTCCCTCTTCCATTGAGATGGATCCCGTCAAGGTGCAAGCTATTTGTGACTGGACTCAGCCCTCCTCTCTTAAGGGTCTTCAGAGATTTTTGGGCTTTGCCAACTTTTACCGCCGATTTATTGCTGGTTTTTCGGATGTCGTTAAACCACTGACTGATTTGACCAGACAAGGCGCTGATGTTGCTAATTGGTCCCCTCATGCTGTAGAGGCCTTTCAGGAGCTTAAGCGCCGTTTTGCCTCTGCCCCTGTGTTGCGTCAGCCTGATGTGAATCTGCCTTTTCAGGTTGAGGTTGACGCTTCGGAGATCGGAGCTGGGGCAGTGTTGTCGCAGAAAGGTTCCGACTGCTCCGTCATTAGGCCTTGTGCCTTCTTTTCTCGCAAATTTTCGCCCGCAGAGCGGAATTATGATGTTGGGAATCGGGAGCTTTTGGCCATGAAGTGGGCGTTTGAGGAGTGGCGCCATTGGCTCGAGGGGGCTAGGCATCAGGTGGTGGTATTGACTGACCACAAAAATTTGATTTATCTTGAGACTGCCAGACGCCTGAATCCTAGACAGGCGCGCTGGTCTTTATTTTTTTCTCGCTTTAATTTTGTGGTGTCATACCTACCGGGTTCTAAGAATGTTAAGGCAGATGCCCTTTCTAGGAGTTTTGACCCGGACTCTCCTGGTAATTCTGAACCCACAGGTATCCTTAGGGAGGGAGTAATTTTGTCGGCCGTTTCTCCTGATCTGCGGCGGTCCTTGCAAGAGTTTCAGGCGGATAGACCGGATCGTTGTCCGCCTGATAGACTGTTTGTTCCGGATGATTGGACCAGCAGAGTCATCTCTGAGGTACATTCTTCTGCATTGGCAGGTCATCCCGGAATTTTTGGTACCAGGGATTTGGTGGCAAGATCCTTCTGGTGGCCTTCCCTGTCACGAGATGTGCGAGTCTTTGTGCAGTCATGTGACGTTTGTGCTCGGGCCAAGTCTTGTAGTTCTCGGGCTAGCGGACTGCTGTTGCCCTTGCCTATTCCTAAGAGGCCTTGGACACACATCTCGATGGATTTTATTTCAGATCTGCCTGTTTCCCAGAAGATGTCTGTCATCTGGGTGGTCTGTGACCGTTTCTCTAAAATGGTCCATTTGGTTCCTCTGCCCAAGTTGCCTTCTTCTTCTGAGTTGGTTCCTCTGTTTTTTCAGAATGTTGTCCGATTGCACGGTATTCCTGAGAATATTGTCTCTGACAGAGGTACCCAATTTGTGTCTAGATTTTGGCGGGCATTCTGTGCTAGGATGGGCATAGATTTGTCTTTTTCGTCTGCTTTTCACCCTCAGACTAATGGCCAGACCGAGCGGACTAATCAGACCCTGGAGACATATCTGAGGTGTTTTGTCTCTGCTGACCAGGATGATTGGGTTGCTTTTTTGCCATTGGCAGAGTTCGCCCTCAATAATCGGGCCAGCTCTTCCACCTTGGTGTCCCCGTTTTTCTGTAATTCGGGGTTTCACCCTCGATTTTCCTCCGGTCAGGTGGAATCCTCGGATTGTCCTGGAGTGGATGCGGTGGTGGAGAGATTGCATCACATCTGGGGGCAGGTTATGGACAATTTGAAGTTGTCCCAGGAGAAGACTCAGCGTTTTGCCAACCGTCATCGTCGTGCTGGTTCTCGGCTTTGTGTTGGAGATTTGGTGTGGTTGTCTTCTCGTTTTGTCCCTATGAGGGTCTCTTCTCCTAAGTTTAAACCTCGGTTTATCGGCCCTTATAGAATATTGGAGATTCTTAATCCTGTTTCTTTCCGTTTGGACCTCCCTGCGTCCTTTTCCATTCATAACGTTTTTCATCGGTCGTTATTGCGCAGGTATGAGGTACCTGTGGTACCTTCAGTTGAGCCTCCTGCTCCGGTGTTGGTTGAGGGTGAGTTGGAGTACGTTGTGGAGAAAATTTTGGACTCTCGTGTTTCCAGACGGAGACTCCAGTATCTGGTCAACTGGAAGGGTTACGGCCAGGAGGATAATTCTTGGGTCAATGCATCTGATGTTCATGCTTCTGATCTTGTTCGTGCCTTCCATAGGGCTCATCCTGGTCGCCCTGGTGGATCTGGTGAGGGTTCGGTGCCCCCTCCTTGAGGGGGGGGTACTGTTGTGAATTTGGATTCTGGGCTCCCCCGGTGGCCGCTTGTGGAATTGGACTTGTCATCCTCTTTCCTGTTTCACCTGGTTCCATCAGTAGTGGGTGTCGCTATTTAAGCTCATTTCTCTGGTGGTTTCTTGCCGGTCAACAATGTTATCTGATGCCTCTCAGTGCTTGTTCCTGCTTCTAGACTACTACTAGATAAGTTGGACTTTTGTCCATGTTTTGTTTTGCCTATTTGTTCCAGTTCACAGCTGAAGTTTTGTTACTGTGTCTGGAAAGCTCTCGTTGATCAGGGATTGCTACTCTGGCGTTATGAGTTAATGCCAGAGTTTAAGGTAATCTCTGGATGGTGTTTTGTTAGTGTTTTTCTGCTGACCATGAAAGTATACTATCTGTCTTCTGCTATCTAGTAAGCGGACCTCAAATTTGCTAAGACTATTTTCCTGCTGCGTTTGTTGTTTCATCTGAACTCACCGTCATTATATGTGGGGGGCTACTGTCTTCTTTGGAATATTTCTCTAGAGGTGAGCCAGGTCTTATATTTCCCTCTGCTAGCTATTTAGGTCTTAGGCCAGAGCTGGGCATCTAGCGATAAATAGGAAATGCTACCTGGCTATTTCTAGTTGCGCGGCAGGCTTAGTTCATGGTCAGTATAGTTCCATCTTCCGAGAGCTTGTCCCTCTATAGGCTTGCTATGATCTCTGCCTGCAGAGATCATGACAGATATCCCTGCCATCTTATCAGATATTGGAGCCGATTCCTGCGAATCCTGGAATCAATAATTTCCTCCACCACAAATTGTTCTTGCCCATCAATCACCACAGGCTGCAGAGGTGGCACAACATGTCCCTGGAAGGTATTAGGAGATACAGGCTTTAGTAAAGATACATGAAAAACTGGGTGTACCTTCATAATCCTAGGCAGCTTCAGCCGGCAGGCCACAGAGCTCACAATACCGTTGATCTTGAAGGGGCCAATGAATTTCTGCCCAAGTTTTTGTGGAGGAACGTTTAACTTCAGATTCTTAGTTGCTAACTACATGGAATGTCCTACCTTGAACATGGGTGCAGGTTTACGGAATCTATCAGCCGATCTCTTATAACGTTCTTGAGCAGTGGTCAGGGATTCCTTCAGAACCTCCAGATTTTGTCAGCCTTTCCTCCACTGCCGGAACCAGAGAATTAATTGGAGACCTAGGTAAGATACACGGATGATAACCCAGATTGGCAAAGAAAGGTGTAAATTTAGTGGAGGAGTTCTGAGAATTGTTATATGAAAATTCGGCTAACGGCAGCAACTCCAACCAATCATCCTGGAGATGGCTGACATAACATCTTAGATATTGTTCCAGTGACTGGTTGGTATGCTCACTCTGACGATTTTTCTGGGGATGTATTGAGTGCCGAGCAAAACCCCTTCCAGAATCTTGAAGTGAACGGTACTCCACGGTCAGAGATGATCTCATCCGGGATCCCATGCAACCGAAAGACATTCTGTATAGCCAAGTTCACTGTATCTTTAGCTGAGGGGAGGCCGGTGCATGGAACAAAATGAGCAGCTTTAGTCAGGCGATCAACTACCACCATGATTGTATTCATGCCCCACGATGTAGGCAGCTCCACAATAAAGTCCATTGATATAGACCCCCAAGGGCGGGACAGAACAGGTAATGGTTGTAGAAGACCCGTAGGTGCCACATGAGGAGTCTTGTAATGAGCACATACCTCGCAAGAGAGAACATAGTCCTTGGTATCCTTCAGGCAAGTTGGCCACCAGAAGAATCGGCTCAGGAACTCTTGTGTCTTCTGTACCCCCCCTGTGACCAGACATCTTGGAGTCATGTACCAACTTAAGGATCTGCAGACGGACGACCTCAGGGAAGTAGATACATTGTTCTCTGAACCACATGCCACCCTTAAAGACAAGATTAATATCCACAGGTGGGTTGGCCAGAAATACATCACCGTCATAGGCCTCCCTGCACTCCTTCCACAAGTCCTGATCGTGGATAACTCCAATGAAATTGGTATCAGATAGAATGGTCTTGGACGGGGCTCCAGGTATGGAATCCACAGCATGGATTCGGGATAAATCATCAGCCTTCCCATTACGAGAACCTGGATGGTACGAGATAACAAAGTTAAATTGATTTAAAAATAAGTTCCAATGAGCCTGGCGAGGAGAAAGACATCTAACGGATCTAAGGAACTCTAAATTGGGATGGTCAGTTAGCACTATGATCTGTTGTGCAGCTCCTTGCAGATGATGCCTCCATTCTTTGAAAGTAGCAATAATATCCAACAATTCCTTGTCTCCCACGTCGTAATTCTTCTCTGCTGAGGTTAGTCTATGGGAAAAGAAAGCACAAGGATGTAGCAGACCCTTCTCTCCTGTTCTTTGGGAGAGAATAGCCCCCAAAGCATTATCAGAAGTGTCCACCTCCACAATGAAAGAAAGTGTTGGATCTGGGTGTATCAACAGCAGTGCTGAGGTGAAACAGATCTTAAGCCGATCAAAAGCTTCTTGAGCCTGTGATGACCACTTAAAGGGCTTTTCCTTCTTTGTCAAGGAAGTAATGGGACAGACAATATCAGAAAAATTTCGAATGAAGCGTCTGCAGAAATTTGCAAAACCAATAAAATGTTGGACCTCTTTAACGTTCTTGGGTACCGGCCAGTCAAGGATAGCCTGAATCTTACCAGATTCCATGTTCAGCCCATGGGGAGAGATGATATAACCTAAGAACTGTATCTCAGAACGATGGAACTCGCATTTCTCCGGCTTAATATACAGATGGTTTTCTTTCAGATGTCTTAAAACAGTTTTGACATGTTCTTCATGTTCCTGTAGAGAGTCAGAAAAGATTAGTATATCGTCGAAATAGATCACCACAAACTGGTCCAACAAATCTCTGAAAATGTCATTAGCAAGGTGTTGAAACATTGCAGGGGCGTTACAAAGCCCGAAGGGCATCACAAGATATTCAAAGTGTCCATACCGACATCTGAATGCTGTCTTCCATCCATCCCCTGGACGAATATGCACCAAATTATAAGCCCCACAAAGATCCAGTTTAAAGAACACCTTAGCATGGCGGACTCTTTCCAATAATTCGGGAATCAGAGGCAAAGGGTAATGGTTTCATATGTTTACCTTATTGAGTTCCCGATAGTCAACACAGGGTCTCAGGGTCCCATCTTTCTTTTTTACAAAAAATATAGGTGCCCCTGCTGGTGAGGAAGAAGGACGTATGAAGCCTTTGGTCAGATTTTCATCAATATACTCCTTTAAGGCTTGAAGCTCAGGTGCCGCCAAAGGGTATACATTACCAAAAAGAATAGCTGCCCCAGGAAGCAGCTCAATGGGACAGTCATAATGCCTGTGTGGAGGAAGCTGATCTGAATTATTGTCACAGATATCAGAGAACTCTTTATATGCTGAAGGTAAAGTAAATACCTGTACATGTGGTTCCATAGCCGTGGACTCAGGAACAGCTTCTGTTAATGCTGAGTTGCTCCTTTTTGGAAAGATAATCTCCTTGGTCTCCCAGTTGATAATTGGGTTCTGAGAACGCAACAAAAGAATGCCTAAAATCACAGGAAAATGAGGAGAAGAAATTAGCAAGAAAGAAAGTTGCTCCTCATGATTAGGCTCCAACAAAATTTCAAGGGGTACGGTCTCCTGATCCACAGGCCCAGAGATTAAAGGTGACCCATCCACTGTTTCCATGGTAATTGGAGAGGCTCTTTGCTGAATTTCAATACCATGCTCCTTGGCAAATGCGATATCCATGAAATTGCCACCTGCACCAGAGTCAATCATAGCTGCACTGGAAATCCACTGTCCTGAACACAGGATTTTAATAGGGAGAGAACAGTGAGAGTTCTTTTCCTTAAGCTCCTTGGGGGGTGAAGTCACAGAAAGTGAATGGAATACAGCGTTTAAAGGCAGGCTACGTTCAGAGATGTCAGATTCATCATCACAGTTGTCATACTCCTCTACTGCTGCTAGCACCTTGTTAGGCCATCTGGTACACTTAGGACAATTGATCAAAAAGTGGTTAGACTGGCCGTAGTAGAAACATAGACTTTCACGAAGGCGATGCTCCCAGCGCTCATTAATCTCACGCCTCTGAACGGAATCAATTTGCATGGGCACCTCCTCCACCTCCCGAGATGTTTTACCTGCAGGCTCTTTGGAAGGAAGGGAAAAGATAGAGATACGGTTAAAGGCAGCAAACTTCTCCTGCCTACATTCAGTAAGGCGAATGTATATGCGCACACAATGCTGTATAAACGTTTCTAGCTCTTGTGGTGACTCAGAGCAAGCTAATTCATCTTTTACAATACTAGACAGACCCCTTTTAAAAATAGGCAATTGTGCATAACTGTCCCAATTGGTATCTACCGCTAATCTCCTGAATTCAGTAGCGTACTCAATAACAGAACGTTTAGTCTGGCGTAAAGACAATAAAGCAGGTTCAGTGGTTGCACGGCAATTAGGATCATCAAACATTAATGCCATAGCGGCCAAGAAATCATCCAAGTTATTTAACCATGGGTCACGAGACTCAATCATCGGATTCGCACAGGCGAGCGCTCATGCGGTCAGCAGCATTATTACACACAATACCTTGCATATATCATTAGCAAAACGGTCGGCATGTACATCAAAATATAGCATACATTGATTCACAAAGCCACAAAATTTGTCGCGATCACCATTAAATCTGAATGGGGGCAACTTAGGTGGGCTAGCTGGTGGCGGTTGCCCAGAGGGTAAAGTCGCTTGTGCAGGTATTTGCGTGCTTAAGTCCTGAAAAGCCCATCCATACTGGGACTCTATGCCAACAAGTTTGTTTTCCTGGGCTGCCAAGCGGGTGCTTAAGTCCTGCAAAGTTTGCCCAAACACTTGTTGATTGTGTTCAATGCTTCCAAACTTCTTTTGCAGACCTTCCACATCTTTCTGCAGTGATCTAATAATGGAAAACACCTGCTCTAATCTGCTTTCTGCAGTCATTGTTCCAGCAGTCTCCTCTTTTGGGGCTAGAGTTTCCTGTAATAATTATAGGGGATAACTCAGGAGACTCTTTGCATGGAACAAGACAACTACAGGACACAGTTTTATAAGTGGTAAAGTCTATATTATCACATGGTGATTCAAACAGGTGCAGAGAGAAACTCAAGTCCACAACACTTGGTGTAAATATTAAACACAGCTTAACAGTCTATTGGAAACTTCAGAGGAAAATGCAATCACGCAGAAAGTCTATGAAGCACAATTATTCTTGAGGATACATGACACAAATAATTCCTTGTTGTAGTCCAAACACAGATAGCTATGCTTATAAGGCAGTTCAAATAATATCTTAGCACAACGAGGGAGGCCTGGGTAATAGTCTCAGGTTTTTGCAGAGCAGCAACAGCTTACATGTCCAGCAAATGCAGATGGAAGTAAACACGAGCAGCAGATGAAGGAGGATTACTGGAAACTGGTGTATGCAGCAGGAACTCAGAGCAGAGTAGCAGGATCACCACGCAGGTTCACAGGAGCAGGTACAAAGCCAGGAAGTCACCAGGGTCAGGAGCTGGATGCAAGGCAGAATACTCTAGCACAGACTGAAGGCTGGGGTGGAGTTTTATAGCAGGAAGACACAGTGCACATGAGACCAAAAACGCCATCTTGGAAAAGGGCAGTAATGCACAAAAGGTAATAAAAAATGTTCAGAGTCCTGACACCTTCCTCTTCCCACTTGCACTGGTCCGGTGACAAGGGAGATGGGGTTGATGCCAGATTTTTTATGGCCATTTACTTCAAGCCCAGGGTTTAGTAATGGGGAGGTGTCTAAAAGATGCCCCCATTACTAACCCCATATTTATATTGTAAAAAAACACAGCCAGAATAAAGTAATTTAATTGAAAGTAAGACACAGACTCCTTTATTTGAAACAAACACTACCCACAATTTTTACCTATTTATTAGTGTAAAGTTACAAAACAACCCACTACATTCCTCACTAGTGATGGGTGAACCCATGGATGTTCAGGTCCAGTGGGTTTGGCCAAAATCTAAAATTAATTTTGCTACCCGAACCTTGAAAACTTAAAAATGAATGGGGGTCCCGAACATCCATTGCTTGCTAAGCTGTTTGCCACACTGCATGACAGAGCGGCGGTAAAATCAGTACCATTGGTCCGAAAGCTGCAGTTCCCATACTGTCAGATGACAGTGTGAGACAGCAGCTGTGACCCAGATTACTTTCAGTCATCGGTGTCGGCTGATGGGAGAGTACTACTTCCATCAGCCTATGCCTGCTGTAGCTGAAGACAGTGAGAGTAGGTGCTGCTGATTGGAGTTTTCATTAGCCGGTGCCTGTGCTATAAAAAAATGAAGCGGAGCCTCTTCTAATTTTAATAACCAGCACCCCAGGCATTTTTGACAAGTCAAGCTGAATCAGAAAGCTGGGGGCTGGTATTCTAAGACTTGCAAGGGGCCATTATTATTGGCCTCCCAGCCTAACAATAGCAGCCCTAAGATGCCACAGAAAAGGTGCATCTATTGCACCAATTCTGGCACTTTGCCCGTTCTTCCCACTTGCCATGATGAAGTGGCAAGTGAGTAATAGTTGTGGGGTTGATGTTCACTGTTTTATGGCCACTGACATCAAATCCACAGGTTAGTAATGGAGAGGCGTCTATAAGACATCCCAATTACTTACCTGACAGATTGTAAAAAAGACACAGCATTAATAAAATCCTTTATTTAAAAGAAATTTATTTGAAATAAAAATAAAAAAGCACAGTTATTCTCACCTTAAGCCTATTCCATTGACACCCTTGTCACCTGTAAAAAATAAGAAAATAACAAACAACAAAAAAATTTGAAATCTACTCGCCAATGCCCATGCCCATGCCCTCTGTAAAAAAAAGAAAAATAATGAACAACCATATCTCTCACCTGTCCAATGTGAATATAATTTATACTGTCCCACAATGATTCGGATGATTTGGATAGAGGTTACATCAATAATGTGACCGCTATCCACCCAGTTAGCAAACACTGACAAGGGGCTAATTGCTCCTTTCAGTGTCTAGTGCTGAGCTCCTGTGAGAAAGTTCACCAGAGTCCAAACCAGAAGAATACCAGTGACCTTACTTATGGTACCACTCGATGCTGAGAAAGTTCTCATGCAGCAGAGCCATAAGTGAGGTTACTGGGGTTCAGGTATGAACTCTAGTTAACTTTCTGATGGGAGCTCAACGCTAGACACTGACAGGAGCAAATAGGCTCCTGTCAGTTTGTGCCAGCTGGTGGGGATCCCAATCACATCGCTGTTGTGACTACTATCCAAATTATACAAATTGTTTTAGGACAGTATGAATTATCTTTACATCAGGCAGGTGAGAGATATGTTTATTTATTATTTTTCTTTTTTTTACAGGGGACATAGATGTCGGTGGATTAGTCGTAAGGTAAGTATTTTTGTTGTTTGTTATTTTCTAATTTTTACAGGGGATAAGGGTTTTAATGGAATAGGTGTAATGTCAGAATAACTTTGTTTTTATTTTTAAATTAATAACTAGAACAGGATGTTGATTTTTATTTAAAAAAAGGATTTTATTCATGCTGTGTTCATTTCCAAACATACTATGGGGTTAGTAATGGGGGTGTCTTACGGATGCCTCTCCATTACTAATACTTGTGCTAGATGTCACCTGACAATACAAAGGTGATATCAACTCCACAATTATTAGTCCACTTGCGTCTGCCACAGGGCAAGTGGGAAAAATGAGGCTAAGCACCAGATTTGGAGAATCCTATTGATGTGCCCTTTCTGGCATGGCTGTGGGTTGGGTTCTTAGCCTGGGAGGAGTGCCAATTACCCTGGTACCTTCCCTGGCTATTAATATCATCCCAAATCTGTCTGTTTGGGTTGATATTTAGGGTCCTCCAATAAAACCAGTAAAGGGGTATTGCCTTCCTTCCCAAATATTAATATCAGTCCTCAGCCATCGGCATTCCCTCTGCTGCATATGAACACAATACACACCCATGGTAACCTCAGCAGTAAACTTAAAATTTCCCTCAAAGTTTCCAGGCCTCTCAGCTGCTGAGAGGCCTATTGATGTTGAACTCTTTGAAAGGTTACCTGAGTTCAAGCCACTGGGTCACACCGAGTGTAGAGTGCTGGACTCGCAGATGTTCATCAGACAGGCATTGACACTTCCAAAGCAAGAGAAGCCGTTGCTATGATATGACATTACTGTTAACAAAATTAAAAAAAAATGCCCTCAAATTCCATAAACAGCACAGGGAAACCCGACGGCTGAGGGCTGATGTTAATATTCTGGGAAGGAAGGCAATATCCTTAAAGGTTCCCGGGCTAATGACAGTTCAAGTTAGTGATATTCAGGGTCATTTGTCATTGATTGCAGCTATCATACGAGTCCCCTGCTCTCACTGACCACTGGGAGGGCAGGCAGCAATGGTGAGAGATGGCATCAGCACCTGGCGACTGGGAACAGTTAAAACCATACAGCTTTTCCCAGGTGTTGGATGTCAGCAGTGTGCACATGTGTGGTTTGCATTTCATCCATAGTGCTGGGTAATAATGGACTTAATACGGGCATGAAAAATGGATGTGTGAAGGGGCCTAAATGTGTTCATTTTGCTATAGAACTAGTGTTTTGCAGCTGAATATGAATAGCAACCACCGAATAAATATACCGTATTTTCCGGCGTATAAGACGACTGGGCGTATAAGACGACCCCCCAACTTTACCAGTTAAAATATAAAATCTTCTTAAAAGTCGGGGGTCTTCTTATACACCCTATGTCGTCTTATAGGGCCGGTGAATATGTGCCTTTTGGGGGGGGAGGGAGTGATCCTGATGACGAGGGGGCGTCTCACAGGAAAGTGAGTATCCCCCATTACCTTATCGTAGCGGTGCAGCGTGGGGGTCTCAGTGCTGGGAGTGGCGGCGGCGGCTGCTGTGCTCTGGTGCGGCGGCTGCTGTGCTCTGGTGCGGCGGCTCCTCTTCTGTGTGGGGCCTCTGTGCTGTGGGGTGGCGGTGGCGGCGGCATATCTTTATCCAGTTGGGGCTCCTCCGGCATCTCCTTAGCCCTGGAGGCACCGCCGCAACTCCATCGGTGCAATGCAGCGGCCATTTTCCCGGAGGCAGCTCAATAGGTGCGATGCGGTGGCCTCCGGGAAAATGGCCGCTGCTCAGATTCAGATCTCGTCCCGAAATCTCGGGACACGAGATCTGAATCTGAGCAGCGGCCATTTTCCCGGAGGCCACCACATTGCACCGATGGAGTTGCGGCGGGGCCTCCAGGGCTAAGGAGATGCCGGAGGAGCCCCAACTGGATAAAGATACGCCGCTGCCGCCGCCACCCCACAGCACAGAGGCCCCACACAGAAGAGGAGCCGCCGCACCAGAACACAGCCGCTCCCAGCACTGACACCCCCACGCTGCACCGCTAGGATAAGGTAATGGGGATTACTCACTTTCCTGTGAGACGCCCCCTCGTCATCAGGATCACTCCCCCTCCCCACCCACCATATACACCGGCGTACAAGACGATTCCCGGCGTATAAGACGACCCCCGACTTTTAAGAAGATTTTCGGGGGTTAAAAAGTCGTCTTATACGCCGGAAAATACGGTATATTATGAAAATATAAACTTTGCACTGACGAGGGGCAGTACCCCGAAACACAGTGTCTGCAAATTGAGATTCTGGTTTGGCTATTATCCTAAGTCATGTGACAAGGCTCGTTAAAGGGTCGACATTGACTGATAGGATTGCTACTTCCAATAGGTGGCACTAGAGTTCTAGTCCTCTTCCTCTCTGAAGAGACAATATGAAAATATAAAGAACATTAGCAAAGCTTTTCCATTTTCAAGGTGTCTGCACTTATTTAATCATAACATTTTGACATGTTAAAATAAAGCAGTGAATTCTTAGGGATTTCTTTTTAACCTGATAGCTATCAACTGCGGTAAATTTATGATGCTTGGTCCTTTTACTTTTGTAAATTTATGGTCTAGGGTTAAAGCTCCAATATAGCAGGAGCTGCTTGGGTGCTTGGTTATCAGACACAACCGAGGATCCTGGGTGAAAGAAAAGAACAGTTTATTACCTCTTCTGTCTACTATTTCAACAGCTATATAGAGTTTAATGAGTGCTATGAAGAAAGTAGAAGATCTGCTCTGCCAATGTCTCTTTGGGACCAGATGATCACTTGATCTTTAGATGTATAGCAGGCATAGCAAACTCAAATCTTCTGTGGTAATGACTAGGCTAATACATTTTATTTTTTAACTGACGTAGCCATATAGAAAATGTAAAAATAATATGGACCCCAAAATAAATACTAAAAAAATCAAATTTATCCAACATAAACCAAAGCCTCATATGGCCATACCAATGAAAAAATAAAATTTATAGCTGCTGTGCAGAGGCAAAAATTAGAAAAATTGGCCAGTCATTAAGAAAGGCATAGTCTTTAATGTGTTAAAATACCACTCCAACTTTTTTTTCATTTATTGCATCTTTTAAGCAGCCAGGCGGTTCAGACCGGAGCGTTTAGCAGCACAGAAATACATGCATTCACACACTCTGGTCCCGAGTGCCAGCGGCAGTGCCGGGTATTGATGCAACAGACTCGCGCGAGTTTCTTGCATCGCACACACAAGTGTGACAACGGCCTTAGGGTGCATTCAAACATCTGTATAAATCTGTTTGAGATCGGATTGCAATGCACAGACCACCCACGTGTCTCCCACCCCAAAAGTGAAAGCTTGATATGTTTCTATGAAGCTGTTACGCTTGGGTCGGGAAACTAGCAGCCAGTCTTGGCATTGATGTCCGATCTCGCTCTGATTTGTATGGACATCTGAATGCATCCTTACAGTCAAAACTGCAGTCACATGATGCAGGGGATAACAAGAGCAGCGCTGGAAATAGCAGAAGACAATGATGGATATGTGTTTTAACATACACACGGCTTACACATTACCGAGAGCTAACAGAGGGGGGCAATAAAAAATGCTGACAAAGTATTTTAATAATTTGGAATGCTTAAGAAATAGAGATTAATTAATGAGCAAAAGGCAGGTAGATTTAGTAACCCTGTGTAAAAATTCAAACAGTGAAAATATAGACTACGCAGTGCAAACTTAGACTAGGAAATGCAACAGTGACTTATGTTGGATGATAAATTTGATGCATTTTCCACCCATTCACACCATGGCCATTTTTTTGTTTTTACACTTAAATTTTTACCTTCACTTCTTCCAAGAGCCATAACCTTTTTTTCCTCCATCTAATTAAATATCTGAAGAATTACATTTTAAAAGATATATTTTAGTTTTGAATTGCAATATTTATTTTACCATACTGTTTCCTGTAAAAAAAAATGGTAAAAAGAAAAAAAAACAATTCCACACATTGCTGTAAATATTATCTAGCAACATGATTTTCTTTAATGAAAAAAAAAATAAAAAATGTAAAGCAAGAATATTAGATAATAACTTCAATTTCTGAAACTTGCAAGTTTTGATTTTTTCACCTCAGAGCTGTTTTTGCATGGCAACCTGACATATTTGTTATTAGTATTGAAGCTTGCAGTCAAATTGGGTGAGACACAAATATGGTGACTTGCACCATGTCACTTCGGACAATTTCGAGCTTTGTGAATGAAAGACCTGGTCAAAAAGGAAGACAGGAGAAAGAAAGTAAAACATACAAGACCGGACTGGAGGACCAACAGTTGGATAGATAGGGTGACCGCAATGTAGAGGTGAGCAAAATATTTTTTTGCTTTCCCCTTTTTAGGCAGATTAAATTCATATTAAATATATTTGATGTTATTGAATTTCCTACCTGAACTGAGCTCAAATCAAGGTATGTTGAGTTACATACCATCAATGAATCCCCCAGACATTGAAAAAATGTTTACTACTTGTCTACACCATCTGTTACATAGCAACATATCATAACTGTATTTGTTTCTGAATTTAGTGTGAATTAAACTATGTTTTGTAATAATTGTTATGGGGATGGTTAGTAAATACACATATGGCTTGTTCCTGTTTATATAATGAACTAAATTGTGCGTAAAAATAAAGTTTTTCAATATTACTTTGCAACTAATATAGCATTGGAAAAAGTTATGTGTTTATATGTTTTCTTTTTAACATTTTTACCCACTTTACTTTGTAATCATTACAACCAGATGCCTGGTACAGTACATTTTACTTTTACATAATTGACTTTTCTCTGCACCATTTATAAGTGTGTAATAAGACAGAATGAAGATAAAATAAAAGTAAACAAACATAAAGGTCAAGATGTGGCTACTCCATTAAATGTAGGCGCTCAGATTGAATCCATTTGTTCCAACTACGCTACTGGGCATCTTTTGTGAACTATGTTCAATTTATCTGGCATTTATATGGCATTATCTGTCAAAATACTAGATAGGCCATGGCCCGAAGGAAAAAATGTATTTCATAATGTCCTACATTCGGTCTAGTCTATAAACCTTAACTGTACAAGGAAACAAAGATATTTTACTGGATTATTTGAACTGCTTACTTTCTATTGAAGGTTTAGGAAAGTTTTAAGAATGCCATTAAAGTATCATATTTTAAATTGTATATATGGGATAGAATTTTTAATTAATCATTTCCCCATATAGAATTGATTCAGCAGATTTTAGATTTGTAGTACAAACCATGATTTACTTCCTTGATAAAGAGGAGAGAAACGAGAAGAGAAAATAATTTGCATTGGTTTGAAGACCACATTGCGCACATGCTCAATAAATGATTGTATAAATGTAAATCTAAAAAATTGCACTACAAACAAAAAATTGTTAGCCTGCCAGAGTCACTTTTTGCCTCTCCTATACACTCTTAAAAGTCATCACCCTAGAGTCGGTGCGGGGTCTCTTTTGCACACTCTGCATGGTTTTTTTGTAGTTTTTTATGCTGACCGCAAACATACCTTTTCTATCCTCAAGTCTGTTTAGTTAAGTCTGGCCTCCTTTGCTGAAACCTATTTCATTCCTGTGTTTGTGACTTCCATCTTAACTCACAGTCAATATGTGTGGGGGGCTGCCTTTTTTCTTTGGGGAATTTCTCTGAGGCAAGTTAGGCTTCATTTTCTATCTTTAGGGGTAGTTAGCTCTTAGGCTGTGAAGAGGCGTCTAGGCAGAGTCAGGTACGCTCCACAGCTATTTCTAGTTGTTGTGATAGGATTAGGGGTTGCGGTCAGCAGAGCTCCCACTTCCCAGAGCTTGTCCTGTATTACTAGTTTGCTCATCAGGTCATTCCTAGTGCTCCTAACCACCAGGTCATCATAACAGGTTGCATTGACAATTCAACACAATGGGTAGCACTTTGAACACATTTTATAAGTGTTCATACACTTGTAACTAACTCCTAAAAGTATAAAGTTACGTTAAAACCAAGCACACCATTGCTTTTCTTGTAAATTCTCAATAAGTTTGATGTGTCACATGACCCTCTTACCATTGGAAAAAATAAAGTTGGATCCAAAATGGCCGACTTCAAAATGGCCGCCATAGTCAGCACCCATCTTGAAAAGTTCCCTCCTCCCATATACTAATGTGCCACAAACAGGAAGGTGATGTCACCAACCATTCCCATTTTATTTAGGTGTATCCATAATAATGGCCCACCCTGTATATGTTTTATTAATTTTTCATTTTGGGGTCCCAGTTTCTTTAGTTAAATTGTATACAGTGATTCTTTAGCCAGAACCATGTATACACCTTGGGACATTCCAAACAGATGAATCACATTGTTGAGACATAATCATCATGTTTCACATGTATGTTAGTCACTCAGTCTGCAGGCAAGATGATTGACCACTATCTCAAGTAGATGCCTGAGAAGCTCCATTATCTACTGTATGTTGCACAATAGAATAAGGAATGTTGTCAGTTGTGAGTAACGAGTGGGGGTAAAATTCATTCTTATCTACTAACTCACCACAAGACACATTAATCTGATCTGTCATAGGCATATTCAGTATACTGGTGATGTGTTAACTGAAGGCTGAGGACTTACTTGTTGGGCTATTATAACTAATGTGCTTTTGTTCACCCTTCTATGATAATTTGGACTTGGAAAACCCAGATATTGGATTTTTGTATGGTTATCCTCATTATAACATTGATGATATATGTGGGGGACTTTAATTTATGTCAATTTAATACTAGCATGTCACCTATTCTATACTAACTGTGACTGGTATTGGGAATATTATCTTGCATGGTAGCTAAGTGGTTAGACCTGTTGAGCTGGGGTCCAGGGTTCAAATCCCACCAAGGACCACATATGTAAGGAGTTTGTATGTTCTCCCTATATTTGTGTGGGTTTCCTTCAGGTACCCAGTTTCCTCCCACACTCTAAAGACATACTGATAGGGAATTTAGATTGTGAGACAGCCATGTACAGTATGTAAAGCACTATGGAATATATGATGGTGGTATATAAGGAAAGCATTATAAATAATAAATAATGATAGTCCTTTACAACTATGTACTGTATATTTGCTAACTGAAAATAAAACTTTTTCTTTTTCATTCGCCTATTGTCAAAGTGCCATGACATCTGTTTAATCATGTACTGTACAAACTATGATCTAGATTGAGCATCTTCTGACTGAGTACATCTATGTGTATGCATCAACTGAAGATGGAAGACTTCCTTTGATAATTGAATATTGCAAACTTCCTCTCAACTATGCAGCCACCATCTTGCTGGACAGTAAAGGTCTGGAAAAAGTTTGAAAAGAAAAAAATATATACCCATATACTGTATGTTCCCCTCAGATCTCCATGACCATTGTCTGCCTCTGACTTTTCACTTCTTCAGCATGGTGTTCACTGTAGGATAGGGTTATGGCCACAAGCTCCAAGGCCTACTCACTGCCAGAAGCGCTAGCCTTGAGTGAACACAGGGTTAGAAATGTGATACAACCAAGGCTTGGAAGTCTGGACAGCAGGTAAGGAGCAGCGGGTATAGCTGAAAAGATGAGCAATGAGCTATGTTTCATTTGTTGTTTTTTTTTTTTACATTTTGGCAGCCATATAGCTTGCGAGACCCCAGAGCATAATAAGGGACAATACATTTGCAACTTTTCTGCAAATCGGGATTTCTAGTGAAATCTGCGCAAATGGGCAAATTTGAATTTTGTGCCATCTGCTCATTTTTAATGACTAGACTAACTAGCACATATTCTGATTGATGAATATTTAATTTATTAATCACCTTAAATTTTGATAAACGTGTTAATGAGGATGTAATTAGAGGACAAATTAGCAATGCTATACACACCCATTTGACACACTCTTCTATTGCTTTAGAAAGGTCATGTGAACCAAAATGTTGGCACATGAGCTAATTAAAGGCCCACTTTTTTATTTTATATTTTGGGGTGTTCCCCCCTTTTATCATATCACTGCAATTGGATTATTGTTTAGGATGCCTTACACCATACTTTTTTATATTTTTGCGCTGTTCCTCTATTTTCTTATTTATGTTTGTCTGTTTATGCATCTCTTTTGCCTATTGTCTTTCAATTAATGTGCAAATACTTTCTACTTTCCTCTGTCTAGGTTCCATTTCAGGCTTAAAATATGAAGTAAAATTATATACGCAACTGAATAATGCCCTAATAAAACTGCTCAGTCTCTGGCTTTACCCACTGCATGCTCTATTTCCTGGCAAAGTCTTTCTCATATTTCTTGACTCAATAATAATGTGTATATTAATCATTTCTCAGCAGTTACATTACTATAGGGTAATTTTTCTACCATTAAATCATATTCTGATTGATCGCAAAAATAAATTCCCATGCAAAACAGTATCTTTAGTATAGAATGTTATGATAGCGATTCTTTATGAAAATCCAATTAATTAACAGCATGACCTTCCTTTAGTCTCTTATATATAGAAGTGTTGGAACAGTACGGAGAAAATAAACATTGCTTCTATGAAAACATGCCATGAAAATTCTTGACTTAAAGTACACTTGACCTTCAAAGCTTACACATGCTAATAAATCAATGCCATGCTTCCATTGTATGTTGTTCCATTTATATATCTAGACTGGAGAAAGGTTGACTTCAAGAAATATACTTCTTCCTAGTGAAGATTTTTATCTCAATTTGTTCACACTTAACTTACACAGCATTCACTGTAGAGTTATATAGATAATTATAACATATGTTGATATTGTTTTTATTCTTTTATTGCTAGTTTTTATGATTTTTTTATTTGTTTATTTTTACATATTTATTATTGATATGTTTTGTCTTTCAAAGGTCCTAGCAAACCCCTTGGGGGACCATTGTTTGTTTTAATTTCTTTCACTCAACTGTTCCACTGGACCTGGAGCTTGACATCAGCCCTGCTAGAATGACTATTGTTTAAAGTTGAGCTAGGTCTAGTTAGACTGGTCTCTTAAAGATCAAGCAGTCAGTCAACTTAATTGACATAAGTATGCACTTTAAAGGGAATATGTCAGTAGAATGAACCCTCCTAAGCAATTTACATTGGTATGCGGGCCATAAAAAGTTGAATAAAATGATGCCTTTATATCTGTTATTCGATTTTATGTTCAAACAAATCCACAGTTTTCTAAATATTTATACAAGCTTTTAAAGTCTATTATTTGGACACAGATTTTCGTGAGAATCTGCCTCCAGAGCTTATTTTAAATGAAAGAGGGCCAGAGTGAGGCACATAATGACTGACAATCTACTCTCGTAATTTCACAGCACATCTGTGAGCGATTTAACTACCACAATACAGTAGAGCTGAACTTTGTCTCAACACAAAAACATTTGCAGCTGCAGCTCACTTCTCCTGCAGTCAGCTGTGCTATAGTGTCCCTCCCCCCACACTGACTGCCTGTGATATGAAAGCTGAAGAACTGTTAGTTGAAGTAAGTTTTAACTCTGCAGCTGAGCAGACAGCCTTAGAGGACAACTATAGCTGTAAATGTATTCGTAATGAGGGAAAGATAAGCTTTGCTGAATGTGATTATATTTGTCAGATATTGCTTGTTTCACAATGGTGACACCTGTTTTCATTTAAACTAGGTTCTGGTGGAAGGGATATCTATGTTCAGCCCATAGATCTTAACAGCTCCTTTAAATATTTGAATAAAAAAATGTTGATTTCTCTTGACTAAGAAATCAGAATGCAGATATGAAGGTATCGGGAAGCTTAGCATAGTTGATCCCAACGACAGATTCCCTTTAAGGTGTCAGTAGCTGAAAGTAGCATAAACTACAGACTATGACCAAATTTAGAACAAAACAAAATGCACCATATCATTTAATCAAACTTCCAGATTTCATACACAATCATACATAACATTATATCCTACCAAAATAGAGTATATGTTCTTCTTGTTCTGCAAAAACAACCTTTTTCCATTGAAGCACAAAATCTAGAAGGCTTCTGAATGTATCCTGTGGTGTAAGTCACTGAGGCCGGTTTCACATTTGCGGTTGTGTCCGCAGCGTTTCTTCCACAAATATCCGCATGCATTGTGTATTCCTATCTTTAACATTAGGGACGTGTTGTGAATTCTGTTTTTGGGCTCCCTCTGGTGGTTACTGGTGGTACTGGCTGACTTTTGTCTTGCACCTGTTCCCATCAGGAAACTGAGAGTTTCCTATTTAGTCTGGCTTCTCAGTCATTCTAGTGCCGGCAATCAATGTTACCAGAGCACCTCTGTTGCTTGCTACCTGCTCCAAGTCTGCAATTTAGCTAAGTTGGATCTTTGGCTTTTTTTGTGTTTGTTTGTCCAGCATGCATTTATATTTCTCTTGCTGCTGGAAGCTCTAGTGATCTGAAATTACTACTCCAGTGTCATGAGTTGATAACGGAGTTAAAGTAATTTCAGGATGGCTGTTTAGGGTTTTGAGGTGACCGTGAAGTCCTCTTTTGTATTTTCTGCTATCTAGTCAGAGGGCCTCTCTTTGCTGAATCTATATTCATACTGCGTACGTGTTTTCCTCTTACCTAACCGTTATTATATGTGGGGGGCTACTATCACTTTTGGGGTTTCCCTGGAGGCAAGCCAGGTCTGTGTATTCCTCTACTTGGGGGTAACTAGATCTCCGGCTGGCGCGAGGTGTCTAGGGATAATCGTAGGCACACCCCCTGGCTACTATTAGTTGCGTGTTAGGTTTAGCGTCGCGGTCATCTGAGATTCCATCATTCCTAGAGCTAGTCCGTTTTTGCCTGAGTCCCTGCCATTGGGAACCATGACAGTATTGCCGGCCGCAAATGTATTAAAGGTATTGGCTGAAGAAAGAGAGAAAAGAAGAAGTTTCTGACACTTTTTTTTTTTTTTTTTTTTTTTTACTCAGAAGTTCTGTCTAGCCATAATTGCAATCTGCTGCTTTTTTCTCTCCTCTTAACCCTTGAATGGCTCAGATCTCAGCTGTTGAGAAATGGATATCCAGAGTTTAACTACAGGCCTGAGTGCTCTTGCTTCTAAGGTTCAAAATATCCAAGACTATGTTATACATGCTCCTATGTCAGAACCCAAGATTCCTATACCTGAGTTCTTTTCTGGAGATAGATCTCGTTTTTTGAATTTTAAGCACAATTGTAAATTGTATCTTTCTCTGAGATCTCGCTCCGCTGGAGACTCCGCTCAGCAGGTTAAAATTGTGATTTCCTTGTTGCGGGGTGACCCCCAGAATTGGGCATTTGCATTGGCACCAGGGGATCCTGCGCTGCTCAATGTGGATGCGTTTTTTCTGGCACTGGGGTTGCTCTATGAGGAACCTAATTTGGAGATTCAGGCTGAAAAGGCCTTGATAGCCCTCTCTCAAGGGCATGATGAAGCTGATATATATTGTCAAAAATTTCGAAAATGGTCTGTGCTTACTCAGTGGAATGAGTGCGCCCTGGCGGCGAATTTCAGAGAAGGTCTCTCTGACGCCGTTAAAGATGTCATGGTGGGGTTTCCTACGCCCACAGGTCTGAATGAATCCATGACTATGGCTATTCAGATTGATCGGCGTTTACGGGAGCGCAAACCTGTGCACCATTTGGCGGTGTCTTCTGAGCAGACACCGGAGATTATGCAATGTGATAGAATTCTGTCCAGAAGTGAACGGCAGAATTATAGGCGTAAAAATGGGTTGTGCTTCTACTGTGGTGATTCTGCTCATGTTATATCAGCATGCTCTAAACGCACAAAAAAGGTTGATAAGTCTTTTGCAATTGGCACTTTACAGTCTAAGTTTATTTTGTCTGTAACTTTGATCTGTTCATTATCATCTATTACTGTGGATGCCTATGTGGATTCTGGCGCTTCCTTGAGTCTTATGGATTTGTCCTTTGCCAGACGCTGTGGGTTTAGCCTAGAGCCTTTGGAAGTTCCTATCCCTCTGAAGGGTATCGACTCCACACCATTGGCTAGGAATAAACCACAATACTGGACACAAGTGACTATGTGTATGACTCCTGACCATCGGGAGGTGATTCGCTTTCTTGTGTTGTATAACTTGCATGATGTCTTAGTGCTTGGATTGCCATGGTTGCAAACTCATAATCCAGTCCTTGACTGGAAAACAATGTCTGTGTTAAGCTGGGGATGTCAGGGGGCTCATGGGGAAGTACCTTTGGTTTCCATTGCTTCATCTACTCCCTCTGAAATTCCGGCATTTTTGTCTGACTATTGTGATGTTTTTGAGGAGCCCAAACTTAGTTCTCTCCCCCCTCACAGGGATTGTGATTGTGCTATAGACTTGATTCCGGGCAGCAAGTTTCCCAAGGGTCGTTTGTTTAATCTGTCTGTGCCTGAGCATGCTGCTATGCGGGAGTATATTAAGGAGTCCTTGGAAAAGGGACATATCCGTCCATCCTCATCCCCTTTAGGAGCAGGTTTTTTTTTCGTGGGTAAAAAAGATGGCTCCCTGATGCCCTGTATTGATTATCGCCTGTTGAATAAGATTACAGTCAAATACCAGTATCCTTTGCCACTATTGACTGATTTATTTGCTCGTATTAAAGGGGCAAAGTGGTTCTCTAAGATAGATCTTCGGGGTGCGTATAATTTGGTGCGGATTAAGCAGGGAGATGAGTGGAAAACTGCATTTAATACGCCCGAGGGCCATTTTGAGTATTTGGTAATGCCTTTTGGTCTTTCTAATGCTCCTTCAGTCTTTCAGTCCTTTATGCACGATATTTTCTGTAAATACCTGGATAAATTTATGATTGTGTATTTGGATGATATTTTGATTTTTTGGATGACTGGGAGTCGCATGTTCAACAGGTTAGGAAGGTTTTTCAGGTTTTGCGGGCCAATTCTTTGTTTGTAAAGGGTTCAAAGTGTATTTTTGGGGTTCAGAAGATCTCCTTTTTGGGGTATATTTTTTCCCCTTCTTCTGTTGAGATGGATCCTGTCAAGGTTCGGGCTATTTGTGATTGGACGCAGCCTACTTCCCTGAAGAGTCTTCAGAAGTTCTTGGGCTTTGCTAATTTCTATCGTCGATTTATAACTGGGTTTTCAAGTGTTGCTAAACCTCTGACTGATTTGACTAAGAAGGGTGCTGATGTTGCCAATTGGTCCTCTGCGGCTGTGGAGGCCTTTCAGGAGCTTAAGCGCCGCTTTTCTTCCGCCCCTGTGTTGCGCCAGCCTGATGTTTCGCTCCCTTTTCAGGTCGAGGTTGATGCTTCCGAGATTGGAGCGGGGGCGGTTTTGTCGCATAGAAGTCCCGATTGCTCAGTGATGAGACCATGTGCATTCTTCTCTCGAAAGTTTTCGCCCGCCGAGCGAAATTATGATGTCGGTAATCGGGAGCTCTTGGCTATGAAGTGGGCATTTGAGGAGTGGCGTCATTGGCTTGAGGGTGCTAGACATCAGGTGGTGGTCTTGACTGATCACAAGAATCTGATTTACCTTGAGTCTGCCAGGCGTCTGAATCCTAGACAGGCGCGCTGGTCGTTGTTTTTCTCCCGGTTTAATTTTGTGGTTTCATACTTGCCAGGTTCAAAAAATGTGAAGGCAGATGCCCTTTCTAGGAGTTTTGAGCCTGACTCCTCTGGTGATTCTGAGCCTACGGGTATCCTTAAGGATGGGGTGATTTTGTCTGCTGTCTCCCCAGACTTGCGACGTGCTTTGCAGGAGTTTCAGACTGATAGGCCTGATTGTTGTCCGCCTGGGAGACTGTTTGTTCCAGATGAATGGACCAGTAGAGTCATCTCGGAGGTTCATTCTTCTGTGTTGGCAGGTCACCCTGGAAATTTTGGTACCAGAGATTTGGTGGCCAGGTCCTTCTGGTGGCCTTCCCTGTCTCGGGATGTGCGTGCCTTTGTACAGTCTTGTGATGTTTGTGCTCGGGCCAAGCCTTGCTGTTCTCGGGCTAGTGGATTGTTGTTGTCCTTGCCTATTCCGAAGAGGCCGTGGACGCACATCTCTATGGACTTTATCTCGGACCTCCCGGTTTTTCAGAAAATGTCCGTTATTTGGGTGGTGTGTGACCGTTTTTCTAAGATGGTTCATTTGGTACCCTTGCCCAAATTGCCTTCTTCATCTGAGTTGGTTCCTTTATTTTTTCAGAATGTGGTTCGTTTACATGGTATCCCGGAAAACATCGTTTCTGACAGGGGGTCTCAATTTGTGTCTAGGTTCTGGCGAGCGTTCTGTGCCAGGATGGGCATTGATTTGTCTTTTTCGTCTGCATTCCATCCTCAGACTAATGGCCAGACGGAGCGAACTAATCAGACCTTGGAGACTTATTTGAGGTGTTTTGTGTCTGCTGATCAGGATGATTGGGTCGCCTTTTTGCCGTTGGCAGAGTTTGCCCTCAATAATCGGGCCAGTTCTGCCACTCTGGTTTCTCCTTTCTTTTGCAATTCAGGGTTTCACCCTCGTTTTTCATCTGGCCAGGTGGAATCTTCGGATTGCCCTGGAGTGGACACGGTGGTGGATAGACTGCACCGGATTTGGAGTCATGTGGTGGACAATTTGAAGTTGTCTCAGGAGAAGACTCAGCAGTTTGCTAATCGTCATCGTCGTGTGGGTCATCATCTCCGCGTTGGGGACTTGGTGTGGTTATCTTCTCGTTTTGTCCCTATGAAGGTCTCTTCTCCTAAGTTTAAACCTCGATTCATAGGTCCTTATAAGATTTTGGAGATTCTTAATCCTGTATCTTTTCGTTTGGACCTACCAGCATCTTTCACCATTCATAATGTCTTCCATCGGTCGTTGTTGCGGAGGTACGAGGTACCGGTTGTTCCTTCTGTTGAGCCTCCTGCTCCTGTGCTGGTGGAGGGTGAATTGGAGTATGTTGTGGAGAAGATTTTGGACTCTCGCGTTTCCAGACGGAGACTTCAATATTTGGTTAAATGGAAGGGATACGGTCAGGAGGATAATTCTTGGGTGACTGCCTCCGATGTTCATGCCTCTGATTTGGTTCGCGCCTTTCATAGGGCGCATCCAGATCGCCCTGGTGGTTCTCATGAGGGTTTGGTGCCCCCTCCTTAAGGGGGGGGGCTTTTTTTGTGTTTGTTTGTCCAGCATGCATTTATATTTCTCTTGCTGCTGGAAGCTCTAGTGATCTGAAATTACTACTCCGGTGTCATGAGTTGATAACGGAGTTAAAGTAATTTCAGGATGGCTGTTTAGGGTTTTGAGGTGACCGCGAAGTCCTCTTTTGTATTTTCTGCTATCTAGTCAGAGGGCCTCTCTTTGCTGAATCTATATTCATACTGCGTACGTGTTTTCCTCTTACCTAACCGTTATTATATGTGGGGGGCTACTATCACTTTTGGGGTTTCCCTGGAGGCAAGCCAGGTCTGTGTATTCCTCTACTAGGGGGTAACTAGATCTCCGGCTGGTGCGAGGTGTCTAGGGATAATCGTAGGCACACCCCCTGGCTACTATTAGTTGCGTGTTAGGTTTAGCATCGCGGTCATCTGAGATTCCATCATTCCTAGAGCTAGTCCGTTTTTGCCTGAGTCCCTGCCATTGGGAACCATGACAGGGACGCATGCGTCTGCGAGCGTTCGCGTTTTGCCGCGTTTGACAACGCATGCGTCGTTTCGTCGTCTGCGGTTTGGCGCGGAAATGCAACATGTAGTAATTTTTAGAGGCGGCAATTTGCCGCCTGGAAACGTATGCGGTCGATTGCGTAAGGATTGTGACAAAAAAATGCATTGCTGTCTATATGAACGCATGCGTTTACAAGCATATGCGTTTGCTTGCGTTTGTGAACGCATGCGTTGCACCAGAGAAAAACATGTCTAGACACTAAATAGCCACCCCCCACATACAAGGTGATAAAGGGAGGGAGTGGACAGTAGGTCACTACGCAGCAGAAAGAGAAGCTTTCCCGACGCAGCAGAGCAGACACAGGAAGGAATCTACAATCAGAACAATGTGAGTATATCCTAGCCAATGCCTTTATTTTCTATTTTCTGCCTCTACATGTCCTAATTTCTTCCATTTCTTTTTTCTGCATGCATCAGATTGTCTTCTTCTTCTTCTGATGAGGATCAAACGCCTGGGCCTGCACAAGCGGAAAATGTCAGCGAAGTGAGTACTCACCTCCTCAGATTGGTAAGTATTCACTGTCACATCTACACATATGACAAATTATTTTTCCTTTTTTCAGAGCTCTTCTTCTACTGCGGCAGAGACTGGGCAGGAGTAGCGGGGTCACGGTTGGGTGGCACGGCGGCAGCGTGTAAGTATACCTGGCTGACTGTTTATTGTATCCTCACTTTACAATTCTTGAATCTTCATTTCTGTACTTTTCTCTTTCTTTCCCTGTTGCTTCTGCACTAATTTTTTTTTTTACTTTTAATATTCATGTCATTTCTCTGCTTCTGTTTTCTTTCTTCCTTATGTTAATGTCTCCAACATTAATGTTCTGGTTTTTTTTTTAGGTTCCAGAACGGGATGAGGACCTCATAGAGAATGAGCACCTCATCTCCCTGGTCCATGAGCGAGTCCCGTTGTGGGACACCCAGGATCCACTGCACTCCAACAACGTGACGATCTGGCGGCTTTGGAATGAAGTGGCCACAGCATTGTTGGATGGCTGGGACAACGCCCCGACTCGGGTCCGAAATGCATTTGGTAAGTATTGCAATGCAGTGTGATGCAGCGAAGATCTTGGCCATGCTCACCCAACTGTGTATGATGAGAGAAAGTCATTAAATTTTCTCAGCATACACAGTTGTGTGACCACGGTCAAAAGACCATTGTCCTAACTATTATGTTTTGTTTTGTCAACAGTGTCTAAAGTCAAAACACGTTGGTGATCGATGAAGGACAGCTTCAACAAGGACCTGCGTCAAGAGAGCCGGCTTCCTAGTGATTCTGGAGTAAGGATCCGTAAATACAAATATCACCGCATCCTTGCATTTTTGAGACCGGTCCTTGCCCAGAGAACGTAAGTATATATTGGGTGAAAAAAAAGATGTTTTTTAATGCATTTGGCTGCCGTCACACTAGCATTTTTGGGTCCCTATTTTGCATCAGTTTTTGGAATCCAAAACCAGGAGTGGTTGATAAATGCAGAAGTGGAGCATATGTTTTTATTATACTTTTCCTCATATACTTCAACTCCTGGTTTTGGCTTCCCAATAGTGAGGCAAAATACTGAGCAAATACTGACAGTGTGACGGCAGCCTACACAACAGATCTATAGTCATCAAGTCAGGTGTCAGAAATAATGAATTCATGATGCACAAATAAATGGCTCATGAATTCATTATTTCTGACACATGTCCTGGTGAGTGTAGATATGCCTTGTATCACCTCCTTCGTCCCTTCATATTTTACCTCAGTATTTGGAATCCAAACCCAGGAGTGATTGATTAATGCAGAAGGGGTGCATATGTTTTTATTATACTTTTGCTCATACTGTAGTACTCCTGATTTTGGCTTGCAAAGTCTGAGGTAAAACTCTGTCCAAATACTGCTAGTATGACCTCAGCCTTAATCTCTGTTTTTATTCCACAGGACTTTGCATTTTGTAAATGTTTGGTCTTACATTTTTTTCATTCTTTTTTCACTGCACATGGAGCACCACTGTTGGCCAAGGTTCTGGAGCGGTCCTTCATCAGTCAGCCACGGACCAGTCCCAGCCATCCTCCAGCGCTGTAGCAAGTGGGCCTGCCACACTAACTGGAGACCAGGAAGCTGGTCCATCAGGTGATCCCCTTCTCCAGTCCTCTGCCTCTGCCCATTTTTTTGGTTCCTCCCAGCAGCAGCAGAGGGCCGCAGACAGGTCACTCATGCCCGAGTTTTTGCACTTGAGCTCGGTCTTCCACGAGGGACTCAAGGCGATGGGTGACCGACTGGATACTGCCATTAGTCATATGAGTACACATATCCAGGAGGTTACCACAGCCCTTGCCCAAGTGAAAGCCGACCTCCAGAGGCCAGCACATCATTTTTTTAATCAAATTGAACAGGGCATGTCGGAACACCTTACTCCCGATCTTAAGATTAGTGTTATGCAGGCCTGCAATGCTGCTTACGTTCAGGCTATGCAGCAGAGTCGGTATTTTCAGCAGACAGTGGGGGCATTTCCACCTGTGCCTACACTGTCACGCTTTACCTCTATGCCGACATCTGCTGCATACCACTGCACGGCCAACTCCATTCCAAGCACTGCCGGACACTATTATAGCACCACCACCATGCCGAGTGCAGTAGGAAAGCCCACCGCCACCATCATGACAACTGCTGCTCCTGTTTGGACCTCCTCCACTGCCACCACCATGCGGCAGCCACAAGACCCTGGCCTGTTGTTCCCCGCCACCACAGGAATGCCGCTGCCGGACCCAGGCCTGTTACCCACCACCACCACAAGAATGCCGCTGCCGGACCCTGCCCTGACATTCCCTGCCACCACCACAAGAATGCCGCTGGTGGACCCTGCCCTGACGTTCCCCGCCACCACCACAAGAATGCCGCTGCCAGACCCTGCCCTGGCATTCCTTGCCACCACCACAAGAATGCCGCTGCTGGACCCTGCCCTGGCATTCCTTGCCACCACCACAAGAATGCCACTACAACAGGACACGGACCATGACAGGTCGGCCACCACGGCCAGTCCAATATCAATTAGCCCAACGAGGCTCCCTGGACCGCAGTGCCGATCCAAAAAAGGGAAAGGCAACAAAAAACAATAGACAATAGCTATCACTCCCCCCTCACTTCCCAATGTGTCTGTAATGTATGGTTTGTCTCATCCTTCCAGTGTGTCTCTGCCCTCTCATGTGTCTAGCCCAATCCCCGAATTTCCAGACCCCAGTAATTTTATTGCACCTTCTCCAGCCACCCCTGCGTCGTCGATAGTTAGCCAGCCCTCACTGCTCCACACCCCCCAATTTCGTCAATCAACCCCAAGCAGGCGCAGTTAATTTTTTATTTTAGTTTATTTTGTTAAAATAAATAATCATGTTTTTTTCCCCCAATAAGGTTTGGTTAATTGTGTATTTCGCCGCCGGCAACACACACCGTGCGCCAAATCCAAAAATGCGCCAAACACATTTTTTTGGGCCACCTCCTAGCTCCAGTAGTTAGTTAGTACAACACTGAAGCTTTGTGTGTGTTTGGTATAGAGATATGAGTTTGCCCCAAAAAATAACACTTGTATTTTCTCTCTGTGACTTTTTGTCGCAGACTGAAGACAAAATGGTGGCAATACACAGCTGAATACACAGCTGAACTATACTGGTCGTATCTTCACAAAATCGTTAGTTATGACACCTGACCTGCTGAGTTGATAAATGCCTTGTATTACCTCCATTTTATCTTGTTTGTACATTAAATCTATTTCACACAAAGTGAAGGGACGATGGAAGTGATACAAGGCATATCTATACTCAACAGGACATGTGTCAGAAATAATAAATTCATGAGCTATTTATTTGTGCATCATGAATTCATTATTTCTGACACCTGACTTGATGACTATTGATCTGTTGTGTAGGCTTCCGTCACACTGACAGTATTTGCTCAGTATTTTACCTCACTATTGGTAAGCCAAAACCTGGAGTGGATCAATGTGAGGAAAAGTCAAATAAAAATATAAGCACCACCTATGCATTTAACAATCACTCCTGGTTTTGGCTTACAAATACTGATGTTAAGTAATGAAAAAATACTGAGAATGTGATGGCACCAAACAGCCATCGTCTCTACAGTCTGCGTCAAATAGCTACTGGTGAACTGAGTCAGGATGCAATGACGTCAACAGCCTAAGCCCAAAAACCCAAAGTGGTTTGGAAAGTAAATACATGGGAGACATGGTGGAGATAATAAAACACAATTATTTTATTACAACAAACATTATCAACATTTTGAAAATAACTGTTACAGACCCGAAGCCAACAGGACATTTTACAGCATATTGTCCTGCCATGCCACACGTCCAAGGTCTGAATAAAAAAAGGCAGCAAATTGGTTCGCATGTGGCCAACTTCAACAGTTGACCGCAGCGGGTGATGCCGGTAATCAGGCAAAGGGTTTGCAACTTGTTCATCAAGTTCAATGGTGAGTTGCTCCTTAGCCAGAATGTAATTGTGGAGAACCACACATGCTTTTACCACCTCATCCACTGTCTCCATTTTTAGATTTATAGCTGTTGCAAGAATGTGCCATTTTGACACCATAATCCCAAAGGCACACTCTACTGTTCTGCGGGCCCTGGTTAGTCTGTAGTTATAGATCTGTTTTGTGCGGTTCAAGTCCCGACTTGAATAGGGCTTCAGTAGATTTTCACTCATCTGAAATGCCTCATCCCCAACCATTACAAATGGCATCGATGAGCCTTGAGTGTTGGGGAGAGGTCGTGGCTGTGGAAAATTAACAATTTTGCCATAAACACGTCGGCCCATATCTGAGTTTTTAGAAGTCTGTGAATCGTTGCCACGGCCAAAAGCACCAATGTCCACAGCAATGAAGCGACAGTCCGCATTGGCTATTGCCATGAGAACTACTGAAAAATATTTTTTGTAGTTGAGGAACTGTGATCCCGTTCTGGCCGGTTTGATAATCCGGATGTGCTTCCCATCCACCACACCCAAACAGTTGGGGAAATCACACACAGTCCAGAATTTATCAGCTATTGCCATCCACATGTCCTCGTTGGGTATGGGTATAAATTCTTCACGGAGAACATTCCACAAAGCCCGGCAGGTGTCAAAAACTATTCCGGACAGGGTGGAAATTCCAAGGCAGTACTGGAAGTGTAGGGATGACAAGCTCTCTCCAGTTGCAGGAAATCTGTAATAAAGAAAAAATAATTTACAAAAATCCAAAGAATACATGTCAGACCAACAATAATTATGACTGGCATTTGTTTAGAATTATTACGTACCTCAAGGTAACCAGGAGACATTCCTCTGGTGGAATCGCTCCACGGAGCTGGGTGTCCTGTCTCCGGATGGCTCCTTGGACACGAGCAAGCAAATCCCGGAAAGAGTCTTGCGACATCCTGATATATTCAGGGAATTTTTCCAGGTTGTCATTGAGCTCGACATACAGTGTGTGATATGCACCACGGCTCTCCCACAGTTCTATAATGGCGTGATGCCAAAAACGCCTATGCAGGGTCCTTCTCCGTCTTTCACGGTTTTGGTGTTGCTCCCAAGCAAACGCACACGCAAGAAAAAGCTTGATGCTCAGATCCAGGTTGAAGTACAAGCTATCCATGTGAAGATCCATCATGACACAGGATACAGGAGCAAAATCTGAAGATTTCAGCAGTCCTAGGGTCTATATATAGATATCCCATAATACACGCCCTCTGTAGTCCCATTGGCGGTGTCTGGTTATCTAGATTTTTCTCCTGTAAAATTTTTCACCATGCGCACCAAAAATGCAAACGCATGAAAAACGCATAAAAAAGCATGTAAACGCAGCGTTTTAAAGCCGCATGCATTTACGCATGCTCTTAAAAAACCGCTGCGTTTGTACGCGCTTTTATGCGTTTTTCTGGTACTTGCGTTTGCGGATTAAACGCTGCAGATTAAAACACAAATGTGAAAGTAGCCTAAGACATTATAAGCAAATCCTTTAAGTCCTATAAGTTATCAGGTGGGAACTCCATGGATCTGACTTCTTTTTCCAGCATATCCCCCAGATGATTGATCAAAATAAGGTTTGGCAAATTTGCAGTCCAAGAAAACACCTTAAACTCTTTTCTTTTTCCTCAAATTATTTATAACTATTTTTTTCTTCTGTCATGGAACAATATTCTGCTCAGAAACGGGTACAGACACTAATTAACATTGTTGCTATGAAAGGTTGTCTTTTGTCAACAGTTTGTTACGCTGCTACCTAATACTTACCTGTCCGGTCGGCCCACTCCTGATGCTCCCTCCAGCTCTGTGTCTTCCTGCTTCTCCGGCGCTCATCCATTCTGCGGTCCGCGCATGCGCAGATGCGCTCCTTTCGTTGCCGGAGCTTCTGGGAGGTTATGACCCGGCGGCTCTGCCTCCAATATGGCGGTGCCCGTCGGGTACTTCTTCCCAGCGCCTGCCCTGCTCAGACGCCTTTGCGTATATTGCGTTCTCTGGCTGCCGCCAGCATCTCCGTAGATTCCTAGGCTCTGATCCCTGAATCTCTGCTGTGACTCTGACTGTCTTGTTTGCCATCCCTGCTAGTCCTGTGTACCTTGCCAGTCCTGTGTTCCTGCCATCTCTTGCCAGTCCTATGTTCCTGCCGTCTCCTGCCAGTCCTGTGTTCCTGCCATCTCCTGCCAGTCCTGTGTTCCTGCCATCTCCTGCCAGTCCTGTGTTCCTGCCATCTCCTGCCAGTCCTGTGTTCCTGCCATCTCCTGCCAGTCCTGTGTTCCTGCCATCTCCTGCCAGTCCTGTGTTCCTGCCATCTCCTGCCAGTCCTGTGTTCCTGCCGTCTCCTGCCAGTCCTGTGTTCCTGCCGTCTCCTGCCAGTCCTGTGTTCCTGCTGTCTCCTGCCAGTCCTGTGTTCCTGCCGTCTCCTGCCAGTCCAGTGTTCCTGCCGTACCCTGCCAGTCCTGTGTTCCTGCCGTACCTTGCCAGTCCTGAGTACCTGACATTTCCTGCCAGTCTTGTGTCTCCATATTCACCGTCTCTTGTGTGCCTGCATCTTACCAGTCAGTACCTTGTCCTTGCTGCCTCTATCTGTCCAGTGCCACTGCCATTCTAGTCACTTCACTAACTCCGTCTTCCCTCAGTCTTTCGTTCTCTCTGTATTCTACCTTCAGTCATCTCTTTGGCTCCGGCAGTTACGGCTTCACCCTCCTTGGGCCTGTCCCTAACTCTCCCTGTACAGGGGGAGGCATCATCTGGTTCACTCGTCCTCGGGGGCTCTGAAGCCATGACCCAGAGGGTTCACTTCTGTAGTCCTGATACAGTTTATAAATAGATGATATCAACGCAATATTTACAAGGATGCCCAGAGACTAAATTTCTCAGCAGAATGTTGCTCCGGACAATGTTTCCAAAACCCTGTACCCAAAGAATCCCAATTAATCATGTTTTCATGATTTTCTTATTATTGCACAGGGGAGAAAACTTGAAGCAATGTCTGATGCCGTAATAATAATTCCTTCACCTGTGCATTACTAAGGAAATCCTGAAGACATCACATGTTGGAGGCTGTGAGGACTGGAGTTTGTGAAACACTGGCCTTGAATGACACACTTTTCTTCCCATAGTGAATAATGGTATCAACTCTTCTGGTAAATAATGCCCAATGAAGAAGAAAATGAGATTTATCAGGCTAGGATACCATCTGTCTCAATGGTCCAAGTCCAATGCTCATATAACCATTATCGGCACCTTCAGCATCTGACAGTCCTAAAATGGGCACTCTGATCATTCTGCACTTAAGCAGCCCAATACTCAACTGCATTGCATTGTATGTTGTCACATTTAGGTCATTACCTGTATCAACATATTCAGGCATTTTTGTTACAGTGACTCTTCTGGGGTACATACTGAACAGTCTAGCTTTCTCTCCCTTAGTGAGACATAGACTCTCCCTGTGTATTCCTCAAAATGAATCTGGCACATCTGAAAAGTGTTGTATGCCTCCATGCACCTAAACACAAATGTTACTCCAGTCAGTAAAATTTCTGGTATAAGGCATACCGCAGCTCATCATGAATTAGACAAGCTGTTCCACCCCTGGCAAAAATGGTGATGAAGCAGGGACACAATCTTTCATTTTGGAGCTGTCTTGAGACATCTAGTCATCACAATTTTGTCCTTGTAAAGTTTGCTTTCATCATATTAATTTCAGCAAATAACTGATCAATTTGTACTTGATTTATTTCAAACCTACATAGGTTCTCTTGATACGAGACTCACAATAAGATAAAAAATGATTTACTGTATATACTCGAGTATAAGCCGAGAATTTCAGCCCATTTTTTTAGGCTGAAATTGCCCCTCTCGGCTTATACTCGAGTTATACCCAGGGGTCGGCAGGGAGGGGGAGCGGCAGCTGTGTAATAATACTCACCTGCTCCTGGCACGGTGTCCCTGGTTCTCCGGCAGCTTCTTCCTGTAGTGAGCGGTCACATGGTACCGCTCATTACAGTAATGAATATGGACCCCACTCCACTCCGATAGGGGTGGAGCCGCATATTCATTACTGTAATGAGCGGTACCATGTGACCGCTCACTACAGCTGCCGGCGCCGGAGAACCAGGGACACTGCGCCAGGAGCAGATGGGTATAACGCAGTGCGCAATATTCACCTGCTCCCTGTTCCACTGCCACCGGCCGCCGCTGCGTCTTCCCCGCCCTCTGCAGTGACGCTCAGGTCAGAGGACGCGGTGACGCAATTAGTGTGCGCACTGCCCTCTGCCTAAATGTCAGTGTAGAGGATGGGGAAGACACAGCAGCGCCGGCGGTGGAATGTAGAGCAGGTCAATATAGCAAGTGCCGGTGGCCTGAGAGGTGAGTATGTGATTTTTTTTTTTTATTGCAGCAACAGCATATGGGGCAAATGTCTGTATGGAGCATCTTATGGGGCCATGTGCAGCATTACATAGGGCAAATACCTGTATGGGGCCATGTGCAGCGTTATATGAGGCAAATACCTGTATGGGGCCATGTGCAGCATTATATGGGGCAAATATCTGTATGGGGCCATGTGCAGCATTATATGGGGCAAATATATGTATGGAGCATCTTATGGGGCCATGTGCAGCATTATATGGGGCAAATATTTGTATGGAGCATCTTATAGGGCCATGTGCAGCATTTGTGGAGCATTACGGGACAAATGTGTCTATGGAGCATCTTATGGGGCCATAATCAGCATTTGTGGAGCATTATATGGGGCAAATGTCTGTATGGAGCATATTATGGGGCCATAATCAACATTTGTGCAGCATTATATGGGGCATATTTTAATATGGAGCATCTTATGGGGCCCATCACAAACTGTTGGAACATTATATGGGGCTCCTGGTTCAATATGGATATTCAAAAACACTTAACCTACTGATGTCTCAATTAATTTTATTTTTATTGGTATCTATTTTTATTTTTGAAATATACCAGTAGCTGCTGCCTTCCACCAAAGGCTTATACTCGAGTCATTACGTTTTCCCAGTTTTTTGTGGCAAAATTATATATATAGCATATATATAGAGTATAAAGAGTATATGCGGTACTTTACATATCAGTGGATTTATTATTATAGCCAATTAGTGTATAATGGTGTGAATTTCAGAAACAATAAGGTTGATGACTGTATCTAGTGAAGAGACTTTTAAATAGTTCACACGCTGTAGTACTTACCCTCTTTTGTCTTCCAATGCATTCTACATCAGTCACTGCAAGCAAAAGAAAAGAAAGGATGATACACTGGTCAATATTAATATGCAAAATATCCTCTTTATTATTAAAATATCAATTAATAACTGGTGAGGGGGAAAAAGGATATACCTAAATCTTCATGCAATGCATTTTAAAAGATGGAGGCGCAATACCCTGGGTAGGTGGCAGTGGAATATACATACATAATACCCTCCTGTGTACAATACATTATTTCAATCAATGTCGCTTTTCAAAAAAAGTATAAGCACGGGGAAAATCAATAGAACATTAAAGATCCCTGTCTCCTCCATATATCTCTGAACTAATCTCCCGATATCTTCCCTCACGTAATCTCTGGTCCTCCCAAGACCTCCTTCTCTCCTCCACACTTATTCGCTTCTCATCCAACCGCCTCCAAAACTTCTCCAGAGTATCCCCCATCCTCTGGAATTCTCTGCCCCAACACGTCCGACTATCAACCACATTCGGATCCTTCAGACAGAACTTGAAAACCCATCTCTTCAGGAAAGCCTACAGCCTGCACTGATCCTGCTGCCTCCTCATCACTACCGGAGATACTGCCTCTCCAACACCGGAGCTCCTGTAACCCTCAAACTATTGTCTCCTTCCCCATAATCCTGTAGAATGTAAGCCCGCAAGGGCAGGGTCCTCGCCCCTCTGTATCAGTCTGTCATTGTTAGTTTGTTTACTGTAAGTGATATCTATAACTTGTATGTAAGGCTTCTTTCACATTTCCATCGGTACGCGGCCATCGCTAAGCGTCGGCGCAACGTACCGACGGACATTGTGAAAATTCTGTGCAACGTGGGCAGCGGACGCAGTGTTTCAATGCGTCCACTGCCCACTGTAAAGTCCCAGGGAGGAGGGGGCGGAGTTCCCTTGAACTTTTTTTGCTAAGACAGTCCGCCAAATACCGACGCATCCAGTTGACGACGTATGGAACGTGTGTCCATACGTCGCGATGTGTCGTTAATACAAGTCTATGTGCAAAAAACGCATCCAAAAGACGGAAATGTGAAAGTAGCCTAACCCATTCTCATGTACAGCACCATGGAATCAATGGTGCTATATAAATAAATAATTATAATACAAATAATAATCCCTGCGCCAAGATAGGTGTTGTCAGCTATTGAGCATGCAAACATACGAGAGTCGTAATAATCATATGGCAGCTTAGTAGCAATATTATGAAGGTGGTCTTTACTTAAACAGGGTGCAGTCCACAGCCCAGAGAAGTGCGCGTCCGCCCTGATGCGCATTTCTGTCCTGCCTTCATCAGGGAGCCTTCAAGTCTGACTGCGTGCTTGATATTTATAGTGCTGCAGTCTACGGTTGTAATCTGGAAGCAGTATCATGTGACCGGAAGAGGTGGCCCCGGCCGAATGTGATGCACGTGTCACCATGTCAACCACAATGCCAGCTGGCATCGGTGTCACACTGTGGGAGGTAATGGGGGCGGTGACAACCATCACGAAAAGACACCGAGAGCTGGTGGGGGCAGCGGAGGCAGGGCGCACACAGGCATACGGACAGGGAGCCCCACAGCCAGACAACAACCATCTACATATGCTACAGCAGTATACAATGATATTACACCATGTGTAATTGTTGCATAAGTTGTTTCTATTAGTCACTGTAAGGGCAGATGCAAATGACCATATTTTCTGTCGAAGTGCAGTTTGACAGAACACTGGATTGCACTGGAACCAATATTTTTCTATGGGACCATGCACATGTTTGGTTTGGATACACTCCATGCCTGGTTTGAATCACTCTCGGCCATGCTAGTCAATGAGTCTGTGAAAACCATCAGACTGCGCTCAGATGAGATCTGTGTGCAGTCCAGTTTCCATAGACTGACAAAATAGAGAAATGGAAAATTTCTTTGCTCAATCTGAGAAAATTGTATTACACTATTATCACACTTTGATTAAACTCTACTCAGTGTTTGACCAGAGTACAATTTTCATAATTGACCTAATGAGAGAATACACAGACGCCTGCACTTGCCCTAATATTTCTCAATTTTTACTGTACTGACAATGAAGTCATAAAACAAACATAACGACATTCAACTCAACTTTAATTAGTCATTGAGCGATAACAATTTTTTCTTATGATTTGTTAAATATATTGTGAAATACACCTAAGAATGTAACACGTGCTCAGACCACATTACCCAAAGAAAGTGTCACATCTATTTAGCTTTCTACTCACTTCTCAAAGACGATTGCAAGTGAAATGACCCCATACTGTATTGGGAATTCTTTGAATTCTGATAGTCAGCGACAAAAGCTGAGACTGTTTGAAGCTGCTGTGTGCAAAGAAATCTAACATTAACAATGCAGCATCACTGCCAAGTAACCTAACTTTCTGTGTATGGTTCTCTGCAGTAGTAAAATCAGTTTTGATTTCTTACAGGCAATGTTGAAAAAAAAAGGATTCTGTAACTCGATAGTCTATGATCCCTGCTAATCTGCCATCCTATGGAAAAACAATTGCAATGCCTCATTAGCAGGAAATGGTCTAGTGGCTTATTATGTTGAGAGTCCAAAACTAGCATCTATCCATAAAAGTGAAGCAATATTCCAGATGTGGATTCAAAGGTTGGAAATCACTGAGAAGTTTTTTTTTTAATGGAAAATTGCTTTTCTAATGGACCATCAAGTGTTATAAGTACATCCACAATATTATTCTTTAAACATACATTTTTCTTAACTAAACGACAGTAGATTCTATAATATTAGCATCATGACAAAGCTGTATATTCCTCCACTTTTTTAAAGAATGTTTTATAGGTTTCACCGGTAATATAACAGAAACGTAAAACCTACTAGGAGTGCAAGAATCCAGTAAATCTAAATAGGGGTAAGCAGGATCAGATAAAGATAAAATATAACTTAATATTCAAGATTAAAATATGGGTAGGCAATACCTCGCAACAACATACACAGACAGTAAAGTGATAAAATAAGCCAGTGTTCAAATAAAAAATGGTTAGATCTTACCATTAGAAGTTTTCTATCAGCAAAAACAGAATGCATGAGGGAGAAAAGGGAAATAAAGTCAGAAAGGTAAAATTACATTCCCTGTCATGCCCAATGCAACATCTCCCATCCTGACAAGGACAGTGCCCAAGTGTGACCTATTCCTCTAAAAATATCTTAGTACAAACCATCCCTATGTGTTTCATCACCTTGTAGTGGGGAGATCTCCTCAAGGGAGATGAATGTACATAAAGGGATTAGACTATGGAGGGTCCTCGCACGAATAGTACGGTATTTGGGCTATTCGATACTCGGCAAGTAATTAGGTATTCGCCTGAGTATATTCGAGTGACCCGCCCAGCATCTTTGGCACTTCATTTGCAGCCAAACAACAGGCTGGGCTGGCTTGCCAAATCAGTAATGCCAGTGCCATCTTTGGTGTGGCACTACTGTGATTGGCTGGCCTTCCAGCATCATAGGGACTATTTAAAGGCTGCCGGTGCCATCTTTCGCACATTGCAGCCGGAAACAGCGTAATGAGAGCATAGTTTGAGCGTAGGGAAAGTGATAAGAGGTTACAGTGAGCGTTATTCATTCCAAAAAGCTCTTGTAAGAGCTGATGATTGTCAAAACACTACTTGTTTGATAGGTGGGGATTTAATTAGGGAGAGATTTAATAGGAGGGATGGTGAAAGGCAGGCAGCTGGGTGTTCTCGTCATTGCAAGTACATGTTGCAGACCCAAATTTTCTTCATAACCATTACCCTTGTATCTTTTTCTCACACGCTTTATGCACTTAATAGCACTCTATGCCTGTACTTTTAGACATACTGGTTGCCAAACTACTTCATTTATATGAACACCTGATTTCTTACATTGTGGCTGGTCAAAAAATGTAAAGCAATTGTTACCATCCACATTTTGTGTCTCCCCTGTTTCCTCCTAGATTATAATCTTGAGAGCAGGGCCCACATTCCTCTTGGTATCTGTTGTATTGGTGATTATTGTTATTCTGTAATGTATTTTACTGTCTACATAAGTCCCCTCTAAAATATAAACTGCTGTGGAATATGTTGGTGATATAAAAATACAATTATTAATATTAAAGGTCAAATTATAGCATGTGTGTTAGGTGTCAAGTTCCCGCCTCTGCACAGGGGGAATCTCGAGCCATCTCCGCTGCGGTCTCCCATTCTTCTCCAGCCGCACTGGAGTCTGCTCAGCAGAGACGTCGGTCCCAGTGTCTTGCTCACTCTGTGCATAGGGTTACTGCTGCTGTTCCAGCTTCTGCCATTGAAGCCAGTGGTGGGCAGCGGTGAGCAGACGCTTTTGGGACAAAGTCCTGCTTTTCCCCTTCTGGGCATGCCCAGGGCAAGATCTCCCATTGGAGATCGAGGGTCACATACTCAGATACTGCAACAGATCCCATTGGTCCTCCAGGAAGGTCCTGAAGGTGCTCAACTTCTGTGGCAGCTTCCCATTGGTGCTTCTGGGAAGGTCCTGTACATGCTGCAGCTATAAAATGTTTGCATTACCGCACGGCCATGCGCTAGTGTACATTTGTATATGTGTGTGTGTTGATGAGTGCAAGTCGTCCTTAAAAATCCCATCCCTATTGAATGACTGCTCGCGTAAGGTGGATGATAGATATCTAGCGCCCAACTTACCCATCAGCACGTAACACACAAAACAGCGTCTATTGCTTTGACTGCCAGTGCGGCACTGTGCGCTTTCACAGCGCTTTCCTGACCCAAGCCTGGGTAGTTAGTGGCGTCCACCAGTGCGGCACCGCACGCACTCTCGTGCATCTTTATTAATATTATTTCTTTCTCTCTGACACCCCAGTTGCTGTGTCGAGCGCAAGAGGTCTATATGAACTCAAATCCTGTGTCTTGGGATTGAGTTCTGAGACTCCTTGCTTGCGCTCTTGGTGCGGTACCACGGCCCTGTGATGCAACAGGGTTTGCTTCCTCCACACAGGGTGAAGTTAACCTGTGTGTGTATCCACATTGTACCACCATATAGTCCATCATTACTTAGCAGCAGGTTCCATCTCTGCACGGTGGACCACTGGCTGCGAACGCACCTTACTCTATCTATTCTAATTATTTGGTGCGTTCCGCTTGCCCTAACAATGTGAGCAGGTCTCAAATCCATCTGTGACAAGGCAAATCAAAGTGCTGCTGCAGCAAAGCTAGTCCGGTGAAAACCTGAGATGACTTTTGGAAATGTGCTTTGGCACTCTGTACCTTGGCTAGTAGGTCCAGCTAGTAAGGGTATGTTTTTAAAAAACGCTGTACATCCAAGTTCAGAATGTGCGCCATACATGAAACGTGTTTACCAACTTGCCAAGCTTTAAAGCCACCACAAAGTTACACCCATTATCGTACACAACCAGACCTGGTTGGAGGTTCAGTGGGGAGAGCCACTGATCGGTCTGTTCATTTATCACATTCTTTTAAACAGCTCGGCTGCATTGTGAGCTTTATCACCTGAACTGATGATGTTCAGCAGAGTGTGCTGCCGCTTTGCCAAGGTAATGCTGCAGACCTCCAAGCTGGCGAGTGATGGGGAGGCTACTTTTGGTGAGGAGGAGAGACAGGAACTGTAATACGAGGAGACTGATGGAAGTTGGGACCGCTATTTTTGGTGTTGGTGAAATGTGTGATGTCCCTGCCTCTGACTCTGTCCCAGACTCCACCAGGTTCAACCAGCATGCCATAAGGGAAATGTAGCATCCCTGTCCATAAGAACTTTTCCACGTGTCTGTGGTAAAGTAAACCTTCCCTGTGACTGCGTTGGCCAGAGCAAGGCTTATATTGTGCAACATGACTGCTTATGTAATTCGTTGACGGCACTTCGGAAAAAATAGTGTCAGATGAGAATCTATTAAAGGGCGAACTCTTCTTCAGGAAAATGACAGCCGCGATCTCCATCTGCGCACGTGCGGCATCCCGTGGCCATTTTCCTGAAGCCGCGGCCAGCAGAGCGCCGCTTCTGCGCACGCGCGGCCAAAGGAAGATGGCCGCCCCCACCGATCACCAATGAAATAGTGCACATCGCGCTCTTTTAACTCCCCTGTGCAGTGGATTCGGGACCTTGGGCATGCGCAAACCACTACGCCACCCACGGAAAACTGAGAAAGATCTGGGGGAAGACACCACGCCCTTTTGACCAGACCAGCCTGATTGACAGACGAAAACGGCTACTTTGGTAACGTATTTTGGCAGCATAGGTGGGGAATCAGGGTCCACAAAATACACTGTTGTAATGCACAGCTCAGGCCCTATTTAACAGTATTTTTATCTCATACTGAAAAAATGGGGTGACAGGTGCCCTTTAACATAGGGCTGCCACTGCCCAGAGGTCGCAGAAAGACTCAGTTTCCACAATTTGAAATGGCAACATTTTCAGGGCTACCAATCTGGCTATGTGAGTGTTTAGCATTTTGGCCTGTGGGTGGGCTGTTGGATATTTCTGCTTTCTGTTAAATATAAAATAATTCACAAAATACCCATATTACATCATAAACTAGGCAAACTTTTTAAATCTTTATACCAAAAAACAAAGGGTTAAAAACACCCAACGAGTTTGTTAGCCATAAATTTTTTCTCTATTACATTACACAGTTTTAACAAAATTTCAGTATAAAACACAGAGACTGTCTGGCAATAGTGCAGGGATCAACGCCAAGTAACACTACATGTAGTACTGCACCTTTAATCAAAAATAACACGGGGACAGTACAGAGACCTTTCTAATTACCTTTTTACTCTTACACCTGAGATGGAGACAAGGGGGCATCCTCTATGTCTGGAGGAAAGAAGGTCTAAGCATAATCACAGATGTGGATTTTTTTACTGTAAGAGCAGAGAGACTATGGAACTCTCTGCCGTATGATTTTGTAATGAGTGATTCATTGCTAAAATTTAATAGGGGATTGGATGCCTTTTTTGAAAAGCATAATGTTACAGGTTACATGTACTAGATTCCATGATAGGGTGTTGATCCAGGGAACTAGTCTGATTGCCGTATGTGGAGTCGAGAAGGAATTTTTTTCCCCAATGTGGAGATTACTGTTTGCCACATGTTTTTTTTTGCCTTCCTCTGAATCAACATGTTAGGGCATGTTAGGTTAGGCTATGGGTTGAATTAGATGGACTTAAAGTCTTCCTTCAACCTTAATAACTATGTTACTATGTTACTACATAAGCTGCTCAAATAGTGAACTGTTATGAACTGGTGATTAAGAGGCCACACTGATATGACCTGGTGGCTAAAACGCAACATGGGACGAGCTCTGAGGAGGTGGTATCTCTACTGACCGCAGTCCCTAATCCTAACAACAACACTAGTAATAGCCGTGGGATGTTCCTGACTCTCCCTAGACACCTCTTCACAGCCTAAGAACTAACTACCCCTAAAGTAGGAAATAGAAAGCTATCTTGCCTCAGAGAAAACCCCAAAAGGAAAGACAGCCCCCCACAAATATTGACTGTGAGTGGAGAGGGAAATTACGTACACAGAAATGAAATCAGATTTCAGCAAAGGAGGCCAATACTAAACTTGATAGACAGAGAGAAAAGGATACTGTGCGGTCAGTATAAAAAACTACAAAATCCACGCAGAGTTTACAAAAAATGAACTCCACACCGACTCACGGTGTGGAGGGGCAAATCTGCAACCCCAGAGCTTCCAGCTAGCCTGAATATGACATAGTGACAAGCTGGACAAAAAGAGACATATTTGCAGAGCAATAGAGTCCAAAACAAATGGACAAACAAGAACTAGCAAAAACTTATCTTTTGCTGACAAGGACAGGCCATGTGAGAAATCCAAGGAGAGAACCAAATCCAACCAAGAACATTGACAGCTGGCATGAACTAAAGCCCGGAGCAGGTTTAAATAACAAACCCAGGCAAGGCGATCAGTGAAGGCAGCTGCTACAGCTACCTAAAAGAGCAGCAGTTCCACTCGAAACCACCAGAGGGAGCTCAAGGGCAGAACTCACAAAAATACCATTAGCAACCACAGGAGGGAGCTCCAGAACGGAATTCACAACAGTGAACCATACTGGCACTAGAAAAAAATGGCCATACATCTGTCTTCACTGCTGTGCTTGCTAGGCATGCCACTGTGCCATGTTGAATCAGTGGCCTCATCAAAGAACATATTATCTTACAATTCTTCAATCTGATCCTCCTTCTGTGTTGCGATTTTAGGCTGACCTGATGGCCACTGTGCGTCATGATTATTTTCCACCTCTCCAGACATGAATTTAATTTTCCCAACGTTTCTTTGTTCTAGCCATGAGTGCTCAAATGCTTGGGAATCACTGCATTTCACCTCCTCATGACCCTCGTTAATGGTGCACATTGAGAGGTCTGACAAGTTGCAAGAGAATGTCAACAGTAGCTCAGAGTGACCAGCCTTTGGGTCATATGTCTCCCAGGACTCTTGATGGTGTGAGACTGTAGGGTGAGGTTGAGGATTCAGAGGCCCAGCCTCTTAGCTACTGAGACTGGACAGTGTGGAAGACTTTGTGGTGCTGCTTGTCAGCACGCTGGAGCCTTGTCTGCCTTCCAACCCACAACATCCTCGCAATTGTCTGGGTTTTTCAGTGGTGTAGCATGCTGACCATATTTTGACTGGAAGCTAAAATGAGATCTAGCCACTTTCTGAACTGTAACATGGCCTTGTCGGGCACCACTACATCCACATCCATTAATATCACCCTTTCTCATATTAAATGCTTTATGCTTATGAAAAAAAAATTATGGCTTTATTTTTGACAAATACCCTCACAGAGGTGTTATATACAAAGTCAATATATCTAGCAATGTGTGGCAATTTATTTTAAGATATCAACTTTAATACACACAGTAACAGCAGACTCATGAAAATTAGAGATAAATAATGACGTTTGCGTATCTCAGCAGGCTTTGCGCTAGTCACACACCAGCTAGATAAAGAAACGGTATTTATTAAAACAATAGAAAATTATGTTTTTTATGACCTCTTGTAATAACTGCATAGTGTGTTGTGATATCCCCATCATGGCGTCTTTCAGCCTGTGTGATACAGACCCCTTGGGTTAATTTTTGGAAACCCTTGTACATTGTGCAAAGGTCAAATTTCTGTCAAATTTCTACTCTCAATCTCGACATATTCTATTATTAGAATTTGTTTATTGTGTTGCCCATCTCACGGTCTATTTAAGCGTGTATCTGGTAGCCTTATTTTGATTTTTGGGCCTGCACTTGGACATTTTGGAACATGAATGCATTAATATGCTCCTCACAATTCTTCAGGTTTCAGCCTTAAACAGGATAGCAATATGAGTAATGAAACATGCTCTATATATATGCTTCTAGTTTGAAAATTTTTCTCACACATCCTTTAGTAAAGGAAAATTTGACATACCTCTGTTAGCATACGCCATATACTGCTCATATATGCAGCACCCCAGTAGGAGGGCGGAATGCCTGGGTACAAAATCTGTGTTTGACAGTGAAACCACTGGCCCTTCCCCTTAGTTACTTCATTCCCACTCTGCTGTCCAGGAAGGAGGTGCTGATGCCTTCTGTCCACAACCTGCAGTTACACAGACACAACAGTCAGCAACCACATCCAATATGTTGCCCTAGAGCAGCATTCAGTTGTTTCTTGTCTGCATATATGACTGTTCATGAATTATTAGTTAGATAGGGCATACATATTCATTAGTAATTTACAATGTACGATGCTGGACAAAGATCACTGCTGACTTTTATAGGCTCCTAAATGAGACTTCTGTCTCTTTATTAAACTGTCGCTTCCCTTACATTTTCTAAATTTGGATCCTTACAAAAACATGGTGGTGAGGTATATGCCAGTTTCTGTACATTTTAAGCAAGTCTAGGAGACTTGGTAAATATGCTCCACAGACCTATTCAGGCCGCAGCCTTACACATATTGGAATATGGTCATTGCCACGCTTTAGCCTTGCAAAAGATACATTTAGCCTTGTTGGGTAGTTTCCAGAAGATGTGCGTAGGCTTGTGCAGATTGGTCAATTGGACTCCTGTCTCTTTCCCTTGAGAAGGCTGCTTCCAAGTAAAATGAGGCTTGAGCGTGTTCCTGACATGGGTTTCAGGCCTAAGTAGGTGCTGCTGGAGAAAATAGCGCAAATAGGGTCTTATCCACTATACAATCAGTTTAATACAATCAAATTGTACTCACCAGATGGAGCTATAAATTTAGCATATAGGAAATATTCGCTGCAGCAGATCCACAGGTCCAGTAACGGCCACCATATAAATAGAAATTGGGAAAAAAACGTGGACTTATTCTGTGCTGCCGAATAACTGAAGATCCAGGTATATTAAATAAAATGTGGTTTTATTCAGCATGTTTCAAAATACTAAGATGTCTTCATCAGGAAATCCACGTTTTTCTCAATTTCTATTTATTTGGGTTTCTGGCCTGACAGACTGACCACAATACAGGCCCTCACTTTCATACACTATATTCAGAATATAATTCTAATGCTTTTGGTGTCTGGTAAGAATCCAGCTAACTGACATTGATCATACAGCTCCCCCGAAACCTATATTATATTGAATTTACAGCGGCTTCACGTGCTATGACAGTGGTTCCATTGGCATCCGGTAGCAAAAATGAACTGTGAACCGTACAAAATGCAGGTTTCACAGCACCTGGTGGCCCTCTGAGGGCCTCATGATTACATGGCGGTGGACATGGTCGTGGTGGCGGGTAAAGCCCAAAATTCAAATGGGCATGTTTGAAATGGCATTGTAAAGGGATAGGGAATATGTTTTTTACTACCTTGCTATTTGGCATGAGGGAGGTACCTCTCAAATGTAGGAGAGAGAGCTCTCCCAAATGTATGATACAGGGCCACCTAAGGGCCCTTAATAAACTCAGGTTTCACGCCACTTGCTGGCACTTTGCAAATTGAAAGCGAGGGCCACATAATGACATGGCGGTGAACATGGTGGTGGTGGCGGGAAAAGGCCAAAATTCATAATGCCATGTTTGAAATGGCATTGTAAAGAGATGGGGAATATGTACTCCACTATACAATGAAGGAGTGAGAGCCCTCACAAATGTTAAAGGAAAAACTAAAGACAAAATGCTCCATGTGAACATATGCTAAAGAGGAGGCATATATATATATATATATATATATATATATATATATATATATATATATATATATACAACGGGGAAATAGTATTTGATCCCTTGCTGATTTTGTAAGTTTGCCCACTGTCAAAGTCATGACAAAGGGTGGGTTAATTTTAACATTGAGAGATAGAATATAAAAAATAATATCCAGAAAAACACAGTGTATAAATGATCTAAATTTATTTTTATTTTGCAGTGAGAAATAAGTATTTGATCCCTCTGGCAAACAATACTTGGTGGCAAAACCTTTGTTGACAAGCACAGCAGTCAGACGTTTTTGTAGCTGATGATGAGGTTTGCACACATGTCAGGAGGAACAGGCCACTTCATGTCCTTAAAGTGCTTCTTTTTGCACCATTCCTTTGTTGCCTTGGTTGTATATTTTGGGTCATTGTCTGCCTGGAAGACTCAGCCACTAGAGTTGAGCGACTTTTACTTTTTTCGGATCGAGTTTGTCAAAAGTTGGAGCGGATGAAATCGGACGATTATTGCGAAAAGTCGGGGGCCGACTGAAACACGAAACCCAATGCAAGTCAATGGGGAATCAAAGTCGGCAGTGAGTGGAGGACAGGAAAACACCTACAGTGCCCATTGTAATGCCAAAAACATAAATTCTTATTACTGAAGCTTGTCACTCTTAATTTACTTTATAATAATAGTTAGGCATTGAAAATTGGGGGGCTTTTGTCTAAAGTTGTGGGGGGTAGGGCTGGCTCAAGATTTTCGTGGGCCCAGGAAACGCGGAATACGTCATGGCGGTGGAGCAGGGAGAGGTAAATATTTCAACTTTGCAAGTGCTGTGATCCTGAGCAAGCAGGGGGGGCCCACTCTTTGGCATTGGCACTGGCACAGGGCCCCTCAAAGTACGGCGGTGTGTTTGATAGCGGGTGGCGCCTCCCACAGGCAGAGACACTTTTGTGTACTATGAGGGGCCCTGTGCCTGTGACGTCGCCAGCAAGTATGCCCCCCCACCTGATGAAGGAACCTGCACTTTCATCTGCACCTTCCTCTTTGTCCCCGTGTAAGGTGGTATAGTATGCGGGAAGGGAACCTGACTTTCAGCAGGGTCAGATTCTGGCTGTGTAGAGTGCAAGGGGAATGTAGTGGTCTGGGTCAATGTAACAGCAGATTCATGTAGCAGTGTCTGGACAATAGACAGGATGAGGAGGAAACACAGATATGGGCCAAAATAATAAAGTAGGCTAAATGCAGTTCAAAATTGGTAACAGGACTAAACAGGCGGCATTGCTTTGTTCAGTGGAGGACAACTGTAATGAGAGGCTGACACAGTTAGTAGGCCCAAATAAGTAAGTAGGCTAAATGCAGTTCAAAATTGGTAACAGGACTAAACAGGCGGCATTGCTTTGTTCAGCAGAGGACAACTGGAATGTGAGGCTGAAACAGTTAGTAGGCCAAAATAAGTAAGTAGGCTAAATGCAGTTCAAAATTGGTAACAGGACTAAACTGGCGGCATTGCTTTGTTCAGCGGAGGACAACTGTAAGTAGTGGCTGACACAGTTAGTAGGCCCAAATAAGTAAGTAGGCTAAATGCAGTTCAAAATTGGTAACAGGACTAAACTGGCAGCATTGCTTTGTTCAGTGGAGGACAACTGTAATGAGAGGCTGACACAGTTAGTAGGCCCAAATAAGTAAGTAGGCTAAATGTCTGCCAAAAAATTATTCATAAATAAACAGGTGGCATAGCTAGGTACAGGGGTGGGCTCCTCTGCTGAGTAGTAGACAGTGGTAGTAGGCGCAAAGTATTAACTGGTGTAAATGGAGGCCAGGGCCCCAGAATATTTTAACTATCATCTATCATTTCAACAAATTTGTATTGGCAGTGCCATTGAAGGATTTAACAGCACAGACTACACAGTGGTGGAGCAGGGAGTAGTAAGTATTGCAAGTGGTAGAGCACTGTTCGAGCAGGGGGGGACACTCTCGTGGGCGGCGGTACTGGCACAGGGCCCCTCATATTAAGACGGGGTGTCTGACGTTGGTTGTGCACCACCACCATCAGAGACACTTCATTGTACTATGAGGGACCCTGTGCCAGTGCCTTTGCCCAAGAGTGGGTACACCCACCTGTCCAGGCAAACGGCACTCACACGGGTGCTTGCACCAGGTGGTGACCACGGCCCTGTGGGTGGAGTCAGCCCATTTAGGGTGGTATAAAAATGGCCTATGGTGGACATTCAGCAGCTGCAAATGGAGGAATTAGAGCAGTCAGTAAGAGGAGGCCAAAAGCAAGACATTTTTCAGGCAAGCTACGTGTCAGCTGGGGAAGGTGGGGAAAAGTTTTTTGAAATCCATGATTGGTTCATTTTAATGAAGGTTAGATCATCAACATTTCGGGTAGCCAGACGTGTCCTATTTTTGGTCAGTATTGAACCAGCAGCACTGAAGACTTTCTGATAGCACACTAGCAGCAGGGCAAGCGAGCTCCTGTAATGCATATTCTGCCAATTCAGGCTAGGTGTCTATTTTAGATGCCCAGTAATCAAAGGGGAATGACCTGTGAGGGAGAACATCGATAAGGGAGGAAAAGTAGTTTGTAACCATACTGGAGAAATGCTGTCTCCTGTCACTTTGAATCAATGCAGCAGGACCTGTCGTGTCAGCGGTCATTGCAAAATCATTCCACAACTTGGTCATAAAACCCCTCTGTCCAATGCCACTTCGGACTTGTGCACCTCTAACACCTCTGCCATGTTGCTCCCTATGGCTTGTGTGAGAACTATCACCGCCTCTGTGAGCTGGGAATGCCTGAACCAAACGGTCTGCAAGAGTTGCTTGTTTGGTAGCCAAGAATTGCTCAAGGTTCTCATGTGGTATTATATTTTGTAATTTTCCTTTATATCGTGGATAGTGTTGAGCATTCCGATACCGCAAGTATCGGGTATCGGCCGATATTTGCGGTATCGGAATTCCGATACCGAGATCCGATACTTGCCGCATATCGGATACCGGAATCGGAAGTTCCCAGGATTCAAACTGCACAAATTCAGCCAATGAGGAATGATTCCAAGTGTGGGCACATCCTGTTCAGCATGGTGGGCATGTAGCTACTGGCAAGGCTGTGATTGGCTGCTGAAATGATGTCATGATGCACTATGAAAAACGCTGCCGCCCTTTCTGGCTCACTCTGCTGTGAATTCAGTTAGTGACAGGACGCTGTGTTCTGACTGAGGGCCATTTGAGATAGCGATTTGCTTCTTTGTGCTTTTCCCAGGCTAATTTAGCAACCGCTGTGTGTTCACCTTGCTTTTGCCTTGCAGCGCTGTTTTCACAGCCATCTGCAAGGTCTCTGTGTGTGTGTGAGTGCTGCCCACTCTCTAGTCTGTGTGCAGCCATAGCTGGTTGTATTCAGGTCAGGGTGGTTCACTGCCTCATACTGTTCTATCCTTTCCATTGTCCCTTTTTGCAAGTAGTGCAGGATGCTGCACATTTTTTTCAAATAATTCCTATTAGTGACTTTCCACCCGTATCCAGGTAAATTGTGGAAAAACACTACATAGGATAACCTAGAGTAGTTTTTTTGGGCATTGCAGCGCCGTTTACGGCTGTCTGCACGGTCTCCGTGTGAGTGCAGCTCGCCCTGTAGTCTGTGTGCAGCCACAGCCGGTTGTATCCAGCTCAGGGTGGTTCACTGACTCATACAGTTCTATCCATTCCATTGTCCTTTTTTGCAAATAGTGCAGCCTGCTGCACATTTTTTCAAATAATTCCTATTAGTGGCTTTCCACCCGTATCCAGCTAAATTGTGGAAAAACACTACATAGGATAACGTAGAGGAGGTTTTTGGAGCCTTGCAGCGCCATTTACGGCTGTCTGCATGGTCTCCGTGTGAGTGCAGCTCGCCCTGTAGTCTGTGTGCAGCCACAGCCGGTTGTATCCAGCTCAGGGTGGTTCACTGACTCATACAGTTCTATCCATTCCATTGTCCTTTTTTGCAAATAGTGCAGCCCGCTGCACATTTTTTCAAATAATTCCTATTAGTGGCTTTCCACTTGTATCCAGCAAAATTGTGGAAAAACACTACATAGGATAACGTAGAGGAGGTTTTTGGGGCCTTGCAGCGCCGTTTACGGCTGTCTGTACGGTCTCTGTGTGAGTGCAGCTCTCCCTGTTGTCAGTTCATGCCCCAAAAAATAAATAAAGAATAAACTTCACCAAACACACCACTTTACAGTTGTGTAGGCCACATTAGCTCATATTAAAGTCTAGTCCACACTTTAGAAAATTAGTGTTTCTTATACCTGTTAGGAGCTGTTCAGGAATAAGCACACTAAGCTGTTAGTACTTTTTTGCTTATCTTTATCAGTCAACCAAGATGAAGAAGGCAGGGAGTAAGGCACGTGGGCGTGGGCGCGGAGCAGGGAGAGGATGTGGGGATTCTGTGCCTGCTGCGGGCACCAGTGACTCATCATCACCCAGTTTCAGCAGGGAACAGTCCTTCATGTGCAGCTTTGTCGGAGAGCGCCGTACACCGCTGCTGCGTGAAGACCAAATTGAAGCCATTGTCGGATGGATGGCAGCTAATGCATCGACTTCAATTAGTGCCACATCCTCTCAGACACAGAGCACTGGAGAGCACCCATCTGTCTCTTCGCCACCTGCCAAATTGCCCAGGCAGACAGAGAGCCCAGGACAGGAGCCGTCTCTACTTCTGTTCTCTGAATCTCTTGGCTTGGAAACAGGGGGCCAGCCAAGCAGCATTGGAGAAATGGAAGAAGAGGCAGTGTGCAGTGATGCCCAACAGCTTTTTCTCTCTGAGTCTGAAGAGGCGGGTGGGCCAGTGCCTCCGGTCACCACACCGCAGAACGCATCCGCTGATGACACTCAGGTGCCACTTTCTGGTGCGTGCTCTGCTGCTGAGACTACCCAGGAGGAGCAGTTGGTGGCAGAGGGTAGTGTAGATGATGAGGTCCTTGACCCATCGTGGCGTGAGGGACAAGAAGTTGGTGGGAGCAGCTCTGAGGAAGAGATTCCCCGAATGGGCCAAAGAGGGAGAGGGAGGGGGAAGACTGCGGATCCTGTAGCCTCCACTTTGGCACCCGTTAGGAGCGTGTCTCTTCCAAAAGCCAAAAAGGGCGCTCCCAAGACTTGCAGTGCCTGGTCCTTTTTTGACACAGTTGCAGATGACATTTGCTATGTCAAATGCAAGGTGTGTCATCACAAAGTCAAAAGAGGGAGAAATGTAAGCAACCTCAAAACCTCCAACATGTGGAAACATGTGTGGACCAGGCACGCGGCGGAGTTACAGAAACACACTGAAAAGCTAGGCCAACCAACAGCGGCAGCTACCACCTCTTCAGCTCGTGTTGCCTCTTCCTCCAGCTCACACACAGCTGGTTCAGCTTCCTCTCAGGATCGCCATGGAAGAACCTCTGGCACTGTTGTCCAGAGACCCACTGTAATTCCACCCGCAGCACCACGTTCCCAGTTATCCTCACACTCCCAGCCCAGTCTACAGCAATCGGTAGTACAGGCATGGGAGAAAAGGCGGCCTTTCTCGGCAAACCACCCACGAGCACAGGCTCTGACTGCAGGCATTGCCAAACTTCTGTCACTGGAAATGCTGTCATTCAGGCTGGTGGAGACTGACAGCTTCCGTGACTTGATGTCATTGGCAGTCCCACAGTACAATGTGCCTAGCCGCTTTTATTTCAGCAGGCAAGCCGTCCCTGCCCTGCACAAGCATGTGGAGGGACACATAAAACACGCGCTACTGAACGCCATCAGTAGCAAGGTCCACCTCACCATCGATGCGTGGACCAGTCAACATGGACAGGGGCGATACCTTTCCCTCACTGCCCATTGGGTTAATGTTGTTGAGACGGGTACAGATCGTGCGAGTGGCGCAGGACGTGTCTTGCCCACTCCAAGGATTGCAGGAATCCAGTCTGTATGCATTGACTCCTCCTCTTACACAAGTTCCTCAGAATCATCGCTGCAGGAGCCGTCACAGTCCACCTCCACATGGACCCGTGAACGTTTACCTGTTACGACCGACATGAGCACAGCCGTGGCCAAACCTCAAAAGGCCGTCTTGAAATTAATTTCTTTGGGGAATCGAAGCCACACAGCGCAGGAGCTCTGGAATGCCATCAAGCAGGAGAGTGATGTGTGGTTTGTGGCAGCGAATCTCCAGCCAGGCATGGTAGTGTGTGATAATGGCCGAAATCTGGTGGCAGCTCTGGGCCTCGGCAACCTCACTCACATCCCATGTCTGGCACATGTGCTCAACTTGGTCGTGCAGAGTTTTTGAGGGACTATCCAGATCTTGATGCACTGCTGCACAAGGTCCGCCTAGAGTGTGCTCACTTGCGGCGTTCCAGCACGGCAAAATTGTGCATTGCGGCTCTGCAGCGCCGATTCCGCCTTCTGGAACATCGCATCATATGTGACCTACCTACCAGGTGGAATTCCACGTTACATATGTTGGAGCGGTTGTGTGAGCAGCAGCAAGCAGTAATGGAGTACCAGCTGCATCAGGCGCAAAGAAGTCGCACTCCGCGCCGTTCAGACTTCACAACCACAGAGTGGGCCACTATGAAGGACGTCTGCCAGGTTTTGCGTCCCTTCGATTATTCCACGCGGATGGCGAGTGCAGATGATGCACTAGTCAGCATGACTGTCCCCCTTATCTGCCTGCTTGAAAAATCACTGCAAGCGCTAAGGGATGATGTTGTGGAAGAGGTGTAGGATGAGGATTCACCATTTCCATCATCTTCTGGACAGTCAGCGCCACGTGGTTCCTCACAAACGCGTAGGCAGGGGACACTTTGTGAGGAGGATGAGGAGGAGTCAATGGAGGAGGAAGACATCCGTCCAGAGGAGGGAGTTACACAATTGTCCAGTAGTCAGTGTGTACAGCGAGGGTGGGGTGATGACGAGCGGGCAGAAATCACACCTCAAGCAGGGGACAGCGTTTCTTGGCCAGTTGGCAGTCTGCAGCACATGGTTGATTACATGCTGCAGTGCCTGAGAAACGACCGCCGCATCGCCCACTTTCTCAACATGTCTGATTATTGGGTGTTCACCCTCCTCGATCCTCGCTACCGGGACAACGTACAAAGCCTCATCACACCGTTGAACCGGGAGCATAAAATGCGGGAGTACCAAGACACACTGGTGAATTCCATCATATTCTCCAGTCCAACTGAGAGAAGTGCTGCTAGTGCTTTACAAAGCAGCTCAGTGCGTCCAGGCAGTGGAGGAGGCTCTGCACAAAGAGGGAGCAGAAGCAGTGTCTCTGCCCAAGGCAAGACCAGTATGGCCCAACTGTGGCACAGTTTTGTGTGCCCGCCACAAATGTCTACACCATCACAGACGGCTCCAGTCAGCAGGAGGCAACAGTTCCGTCAGATGGTGACAGACTACATGTCTTGCCCTCTTGCTGTACTCCCAGACGGCTCTTCCCCTTTCAGGTTTTGGGTCTCTAAGCTGGATACATGGCCAGAGCTAAGCCAGTATGCATTGGAGGTGCTGGCTTGCCCTGCGGCTAGTGTATTATCGGAACGCATCTTTAGTGCTGCAGGTGGTGTACCAACTGACCGTCGCATGCGACTATCCTCCAATAACGTTGACCGGCTTACTTTCCTGAAAATGAACCAGGCCTGGATCTCGCAGGAATTTGCCACTCCTCTTCCTGATTAAATAATTGGGTGACTGTCTACAGTATCCAGGTCTCCTGTTGTGTTCATCTTTCTACCACCTGAACTGTAATTCCTGGGCTCCAACACCGCCAGTTGAGGCTCAGAAGTGCCGTCTACAAAGTCAAAACATACGACCCAGTGTTATTGGGTGTCAGTAATGTCAGCTGATCCCCAGCTGCGTAGCCGGCAATGTGTCCTGCGACCGCCACGCTGACACAACAACTGAAATGTAAGGGAAACTGTCCCCCCCCAGGCGTTTGTTACTGAAATAGCCACCTTGTGCAGCAGTAATGCTGCACAAGGAAAAGGTAGCTATTTTTGTTTAGCTCCTTGCACACGCAGAACTTAACACTTTTAAAGTGTGTCCACTGATACCGTAAAACCATCCCAGAGGTGGGACTTTCCTTTGTAATGTGATGCAGCACACCCGTCATTCCTACCCCCTTGGCGACATGCGCCGCCTCCTCCGCGTTGTTTGATTCTGTCCCGGAGCCTGGGCTGTTATGCTATCCCTTGGCCAGGCACACTTAGCGCTGCCCGACTTCTGACATAATTTGGTGTCAGGCTGGCTGCGCCTGTGCAGCCGCGCTGGACGAGATCCTGCCTCGCAGTGTCATCTGATTTAATCACACTGCGGGCCTGGGATCCATGGGCATGCGCAGTGCATATCTTCACCTCCGCCTCTCACTCTTCTCCCTCCACCTTCTTCAGACTGTGCGCCGTCAGCTGATCCCTAATAGCATGCCACAGCGGTGACACCGCACAGTCTGAAGAAGCCGGAGGGAGGGGAGTGAGAGGCGAGGATATGCACTGTGCATGGCCATGGATCCCAGGCCCGCGGTGGGATTACATTAGACGACACTGCGAGGCGGGATCTCGGCCAGCGCGGCCGCACAGGCGCAGCCAGCCTGACACCAAATGTGTTGTGAATTCCGCTCTTGGGCTCCCTCCGGTGGTTATAAGTAGCATTTTTGTGAATTCTGCTCTTGGGCTCCCTCCTGTGGTTTTGAGTGGTATGGCTGCTTCTTGGATTTAGCATCAGCAGCTGTTCTCACTGATCGTCTTTCTGGCTCGGCTATATTAGTCTGGCCTTATCCCTAATTCAATGCCAGTTGTCAATTGTTGAGCCTGGAGTCATGGCTCTCTGAGGATTTCCCTGCCACTCTGACCATTTCAGCTAAGCTAAGTCCTTGCTTGTCTTTTTGCAGTTCACTTGTTGTGGACTTTGTTGTTTGGCATTTTCTATGTTTTGCTCATTTGTCCAGCTTATCAATATGGATCTATTTAGCTAAGCTGGAAGCTCTGGGCAGCAGAGTTTGCCCTCCACACCTTTAGTCAGGTGTGGAGATTTTTGCATTTCTCTGCGGTGGACTTTTTCTAGTTTTTATTACTGACCGCACAGTTTTCTGTTCTGTACTAATTCTGTCTAGCTAGTAGTGGCCTCCTTTGCTAAATCTTGTTTCATACTACGTATGTCATTTCCTTCTCCTCTCACAGTCATTATTTGTGGGGGGCTGTCCTATCCTTTGGGGATTTTCTCTGAGGCAAGATAGCTTTCCTGTTTCTACCTTTAGGGGTAGCTAGATCTCCGGCTGTGACGAGATGTCCAGGGAGTGACAGGAACATTCCACGGCTACTGCTAGTGTTTGTGTTAAGATTAGGAACTGCGGTCAGTATAGTTACCACCTGCTCAGAGCTAGTCGCATGTCGCTCCTTAATCACCAGACCATAACTGTACAACTGGCCAAAAATGAGCTGAATGCATCTCAAAAGAAGGAAAAGAAAAAGAGTTCTGAGCCATTTTTTTTTCTTTAGTCTGTTTTGTCTTTTTCCTTCCTCTTAATCTCTGGGTGATTCAGGATTTGGATGCGGGCATGGATGTTCAGGGGCTGTTTTCTCGTGTGGATCAGCTTGCTGCAAGAGTACAGAGTATTCAAGATTATGTTGTTCAGACTCCGGCCTTAGAGCCTAGAATTCCTACTCCGGATTTGTTTTACGGGGATAGAACTAAGTTTTTGAACTTTAAAAATAACTGCAAATTGTTTTTTGCTCTGAAACCCCGTTCCTCTGGTGACCCCATTCAGCAAGTAAAAATAGTAAATTCTCTGCTGCGTGGTGACCCTCAGGACTGGGCATTCTCCCTTGAGTCAGGGGATCCAGCATTGCTTAATGTAGATGCATTTTTTCAATCGCTCGGATTATTGTATGACGAATAGTGTTGAGCATTCCGATACCGCAAGTATCGGGTATCGGCCGATACTTGCGGGTATCGGAATTCCGATACCGAGATCCGATACTTTTGTGGTATCGGGTATCGGTATCGAAACAACATTAATGTGTAAAAGAAAGAATTAAAATAAAAAATATTGCTATACTCACCTCTCCGACGCAGCCTGGACCTCACCGAGGGGACCGGCAGCGTTCTTTGCTTAAAATGCGCGCGTTTACTTCCTTCCGTGACGTTACGGCTTGTGATTGGTCGCGTGCCGCCCATGTGGCCGCGACGCGACCAATCACAGCAAGCCGTGACGTAATTTTCAGGTCCTCAATGCCTAATTCTAGGCATTCAGGATTTTAAAATTACGTCACGGCTTGTGATTGGTTGCGTGCCGCCCATGTGACCGCGACGCGACCAATCACAGCAAGCCGTGACGTAATTTTCAGGTCCTGAATGCAGAATTAGGCATTCAGGACCTGAAATTACGTCACGGCTTGCTGTGATTGGTCGCGTCGCGGACACATGGGTGGCACGCAACCAATCACAAGCCGTGACGTAATTTTAAAATGCGCGCGTTTCCTGCCTCCCGTGACGTCATGGCTTGTGATTGGTCGCGTCGCCCATGTGACCGCGACGCGACCAATCACAAGCCGGAACGTAATTTTAAAATCCTGAATGCATTAGGCATTGAGGACCTGAAAATTACGTCACGGCTTGCTGTGATTGGTCGCGTCGCGGTCACATGGGCGGCACGCGACCAATCACAAGCCGTGACGTCACAGAAGGAAGTAAACGCGCGCATTTTAAGCAAAGAACGCTGCCGGTTCCCTCGGTGAGGTCCAGGCTGCATCGGAGAGGTGAGTATAGCAATATTTTTTATTTTAATTCTTTCTTTTACACATTAATATGGATCCCAGGGCCTGAAGGAGAGTTTCCTCTCCTTCAGACCCTGGGAACCATCAGGGATACCGTCCGATACTTGAGTCCCATTGACTTGTATTGGTATCGGGTATCGGTATCGGATTAGATCCGATACTTTGCCGGTATCGGCCGATACTTTCCGATACCGATACTTTCAAGTATCGGACGGTATCGCTCAACACTAATGACGAACCTAACTCTGTAGAGCATACTGAGAAAACACTGTTGGCCCTGTGTCAGGGTCAGGAAGCGACAGAATTATACTGCCAGAAATTTAGAAAATGGTCTGTACTTACTAAATGGAATGAGGGCGCTATGGCAGCAATTTTCAGAAAGGGTCTTTCTGAAGTCCTTAAAGATGTTATGGTGGGGTTCCCCACGCCTGTTGGTTTGAGCGAGTCTATGTCTCTAGCCATTCAGATTGATTGGCGCCTGCGCGAACGCAAAGTGGTGCACCATATGGCAGCGTCCTCGGAGCAGAGTCTTGAGCCTATGCAATGTGATAGGATTTTGACTAGAGCGGAACAGAGGGGATACAGACGTCAGAATGGGCTGTGTTTTTACTGTGGGGATTCTGCTCATGCTATTTCTGATTGCCCTAAGCGTATTAAGAGGGTCGCTAGATCTGTTACCATTAGTACTGTGCAGCCTAAGTTTCTCCTGTCTGTGACCCTGATTTGCTCACTGTCATCTTTTTCTGTCATGGCATTTGTGGATTCGGGCGCTGCTCTGAACTTAATGGACTTAGAATTCGCCAGGCGCTGTGGTTTTTCTTTGCAGCCTTTGCAGAGTCCCATACCCTTAAGGGGTATTGATGCTACACCATTGGTCAAGAATAAACCTCAGTATTGGACTCAGCTGACTATGTGCATGGCTCCAGCACATCAGGAAGATTGTCGTTTTCTGGTGTTGCATAATTTACATGATGTTGTTTTACTGGGTTTTCCATGGTTACAAGTACACAATCCAGTGCTGGATTGGAAATCAATGTCTGTGACTAGTTGGGGTTGTCAAGGGGTACATAGTGACGTTCCTTTAATGTCAATTTCCTCTTCCCCCTCTTCTGATGTTCCTGAATTTTTGTCAGATTTCCAGGATGTATTCGATGAGCCCAAGTCCAGTTCCCTTCCTCCACATAGGGACTGTGATTGTGCTATTGACTTGATTCCTGGCTGTAAGTTCCCTAAGGGCCGACTTTTCAATCTGTCTGTGCCAGAGCATGCCGCTATGCGGAGCTATGTCAAGGAGTCTTTAGAGAAGGGGCATATTCGGCCATCTTCGTCACCATTGGGAGCGGGATTCTTTTTTGTTGCCAAGAAGGATGGCTCCTTGAGACCCTGTATTGATTATCGCCTTCTTAATAAGATCACGGTCAAATTCCAATACCCTTTACCTTTGCTCTCTGATTTGTTTGCTCGGATTAAGGGGGCTAGTTGGTTTACCAAGATTGATCTTCGAGGGGCATATAATCTTGTTCGTATTAAACAGGGTGACGAATGGAAAACTGCATTTAATATGCCCGAAGGCCATTTTGAATACCTGGTGATGCCTTTCGGGCTTTCTAATGCTCCTTCTGTATTTCAGTCCTTTATGCATGATATTTTCCGCAATTATCTTGACAAATTCTTGCTTGTGTATTTGGATGATATTTTGATTTTTTCCAATGATTGGGAGTCTCATGTGAAGCAGGTCAGGATGGTATTCCAGATCCTTCGTGATAATGCTCTATTTGTGAAGGGGTCTAAGTGCCTATTTGGAGTTCAGAAGGTCTCTTTTTTGGGGTTTATTTTTTCTCCTTCGTCTATAGAAATGGATCCTGTTAAGGTCCAAGCCATTCATGACTGGATTCAACCCACATCTGTGAAGAGCCTTCAGAAATTTTTGGGCTTTGCTAATTTTTATCGCCGTTTCATTGCCAACTTCTCTAGTGTGGTTAAACCCCTGACCGATTTGACGAAGAAAGACGCTGATGTGACTAATTGGTCCTCTGAGGCTGTTGAGGCCTTTCAGGAGCTTAAACGCCGATTTACTTCTGCCCCTGTCTTGCGTCAGCCGGATGTTTCTCTTCCTTTTCAGGTTGAGGTTGACGCTTCTGAGATTGGGGCAGGGGCCGTTTTGTCACAGAGGAATTCTGATGGTTCCTTGATGAAGCCATGTGCCTTCTTTTCCCGAAAGTTTTCGCCTGCGGAACGCAATTATGATGTCGGCAATCGGGAGTTGTTGGCTATGAAGTGGGCATTTGAGGAGTGGCGACATTGGCTTGAGGGAGCCAAGCACCACATTGTGGTCTTGACCGATCATAAGAATCTGATTTACCTCGAGTCAGCCAAGCGGCTGAACCCTAGACAGGCTCGGTGGTCCCTGTTTTTCTCCCGTTTTGATTTTGTGGTCTCATTTCTTCCAGGATATAAGAATGTTAAGGCGGATGCCCTCTCTAGGAGTTTTTTGCCTGATTCTCCTGGAGTCCTTGAGCCGGTTGGCATTCTTAGGGAAGGGGTGATTCTGTCTGCCATCTCCCCTGATTTGTGGCGGGCGCTTCAGGAATTTCAGGCTGATAAACCTGACCTCTGTCCTGTGGGGAAGCTGTTTGTTCCTGATAGATGGACAAGTAAGGTAATTTCTGAGGTCCATTGTTCTGTGTTGGCCGGTCATCCTGGGATTTTTGGTACCAGAGATTTGGTTGCTAGGTCCTTTTGGTGGCCTTCCTCGTCGCGGGATGTGCGTTCTTTTGTGCAGTCCTGTGGGACTTGTGCCCGGGCTAAGCCTTGCTGTTCCCACGCTAGTGGGTTGCTTTTGCCTTTGCCTGTCCTGGAGAGGCCTTGGACGCATATTTCCATGGATTTTATTTCGGATCTTCCTGTGTCCCAGAGGATGTCTGTTATCTGGGTGGTTTGTGACCGGTTCTCTAAAATGGTCCATTTGGTACCTTTGCCTAAATTGCCTTCCTCCTCTGATTTGGTTCCATTATTTTTTCAGCATGTGGTTCGTTTGCATGGCATTCCAGAGAATATTGTGTCTGACAGAGGTTCCCAGTTTGTTTCCAGGTTTTGGCGGGCCTTTTGTGATAAGATGGGCATTAATTTGTCTTTTTCTTCGGCGTTCCATCCTCAGACAAATGGCCAAACTGAGCGAACTAATCAAACCTTGGAAACCTATTTGAGATGCTTTGTGTCTGCTGATCAGGATGATTGGGTGGCTTTCTTGCCGTTGGCCGAGTTTGCCCTTAATAATCGGGCTAGTTCGGCTACTTTGGTTTCGCCTTTCTTTTGTAATTTTGGTTTCCATCCTCGTTTTTCTTCAGGGCAGGTTGAGCCTTCTGATTGTCCTGTTGTGGATTCTGTGATGGACAGGTTGCAGCAGATTTGGACTCATGTGGTAGACAATTTGACATTGTCCCAGGAAAAGGCTCAGCGCTTTGCTAACCGCCGTCGGTGTGTTGGTCCTCGGCTTCGTGTGGGGGATTTGGTCTGGTTATCCTCTCGTCATGTTCCGATGAAGGTTTCTTCCCCTAAGTTTAAGCCTCGGTTTATTGGTCCTTATAAGATTTCTGAGATTATCAATCCAGTGTCTTTTCGTTTGGCCCTTCCAACCTCTTTTGCCATCCACAATGTTTTCCATAGATCTTTGTTGCGGAGATATGTGGTACCCCTTGTTCCATCTGTTGATCCTCCTGCCCGGTGTTGGTTGAGGGGGAGATGGAATATGTGGTTGAGAAAATTTTGGATTCTCGTTTTTCGAGGCGGAGGCTTCAGTATCTTGTCAAGTGGAAGGGTTATGGCCAGGAGGATAATTCTTGGGTGGTTGCCTCCGATGTCCATGCCGCCGATTTGGTTCGTGCTTTCCATTTGGCTCGTCCTGATCGGCCTGGGGGCTCTGGTGAGGGTTCGGTGACCCCTCCTCAAAGGGGGAGGGGTACTGTTGTGAATTCCACTCTTGGGCTCCCTCCGGTGGTTATAGGTAGCATTTTTGTGAATTCTGCTCTTGGGCTCCCTCCTGTGGTTTTGAGTGGTATGGCTGCTTCTTGGAGTTAGCATCAGCAGCTGTTCTCACTGATCATCTTTCTGGCTCGGCTATATTAGTCTGGCCTTATCCCTAATTCAATGCCCGTTGTCAATTGTTGAGCCTGGAGTCATGGCTCTCTGAGGATTTCCCTGCCACTCTGACCATTTCAGCTAAGCTAAGTCCTTGCTTGTCTTTTTGCAGTTCACTTGTTGTGGACTTTGTTGTTTGGCATTTTCTATGTTTTGCTCATTTGTCCAGCTTATCAGTATGGATCTATTTAGCTAAGCTGGAAGCTCTGGGCAGCAGAGTTTGCCCTCCACACCTTTAGTCAGGTGTGGAGATTTTTGCATTTCTCTGCGGTGGACTTTTTCTAGTTTTTATTACTGACCGCACAGTTTTCTGTTTTTTACTAATTCTGTCTAGCTAGTAGTGGCCTCCTTTGCTAAATCTTGTTTCATACTACGTATGTCATTTCCTTCTCCTCTCACAGTCATTATTTGTGGGGGGCTGTCCTATCCTTTGGGGATTTTCTCTGAGGCAAGATAGCTTTCCTGTTTCTACCTTTAGGGGTAGCTAGATCTCTGGCTGTGACGAGATGTCCAGGGAGTGACAGGAACATTCCACGGCTATTGCTAGTGTTTGTGTTAAGATTAGGAACTGCGGTCAGTATAGTTACCACCTGCTCAGAGCTAGTCGCATGTCGCTCCTTAATCACCAGACCATAACACAAATGATGTCAGAAGATGGGCAGCGCTAAGTGTGCCTGGCCAAGGGATAACATAACAGCGCAGGCTCCGGGACAGAATCAAACAACGCTGAGGAGGCGGTGCACGGCGCCAAGGGTGTAGGAATGACGGCTGGGCTGCGTCACATTACAAAGGAAAATCCCACCTCTGGGACGGTTTAACGGTGTGAGGGGACACATTTCATAAGTGTCTAGTTCAGACTTTGAAAGGAGCATAATTAAAAGAGCCACCTTTTCCTTTTGCATCATTAGTGCTGTACAAGATGGCTCTTTCAGCAACAAACGCCTGGGGTGGGGGTTAAAGGTTCCCTTTCAACTTGCTCCAGTGCAGGCTTCGGTCTACACTATGCTCCTCCTGCTGACCCCAGGCTCTAACACCGCCAGTTGGCGCCCGGAAGTGCTAGCTGCACAGAGAAAAACACCAGCCAATGTGTCAGTGGGGTTCAGCAACGCCAGCTGTTCCCCTGCTGTGTAGCCGGCATCGTGTCCTGCAAACGCCACGCAGACACAACAGACCTAAAACTGCCTCCATTGCAGGCTTCGGCCTACACCCTGCTCCCTCTCCTCCTGCTGTCCCTGGGCTCTAACACCGCCAGTTGGTGCCTGGAAGTGCTGGATGCACAGTTAACACTTGCTGCAGTGTTATTGGGGTTCAGTAACGTCAGCTGCTCCCCTGCTGTGTGTGCTGCAATACCTCCTATCTGCTCCTCCTGCTGTCCCTGGGCTCTAACACCGCTAGTTGGTGCCTGGATGTGCTGTCCGCACAGTCAACAGTCGCTCCTCTGTTATTGGGGTTCAGTAACGTCAGCTGCTCCCTTGCTGTGTGTGCTGCAATACCTCCTATCTGCTCCTCCTGCTGACCCTGGGCTCTAACACCGCTAGTTGGCACCCGGAAGTGCTAGCTGCACAGAGCAAAACACCCGCCACTCTGTCAGTGGGGTTCTAAAGAAGACAAAGAAAAAAGAGGCAACACCAATTGGGGAACATCCTAAATGTAAATATCAAATTTTAAAGATCAAAAAGTAGAAAAATATATATTTTATTTGAGTCCAGAACACACAAAACTTGAATAAAACCATTTAAAAACAGTATAACAACATACCCCAATGAGAGGTAAAGCCCCCCTGGACCCACACATGCACAGTTGGTGGTAATACCGTATCAACAAGATGGTATTGGATAACAAGGCTATATAGATGCTGAAAAACAAGCCACATATAATGAGCTTTAAAACAACTACAATTGAGGGCACATGCTAACTATATATATAAATCAATGCTAACCGTGGGTGCACAGTATACCTGTATCATAGTAACATGGCTAAATATGAGTCGTATACCAAGTCTGTAAATATAAAGATACCAACATACAGGATAAGTGCACTAATACAGAGCAACAGCAAATCCTAGTAAAATACTAGACAAAAGGAAGACCAGCCGGATTTTCCTCCCTATAGTAACCATATAGTAGCATGCCCAAAATAAATCATAATAAATGCAGTAGAAAAGCTCAAAGGAGAGATAAACCTATCAGCCCCATGGACAAATTACCCATGTAAGGAGAGATCGCCTGAGGAGCCTGTCCCAAAACTGTGTATGTGTGGAAGGAGAAAAAGGGGACCAGGGGGGGTCAAAGACCCAACGTGTGTCGCCACAGGAGTGGCTTCATGAGGGGTGAAAGTAGAGGACTCAAACGGTGCTTTATATACAGACTACAGAAGTAGCCAAAGTGCAAACAGCTGGAGAAGCACATGGCATGCATATACACAAGAGACGCCATACCTGGAGGAAGCCTGGGAGCAAAGACGCCGGGTATACCAAAATGGACGGCGCTAACTGAATGCGCATGCCCAAACAGCGAGGACCCGGAAGTAGAAGAAATATCACCGGGTAACATGCATTAGCTTCTTAACACTTAGATGCCGGGTATGCTAATATGGACGGCGCAAGTAAATGTGCGCACGCGCGAACGGCGGAACCCATGAAAAGGAAAAGAAAAAATACAAACAGGTAGTGAGCAGTAGCGCTTTAACCTATAAGCGCAGGGTATGCCAAGATGGCGCAGATTAGGGTACGCACGCGCGAGCCCAGGACTGGGACCTTTACAGGCAGATGATATGCACTAATGCTGATTAAAGAGCCACAGCGAGGACCCGGAAGTGGAAAAAATGTAACCGGGTAACACACATTAGCTTCTTTACACATAGACGCTGGGTGTGCCAATATGGACGGTGCAAATAGAAGTGCGCACGCGCAAACGGCGATACTCATAAAATAGTAAGCAATGGCGTTTAAAGATATAAGCGTGAGGTATACCAAGATGGTGCAGATTAAAATATGCACGCGCACGAGCCCAAGACTGAAACCTTTGCGGGCAGATAATGTGCCCTGGCCCCTAATGCTAATAAGAGGTCCACGCCAACGCAATGAAATCCCATCAGGTGCTGACCAAATAATATAATATCAATACACACACGCCTAAACAGCAATAACGGTAGATAACAGAATAAAGTCAAATACAAACAGGCTTCATTATACTCGTACCTACTGCACCTACTGCCGGGGGAAACATGGATAAATTTTACCCTCTGAAAAATATGCTGGTAATACCCATGGTGCCCAGGTTCTGGTGCCCATACCCAACCCACAATACAGGCCTCAACTAAAGTGATGATAAACAATGAAAGAAACATTTAATATGTAATATTTAGTACTCAGTAAATTTATTGAGGATAGCTTTAAACAATTACGCCATAAATTACATAACTAAGTGCCTCAAGAATGTACTAAAAGGGCACAAAAAATGTCATAACAAAGGAGGGATAAGGCTACATACACATTGGCCCAGAGAAAAGAGCCTGACTGAAAGAAATGTGTATAATGTGTGCAAAAGAAATGTATGATACAGCACACCCCATAGGAACAATCCGGCTGGTCATACATAAAAGAAATTTCAATAACAAATCAGCAAAATCGTCACATGAATGGATATATATGGTCCCAATAACAGATTCAATAATCATGTATTAAATTAGCCCACTTCGGACAGAAACTAATAAATATTATGTGCCAAACGCTGTTTAAGCAACACGTCCTTAGGGATAAGTAAAGCTGATAATGCCTGAAAAGAAAAAAAAAACACACACAACACACTATAATTGCTTATAATATCCAGTAAAGAGAAATTCCTCGTTGAGGCCTTTAGGTGAGAGACTTTGTAGGGTAAAGATCCACTTGGTTTCACAACGGAGCAGGCGATTATGTATATCACCCCCCCTAATGTTCTTCTTAACAGATTCAAGTCCCATGACCCTAAAACTGGAGGGTCTACCACGATGTTGATCCAAAAAATGTTGGGCGACTGATGTTAAAGGCTTGTTTTTCTCTTTATCCCTCCGGGCTGTCGAGATATTTGAAAGATGTTGCTGTGTCCTTCTCCTTATCTCCTGTGTCGTCTGGCCGACATAAACCATTGGGCAATCACACAGGATGGCGTAAACCACATTTCGCGATCTACAATTAAAAAATTCCCTCGAGCGGATCTGAAATGAGAGAGTTGAAATAGAACATCCATCCTGACCGATCATATACTGGCAAACATTACAGTTACCACACGGATATGATCCAAAAGTCCTACTGCCACAATTAAGTCTCACTGTTGGGCACTGGTAGTGACTATGGCATAAATTATCTCTCAGATTTTTGGCCCTTCTGGCAACCAAACAAGGGGAATGTGAGACAAATGGAATAGTCCTCTTGTCACTCATGAGAATGCCCCAATTTTGATCCAAACTTCCCCGAATATCTGACCACTGATTGTTGAAGGTAGTGATCAGTGAAATCGGGAGGGAGCCTTCACGTACCTTTTTTAGTGAAAAGATCCCTCCTATTCTGTTTCCGTGCATTCTGAAAAGCTGCTGAAATAGCCCTCCGGGGGTAACCCCTCTTCTTGAACCGATCCGAGAGGTCCTTGGACTGTCGCATGAAATCACTATCCTTGCTACAATTTCTTCTGACCCAAAGAAATTGGCCCTTCGGTATGCCTTTTTTGAGATGATTAGGATGGAAGCTGGTAAAGTGGAGGAGACTATTCGTCGCCGTGCCCTTACGAAACAGAGTACAGACGATGCCCGCCTGTTCAATGGACAATCTGAGATCCAAGAACTCAATTGAAGAATCTGAAATTATAGACGTCAGTTTAATGTTGAGTAAATTACAATTCAGGTCTTCAATAAACTGATGACAGTTCTCCAAAGAGCCCTTCCAGAGTAAAAATACATCGTCGATATATCTGTGCCAGGTCAAAACATTTGACTTGAAGGCAGAATGGTTATAGACGATAGTCTCCTCCCACCATCCAAGAAAAAGGTTGGCATATGAGGGCGCGCAACGCGCCCCCATAGCCGTACCAGAAATCTGGCGGTAAAAATTTCTGTCGAAGACAAAGTAATTTTTGACCAGTATAAAATACAACAGCTTTAAAAGGAAGGTATCAAATGACGGAGACTCATCCGAAAATTTGTCAAAGAAATAATTGACAGCCTGCATACCTGTTTGATGGGAAATGCTTGTGTACAAGGATTCGACATCCATGCAAACAAGAAAAGATCCTTCTGGAATTTCCAATTCCTCCACAAGCTGCATGAAATGAGATGAGTCTCTGGTGAAAGATTTAAGAGAGGTCACCAATGGCTGCAAAAAGTGATCTACATAAATGTATGGACGTTCGAATATGCTGCCAATACCGGAGACTATAGGTCTGCCAGGTGGTTCAGTCATAGACTTGTGCACTTTGGGGAGTGCATAGAAAGTGGGAACCACCGGAGTAGGGGTGGTTAGAAAGGTACCTTCTTTTTTTGTGATGACATTATCATGTAAAGCTGTCTGGATCAAATGATCCAATTGTCCCTTGAAAAACGTGGTGGGATCCGAGGGTAGTACTGTATAACAAAGACCTTTATTAAGTTGGTGACTAATTTCTTTACAGTACTGCTCATGTGGCCATAGCACAACATTCCCCCCCTTATCAGCTTCACGTATGACGAATGCCCCATTGATTTTTAAATTATGTAATGCCTCTCTTTCCTCCTTACCCAGATTATTGCCCCTGAGACGATCCAACTTGAGTTTCTCAATATCGTTACAGACCTTGTCGAAAAAGATCTGTACCACAGGAAATAAGGAGAAGGATGGGGTAGCTTGAGATGGAAGTCGCCTGGTGAATCTGCCGCTGCTACCTTGTGGCTCATTTTCTTCCAGCAGATCCAAAAGATCACAAAAAGTTTGTTTCTCATTATCCGGAAGAGTATCTATGAGAGATGGTTGATGGTAAAAAAGTTTAAAAGTAAGCTGGCGGCAAAACAGATAAAGGTCCTTAATCAATATGAATTTATTAAGAGGATTCATTGGGGAAAAGGATAGACCTCTAGAAAGAACAGACTGCTCAGGAACCGATAAAACATGTAAAGAGAGGTTAATAATTTGTAAATTACCTTCCATACTCTTACCATCAAGAGCATTACTTAGCGCTTTCTGTTGTTGGACCTGGTTTCCCTCCTGTATGTTGGAGACCAATTCCTGTAGACTCTGCCCTTCTTTCAGTACTGTGTGATGTTTTCTGTGACCCCTCCGCTGGCGCCTTCTGTTTCGCTGGGGTCTGAAGATTAAAAATCACTGGACGCAGTTTCTTCTCTAGGCGCAGTGGTCCATATGTCACCAGAATTCTCAAAAAAAGGTCGTCGATTACCGTGGTGTACCCACTTATAGGCTCTGCCACTCTGAAAGTCCGATTTATCCCTGTGAAATTTATTCCTCTTACGGTAAATTATATCCTTTTCAAAAGTGTCAATAATAGTTTTTAGTTTAAGCTGGAAAGGGGTAACCAAGGTGTCTTTATCAAAATCATTGAGTTTAGTTTCAAGAATCTTAATCTCATCTTTAGTTTTACTCAGCAGGGCCTGATCATGCTCAATCAGCATGTCAATCAAAATGGTGGAGCATTTAGCAAGCCCTGAATCCCATATTTTGCGAAAATCTGGGGTTACCTCCCAAGCCGGGAATATCTGTACACGTAGCCCGCGGGGTACAAACCCCGCTTTTTTGTATTCTTCAAGGCTACTAATATTCCACCAGATTTTAGTTAAATTCTTATGGAGATCCGTAATTTTAGAGGACACAATATGGAAATCAGACTCCTTATTTGGACCAACCAATGTAGTGTTTGCTACATTATCAAACAGACCCAAAACTCTGTTACTCCAAGCCGTTTCTCTAGTAGAGAGATCCATGCCACTTAAGTAATTGCAATAAAGCCAAAAAACTTATAAAAGATGTACAAATAGAACAATAACGATTTTAAATATCAATCAAGTGTGCCACACTCCAGAAGTGGGAGGAACAAGAGCCACCCAAGAGAACGGAGAACTGGAAGAGAATGGAGGGCACCACCCACAATATATCATAAAATAGAGGGCAATCAACCCAAGGTGTGTCAAATTGTGCACTAAAGAAGATAAAGAAAAAAGAGGCAACACCAATTGGGGAACATCCTAAATGTAAATATCAAATTTTAAAGATCAAAAAGTAGAAAAATATATATTTTATTTGAGTCCAGAACACACAAAACTTGAATAAAACCATTTAAAAACAGTATAACAACATACCCCAATGAGAGGTAAAGCTGTGTAGCTGGCAACGTGTCCTGTAAAAGCCACGCAGACACAAAGCTGCCACCAGTGCAGGCTTCGGCCTACACTCTGCTCCCTCTCCTCCTGCTTACCCTGGGCTCTAACACCGCCAGTTAGCGCCCGGAAGTGCTAGCTGCATAGAGAAAAACACCAGCCAATTTGTCAGTGGGGTTCAGCACCGCCAGCTGTTCCCCTGCTGTGTAGCTGGCAACGTGTCCTGCAAAAGCCACGCAGACACAAGAACTGAAATTGAAGGGAACCTGTCCCCCCCAGGCGTTTGTATGTATTACAGCCACCTTGTACAGCAGTCATGCTGCATTTGTGCAAGGTGGCTCATAAACTTATTCTCCTTGCACACGTGGAACGGAACACGTCTAAAATGTGTCCCCTGAGACCATTAAAACGTCCCTCAGGTGTGACTTTCCTTTGTAATGACACACTGCACCCCCCTTGGTAGCGCTGCCCGTCTTCTCACATCATTGTTTGGCTGGCTGCGCCTCTGCGGCCGCCCTGCCCGACCCAACGCCCTTCGGTGTCATTTATTTTGACTGCGAGGGTGTGATTGATGGGCATGAGCAGTGCATATGTTCGCCTGTCACTCATCTCCTTCCGCCTTCTTCAGACTGTGTGGCTTCATGGCCGTGGCATGCGATAAGGGATCAGCTGACGCCGCACAGTCTGAAGCAGGTGTAAGGACCCGAGTGAGAGGCGAACATATGTACTGCGCAAGGCCATGAATCCCAGCCCCGCAGTGTGAAACAATGTAAAGACACTGCTGGGCTGGGATTCATGTGCATCGCAAACCGCACCAGCCGACATCAAATGATGTCAGAAGACGGACAGCGCATGGCCAAGGGATAACGCAACAGCGCAGACTCCTGTACAGCAAAATGCGATGCTCAGGAGGCCGCGCCAAGCACCAAGGTGGTATTTTTGCCAGCTGTGCTGTGTCTCATTAAGAAGGGAACTCCCTCCTCCAAGACAGTTTTGACTGTATAAGGGCCTAAATGTGGTACGTGTTTCATTCAGCGTGTGCAAGGAACAAAATTAAAAGAGCAACCTTTGACTTGGGCAGCATTACTGCTGCCCAAGGTGTGGCTCTTCTAGTTTGTAACACCTGAGGGGTGTTAAAGGTTACCTTTAAAATTGGTTCAATTAGGCTTCGGCCTACACTCTGCTCCCTCTCCTCCTGCTGTCCCTGGGCTCTAGCACTGCCAGTTGGTGCCCGGAAGTGCTGGCTGCACAGAGCAAAACACCTGCCACTCTGTCAGTGGGGTTCAGCACTGCCAGCTGTTCCCCTGCTGTGTAGCTGGCAACGTGTCCTGCAAAAGCCACGCAGACACAAAGCTGCCGCCAGTGCAGGCTTCGGCCTACACTCTGCTCCCTCTCCTCCTGCTGACCCTGGGCTCTAACACCGCCAGTTGGTGCCCGGAAGTGCTAGCTGCACATAGAAAAACACCAGCCAATGTGTCAGTGAGGTTCAGCACCGCCAGCTGTTCCCCTGCTGTGTAGCTGGCAATGTGTCCTGCAAATGCCACGCAGACACAACAGACCTCCAAATGCCTCCAGTGCAGGCTTTGGCCTACACTCTGCTCCCCCTGATGACCCTTTGCTCCAACCCCACTAGTTGGAGCTGTAAGAAGACAAGCTTGAATAGGTCCCCATCCTGGTTCCAGTACCGTCAGCTGGTTCCGGGCAGAGCCTTTGGCTTAGGTGCCTCCCTCTGGGTATCCGAGTTCTACCAACGTCAGGTGGTCCTTGGTAGTGCTTTCAGGCACGGGTACCTCCTGCTTAGTAACCGGGTTCCAGTAACGTCAGCTGGTCCTTGGTAGTTCCATTGGCTCTTGGACCTTCGGCTACCCATCCGGGTTCCAGTACCGTCAGCTGGTTCTCGGCAGTGTCTTTTGCTCTTGTACCTTCTGCTCCCCATCCTGGTTCCAGTACCGTCAGCTGGTTCTGGGCAGAGCCTTTGGCTTAGGTGCCTCCCTCTGGGTATCCAAGTTCCACCAACATCAGGTGGTCCTTGGTAGTGCTTTCAGGCACGGGTACCTCCTGCTTAGTAACCGGGTTCCAGTAATGTCAGCTGGTCCTCGGTAGTTCCATTGGCTCTTGGACCTTCGGCTACCCATCCGGATTCCAGCACCGTCAGCTGGTTCTCGGCAGTGTCTTTTGCTCTTGTACCTTCTGCTCCCCATCCTGGTTCCAGTACCGTCAGCTGGTTCCGGGCAGAGCCTTTGGCTTAGGTGCCTCCCTCTGGGTATCCGAGTTCCACCAACGTCAGGTGGTCCTTGGTAGTGCTTTCAGGCACGGGTCCCTCCTGCTTAGTAACCGGGTTCCAGTAACGTCAGCTGGTCCTCGGTAGTTCCAATGGCTCTTGAACCTTCGGGTAGCCATCCGAGTTCCAGTTCCATCAGCTGTTTCTCGGCATTTTCTCAGCCTTCTTGAATCTTCTGCTACATTTCCAAGTTCATGACCCTAAAGACGATGACCTGGAAGACCACCTCTAAGATGACGACGACACCAGAGATGACAACCACTGAGATGACGACGACAATGGAGACGATGACCCTGAAGACCACCCCGATGACGACGACCCCGGAGACAACGACCCTGGAGACGACGACGACATGGGAGACCGAGAAGCAGAAGAACAAGAGGCTGCAGAACAAAGAGCAGAAGAACATTAAGCATAACACTAAATATCAGAGCAAAATACATTATCTAAATTATAAGCAGAAGAAGACTAAGCAGTGTATGGGGGTGAGTCCGTTCCTCCTCGTGGTGCCCCTGGATAAAGCCTGATGCTGCAGGCCAAACTGAACGCGGACAAATCTAACTGTTTTGTGACAGGCAGAACGGAAGGTGTAATCTTCAAACTTTTATAGATAACAACTACGGGAATGCCTGTCACAAATAAGAATATGATGAAGAAGTTGAATATGAAGAAGAATAATAGTTAAATAAAAAGAATATGAACAATGTAACAAAAAAAAATTATAGGTAGAAGATGAAGAAGAAGATGAATAAGGTGAAGAAGAACTTGATGTCAAAGATGCTCATGATGATGAAGAAGAAAGTGTGGGAGAAGTAAAAAAGAGGGTGAAGGGCGTGGAAGTAGTGAAACATCAATACCTGACAAAATAAAAAAAACTTAACATAGTCAATATCTTTGTAACTCCGAACGTCTTAAAAAAAATTTAAAATTCCTGCTATTCTATTTGATTAGGCTAAACCTCTATTTATTTAATGTCCCCGCCACCTCCCCCAATACATCCTACATTATTCTTAGTTGTTTTCCTTCATGTAGAAAGAGCCTACAAGGAAAGAAAGGGTTTATTTTAATTCCGATATTTTCGTCCCATTGACTTGCATTGGTATCGGGTATCGGTATCGGCGAGATCCGATATTTTGCCGGTATCGGCCGATACTTTCCGATACCGATACTTTCCGATATCGGAAGGTATCGCTCAACACTAATCGTGGATACAGGAGGCAGGCCAACCAGTAATCATCGACGGCCATCATTTTGATAATGCGGGGGTCTCTTTTTAGGATACGCAAGGCATACTCAGCCATGTGGGCCAATGTTCCAGGTGTCAATTCACTGCTTGTGCTTGGTTGATGAGCACTTTCTTGCAAATCAACATCACTTGTGTCCTGCAAAAACCCTGTACCTGACCTTGCAACGCCACCAGTTTCTATTGCCCCCTGAGAAGCATCCTCCTCCCATAAATATTCATCCCCATCATCCTCCTCCTCCTCCTCTTCATCCGCCACCTCGTCCAGGAGAGTTCCCTGAGCAGACAATGGCTGCTCCTTAATGTGCGTCAAACTTTGCATCAGCAGATGCGTTAGTGGGATGCTCATGCGTATGATGGCGTCGTCTGCACTTACCAGCCATGTGCATTCCTCAAAACACTGAAGGACTTGACAGAGGTCTTGTAGCTTCGACCACTGCACACCAGACATATCCATGTCTGCCATCCAAGTGCCTGCCCGTGTATGTGTATCCTCCCACAAATAAATTGCAGCATGCCTCCGTTCGCACAGCCTCTGAAGCATATGCAGTGTGGAGTTCCACCTTGTTACAACGTCGATTATTAGGCGGTGCTGGGGAAGATTCAGCAATTGCTGATGGTTCAGCATACAGCTGGAGTGTACTGGCAACCGGCGGATGTGTGAGCAAAGTCTTCGCACCTTCAGGAGCAGGGCTGGTAACCCCGGATAATTTTTCAGGAAGAACTGCACCACCAGGTTCAAGGAGTGAGCCAGGCAAGGTATGTGTTTCAGTTCTAAAATGGCTATGGCAGCCATAAAATTCCTTCCGTTATCACTGATTACCTTGCCTGCCTCAAGATGTACACTGCCCAGCCATGACTGAGTTTCTTGCTGCAAGTACTTGGCCAGAACTTCCGTGGTGTGTCTGTTGTCGCCCAAACACTTCATTTGTAACACAGTCTGCTGACGCTTACCACTAGCTGTTCGATAATGGGATACCTCGTGTGCAACACTGGCAGTTGCGGATGGAGTGGTCGTGCAACTGCACTCTGTGGATGAGCTTTTGCTTCTGGAGGAGGAGGGGGGGTGGCGAACGCCTACAGCCAACTGTTTCCTAGACCGTGGGCTAGGCAGAACTGTCCCACTATGGCTGTCCCCTGTGGACCCTGCATCCACCACATTAACCCAGTGTGCCGTGATGGACACGTAATGTCCCTGGCCATGCCTACTGGTCCATGCATCTGTTGTGAGGTGCACCTTTCTACTGACTGATTGCCTCAGTGCATGGACAATGCGTTCTTTGACATGCTGGTGGAGGGCCACCAGAAGAAGAGCCAACTGGGTAGGTCATAGCGTGGTTCTGCGTAGGCCATCAGGACTTTGAAAGCTTCGCTTTCAACCAACCGGTAGGGCATCATCTCTAACGAGATTAGTCTAGCAATTTGGGCATTCAAACCCTGTGTTCGTGGATGAGAGAATGAGTACTTTCTTTTCCTAATGAGAGACTCTTGTAGGGTGAGCTGGACTGGAGAGCTGCATATGGTGGGACTAGCGGTGGTGGTGGTGGTGGACATGGTGGATTGAGAGAGGGTTGGTGATGGTATTCTTGATGTTGGCCTACATACAGTGTTTCCTACCAAAAACCTTGTGATTCCCTGACTGCTTTGGCCTTGCGACGATACCTCCACATTTGCTCCTGGTGGTGTCCTAACCGGTGCGCTTACAGTGAGGGAAGCAATGTAGCGTTGCTGACTACCTTCATTCTGAGCAGGTGCACCAACAGTACGGGACGTTTTGTAGTTAGTCCAGGCTTGCAAGTGCATGCTGTTTAAATGTCTAAGCATGCACGTTGTATTTACATTTTGAAGATTCTTCCCTCTGCTAAAGGTCTTTGCGCATTTCTTACAGGTAACTTTTGACTGATCATTCGGATCTTGGTTAAAAAATTTCCACACTGCACTCTTCCTACTATGGAATAAATTTTCAGGCATTGCACGTTGTGCTACTTTCACCGGATGGCCACACTGTCCTAAAACTGTTTTTGTTTTGGACAAACGATTTGGGCCAGATAAGGGCCTGCCAGATAAAAGCTGTTGCGATGTAGATGGCTGCTGCGGATCATCCTCCTCCGCTTTTGAGCTACTGGCAGCAGCACCCTCTTCCCCCAATGGCTGCCAATCTGGGTCAACAACTGGGTCATCTATCACCTCCTCTTCAATCTCATGTGCACCTTCCTCTGTGTCAACGTGTAATGTGCTATAGCGTTCGGGACAGGGCACCATAGTGTCTCATCAGGGTCAGATTCTGGCTCAGTACACTGCGAGGGCAATGTAGTGATCTGAGTCAATGGAACAGCATAATAATCTAGCTGTGGCTGTTCATCAGTGCACTCCATGTCCGATTCATCTTGTAATGGGCTGTTAACAATTTCCCTTTCTAACCCAGGCACGGTATGTGTAAAGAGCTCCATGGAGTAACCTGAAGTGTCGCCTGCTGCATCCTTCACTTTTGGTTTGGGTGAAAGACACAAGGAAGCGACTTGTTCCTGACCGGGAGCATCCACTGACGACTCGCTGCTTTTATATTTGGAACTTTCTGAAGAGGAGACGAAAGAGCTAGAGGCTGAGTCAGCAAGGAAAGCCAAATTTTTTTCCTGCTGCTCTGGCTTAAAAAGCGGTTTTCCTACTCCCAGATAAGGGAGCCTTCAAGGCCTTGTGTAGCCAGACGATGACGCTGGCTCAACACCTCGGGCCTTAGGTGCTATTTTGCTTTTCCCACTACCACCAGATGCTCCACCACCACCACCACCATCAGTACCAGCTGGCAACGACCGCCCACAGCCTCTTCCACCAGACTTCCTCATTTTTGGGAAAATCTTACCAAAATAACAACCGTTATATGGCACTGTAAAACAAGGTAGAAGGTGTATATAAACTTGTTGAGAATTTAAATCTCCCTTTTTATTTTGGGGAGACTGAACCAAAACTCAGGCCCAGTGTATAACACAACACAATGTAAGTGGCAGAATGTGGCTGGCTGATATACGACAAACTAACAGAACTGACGTATATCCACTTTGTGACAATTTGAATCTCCCTTTTATTTTGGGGTGACTGCACCACAACTCAGGCCCAGTTTATAACACAACATAATGTTAGTGGCAGAACGTGACTGGCTGTTATAATAAAAACTAACAGAAGTGACGCATATCCACTTTGTGACGATTTGAATCTCCCTTTTTGGGGGGAGAGACTTCACCACAACTCAGGCCCAGTGTATAACACAACACAATGTAAGTGGCAGAACGTGGCTGGCTGTTATAATAAAAACTAACAGAACTGACTTATATCCACTTTGTGACAATTTGAATCTCCCTTTCTTTGGGGGGAGACTGCACCACAACTCAGGCCCAGTGTGTTGTGAATTCCATTTCTCGGACTCCCTCCTGTGGTCATGAATGGTACTTTGGTTAGTTCTGCTCTTGGACTCCCTCTGGTGGCTTTGAGCGGAACTGCTGGTCTCTGAGGTTTGTTTCCTCAGCTGCCCTCGTTTATTGTTATGCTGGCTTCCCTATTTAACTCTACTCAGATCGTTACTTCATGCCAGCTGTCAATGTTTCAGTATTGGTTCAGATCTCTCTTGGACTTCTCTGAGGACCTGTCTACTCCAGCAGAAGCTAAGTCCCTGCTTGTTCATTTGTTGTTACTGCTGCCTGAATATATTTCTTAGTACTGCTAAATTCTAGTCCAGCTTGCTATCATGATATTTCCTTAGTAGCTGGAAGCTCTGGGAGTGCAGAGTTGCGCCTCCACACCGTGAGTCGGTGTGGGGGTCTTTTGCATACACTGCGTGGTTTTTGTAGTTTTTTGTGCTGACCGCATAGTTTCCTTTTCTATCCTCTGACTATTTAGTGAAGTCTGGCCGCCTTTGCTAATACCTGTTTCATTCCTGTGTTTGTGACTTTCCTCTTAACTCACAGTCAATATATGTGGGGGCTGCCTTTACCTTTTGGGAATTTCTCTGAGGCAAGGTTAGGCTTCTATTTCTATCTTTAGGGGTAGTTAGCTCTTAGGCTGTGAAGAGGCGTCTAGGGAGAGTTAGGTAGGCTCCACGGCTATTCCTAGTGTGTGTGATAGGAGTAGGTTTTGCGGTCAGCAGAGTTCCCACTTTCCCAGAGCTTGTTCCGATTACTAGTTTACTCATCAGGTCATTCCGGGTGCTCCTAACCACCAGGTCCATAACAGTACAGCTGGCCCACAAAGTGTTAATGCATCTCAAAAGAGGGATAAGAGAAGGTCTGAACCCATTTTTTTTTCTCTGCAGTGTGTTTTGTCTCTCTTTTCCCCTTAATCTCTGGGTGGTTCAGGACTCAGGTGTAGATATGGATATTCAAGGTCTGTCCTCTTGTGTGGATCAACTCGCTGCAAGGGTCCAAAACATTCAAGATTATGTAGTTCAGAATCTGATGTTAGAGCCTAGAATTCCAATTCCTGATTTGTTTTCTGGGGATAGATCTAAGTTTCTGAATTTCAAAAATAATTGTAGACTGTTTCTTGCTTTGAAACCCCGCTCCTCTGGTGACCCCATTCAGCAAGTAAAGATTATTATTTCTTTGTTACGTGGCGACCCTCAAGACTGGGCATTCTCCCTTGCGCCAGGAGATCCTGCATTGCTTAATGTAGATGCGTTTTTTCTGGCGCTTGGATTGCTTTATGACCAACCGAATTCAGTGGATCAGGCAGAGAAAACCTTGCTGGCTTTGTGTCAGGGTCAGGATGAAGCGGAGGTATATTGTCAGAAGTTTAGAAAGTGGTCTGTGCTTACTCAATGGAATGAGTGTGCCCTTGCAGCAATTTTTAGAAAGGGTCTCTCTGAGGGCCTTAAGGATGTTATGGTGGGCTTCCCCAAACCTGCTGGTCTGAATGAATCAATGTCCTTGGCCATTCAAATTGATCGGCGTTTGCGTGAGCGCAAGCTTGTGCACCATTTGGCGGTGTCCTCTGAGCAGAGGCCTGAGCTTATGCAATGTGATAGGACTTTGACCAGAACTGAACGGCAAGAACACAGATGTCAGAATCGGCTGTGTTTTTACTGTGGTGTCCCTACTCATGCTATATCTGATTGTCCTAAGCGCACTAAGCGGTTTGCTAGGTCTGTCACCATTGCAACTGTACAGCCTAAATTTCTTTTGTCTGTTACTTTGATTTGCTCTCTGTCGTCCTACTCGGTTATGGCATTTGTGGATTCGGGCGCTGCCCTGAATTTGATGGACTTGGAGTTTGCCAGGCGTTGTGGTTTTTTCCTGGAGCCTTTGCAGTATCCTATTCCATTAAGAGGAACTGATGCTACGCCTTTGGCCAGGAATAAACCTCAGTACTGGACTCAGTTGACCATGTGCATGGCTCCTGCACATAAGGAAGATATTCGCTTTTTGGTGTTGCATAATTTGCATGATGTAGTCGTGTTGGGTTTGCCATGGCTACAGGTTCATAATCCAGTATTGGATTGGAAATCAATGTCTGTGTCTAGTTGGGGTTGTCAAGGGGTACATGGCGATGTTCCGATGATGTCAATTTCTTCATCCACTCCTTCTGATGTCCCTGAGTTTCTGTCGGATTACCGGGATGTATTTGATGAGCCCAAATCCAGTATCCTACCCCCTCATAGGGATTGTGATTGTGCTATAAATTTGATCCCTGGTAGTAAGTTTCCTAAGGGACGACTTTGCAATTTATCCGTGCCAGAACACGCCGCTATGCGGAGTTATATAAAGGAATCCTTGGAGAAAGGGCATATTCGCCCGTCTTCATCACTGTTGGGAGCAGGGTTCTTTTTTGTGGCCAAGAAGGATGGTTCTCTAAGACCCTGTATAGACTACCGCCTTCTCAATAAAATCACGGTCAAATTTCAGTACCCTTTGCCTCTGCTGTCTGATTTGTTTGCTCGGATTAAGGGGGCTAGTTGGTTCACCAAGATAGATCTTCGAGGGGCGTATAACCTTGTGCGTATTAAACAGGGCGATGAATGGAAAACAGCATTTAATACGCCCGAGGGCCATTTTGAATACCTGGTGATGCCATTCGGGCTTTCTAACGCTCCATCTGTGTTTCAGTCCTTTATGCATGACATTTTCCGAAAGTAACTGGATAGATTCATGATTGTATATTTGGATGATATTTTGGTCTTTTCAGATGATTGGGAGTCTCTTGTGAAACAGGTCAGAATGGTATTCCAGGTCCTTCGTGCTAATTTCTTGTTTGTGAAGGGGTCTAAATGTCTCTTCGGAGTTCAGAAGGTTTCCTTTTTGGGCTTCATTTTTTCCCCTTCTACTATCGAGATGGATCCTGTTAAAGTTCAGGCCATTTATGATTGGACTCAGCCTACATCTGTGAAGAGTCTTCAGAAATTCCTGGGCTTTGCTAATTTTTACCGTCGCTTCATCGCTAATTTTTCTAGTGTGGTTAAACCTTTGACTGATTTGACAAGGAAGGGTGCTGATGTGGTGAATTGGTCCTCTGCGGCCGTGGAGGCTTTTCAGGAGCTGAAACATCGTTTTTCTTCTGCCCCTGTGTTGCGTCAGCCAGATGTTTCGCTCCCTTTTCAAGTTGAGGTTGATGCTTCTGAGATTGGAGCAGGGGCTGTTTTGTCTCCAAGAAGTTCTGATGGCTCTGTGATGAAGCCATGTGCCTTCTTTTCTAGAAAGTTTTCGCCTGCCGAGCGTAATTATGATGTTGGCAATCGGGAGCTGCTGGCTATGAAGTGGGCATTCGAGGAGTGGCGACATTGGCTCGAGGGAGCCAAGCACCGCGTGGTGGTCTTGACGGATCACAAGAATTTGACTTATCTCGAGTCTGCCAAGCGGTTGAATCCTAGACAGGCAAGATGGTCACTGTTTTTCTCCCGTTTCGATTTTGTGGTCTCATACCTTCCAGGTTCTAACAATGTGAAGGCTGATGCCCTTTCTAGGAGTTTTGTGCCTGATTCTCCGGGAGTCCCTGAGCCAGCTGGTATTCTCAAAGAGGGGGTAATTCTGTCTGCCATCTCCCCTGATTTGCGGCGGGTGCTGCAGGAGTTTCAGGCTGATAGACCTGACCGTTGTCCAGCGGAGAGACTGTTTGTCCCTGATAGATGGACTAGCAGAGTTATTTCTGAGGTTCATTGCTCGGTGTTGGCTGGTCATCCTGGGATTTTTGGTACCAGGGATTTGGTGGCTAGGTCCTTTTGGTGGCCTTCCTTGTCACGGGATGTGCGTTCTTTTGTGCAGTCTTGTGGGACTTGTGCTCAGGCCAAGCCCTGCTGTTCTCGTGCCAGTGGGTTGCTTTTGCCCTTGCCGGTCCCGAAAAGGCCCTGGACGCATGTTTCCATGGATTTTATTTCAGATCTTCCTGTCTCTCAAAGGATGTCTGTCATCTGGGTGGTTTGTGATCGCTTTTCTAAGATGGTCCATTTGGTACCCTTGCCTAAATTACCTTCCTCCTCTGATTTGGTGCCATTGTTCTTTCAGCATGTGGTTCGTTTGCATGGCATTCCGGAGAACATTGTGTCGGACAGAGGGTCCCAGTTTGTCGCTAGGTTTTGGCGGTCCTTTTGTGCTAAGATGGGCATTGATTTGTCTTTTTCTTCGGCTTTCCATCCTCAGACAAATGGCCAAACCGAACGAACCAACCAGACTTTGGAAACCTATCTGAGATGCTTTGTTTCTGCTGATCAGGATGATTGGGTGACCTTTTTGCCATTGGCTGAGTTTGCCCTTAATAATCGGGCTAGTTCGGCTACTTTGGTTTCGCCTTTTTTTTGCAATTCTGGTTTTCATCCTTGTTTTTCTTCAGGGCAGGTTGAGCCTTCTGACTGTCCTGGTGTGGATTCTGTGGTGGACAGATTGCAGCAAATTTGGACTCACGTGGTGGACAATCTGACGTTGTCCCAGGAGAAGGCTCAACGTTTCGCTAACCGCCGTCGTTGTGTTGGTCCTCGACTTTGTATTGGGGATTTGGTTTGGTTATCTTCTCGTTATGTTCCTATGAAGGTTTCTTCTCCTAAGTTTAAGCCTCGTTTCATTGGTCCTTGTAAGATTTCTGAAATTCTCAACCCTGTGTCATTTCATTTGGTCCTTCCAGCTTCCTTTGCCATCCATAATGTGTTACATAGGTCGTTGTTGCGGAGGTATGTGGCGCCTATGGTTCCCTCCGTTGATCCTCCTGCTCCAGTGTTGGTTGAGGGAGAGTTGGAGTATGTTGTGGAAAAAATTTTGGATTCTCGTATTTCGAGACGGAAGCTCCAGTACCTGGTTAAGTGGAAGGGCTATGGTCAGGAGGATAATTCCTGGGTTGTTGCCTCCGATGTCCATGCTGCCGATTTAGTTCGTGCCTTTCATTTGGCTCGTCCTGATTGGCCTGGGGGCCCTGGTGAGGGTTCGGTGACCCCTCCTCAAGGGGGGGTACTGTTGTGAATTCCATTTCTCGGACTCCCTCCTGTGGTCATGAATGGTACTTTGGTTAGTTCTGCTCTTGGACTCCCTCTATTGGCTTTGAGCGGAACTGCTGGTCTCTGAGGTTTGCTTCCTCAGCTGCCCTCGTTTATTGTTATGCTGGCTTCCCTATTTAACTCTACTCAGATCGTTACTTCATGCCAGCTGTCAATGTTTCAGTATTGGTTCAGATCTCTCTTGGACTTCTCTGAGGACCTGTCTACTCCAGCAGAAGCTAAGTCCCTGCTAGTTCATTTGTTGTTACTGCTGCCTGAATATATTTCTTAGTACTGCTAAATTCTAGTCCAGCTTGCTATCATGATATTTCCTTAGTAGCTGGAAGCTCTGGGAGTGCAGAGTTGCGCCTCCACACCGTGAGTCGGTGTGGGGGTCTTTTGCATACACTGCGTGGTTTTTGTAGTTTTTTGTGCTGACCGCATAGTTTCCTTTTCTATCCTCTGACTATTTAGTGAAGTCTGGCCTCCTTTGCTAATACCTGTTTCATTCCTGTGTTTGTGACTTTCCTCTTAACTCACAGTCAATATATGTGGGGGCTGCCTTTACCTTTTGGGAATTTCTCTGAGGCAAGGTTAGGCTTCTATTTCTATCTTTAGGGGTAGTTAGCTCTTAGGCTGTGAAGAGGCGTCTAGGGAGAGTTAGGTACGCTCCACGGCTATTTCTAGTGTGTGTGATAGGAGTAGGGTTTGAGGTCAGCAGAGTTCCCACATTCCAAGAGCTTGTTCCGATTACTAGTTTACTCATCAGGTCATTCCGGGTGCTCCTAACCACCAGGTCCATAACACCAGTGTAAAACACAACACAATGTAAGTGGCAGAATGTGGCTGGCTGATATACGACAAACTGGCTGTTATAATAAAAACTAACAGAACTGATGTATATCCACTTTGTGACAATTTGAATCTCCCTTTTTTGGGGGGGTGACTGCACCACAACTCAGGCCCAGTGTATAACACAACACAATGTAAGTGGCAGAACGTGGCTGGCTGTTATAAGACAAACTAACGGAACTGACGTATATCCACTTTGTGACAATTTGAATCTCCCTTTTTTTGAGGGGAGATTGCACCAAAACTCAGGCCCAGTGTATAACACAACACAATGTAAGTGGCAGAACGTGGCTGGCTGATATACGTCAAACTAACAGAACTGACATATATCCACTCTGTGATGATTTGAATCTCCCTTTCTTTGGGAGAGACTGCACCACAACTCAGGCCCAGTGTATACCACAACACAATGTAAGTGGCAGAAAGTGGCTGGCTGATATATGACAAACTAACAGAACTGACATATATTCACTTTGTGACAATTTGAAACTCCCTTTTATTTTGGGGAGACTGCACCACAACTCAGGCCCAGTGTATAACACAACACAATGTAAGTGGCAGAAAGTGGCTGGAAGATATCTGAAAAAAATACAAGGACTGTAGTGCAATTTCAATCTCCCTACAATGATCTCAGGACAAGTATGGCAGCAACAAAAAGGACTGCTGCACACTAGTGTTGAGCATTCCAATACTGCAAATATCGGGTATCGGCCGATATTCGCTGTATCGGAATTCCGATACCGAGTTCCGATATTTTTGTAATATCGGAAATCGAAATCGGAAGTTTCTATAAGTTCCCAGGCATGTGCGGTGCGTATGGTTCCCAGGGTCTGGAGGAGAGGAGACTCTCCTTCAGGCCCTGGGATCCACATTCATGTAAAAAATAAAGAATAAAAATAAAAAATATGGATATACTCACCCCTCCGACAGACCCTGGACCTCAGTGGTGCAACCGGCAGCCTCCGTTCCTAAGAATGCAGTGAGTGTAGGACCTGGGATGACGTCGCGGCTTGTGATTGGTCGCGTGAGCGGTCACATGAGCGGTCACGCGACCAATCACAAGCCGCGACGTCATCGAAGGTCCTTCACTCTGCATTCTTAGGAACGGAGGCAGACACTTGCAGCGGTGACAGCCAGGGCCCGTCCGAGGGTGAGTATATCCATATTTTTTATTTTCATTCTTTATTTTTTACATGAATATGGATCCCAGGGCCTGAAGGAGAGTTTCCTCTCCTTCAGACCCTGGGAACCATCCAGGATCACGTCCGGTATTTGTGTCCCATTGACATGTATTGGTATCGGATATCGGTATCGGCGATATCCGATATTTTTTGGATATCGGCTGATCCAATCCGATACCGATACTTTCAAATATCGGAAGGTATCGCTCAACTCTACTGCACACAAAAGTGTGGACAAATAAACAAGATAAATGTGCAGAAAAGAGCAACATGATTCTTGGTTTGCACAGCAGCATGCAAACAGCAATGCAGCTATAAGGGAGCCTTATAAGGCAGCCTAATAAGCTACAGAGCTGATGCACAAAAAAATAGCCTCCTTTGTTCTTGCAAAAAAAGGTGGTGATGGACAGTGGAAATTGCTACAGCACAAGCGGTTTGGGGGTTAATCTTCCCTCCCTAACTATATCCTTTCTTCTGATGAAGCGGCAGCAACCTCTCCCTATGCTAACATCGGCAGAAGTAAGATGGCAGTTGGCGTGCACGCCCCTTTATAGCCCCTGTGAGGCCGCATAAAGTAAGCCAATCACTGTCATGCCCTTCTCTAAGATGGTGGGGACCGATACCTATGTCAACACGCTGCCCACACTCTACGTCCTCCTTCATTGGCTGAGAAATGGCGCTGGACGCGTCATACAAAACGCGACTTTGGCACGAAGATAGCCGACCTCATGGCCAATCCCACATTAGGATCGGGTCGGGTTTCATGAAACCCGACTTTGCCGAAAGTTGGCAATTTTTGAATTTGTCCGATCCGTTTCGCTCAACCCTATCAGCCACGACCCATTTTTAATGTCCTGGCAGAAGGAAGGAGGCTATCCCTCAGGATTTTACGGTATATGGTGTTAGGGCTAGCGGAATGCACCAAGTAATATGGTGATAGATACAAGGTGTGTTCGCAGCCCGGGGTCCACAGTGCAGAGATACCTGCTGCAATTAATGGTGGATGGACACTGAGCTCACACGTGGGTTAAACTTCACCCCGTGTGAAATGAAAGCGAGCTCTGTTGCCTCACAGAGTCGCGCTGTACACAGGGACTAAAACCCTAACTAAAAGTTGGGCTTGCTCTGGAACTCTTCTGTGCTAACAGCACACATGAAGGAACCAGATGCTAAGCCAAGGCTAATTGCCCCCACTGAGGCTAGCTACTGCCTGAGTGTACAGCCCCAAGGCTAAACAGACTCACACCACTTATATACAGTGTGGCAGAGTATCAACTGGCATATGCCAAACACAAATTATACTAGCGCATGGCGGTGTGGCCATGCAAACCTTTTATATTTGTGGCAGTTCAGGACCTTCCTAGTGGACCAATAGGAGCTGCTACAGAACCTGAGCGTGTGACCCCCGACCTCCAATGAGAGGTCTTCGCTTGGGCATGCTCAGGAGGAGAAAAGCAGTACTTAGTCCCAGGAGCGCCTGCTCGCCGCCGAACAGTACTGGTTATAATGGCTGGACCCGGAATGGCAGCAGTAACCAAACGCGCAGTATCTGTCCGAGCCAGGTGCTGGGACCGACGTCTCCGCTGAGCAGGCTCCACTGCGGCTGGAGAAGAATGGGAGACCGCAGCGGACATGGCTCGAGATTACCCCTGTGCAGCGGCAGGAACTTGACGCCTAACACATGGCTCCATCTATTCTCCCATTGATGCGGTGAAGTAGTCTTGTGCCCTTAGCACAGAAACATCCACAAAACATATTGTTTCCACCTCCATGCTTGACAGTGGGGGCAGTGTTCTTAGAGTCATAGGTAGCATTTCTCTTCCTCCAAGCACAGCGAGTTGAGTTAATGTCAAAGAGAACATTTTTGTCTCATCTGACCACAGCACCTTCTTCCTAATCACTCACAGAATTGTCCAGGGGTTCATTGGCAAGCTTCAGATGGGCCTGCACATGTGCCTTCTTGAGCAGGGGGGCCTTGTGGGCGCAGCAGGATTTTAAACCTTTAGGGCGTAATGTGTCAGCAATGGTTTTCTTCGTGACTGTGGTCCCAGCTGCCTTGAGTTCATTAACAAGTTCCCCTGTGTAGTTTTAGGCTGATCTCTCACCTTACTCATGATCAAGGATACCCCATGAGGTGAGATTTTGCACGGCCCCCAGATTGATGACGAATGGCAGTCATTTTATATTTCTTCCATTTTCTTACTGTTGCACCCAACTGTTGTCTCCTTCTCACCCAGCGTCTTACTTAAGGTTTTAAAGCCCATTCCAGCTTTGTCCAGGTCTATGATCTTGTACCTGACATTCTTACAAAGCTCTTTGGTCTTGCCCATGTTGTAGAGTGTTTTATAAAGGTGACTATGTAAGACAGCTGTCTTTAATGCAGGTAATGAGTTGATAAGGAGCGAGTAAGTGGTCTGTAGGAGCCAGATCTTTTAATGGTTGGTAAGGGATCAAATATTTATTTCTTACTGCAAAATGCAAATCAATTTATATCATGTACACAATGTGATTTTCTAGATTTTATTTTTGATATTCTTTCAATGTTAAAATTAACCTACCCTTAAAATTATAGACTGTTTATGTCTTGGTCTGTGAGCAAGCTTACAAAATCAGCAAGGGATCATATACTTATTTCCTCTACTGTATATATATTTTTATGTTAGCGTTATATACATGTAGTTATGAAGGAAAAAATGTTTCTTAGCATTTTTCCCTTTAAAAAAAATAGGTTTAGTTTGGTTTGTCTCTTTTAAAATCCGCAAAACAGTCTAAAATAGTCTGACTAGATTATTCCCAGATACCATTTATGAGTCTGAAAGGCACGCAGGGATCTTTTCCATGCTGTTTTCATTTAGTTTTAGCTCTGTCTCATCATTTTCAGCTTTTTCCCATGCCCCCAGACCTGTTTGTTGGGTACAGCCAAAAATATTTGGCTTTCCCATTGACTTGCATTGGATTAGTTATTAGGTACAAATACACGGATATTAGAAAATATTTGTGCCGATTTTGCAGAATCCGAATATTTCATTTGATCATCATTAGTTGCTAGTACATTCTGACACCTGAAGCTGCTTTACTTTTACATCAATGGAGATGTTTCCAGGCTTGTCCTTTGCATGTCGAGCTGACATTTGTGTTGATATTATTTTGGGTTGCATGACATATTGATCACTGAAACTAAAAATTTGCATTTGTATTTTTTTGGGTGTTCAAGATATACTTTAATATGCAAATTGCCTCTTCAGAGAAAAAGAGGACTTGAACTCTACAGCGCCAACATGTGGCACTATAGAATTCAAGTCCTCTTTTTCTCTTAAGAGGCAATTTGCATATTAAATTTCCCAGAGGAGCATTGCATGGCGAATAAGCCTCCTTACCTTGATAAGCCAGATCTGGTATGTCACCTCCCACAAGGAAAAACCTTACCCCTTAGACCTCAGTTCAGAGCCTCTCACCTAGCCAAATCAGTTCTCATGCTTTGCACTGACGAGAGTAAACACCCGAAACACCATGTCTGCGAATTGAGAGACTGATTTGGCTTTTATCCCAAGGCATATTGCAAGACTCATTAAATGGTTGATTGTGACTCGTAGGATCGCTACTTCCAACAGGCGCAGCTATAGAGTTCAAGTCCTCTTTTTCTCTGAAGAGGCAATTTGCATATTAAATTTTCCAATGGAGCATTGCACGGCGAATAAGCCTCCTTACCTTGACAAGCCAGATCTGGTATGTCACTCTCCACAAGGAGAAACCTTACCCCTTAGACAACATATACTTGAAATTATTCTGTATAATGAAATATCACACTATTATGAATGAGATAATACTAGTCACATTATTTTTTATTTATTGATATTAAAACTGGAAAGATAAGGTGATTTAAACATATACGTTAGAGTTATGTCCAGAATTTTTGGACAGTGACAGAAGTTTCGGAATTTTAGTTGTTTACCAAAAGAATTTCAGCGTCAGTTTGAGGGTATTTACATCCTAACTGATGTTAATGTTTAAGAATTAAAGCTCTTTACTATATAGCTTCCTTATTTTAAAGGAACCAAAAGTAATTGGACAGTTCGCAAAAGACGTATAATGGGCTGTATGGGCTGTTCCCCAATTAATCTATCATTAATTAAGCAGGTAAAAGGTCTGAAGCTGATTCCAGGTGTGGCACTTGCATTTGACAGCTGTTGCTGTGATTCCACAACATGCGCTCAAAGGAGTTCTGAATGGAAAAGAAGACCATCATTAAGGCTAAAAAGAAGAAGAAATACATCAAAGATAGCAGAAATGTTAGGAGTGTCAAAATCAACAGTTTGGTACATTCTGCAAAACAAAAAGCGCACAGGTGAGCTTGGGAATTCAAAAAGGCCTGGACTTGAGAATTATTGCAGAATCTTTTCTCATGGTGAAGAAACACCCCTTCATAACATCAACCCAACTTTAGAAAACTCTTCACGATGTAGGTGTTTCAGTATTTAAGTTCAATTCAAGGTGCAAACCATTAATCAGCCTTAGAAATAGAAAGGCCAGATGAGAATTTTACAAAAGCATCTGAAAACGCCAGCCCAGTTCTGGAAAAGCATTCCATTTCATGGGATAATAATAATAATAATAATAATAATAATAATAATAATAATAATAACAATCTTTATTTCTTTACTGCCAACTTATTCTCCAGCACTTTACATTTTAGCATGAACTTCTACAGACAATAAAGACATTACAGAATAACACATAACTCAACAGATACCAAAAGGAGTGAGGGTTCCTGCTCATAAGCTTACAATCTATGAAGAAATAACGTAAACAAGAAAGGTTAATGGTAAAGAGAGCTTTTATTGTATGCTCCATCCATCAATCAAATAAAAAGGTTATTCGTGTAATGCTGCATGAAGCGGTCACCAGCCAATGTGTGTACAAGTAAAGATACAGAGGGCTATGTGGATGTGTGAACAGATACTGCGAGGGTCCTGATTAAACTAAAATCAACCTTTACCAGAATGATGTGAAGAAGAAAGTATGGAGAACACTTAGAATGGCTCATGATCTAAAGAATACACATCATTTGAAAAACATGGTGGAAGCAGTGTGATCCCATGGGCATGCAGGCCTTTCAATGACACTGTGCCACATAAGAAAAAGAACAAGTGTAAGGCAGCACCTCACCACAAATTAATTTTTATGTAGGCAGTGTTTGCAAGTATGTGAATAAGAGTATGATCTCAATCGTTCATAAGATCCAAAAATGAAGAAAGCGAAAACAGCATCCACAGTAGTAAAAAGTATATCCTTCTTTATTAGTACATCACATGATAAAGGGAGACAGTTTCTACCTAGAGTACACACCCACATATTTATATTACCTCTCACTAATTCAAAACATCATATGATCAGCCAATTGAAATGGCAGTAAAAAACACACAAATGTAAACAGAGCAAAATTCACTTAAAGAATCATGAATGCACTTATACATAATTTAACCCCTTTCTGACATTGGACGTACTATCCCGTCGAGGTGGGGTGGGCCCGTATGACCACCGACGGGATAGTACGTCAAGCGAGATCGGCGGCGCTCACGGGGGGAGCGCGGCCGATCGCGGCCGGGTGTCAGCTGACTATCGCAGCTGACATCCGGCACTATGTGCCAGGAGCAGTAACGGACCGCCCCCGGCACATTAACCCCCAGCACACCACGATCAAACATGATCGCGGTGTGCCGGCGGTACAGGGAAGCATTGCGCAGGGAGGGGGCTCCCTGCGTGCTTCCCTGAGACCCCCAGAGCAACACGATGTGATCGCGTTGCTGCGAGGGTCTCTTACCTCCTCCTCACTGCAGGTCCCTGGATCCAAGATGGCCGCGGCATCCGGGTCCTGAAGGGAGGGAGGTGGCTTACCGAGTGCCTGCTCAGAGCAGGCGCTTGGTAAGCCTGCAGTGCTGTAAGTCTGATCGGTGATCTGACAGAGTGCTGTGCAAACTGTCAGATCAGCGATCTGTGATGTCCCCACCTGGGACAAAGTAAAAAAGTAAAAAAAAAAAATTTCCACATGTGTAAAAAAAAAGTAAAAAATAAAAAATCCAAAATAAAGAAAAAAAAATATTATTCCCATAAATACATTTCTTTATCTAAATAAAAAAACAATAAAAGTACACACATATTTAGTATTGCCTTGTCCGTAACGACCCCACCTATAAAACTATATCACTAGATAACCCTTTCAGTGAACACCGTAGGAAAAAAAAAACATGAGGCAAAAAACAACGCTTTATTATCATACCGCTAGTGTTGAGCGATACCGTCCGATACTTGAAAGTATCTGTATCGGAAAGTATCGGCCGATACCGGCAAAGTATCGGATCCAATCCGATACCGATACCCGATACCAATACAAGTCAATGGGACTCAAGTATCGGACGGTATCCCTGATGGTTCCCAGGGTCTGAAGGAGAGGAAACTCTCCTTCAGGCCCTGGGATCCATATAAATGTGTAAAAGAAAGAATTAAAATAAAAAATATTGCTATACTCACCTCTCCGACGCAGCCTGGACCTCACGGAGGGAACCGGCAGCGTTCTTTGCTTAAAATTCGCGCGTTTACTTCCTTCCGTGAAGTCCCGGCTTGTGATTGGTCGCGTGCCGCCCATGTGGCCGCGACGCGACCAATCACAGCAAGCCGTGACGTAATTTCAGGTCCTTCAGGATTTTAAAATTACGTTCTGGCTTGTGATTGGTCGCGTCGCGGTCACATGGGCTACGTGACCAATCACAAGCCGTGACGTCATGGGAGGCAGGACACATGCGCATTTTAAAATGTGCGCCTGTCTTGCCTCCCATGACGTCACGGCTTGTGATTGGTCGCGTCGCCCATGTGACCGCGACGCGACCAATCACAAGCCAGAACGTAATTTTAAAATCCTGAAGGACCTGAAATTACATCACGGCGTGCTGTGATTGGTCGCGTCGCGGCCACATGGGCGACGCGACCAATCACAAGCCGGGACGTCACGGAAGGAAGTAAACGCGCAAATTTTAAGCAAAGAACGCTGCCGGTTCCCTCCGTGAGGTCCAGGCTGCGTCGGAGAGGTGAGTATAGCAATATTTTTTATTTTAATTCTTTCTTTTACACATTATTACATTAATGTTGTTTCGATACCGATACCCAATACCACAAAAGTATCGGATCTCGGTGTCGGAATTCCGATACCCGCAAGTATTGGCCGATACCCGATACTTGCGGTATCGGAATGCTCAACACTACATACCGCCGAACAAAAAGTGGAATAACACGCGATAAAAAAGATGGATATAAATAACCATGTTACCGCTGAAAACGTCATCTTGTCCCTCAAAAAACGAGCCACCATACAGCATCATCAAAGAAAAAAGAAAAAAGTTATAGTCCTTAGAATAAAGCGATGCCAAAATAATTATTTATTCTATAAAATAGTTTTTATCGTATAAAAGCGCCACAACATAAAAAAATGATATAAATGAGGTATCGCTGTAATCGTACTGACCCGAAGAATAAAAATGCTTTATCAATTTTACCAAACATGGAACGGTATAAACGCCTCCCCCAAAAGAAATTCATGAATAGCTGTTTTTTTTTGTCATTCTGCCTTACAAAAATCGGAATAAAAAGCGATCAAAAACTGTCACGTGTCCGAAAATGTTACCAATAAAAACATCAACTCGTCCCGCAAAAACAGGACCTCACATGACTCTGTGGACCAAAATATGGAAAAATTATAGGTCTCAAAATGTGGAGACGCAAAAACTTTTTTGCTATAAAAAGCGGCTTTTATGGTGTGATGGCTGCCAATCATAAAAATCCGCTATAAAAAATGCTATAAAAGTAAATCAAACCCCCTTTCATCACCCCCTTAGTTCGGGAAAAATAATAAAATTAAAAAATGTATTTATTTCCATTTTCCCATTAGGGTTAGGGTTAGGGCTAGGGTTAGGGCTAGGGTTAGGGTTAGGGCTAGGGTTAGGGCTAGGGTTGGGGTTGGGGCTAGGCTTCGAGCTAAAGTTAGAGTTGGGGTTGGGGCTAAAGTTAGAGTTAGGGTTTGGATTACATTTACAGTTGGGATTAGGGTTGGGATTAGAGTTAGGGGTGTGTCAGGGTTAGGGGTGTGGTTAGGGTTACCGTTGGGATTAGGGTTAGGGGTGCGTTTGGATTAGGGTTTCAGTTAGAATTGGGGAGTTTCCACTGTTTAGGCACACTAGGGGCTCTCCAAACATGACATGGCGTCCGATCTCAATTCCAGCCAATTCTGCATTGAAAAAGTAAAACAGTGCTCCTTCCCTTCCGAGCTTTCCCGTGCACCCAAACAGGGGTTTACCCCAACATATGGGGCATCAGCGTACTCGGGACAAATTGGACAACTGTTGGGGTCCAAGTTCTCTTGTTACCCTTGGGAAAATATAAATTTGGGGGGCTAAAAATCATTTTTGTGGGAAAAAAAAGGATTTTTTATTTTCACAGCTCTGCGTTGTAAACTGTAGTGAAACACTTGGGGGCTCAAAGTTCTCACAACACATCTAGATAAGTTCCTTGGGAGGTCTAGTTTCCAATATGGGGTCACTTGTGGGGGGTTTCAACTGTTTGGGTACATCAGGGGCTCTGCAAATGCAACGTGACGCCTGCAGACCAATCCATCTAAGTCTGCATTCCAAATGGCGCTCCTTCCCTTCCGAGCTCTGCCATGCGCCCAAACAGTGGTTTCCCCCCACATATGGGGTATCAGCATATCTCAGGACAAATTGGACAACTTCTGGGGTCCAATTTCTCCTGTTACCCTTGGGAAAATACAAAACTGGGGGCTAAAAAATCATTTTTGTGGAAAAAAAAATTATTTTCATGGCTCTGCGTTATAAACTGTAGTGAAACACTTGGGGGATCAAAGTTCACACAACACATCTAGATAAGTTCCTTGGGAGGTCTAGTTTCCAATATGGGGTCACTTGTGGGGGGTTTCTACTGTTTGGGTACTAGTATAGAAAAGTAGGAGACAAAAAAAGCGCAAATAGGGTCTTATCCTCAGGATTGCCTCTAATCAATTATGAGAGAACTGCTCACCTGGTGGTACACAGTAAAGGCGTGTAGTTTGTCAGCTGCTGCAGATCCACAGGTCGGCGCTGCGACCTCTTAGAGACATTATAATAGATGAATGTGGATAAAATCCGCGCTGCTGCGACAAATAATGGATCCAGATATAGTTATAAGGTGTTCGGGTGGTTTATTCAACGCGTTTCGGAGCTCATGGCTTCTTCTTCAGGAAGTTTCCACACAACACATCTAGATACGTTCCGTGGGAGGTCTAGTTTCCAATATGGGGTCACTTGTGGGGGGTTTCTACTGTTTTGGTACATCAGGAGCTCTGCAAATGCAACGTGACGCCTGCAAACCAATCCATCTAAGTCTGCATTCCAAATGGCGCTCCTTCCCTCCCGAGCTCTGCCATGCGCCCAAACAGTGGTTCCCCCCCACATATGGGGTATCAGCCTACTCAGGACAAATTGGACAACAACTTTTGGGGTCCAAATTATCCTGTTACCCTTGTGAAAATACAAAACTGGGGGCTAAAAAATCATTTTTGTGAAAAAAAAAAGAATTTTTATTTTCACGGCTCTGCGTTATAAACTGTGGTGAAACACTTGGGGGTTCAAAGCTCTCAGAACACATCTAGAAAAGTTCCTTACGGGGTCTACTTTCCAAAATAGTGTCACTTGTGGGGGGGTTTAATGTTTAGGCACATCAGGGGCTCTCCAAACGCGACATGGCGTCCCATCTTAATTCTAGTCAATTTTGCATTGAAAAGTCAAATGGCGCTCCTTCCCTTCCGAGCTCTGCCATGAGCCCAAACAGTCGTTTCCCCCCACATATGGGGTATCGGCATACTCAGGACAAATTGCACAACAACTTTTGTGGTCTAATTTCTTCTCTTACCCTTGGGAAAATAAAAAATTGGGGACGAAAATATAATTTTTGTGAAAAAATATGATTTTTTATTTTTACGGCTCTGCATTATAAACTTCTGTGAAGCACTTGGTGGGTCAAAGTGCTCACCACCATCTAGATATGTTCCTTAGGGGGTCTACTTTCCAAAATGGTGTCACTTGTGGGGGGTTTCAATGTTTAGGCACATCAGGGGCTCTCCAAACGCAACATGGCGTTCCATCTCAATTCCAGTCAATTTTGCATTGAAAAGTCAAATGGCGCTCCTTCCCTTCTGAGCTCTGCTGGGCACCCAAACAGTGGTTTACCCCCACATATGGGGTATCAGCGTACTCAGCACAAATTGTACAACTTTTGGGGTCCATTTTCTCCTGTTACCCTTGGTAAAATAAAACAAATTGGAGCTGAAATAAATTTTGTATAAAAAAAATGTAAATGTTAATTTTTATTTAAACATTCCAAAAATTCCTGTGAAACACCTGAAGGGTTAATACATTTCTTGAATGTGGTTTTGAGCACCTTGAGAGGTGCAGTTTTTAGAATGGTGTCACATTTGGGTATTTTCTATCATATAGACCCCTCAAAATGACTTCAAATGAGATGTGGTCCCTAAAAAAATGGTGTTGTAAAAATGAGAAATTGCTGGTCAACTTTTAACCCTTATAACTCCCTAACAAAAAAAATGTTGGTTCCTAAATTGTGCTGATGTAAAGTAGACATGTGGTAAATGTTACCTATTAAGTATTTTGTGTGACATATCTCTGTGATTTAAGGGCATAAAAATTCAAGTTTGGAAAATTGCACAATTTTCAAAATTTTCGCCAAATTTCCATTTTTTTCACAAATAAACGCAAGTTATATCGAAGAAATTTGACCACTATCATGAAGTACAATATGTCCCGAGAAAACAGTGTCAGAATCGGTAAGATCCGTTGAAGCGTTCCAGAGTTATAACCTCATAAAGGGACAGTGGTCAGAATTGTAAAAATTGGCCTGGTCATTAACGTGCAAACCACCCTTGGGGGTAAAGGGGTTAAATGCACAGCTATATGAATGGTACTGCAAAACATTACACATAATGGGTAAACAGGTGACTCACAGAAGGTGAGAACTCCATTAATTAACTAGATGTATTGCACTTACGTGTATAGTGGTATTACAGGACCCAATGAGGGATCCAACATAACAAAAGTGTGAAAAAAAAGAAAATAAAATTAAAAACATTCAATCAGAATGAAAGGCTTTGCCACAGGAAAAAAATTACAAAATATGCTGCTCATAATTGAACATAGCACTGATGGGATAATACAGACTTTAATTACCAGTGGAGTTCACTTGTACCATCCACAAGCAAGAGTGTAAGATAAAAAATCTTGGATGATATGATGTGTCAATATAATAACAGCATGGAAAAGGAACTATCACCTAAGGCGAGTTAGTGTCATCATTCATCGCCTATGAGTGCCTAACCAATTTTTTATACTCTGCACCCATGGCTGTGGAAGTAGTGTGCATAAAATCAATTTGTTCTACTGTGCAGACTTGTCTGTGGGAGTAGTGTGCCTAACCAATTTTTTCCTACTCTGTACCTGTATCTGTGGGAGCGGTGTGTATAAAAACAAATTGTTCCACTCTACATCTAAGGGAGTAATGAGTATTTATCCCTCAGGTGATTCACAGAATTGTATAACATTGGGCTCAGTCATTGAAATATTACCAATAAAATGTTGCTTTGGCCCCAAGTTTTTAATTTTCAAAAGGTGTAATAAGAGAACATGAACATATAATAATTTGTTGTGCAATTTATCCTGAGTATGCCAATACCCAACAAGTGGTTGAAAACTACTTTTGAGGCACAGTGCAAAGCTCAGAAGGGAAGGAGCGCCAGATTGTCGTGCAGATTTTGCTGTTATGGTTTGAGGGTGCCATGTCACATTTGCAGAGCCCCTGAGGTCCTAGGGCAGCAGCAACCCCCATATTTGTCCACATTTTACAAGCTGCATCTCTGAATTAATTTAGGGGTGCAGTGATCATATTGACACCACAGATGTATCACATAATTTTAAATTATTGAGGGGTGAAAAAAAAAATTATATAATTATATTTTTACCAAAAAAAATTATTTTAGTCCTAGTAGGGTTGAGCGAAACGGGTCGGCCATTTTCAGAAGTCGCCGACTTTTGGCAAAGTCGGGTTTCATGAAACCCGACCCGACCCCTGTGTGGGGTCGGCCATGAGGTCGGCGATCTTCTGAATCTGGTATCGGAATTCCGATACCGAGTTCCGATATGTTTGCGATATCGGAAATCGATATCGGAATCCATATTTAAGTGTAAAATAAAGAATCAAAATAAAAAATATTGATATACTCACCCTCGGACGTGCCCTGGTACTAACTGGCAGTCTTCCTTCTTAAGAATGAGCGCGTTTAGGGCCTTCCATGACGTCACGGCTTCTGATTGGTCGCGTGCCGCTCATGTGACCGCCACGCGACCAATCACAAGCCGTGACGTAATTCTCAGGTCCTAAATTCCTCATTCTAGGAATTTAGGACCTGAGAATTACGTCACGGCTTGTGATTGGTCGCGTGAGCGGTCACATGGGCGGCCGCGACCAATCACAAGCCGTGACGTCATCTAAGGCCCATCACGCGCTCATTCTTAAGAAGGAAGGCTGCCGGAAACAAGCAGGGCGCGTCCGAGGGTGAGTATATACCTAGTAGGAATATACTCACCCTCGGCTTCTTTCCGGCAGCCTTCCTTCCTAAGAATGAGCGCGTGAAGGGCCTTAGATGACGTCACAGCTTGTGATTGGTCGCGACCGCCCATGTGACCGCTCACGCGACCAATCACAAGCCGTGACGTAATTCTCAGGTCCTAAATTCCTAGAATGAGGAATTTAGGACCTGAGAATTATGTCACGGCTTGTGATTGGTCGCGTGGCGGTCACATGAGCGGCACGCGACCAATCAGAAGCCGTGACGTCATGGAAGGCCCTAAACGCGCTCATTTTAAGCAAAGAAGGCTGCCGGTTACCAGCGGTGATGTCCAGGGGCCTCCGGAGAGGTGAGTATATCAATATTTTTTATTTTAATTCTTTATTTTACACATTAATATGGATCCCAGGGCATGAAGGAGAGTTTCCTCTCCTTCAGACCCTGGGAACCATAGTATCCCATTGCACTGCATTGGGTTTCGTGTTTCGGCCGACCCCGACCCCGACTTTTTTATAGGATCGGCCGATTTCACTCGACCCGACTTTTGAGAAAGTCGGGTTTCGTGAAACCCGACCCGATCCTATAAAAATAAAAGTCGCTCAACCCTAAGTCCCAGATTTTACAATTTGCAAGAGAAAATTGTTAAAAACTGCATCAAAATTTGTCACACAATTTCAGCTGAATATGTCAAAACTGCATATATATCTGTACATTACTGCATAGCCACAAGGCGAGTCTCAGGAGGGAAGGAGCACTATTTGACTCTTGGAGAACAAATGTTCATAGAATAGTCTGAAGATTCTATATACAGATCCTCTAATGCCAGAAGAGCATAATTACCCCTAAAGTGACCCTAATTTTGAAATTGCACTCCTCTGGGAATTTATCTACAGGTGTAGTGATATTTTTGACTCAATGGGTGTTTTCCAGAAACAAGCAGCAATGGATGTTGCTTAGTGAAAATTTCAAATCTGCCATTGTAGTGCTCAATACTTGCTTCTGTTTCCGGAGACGTGCATTCCATAAATTAAACAGGCTCTCTTTGCTAACAAAAAGTGAAACCTGTGGAAGCTAAATGTGATTTCGACATACTGTAAGGTTCAGAATGGAGGGGAACATTTGCTGATTTTTTTTTTCAGGGGGGTGGACATAGCACTTTTCCAGTGCCTTTGTGCTATTATTAACATGCAAGCCCCCTAATATTCCATTAACAGATGATGGACCAAAGTAGGGAATGCTTTTTTGTGGGAGTTGAAGATTGTATTAGAAACATTTTACATAATATTTTGAATCACATTTTTCCTGCACTCTATGCTGAGCGCTTACTCTATATTGGGGTTTCCATCTAAATCTCTGAATTACATGATTTAGATGAAACTTCTGAGGGATCCATTAAGTATAATGAGTCAGCAGCATTACTCTGTACTAATTCTGGCCTCTGTTTAGTGGTGTCCTTTTCAGAGGTGTGCAAAACTGTGGTCAACTGCAGTTTTATGCATGCTTAAAGATGGACACTTCCGGATCCCAGGCCAGACAGAGTCCAAAATGTCTCCGTCTGCCTCATTATAGGGAATCTTCCATTGAGGTTTCCATCTGAATCACGTATGTAAGAGATTTACAAGGAAACGTCAGCATTAGCATTCAGCAAAGAGTGCAGGATAAATGTGACTAATGTTTTACTGCGCCGGTCTGGCATCAGTCGAACATCCCTTCTGCAGATATTAGCTACTCACAGATGGCACCCTTACAAAATCCAGCTGCTGCAGCAGCTCCACGAGGATGACCCATATTGGCGCATCGAATTTGCAGAATGGGCAAAGCAAAAATTGGAACAGGACCCTCAGTTTAAAGATTAAACTTTAAGCAGAACATTATGTTCAGAGATGAGGCAAACTTTTTTGGGTGGGCCATTTATATGGATACACCTAAATAACATGGGAATTGTGACAGTTTTCTTGCATAGACTGTCTTGCATTGAAATCTGCTGCAATGACCCGGGTACTGCATTCACCAGACTACAACAATTTCTATCCACTCCTCGCATGTTAACCTCAGTGACATGTCAATGGCTGTAAACAAAGAGAAACTTGTAAATAACTCATGAAAGAATAAAGTTACGATAAAACCAAGCACACCATTTACAGCAAATGTATAAAAACATGGCTTACAATTAATTATCTGTTTGCAGCATGCCAACTATATGCCTGCCATCCCACAGGCAACCAAGTATGCTTCTTTACAAGCTCAACAGCATGACTGAGAGCCTATTTTTTCAATATCCACAACCCACTGCAATGTTTGGGTATCATTAGCGATGGTCGAGCACTAAAATGCTCAGGTGCTCGTTGCTCAGGTTGAGCAAATTGGAATGTTCGGGTGCTTGACCCGAGCAATGAGCCCAATGCAAGTCTATGGGAAACTCGGGCATTTTTTGGAAGGCCCACAAGGCGGTCTGCAGAGGGAATAGAAATTGCAGAAATCAATGGGAACAGTGAATGCAAGGGCTGTCATAAATTTGGAGGCACTCCAATGCCCCTTTGAAGAGACGCAGAGGAGGGCCTGATGAAAAAATGTTCCCATTATTAGCAAGTGGGTCTCCCATAGTGTTTGCCTGTGCAGTGAGTGGCAGGGCTGCCCAAATTTTGGATGCACCCAATACCCCTTTGAAGAGACGTACAGGAGGGCCTCCTGGAAACAATGTTCCCATTATTAGGAAATGGGTCTCCTATAGCGTTTACCTATGCAGTGAATGCAAGAGCTGCCAAAAATTTGGTGGCACTCAAATGCCTCTTGGAAGAGATGTGTAGGAGTGTCTCATAAAAAATGTTCCCGTTAGAAAGGAGCTGATCTCCTAGACTTGCAATGCACATGCACTAAGTATTTGGGCTGACATTTATCCCTGGGGGGTATACATGAACATACTGTATACCAATTTTTTTAAGGGCATCATTAACACCCTTTAAAAAAATTATGTGTGTGTTGCATCATGGACCACGTTCACCCTGGTGATATGGTGGTGCAGGAGGAGGAAGAGGGTAATGAGGAGGACAACAGCAGATAGCCAAAATCAGGAAGGGTATACCCATGTGTGTGTGTGAAGAGGTGCGTGGGAATAGACCTCTGTTATGATCCGGTGGTAGGATCACCAAACTGACCTGATAGGTAAACGGAATATTAGGACGAGCTCTGGGGATGTGGAAACTATACTGACCGCAACACTGAACCTATCCAATACACACTAAAGGCAGCCGTGGAGCGTTACCTAAAAACCTAGACGCCTCATCACAGCCTGAGGAACTAACTACCCCTAGAGAGAAAGTCAAGTCTCACTTGCCTCAGAGAAATGACCCCAAAGTTTAGACAGCCCCCACAAATAATAACGGTGAGTTAAGGGGAAAATACAAACGTAGTAATGAAAAACAGGTTTAAGCAAATGAGGCCCGCTAAAGCTAAATAGACTGAAAATAGCAAGGGATTTGTGCGGTCAGTACAAAAACTATCAAAAACTATCCACGCAGAAAATACAAGAACCCCCACACCGACTCACGATGTGAGGGGCGCACTCTGCACCCCAGAACTTCCAGCAAGCAAAAAATCACATATAAGCAAGCTGGACTGAACTCATCATATAATGAAACATATTTTCAAGAGAAAAATGAGCAAACATGAACTAGCAGGACTTAGCTTCTCCGGATGGAGACAGGTCACAAGGAAGTCCAGAGAGATCAGAACCAGTACTGAATACAACGACAGCAGGCAACAAACAAAGGTGCAGGTGGAGTTAAATAGGAACCAGCATAGCAGGAAATGAGGCAGCTGAGCCCATCTCCAGACCCGCAGTATAGCTAGAGGCCACCAGAGGGAGCCCAGACGGAATTCACAACAGTACCCCCCCTTGAGGAGGGGTCACCGAACCCTCACCAGAGCCCCCAGGCCGATCAGGATGAGCCGAATGAAAGGCACGAACCAAATCGGCCGCATGGACATCAGAGGCGACAACCCAGGAATTATCCTCCTGACCATAGCCCTTCCATTTAACTAAGTACTGAAGCCTTCGTCTCGAAACACAAGAATCCAAGATCTTCTCCACCACATACTCCAATTCTCCCTCGACCAAGACCGGAGCAGGAGGATCAACAGAAGGAACCACAGGCACCACATATCTCCGCAACAATGACCTATGGAACACATTGTGAATGGCAAATGATGCTGGGAGGTCCAAACGAAATGACACAGGGTTGAGGATTTCCAAAATCTTATAAGGACCGATGAAACGATGCTTGAACTTAGGAGAGGAAACCTTCATCGGAACATAACGAGAAGACAACCACACCAAATCCCCCACACGAAGTCGGGGACCCACACAGCGACGGTGGTTAGCAAAGCGCTGAGCCTTCTCTTGTGACAACGTCAAATTGTCCACCACGTGGTTCCAAATCTGCTGCAACCTATCCACCACAGAATCCACCCCAGGACAGTCAGAAGGCTCAACCTGACCCGAGGAAAAACGAGGATGAAAACCAGAATTGCAAAAAGAAGGCGAAACCAAAGTAGCAGAACTAGCCCGATTATTGAGGGCGAACTCAGCCAATGGCAAAAAGGTCACCCAGTCATCCTGATCAGCAGAAACAAAACATCTCAGATAAGTCTCCAAGGTCTGATTAGTACGTTCGGTTTGGCCATTTGTCTGAGGATGGAAGGCCGATGAAAAAGATAATTCAATGCCCATCTTAGCACAAAAGGACCGCCAAAATCTGGACACAAACTGGGATCCTCTATCAGACACAATATTCTCAGGAATACCATGCAAACGACCACATTCTGAAAAAACAGTGGAACCAAATCAGAAGAGGAAGGCAGCTTAGGCAAGGGCACCAAATGGACCATTTTCAAAAAACGATCACAAACCACCCAGATAACAGACATCTTCTGAGAGACTGGAAGATCCGAAATAAAATCCATGGAAATATGCGTCCAGGGCCTCTTCGGGACAGGCAAAGGCAAAAGCAAACCACTGGCACGAGAACAGCAAGGCTTGGCCCGAGCACAAATCCCACAGGACTGCACAAAGGAACGCACATCCCGCGACAAGGAAGGCCACCAAAAGGACCTATACCACCAAATCCCTGGTACCAAAAAACCCAGGGTGACCTGCCAACACCAAAGAATGAACCTCGGAAATGACTGTACTGGTCCATCTATCCGGGAAAAACAGTCTCTCCGGTGGACAACGATCAGGTCTATTGGCCTGAAATTCCTGCAGTACCCGTCGTAAATCAGGTGAGATGGCAGACAAAATCACCCCTTCTCTGAGGACACCAGCCGGTTCAGAATGTCATGCTCGCGCCCAGACTGGTTGGCGCGGGCGTGTGGGGGAGTGGCCCACTGGACCACAGACCAAACCTCCCTGGAAGGGGCTTAAGTAAGTAGCTTCCTAGGTGTTCGCTGGAGCCTCTGATGGTGAGGTCAGACTTGTGCAATAGGAAGCTACCAGGTACCACTCCAGGGTGGAGTCTGGTCGTGGCTGCTGATCCCACCGGGGAACGGAACATAGACAAGCAAGCGGGCACGGCTGGCACATAGGCAGGCAGACGGGTACAACAGGAACACTGTCAGGCAGGCGGGCACGGCTGGCTCTCTGGTAGGCAGGCGGGCACGGCTGGCTCTCTGGCAGGACTGGTGGACAAGACTGGTACACTGGAAGAACCGGTAGGGACCGGTCTGCAGGCAGGTATGTAGAACGGGTAAGAACCTGTTCAGACACGAGGACCTAGGAATAAGTAGATAAAGACCGCAAGAGCGGATGCAGAGCGACAGCACAGGAGCTAGAGCCAAGAACAGAAATGCAGGAGGCGGAGCCAAGAGCAGGAGGCGGAGCCAAGTGCAAAACCGCAGGAGGCGGAGCCAAGAGCTGGAGGCGGAGCCAAGTGCAAAACCCGCAGGAGGCGGAGCCAAGAGCTGGAGGCGGAGCCAAGTGCAGACAGGCAGGAGGCGAAGCCAGGAGCTGGAGGCGGAGCCAAGTGCAGACAGGCAGGAGGCGGAGCCAAGAGCTGGCGGCGGAGCCAAGTGCAGGAGAAGTAGAACCGCAAAGAGCGGAGCCAGGTAGAACCGCAAGGAGCGGAGCCAGGTAGAACCGCAAGGAGCGGAGCCAGGTAGAACCGCAAGGAGCGGAGCCAGGTAGAACCGCAAGGAGCGGAGCCAGGTAGAACCGCAAGGAGCGGAGCCAGGTAGAACCGCAAGGAGCGGAGCCAGGTAGAACCGCAAGGAGCGGAGCCAGGTAGAACCGCAAGGAGCGGAGCCAGGTAGAACCGCAAGGAGCGGAGCCAGGTAGAACTGCAAGGAGCAGAGAGGTGCAGCGGGAGGGGTCTCTGCAGCAAAGCTGAGCAGAGCCACAAAGAATGTGGAGAGAAGCTGCAGCAAGGAATAACTGCAACAGCAGAAGATAAGCTGAGTAGAAAGGAGCAGAAACGCAGAAGTGAGGAGCAGAGGTAAAGTAACAAAGGTTCAGAGCAGGCAGAGCTGCAAGAGTGCGGAGTGAAAGCAGACTGAGAATACAAGGAAAGACAACAGGGAAGGAAGCCAAAGACTAGGAGACAGAGATAAGACTAAGTACAGACAAGGCAATGGAACAAGACACAAGGACAAAGACACTGGGACCAGGATATACTGCCTCCTGGTGGGCGGACAACAAGACCAAGGAAATAACACAGAGAATCCTCCGGAGAGGGAGAAACTCAGAGAAAGGCCAGGCAAACTCAGAAGCAAGACACTAACTGAGCTAACACATTGCACAGGCCCAGACCACTGGGTGGAGCTGAACTAAATACTGGAGGTCTCCTGGCAATTGGTCAGGAACAGATTGGACAGATGCACCTGATTCCTATAAGAACCAGAGAGTTCAGGCGCCGCCCCTCTATACACAGAACTATGAAGCATGCAGAGAGCAGAGACACAGAACATGGTTCTGGCAAGAAACAGAAAACACAACATGACCTGGAGCAGTGGGTAAGATAGAGTGAGAGACGGGAGGCCATGCCGAGATGCCAGCAGAGTTGTTACACAGAAACTTCCGGAGAGTCAGGCACAAAGCTTCTAGAAAGAGCATCAGCCTTCAAGTTCTTCGAACCCGGAAGGTATGAAACCACGAAATTAAAACGGTAGAAAAACAGCGACCATCGAGCCTGTCTAGGATTTAGCCGTTTAGCAGACTCGAGATAAGTCAAATTCTTGTGATCAGTCAAGACCACCACACGATGTTTGGCTCCCTCAAGCCAATGTCGCCACTCCTCAAATGCCCACTTCATTGCCAACAACTCCCGATTACCAACATCATAATTCCGCTCGGCAGGCGAAAACTTTCTTGAAAAGAAAGCACATGGCCTCATCACAGAGCCATCAGAGTTTCTCTGTGACAAGACAGCCCCTGCTCCAATCTCAGAAGCATCAACCTCGACCTGGAAAGGTAGAGAGACATCCGGCTGACGCAAGGCAGGAGCCGAAGAGAACCGACGTTTGAGCTCCTGAAAGGCCTCCACAGCCGCAGGAGACCAATTCGTCACATCAGAACCCTTCTTAGTCAAATCCGTCAAAGGCTTAACCACACTGGAAAAATTAGTGATGAAGCGACGGTAAAAATTAGCAAAACCCAAGAACTTCTGAAGACTTTTTACCGATGTAGGTTGAGTCCAGTCATGAATAGCCTGGACCTTGACTGGATCCATCTCAATGGTAGAAGGAGAAAAAATAAAGCCCAAAAAGGAAACCTTCTGGACTCCGAAGAGACATTTAGAGCCCTTCACAAACAAGGCATTGGCTCGCAGGACCCGAAATACCATCCTGACCTGCTTCACATGAGATTCCCAATCATCAGAAAAGACCAAAATATCATCCAGGTACACAATCATAAACCTATCCAGATACTCTCGGAAAATGTCGTGCATGAAGGACTGGAACACAGAAGGGGCATTAGAAAGCCCAAAAGGCATCACCAAGTACTCAAAATGGCCTTCGGGCATATTAAATGCTGTTTTCCATTCATCGCCCTGCTTTATACGCACAAGATTATACGCTCCACGAAGATCTATCTTCGTGAACCAACTGGCCCCCCTAATCCGAGCAAACAGATCGGACAACAGTGGCAAAGGATACTGAAATTTGACCGTGACGTTATTTAGAAGGTGATTTAGAAGGTTATTTAGAAGGGCATCATTAACACCCTTTAAAAAATTTATATGTGTGTTGCATCATGGACCACGGTCACCCTGGTGATATGGTGGTGCAGGAGGAGGATGAGGGTAATGAGGAGGACAACAGCAAATAGCCAAAATCAGGAAGCGTATACCCATGTGTGTGTGTGAAGAGGTGCGTGGGAATAGACCTCTGTTATGATCCGGTGGTAGGATCACCAAACTGACCTGATAGGTAAACGGAATATTAGGACGAGCTCTGGGGATGTGGAAACTATACTGACCGCAACACTGAACATATCCAATACACACTAAAGGCAGCCGTGGAGCGTTACCTAAAAACCTAGACGCCTCGTCACAGCCTGAGGAACTAACTACCCCTAGAGAGAAAGTCAAGCCTCACTTGCCTCAGAGAAATGACCCCAAAGTTTAGACAGCCCCCACAAATAATAACGGTGAGTTAAGGGGAAAATACAAACGTAGTAATGAAAAACAGGTTTAAGCAAATGAGGCCCGCTAAAGCTTAATAGACTGAAGATAGCAAGGGATTTGTGCGGTCAGTACAAAAACTATCAAAAACTATCCACGCAGAAAATACAAGAACCCCCACACCGACTCACGATGTGAGGGGCGCACTCTGCACCCCAGAACTTCCAGCAAGCAAAAAATCACATATAAGCAAGCTGGACTGAACTCATCATATAATGAAACATATTTTCAAGAGAAAAATGAGCAAACATGAACTAGCAGGACTTAGCTTCTCCGGATGGAGACAGGTCACAAGGAAGTCCAGAGAGATCAGAACCAGTACTGAATACAATGACAGCAGGCAACAAACAAAGGTGCAGGTGGAGTTAAATAGGAACCAGCATAGCAGGAAATGAGGCAGCTGAGCCCATCTCCAGACCCGCAGTATAGCTTAAGACCACCAGAGGGAGCCCAGATGGAATTCACAACAGTACCCCCCCCCTTGAGGATGGGTCACCGAACCCTCACCAGAGCCCCCAGGCCAATCAGGACGAGCCGAATGAAAGGCACGAACCAAATCGGCCGCATGGACATCAGAGGCGACAACCCAGGAATTATCCTCCTGACCATAGCCCTTCCATTTAACTAAGTACTGAAGCCTTCGTCTCGAAACACAAGAATCCAAGATCTTCTCCACCATATACTCCAATTCTCCCTCGACCAAGACCGGAGCAGGAGGATCAACAGAAGGAACCACAGGAACCACATATCTCCGCAACAATGACCTATGGAACACATTGTGAATGGCAAATGATGCTGGGAGGTCCAAACGAAATGACACAGGGTTGAGGATTTCCAAAATCTTATAAGGACCGATGAAACGAGGCTTGAACTTAGGAGAGGAAACCTTCATCGGAACATAACGAGAAGACAACCACACCAAATCCCCCACACGAAGTCGGGGACCCACACAGCGACGGTGGTTAGCAAAGCGCTGAGCCTTCTCTTGTGACAACGTCAAATTGTCCACCACGTGGTTCCAAATCTGCTGCAACCTATCCACCCCAGAATCCACCCCAGGACAGTCAGAAGGCTCAACCTGACCCGAGGAAAAACGAGGATGAAAACCAGAATTGCAAAAAAAAGGTGAAACCAAAGTAGCAGAACTAGCCCGATTATTGAGGGCGAACTCAGCCAATGGCAAAAAGGTCACCCAGTCATCCTGATCAGCAGAAACAAAACATCTCAGATAAGTCTCCAAGGTCTGATTAGTACGTTCGGTTTGGCCATTTGTCTGAGGATGGAAGGCCGATGAAAAAGATAATTCAATGCCCATCTTAGCACAAAAGGACCGCCAAAATCTGGACACAAACTGGGATCCTCTATCAGACACAATATTCTCAGGAATACCATGCAAACGACCACATTCTGAAAAAACAGTGGAACCAAATCAGAAGAGGAAGGCAGCTTAGGCAAGGGCACCAAATGGACCATTTTCAAAAAACGATCACAAACCACCCAGATAACAGACATCTTCTGAGAGACTGGAAGATCCGAAATAAAATCCATGGAAATATGCATCCAGGGCCTCTTCGGGACAGGCAAAGGCAAAAGCAAACCACTGGCACGAGAACAGCAAGGCTTGGCCCGAGCACAAATCCCACAGGACTGCACAAAGGAACGCACATCCTGCGACAAGGAAGGCCACCAAAAGGACCTAGCCACCAAATCCCTGGCACCAAAAATCCCAGGGTGACCTGCCAACACCGAAGAATGAACCTCGGAAATGACTCTACTGGTCCATCTATCCGGGACAAACAGTCTCTCCGGTGGACAACGATCAGGTCTATTGGCCTGAAATTCCTGCAGTACCCGTCGTAAATCAGGGGAGATGGCAGACAAAATCACCCCTTCTCTGAGGACACCAGCTGGTTCAGAAACTTCCGGAGAGTCAGGCACAAAGCTTCTAGAAAGAGCATCAGCCTTCACGTTCTTCGAACCCGGAAGGTATGAAACCACGAAATTGAAACGGTAGAAAAACAGCGACCATCGAGCCTGTCTAGGATTTAGCCGTTTAGCAGACTCGAGATAAGTCAAATTCTTGTGATCAGTCAAGACCACCACACGATGTTTGGCTCCCTCAAGCCAATGTCACCACTCCTCAAATGCCCACTTCATTGCCAACAACTCCCGATTACCAACATCATAATTCTTCTCGGCAGGCGAAAACTTTCTTGAAAAGAAAGCACATGGCCTCATCACAGAGCCATCAGAGTTTCTCTGTGACAAGACAGCCCCTGCTCCAATCTCAGAAGCATCAACCTCGACCTGGAAAGGTAGAGACATCCGGCTGACGCAAGGCAGGAGCCGAAGAGAACCGACGTTTGAGCTCCTGAAAGGCCTCCACAGCCGCAGGAGACCAATTCGTCACATCAGAACCCTTCTTAGTCAAATCCGTCAAAGGCTTAACCACACTGGAAAAATTAGTGATGAAGCGATGGTAAAAATTAGCAAAACCCAAGAACTTCTGAAGACTTTTTACCGATGTAGGTTGAGTCCAGTCATGAATAGCCTGGACCTTGACTGGATCCATCTCAATGGTAGAAGGAGAAAAAATAAAGCCCAAAAAGGAAACCTTCTGGACTCCGAAGAGACATTTAGAGCCCTTCACAAACAAGGCATTGGCTCGCAGGACCCGAAATACCATCCAGACCTGCTTCACATGAGATTCCCAATCATCAGAAAAGACCAAATTATCATCCAGGTACACAATCATAAACCTATCCAGATACTCTCGGAAAATGTCGTGCATGAAGGACTGGAACACAGAAGGGGCATTAGAAAGCCCAAAAGGCATCACCAAGTACTCAAAATGGCCTTCGGGCGTATTAAATGCTGTTTTCCATTCATCTCCCTGCTTTATACGCACAAGATTATACGCTCCACGAAGATCTGTCTTGGTGAACCAACTGGCCCCCCTAATCCGAGCAAACAGATCGGACAACAGTGGCAAAGGATACTGAAATTTGACCGTGATGTTATTTAGAAGGCGATAATCTATACAGGGTCTTAGAGAACCATCCTTCTTGGCCCCAAAAAAGAACCCTGCACCCAAAGGGGATGAGGACGGGCGAATATGCCCCTTCTCCAAAGACTCCTTGATATAACTCCGCATAGCGGCATGTTCTGGTACAGACAAATTAAAAAGTCATCCCTTAGGGAACTTACTACCAGGAATCAAATTTATGGTGCAATCACAATCCCTATGAGGAGGTAGGGCACTGGACTTGGGCTCATCAAATACATCCTGGTAGTCCGACAAAAATTCAGGGACTTCAGAAGGAGTAGAAGAAGCAATTGACACCAAAGGAGCATTGCCATGAATCCCCTAGCAACCCCAACTTGACACAGACATTGCTTTCCAATCCAGGACTGGATTATGAGCCTGCAGCCATGGCAGACCCAACGCGACAACATCATGCAAATGAGGTTTATTCTTGGCCAATGGCGTGGCATCAATTCCCTTTAGTGGAATAGGGAATTGCAAAGGCTCCAAGACAAAACCACAGCGCCTGGCAAAAGACAAATCCATCAAATTCAGGGCGGCACCTGAATCCACAAAAGCCATAACTGAGTAGGATGACAGAGAGCAAATTAAAGTAACAGACAAAATGAGTTTAGGTTGTACAGTACCAATGGTGACAGACCTAGCGAAGTTTTTTGTGTGCTTAGAACAATCTGAGATAACATGAGCAGAATCACCACAGTAAAAGCACAACCCATTCTGACGTCTGTGATTTTGCCGTTCAATTCTGGTCAGAATCCTGTCACATTGCATAGACTCAGGCTTCTGCTCAGAAAATACCGCCAGATGGTGCACTGGTTTGCGCTCCTGCAAACGCCGATCAATCTGAATGGCCAAAGACATTGACTCACTCAGACCCGCAGGCGTGGGGAACCCCACCATAACATCCTTAATGGCTTCAGAAAGACCCTTTCTGAAAATCGCTGCCAGGGCACACTCATTCCATTGAGTGAGCACAGACCATTTTCTAAATTTCTGACAGTAAACCTCTGCTTCATCCTGACCCTGACACAAAGCCAGCAAGATTTTCTCTGCCTGATCCACAGAATTAGGTTCATCATAAAGCAAACCCAGCGCAAGAAAAAACGCATCCACATTATGCAATGCAGGATCTCCTGGCGCCAGGGCGAATGCCCAGTCTTGAGGGTCACCACGCAACAAAGAAATAACAATTTTAACTTGCTGAACCGGATCACCAGAGGAACGAGGTCTCAGAGAAAGAAATAATTTGCAATTATTTTTAAAGTTCAAAAACCTAGATCTGTCTCCGGAGAACAACTCAGGAATAGGTATCTTAGGCTCTGACATAGGACTGCGAACTACATAATCCTGAATGCCTTGTACTCTAGCAGTGAGATGATCCACACTAGAAGACAGACTCTGAAGGTCCATAGCTGCAGCTGAATTCTGAACCACCCAGAGATTAAGGGGAAGAGAGAGGCAAGACACACTGCAGAAAAAAAAAAAAATGAACTCAGGATTTCTCTTATCCCTCTTTTGCAATGCATTAACTCTTTATTGGCCTGCTGTACTGTTATGATCCGGTGGTAGGATCACCAAACTGACCTGATAGGTAAACAAAATATTAGAACGAGCTCTGGGGATGTGGAAACTATACTGACCGCAACACTGAACCTATCCAATACACACTAAAGGCAGCCGTGGAGTATTACCTAAAAACCTAGACGCCTCGTCACAGCCTGAGGAACTAACTATCCCTAGAGAGAAAGTCAAGCCTCACTTGCCTCAGAGAAATGACCCCAAAGTTTAGACAGCCCCCACAAATAATAACGGTGAGTTAAGGGGAAAATACAAACGTAGTAATGAAAAACAGGTTTAAGCAAATGAGGCCCGCTAAAGCTAAATAGACTGAAGATAGCAAGGGATCTGTGCGGTCAGTACAAAAACTATCCACGCAGAAAATACAAGAACCCCCACACCGACTCACGATGTGAGGGGCGCACTCTGCACCCCAGAACTTCCAGCAAGCAAAAAATCACATATAAGCAAGCTGGACTGAACTCATCATATAATGAAACATTTTCAAGACAAAAATGAGCAAACATGAACTAGCAGGACTTAGCTTCTCCGGATGGAGACAGGTCACAAGGAAGTCCAGAGAGATCAGAACCAGTACTGAATACAACGACAGCAGGCAACAAACAAAGGTGCAGGTGGAGTTAAATAGGAACCAGCATAGCAGGAAATGAGGCAGCTGAGCCCATCTCCAGACCCGCAGTATAGCTAGAGGCCACCAGAGGGAGCCCAGACAGAATTCACAACAGACCTCCCAAAAAAAGACAGTGGATTTGGGGTTATGTTATGTTGCTATCATTCGGTGGTGTTGAGAAGTCTGGCCCAATCTAGCCCTTGTTCATTTTTATAAGAGTCAGCCTGTCAGCATTTTCAGTTGACAAGCAGATGGACTTATCAGTTATAATTCCACCAGCTGCACTAAAAACCCGCTCTGACAAAATGCTAGGAGCAGGGCAGGCCAGGACCTCCAAGGAGAAGAGAGCTAGTTCATGCCACGTGTCCAGCTTGGATACCCAACAATTATAAGGTGCAGAGGAATCACGGAGGATGTTGGTATGGTCAGCAAGGTACTCCATCAACATCCTCCCAAACTTTGCACTCCTTGTGAGAGTACCCAGGGTCTGTGCGATGGGAGGGTCTGAGAAAACTCTCCCAGAACTTTGCCAGTGTTCCCTTACCTCTGCTGGTTTGGAGTTGAACTGAGACCTCTTCCACCAGCATTTTCAGTTGGGATTTTTTTTAATAATTCCACAACAAGGGCCTTCTTGTACTGCACCATTTTAGTACACCTGTCTGCCTCAGGAATAAGAGATAGAAAGTTATCCTTGTAGGGTAGGTGTAATAAATATAGGGGATAACTCAGGAGACTCTTTGCGTGGAGCAAGACAACTACATGACACAGTTTTATAAGTGGTAAACTCTATATTATCACACGGTGATTCAAACAGGTGCAGAGAGAAACTCAAGTCCACAACACTTGGTGCAAATATCAAATGCAGCTCAGCAGTCTATAGGAAACTTCAGAGGAAAATGCAATCACGCAGAAAGTCTATGAAGCACAATTATTCTTGAGGATACTTGACATGAATAAGTCCTTGCTTAGTCCAAAACACAGATAGATATGCTTATAAGGCAGTTCAAATAATATCTTAGCTCAACAAGGGAGGTCTGGGTAATAGTCTCAGGTTATTGCAGAGCAGCAACAGCTTACATGTCCAGTAAATGCAGATGGAAGTAAACACGAGCAGCAGATGAAGGAGGATTACTGAAACTGGTGTATGCAGCAGGAACTCAGAGCAGAGTGGCAGGATAACCCCACAGGTTCACAGGAGCAGGTATATAGCCAGGGAGTCACCAGAGGTCAGGAGCTGGATGCAAGGCAGAATACTCTAGTACAGACTGAAGGCTGGGGTGGAGTTTTATAGCAGGAAGACACAGTGCACATGAGACCAAAGATGCCATCTTGAAAAAGGGCAGTAATGCACAAAAAGGTAGTAAAAAATGTTAAGAGTCCTGACATTACTCCTTCCTTAGAGGCGGCCTCAGGACGATCCTGGACGTGGTTTTTTAGGGAATCTCTGATAAAAATGAGAAATCTTCTGTTAGGCATTGATGTTTTCCACAGGTTCCCAAGAGTCTTACTCAGGGGGATATCCCTGCCATCTTATCAGATATTGGAGCCGATTCCTGCGAATCCTGGAATCAACAATTTCCTCCACCACAAATTGTTCTTGCCCATCAATCACCACAGGCTGCGGAGGTGGCACAACACGTCCCTGGAAGGTATTAGGAGATACAGGCTTTAGTAAAGATACATGAAAAACTGGGTGTACCTTCATAGTCCTAAGCAGCTTCAGCCGGCAGGCCACAGAGCTCACAATACTGTTGAGCTTGAAAGGGCCAATGAATTTCTGTCCAAGTTTTTGTGAAGGAATGTTTAACTTCAGATTCTTAGTTGCTAACCACACGGAATCTCCTACCTTGAACATGGGTGCAGGTTTACAGAATCTATCAGCCGATCTCTTATAACGTTCTTGAGCTGTGGTCAGGGATTCCTTCAGAACCTCCAGATTTTGCCTCATCGCAGTCAGCCTTTCCTCCACTGCTGGAACCGGAGAAATAATTGGAGACCTAGGTAAGATACATGGATGATAACCCAGATTGGCAAAGAAAGGTGTAAATTTAGTGTAGGCGCTCTGAGAATTGTTATATGAAAATTTGGCTAACGGCAGCAACTCCAACCAATCATCCTGGAGATGGCTGACATAGCATCTTAGATATTGTTCCAGCGTCTGGTGGGGACGCTCAGTCTGACCATTTGTCTGGGGATGGTAAGTGGAAGAGAGACAGACATTAATATTGATTGCAGAGCAAAACCCCTTCCAGAATCTTGAAGTGAACTGCACTCCACGGTCAGAGATGATCTCATCCAGAACCCCATGCAACCGAAAGACATTCTGTATAACCAAGTTCATTGTATCTTTAGCTGAGGGGAGGCCGGTGCATGGAACAAAATGAGCAGCTTTAGTCAGGCGATCAACTACCACCATGATTGTATTCATGCCCCCCGATGTAGGCAGCTCCACAATAAAGTCCATTGATATAGACCTCCAAGGGTGGGGTGGAACAGGTAATGGTTGTAGAAGACCCGTAGGTGCCACATGAGGAGTCTTGTAATGAGCACATACCTCGCAAGAGAGAACATAGTCCTTGGTATCCTTCAGGCAAGTTGGCCACCAGAAGAATCGGCTCAGGAATGCTTGTGTCTTCTGTACCCCCCTGTGACCAGCCAACTTGGAGTCATGTACCAACTTGAGGATCTGCAGACGGATGACCTCAGGGACGTAGATACATCGATCTCTGAACCCCATGCCACCCTTAAAGACAAGATTAATATCCACAGGTCGGTTGCCCAGAAATACATCACCGTCATAGGCCTCCCTGCACTCCTTCCACAAGTCCTGATCGTGGATAGCTCCGATGAAATTGGCATCAGATAGATTGGTCTTGGACAGGGCTCCAGGTATGGAATCTGCAGTATGGATTCGGGATAAAGCATCAGCCTTCCCATTACCATAACCTGGACGGTACGAGATAACAAAGTTAAATTGATTTAAAAAGAAGTTCCAACGAGCCTGACGAGGAGAAAGACATCTATTGGATCTAAGGAACTCTAAATTGCGATGGTCAGTTAGCTCTATGATCTGTTGTGCAGCTCCTTGCAGATGATGCCTCCATTCTTTGAAAGCCGCAATAATAGCCAGCAATTCCTTGTCTCCCACATCGTAATTCTTCTCTGCTGAGGTTAGTCTATGGGAAAAGAAAGCACAAGGATGTAGCAGACCCTTCTCTCCAGTTCTTTGGTAGAGAATAGCCCCCAAAGCATTATCAGAAGCGTCCACCTCCATAATGAAAGAAAGTGTTGGATTTGGGTGTATCAACAGCGGTGCTGATGTGAAACAGATCTTAAGCCGATCAAAAGCTTCTTGAGCCTGTGATGACCACTTAAAGGGCTTTTCCTTCTTTGTCAAGGAAGTAATGGGACAGACAATATCAGAAAAAGTTCGAATGAAGCGTCTGCAGAAATTTGCAAAACCAATAAGACATTGGACCTCCTTAACGTTCTTGGGTACCGGCCAGTCAAGGATAGCCTGAATCTTACCAGATTCCATGTTCAGCCCCTGGGGAGAGATGATATAACCTAAGAACTGTATCTCAGAACGATGGAACTCGCATTTCCCAGGCTTAATATACAGATGGTTCTCTTTCAGACATCTTAAAACAGTTTTGACATGTTCTTCATGTTCCTGTAGAGAGTCAGAAAAGATTAGTATATCGTCCAAATAGATCACTACAAACTGGTCCAACAAATCTCTGAAAATGTCATTAGCAAGGTGTTGAAACGTTGCAGGGGCGTTACAAAGCCCGAAGTGCATCACAAGAGATTCAAAGTGTCCATACCGGCATCTGAATGCTGTCTTTCACTCATCCCCTGGACGAATACGCACCAAATTATAAGCCCCACGAAGATCCAGTTTAGAGAACACCTTAGCATGGCGGACTCTTTCCAGTAATTCGGGAATCAGAGGCAAAGGGTAACGGTTTCATACGGTTACCTTATTGAGTTCCCGATAGTCAACACAGGGTCTCAGTGTCCCATCCTTCTTCTTTACAAAAAAGATAGGTGCCCCTGCTGGTGAGGAAGAAGGACGTATGAAGCCTTTGGCCAGATTTTCATCAATATACTCCTTCAAGGCTTGAAGCTCAGGTGCCGCCAAAGGGTATACATTACCAAAAGGAATAGCTGCCCCAGGAAGCAACTCAATGGGACAGTCATAATGCTTGTGTGGAGGAAGCTGATTTGCATTCTTCTTGTCACAGATGTCAGAGAACTCTTTATATGCTGGAGGTAAAGAAAATACCTGTACAATGGTTCCGTAGCCGTGGACTCAGGGACAGCTTCTGTTAACGCTGAGTTGCTCCTTGTTGGAAAGATAATCTCCTTGGTCTCCCAGTTGATGATTGGGTTCTGAGAACGCAACCAAGGAATGCCTAAAATCACAGGAAAATGAGAAGAAATTAGCAAGAAAGAAAGTTTCTCCTGATGATTAGGCTCTAACAAAATTTCAAGGGGCACGGTCTCCTGATCCACAGGCCCAGAGATTAAAGGTGACCCATCCACTGTTTCCATTGTAATTGGGGAGGCTCTTTGCTGAATTTCAATACCATGTTCCTTGGCAAATGCGATATCCGTGAAATTGCCACCTGCACCAGAGTCAATCATAGCTGCACTGGAAATCCACTGTCCTGAACACAGGATCTTAATAGGTAAAGAACAGTGAGAGTTCTTTTCCTTAAGCTCCTTGGGGGGTGAAGTCATAGAAAGTGAATGGAATACAGCATTTAAAGGCAGGCTACATTCAGAGATGTCAGATTCATAATCACAGTTGTCATACTCCCCTACTGCTGCTAGCACCTTGTTAGGCCGTCTAGGACACTTAGGACAATTGATCAAGAAGTGGTCAGACTGGCCGCAGTAGAAACATTCACTTTCACGAAGGCAATGCTCCCGGTGCTCATTGATCTCGCGCCTCTGAACAGAATCAATTTGCATGGGCACCTCCTCCACCTCCTAAGATGTTTTACCTGCAGGCTCTTTGGAAGGAAGGGAAAAGTTAGAAATATGGTTATATGAAGCAAACTTCTCCTGACTACGCTCAGTAAGGCGAATGTCAATGTGCACACAATGCTGTATAAATGTCTCCAGCACTTGTGGTGACTCAGAGCGAGCTAGTTCATCTTTTACAATACTAGACAGATCCCTTTTAAAAATAGGCAATTGTGCATAACTTTCCCAAAATGGTATCTACCGCTAATCTACTGAATTCAGTGGCATACTCAATAACAGAACGTTTAGCCTGGCATAAAGACAATAAAGCAGATTCAGCAGTTGCACAGCGATTAGGATCATCAAACATTAATGCCATAGCGGCCAAAAAATCATCCAAGTTATTTAACCGTGGGTCACGAGACTCAATCATCGGATTCGCCCAGGCGAGCGCTCGTGCGGTCATCATCATTATTACACGCAATACTTTGGATCTATCATTAGGAAAACGGTCAACATGCACATCAAAATATAGCATACATTGATTCACAAAGCCACGAAATTTGTCGGGATCACCATTAAATCTGAATGGGGGCAAATTAGGTGGGCTAGCTGGTGGCGGTTGCCCAGAGGGAAAAGTCACTTGTGCAGCTATTTGCGTGCTTATGTCCTGAATAGCCCGTCCATACTGGGACTCTATGCCTGCAAGTTTGTTTTCCTGGGCTGCCATGCGGGTGCTTAAGTCCTGCAAAGTCTGTCCAAACACTTGTTGATTGTGTTCAAAGCTTCCAAACTTCTTTTGCAGACCTTCCACATCTTTCTGCAGTGATCTAATTATGGAAAACACCTGCTCTAGTCTGCTTTCTGCAGTCATTGTTCCAGCAGTCTCCTTTTTTTTAGGCTAAAGTATCCTGTAATAATTATAGGGGATAATTCAGGAGACTCTTTGCGTGGAACAAGACAACTACAGGACACAGTTTTATAAGTGGTAAAGTCTATATTATCACACAGTGATTCAAACAGGTGCAGAGAGAAACTCAAGTCCACAACACTTGGTGCAAATATCAAATGCAGCTCAGCAGTCTATAGGGAACTTCAGAGGAAAATGCAATCACACAGAAAGTCTATGAAGCACAATTATTCTTGAGGATACTTGACACGAATAAGTCCTTGCTTAGTCCAAAACACAGATAGATATGCTTATAAAGCAGTTCAAATAATATCTTAGCTCAACCAGTGAGGTCTGGGTAATAGCCTCAGGTTCTTGCAGAGCAGCAACAGCTTACATGTCCAGTAAATGCAGATGGAAGTAAACACGAGCAGCAGATGAAGGAGGATTACTGAAACTGGTGTATGCAGCAGGAACTCAGAGCAGAGTAGCAGGATAACCCCACAGGTTCACAGGAGCAGGTATATAGCCAGGGAGTCACCAGAGGTCAGGAGCTGGATGCAAGGCAGAATACTCTAGCACAGACTGAAGGCTGGGGTGGAGTTTTATAGCAGGAAGACACAGTGCACATGAGACCAAAGACGCCATCTTGGAAAAGGGCAGTAATGCACAAAAAGGTAATAAAAAATGTTCAGAGTCCTGACAGTAGGTCTAGACGTGTCATCAGCCAGTAATGACAGTCAACCAAAATTTTGAGAATGCGAGGGTCACGGGAAAGGCAGCGTAACATACCGTAAACTCAGCCATGCATGCCAGACTGCTAACAGGCAAAACTTCCATGTCCTCACCAAGAGGACGACTGACCCTGCTCTCCTCAACCTCCTCCTCCCTGTCCTCAGCCCATCCACGCTAACCAGACGGTATGGCAGTTGTGCAGGTAGTACCATCTATAGAACATGAAACTAGCTCTTGTTCTTCTTCCTCCTCCTTCTTCTCTTCCTCATTGTCACCCAATCCATGTTGGGATGAGATGAGGCTACACTGTGTGTAAACACACTGCATGGTTCTTTGCTCCATCTCATCTGGCTCTGCCTGCAATGTATAGTCTTTGATTGTGAGCAGAGAGCGTTTCAGAAAACAGAGAAGCAGGACGGTGAAGCTAATTATATAGCAAAAACTCGGCACTCAACTTAACGTAAGATAGGTGATTTAATGGTGTCCACAAAATAACAGAAACGTTTCGGTCCTACATCCGAACCTTCATCAGTCACAGTATCAACTGTGACTGATGAACATCCAGATGTAGGACCAAAATGTTTCTGTTATTTTGTGGACACCATTAAATCACCTGTCTTATGGTAAGTTGAATGCCGAGATTTTGCTATATACTACGGTGTGGGAACCTACTCTGGCACCTTTTTAAGGCTGTGCACACATCTACTTTTTCATGGTGAGGCTAATTATGACATCATCGCCGCTCACCATGTTTGTGGCATCCTCAAAGTTTTGGAGGATGGTACATATGTCTGACATCCATGTCCACTCCTGAGGTCTTATGTGTAATGTCTGAACTGAATACCGATGGTCTTGTTGATGCTGGTAGTCAACAAATGCCTTCTTCTGCTCACAAATCCTTTCCAACATCTGCAGTGTAGAGTTCCAACACGTAGGGACATCACAGATCAGTCAGTGAGCCAGAACTGCCAACGCTGCTGAAGCATGGCAATGGCGGCGAAAGCAGTAGCTGACTTTCTAAAATGGGCAAACAGGCGGCGTACTTTGACAAATAGATCGGGCAGCTCTGGGTAGGATTTTGTAAACCACTGAACCACAAGGTTAAGCACATGGGCCAGGCATTGTACTTGTGTGAGCTCGCATCGCCTCAGAGCCGCCACCATGTTCTGGCCAATGTCACACACATCCAAGGCTGGCTGTAGGTTCAGTGGTGTTAGCCATGGACCTGCCTGCTCTTTCAGAACTGTCCTCAACTTTTCAGCATTGTGCAATTTGTCACCTAAGCATATTAGTTTCAGCACAGCCTGTTGCCGCTTGACTGATGCAGTGCTGCAGTTCTTCCAACCTGTGATTGATGTTGTTATTTCAGAGATGGAGGCTGAAGATGAGAATGATGAGGTGCAGGAGCTGTAGACAGTGAGGGCAACCCTGATTGATCTAGGGCCCTCAATCCTCTTTGTCGGGAGGACATTTTCAATCCTAAGGTCTGACTGGATCCCGGCTTCCACTATGTTAACCCAATGTTCTGTCAGCGAGATGTACCACCCCTGCCCACAAGCATTTGTCCACGTGTCTGTGGTTAGGTGGACTTTCCCAGTAACTTCATTGTTGAGGGCACGGCTAATGTGCTTTGCTGCCATGTGCCTGATCATTCTGGTGATGGTCAGGATGGTAGTTTTGCTACCCCTGCTGATGCTGGCCTGGCAAGTGGTGCAAATGGCCTTTTTGGGGTTATCAGAAAAGTCTTTAAAAAACAACCCGACTTGGGAAGACCTAACAGTTGGACTGGCAACTTCCGTTGTGTTGGTGGTACAGGGAACTGTTGCCCGCCTTCTGTCTGTGAGTACCACACCGCTTCTCCCTGCCTGTAGGGGTGCTATGCCTCCCTCCCCCTGTGTGCTGCTGTCCCCGCTTTGCATGTCCTCTTGCCAGGTTAGGTCAGTTACTATATCATCCACCACCTCGTCTTACACTTCCACACCCTGGTCCTCCTCCTGACTTTCTGGCAGCTGTGTCTCATCATCGTCTATCTCATGTGACACTTTCCCACTATTGCCTTCGTGTGACCGTGGCTGCTCAAATATTTGGATATCACTACATGTGATGTCCTCTTGCCTTGGTTCAAGTGGACTGGGCAAAAGGCCGAATTTATAAATGGAAAAGTGATCAGTTTTTTCCAGGCACTCGGCATGGTGGGAGGAAAGAGGATCAGGATGAGGAATATGCAGTCCAGACTCATGACTACTGAGACTTGACCGTGTGGAAAACAGGGGGGGTGTTAGTGGTGGTGGCAAAGTGACTGGAAGCATTATCTGCTACCCAACCAACAACCTTCCGACACTGCTCTGAGTTCAATAGAGGTTTGCTGTGATCCCCTAGTAATTGGGGCAGGAAGGTCGGGCAAGAATATGTGGCTGTTTGTTGTGGCACAATTTCAGCTTGCCCACGGCTTCAGCTTCTGCAAGCACCATCGCCAGCACCATCACATCCATTTTCCATCCCTTGCCATGCGCCTTGCCCATTTGAAATGGAGGACAATTTTTTCCATGTTCACTACAAATGGCAGAATTCTGAGAGCAATAATACACTCACCGGCCACTTTATTAGGTACACCATGCTAGTAACGGGTTGGACCCCCTTTTGCCTTCAGAACTGCCTCAATTCTTCGTGGCATAGATTCAACAAGGTGCTGGAAGCATTCCTCAGAGATTTTGGTCCATATTGACATGATGGCATCACACAGTTGCCGCAGATTTGTCGGCTGCACATCCCAAAGATGCTCCATACAAGGCAGGATGGATCCATGCTTTCATGTTGTTTACGCCAAATTCTGACCCTACCATCCGAATGTCGCAGCAGAAATCGAGACTCATCAGACCAAGCAACGTTTTTCCAATCTTCTACTGTCCAATTTCGATGAGCTTGTACAAATTGTAGCCTCAGTTTCCTGTTCTTAGCTGAAAGGAGTGGTACCCGGTGTGGTCTTCTGCTGCTGTAGCCCATCTGCCTCAAAGTTCGACGCACTGTGCGTTCAGAGATGCTCTTAGGCCTACCTTGGTTGTAACGGGTGGCGATTTGAGTCACTGTTGCCTTTCTATCAGCTCGAACCAGTCTGCCCATTCTCCTCTGACCTCTGGCATCAACAAGGCATTTCTGCCCACAGAACTGCCGCTCACTGGATTTTTTTTCTTTTTCGGACCATTCTCTGTAAACCCTAGAGATGGTTGTGCGTGAAAATCCCAGTAGATCAGCAGTTTCTGAAATACTCAGACCAGCCCTTCTGGCACCAACAACCATGCCACGTTCAAAGGCACTCAAATCACCTTTCTTCCCCATACTGATGCTCGGTTTGAACTGCAGGAGATTGTCTTGACCATGTCTACATGCCTAAATGCACTGAGTTGCCGCCATGTGATTGGCTGATTAGAAATTAAGTGTTAACAAGAAGTTGGACAGGTGTACCTAATAAAGTGGCCAGTGAGTGTATGTGATCCATGTGACAGACAAACCACAGTTTTAAATCACTGGCCTGTAAGTAATTAATTTTACCAGCAAACTGGTGTCAACAACATTGCTAATGCACTGCAACAAAATTTAAATGGAGGCCAGAAATGATAGAATTTTGAGCGCAATTATATGTGATCAGTCAGACTGACAAACCATAGTTTTAAATAGCTGGCCTGTAGGCAACTGGTTTCACCAGCAAACTGGTGTCAATAACTTCACTAAAACACTGCAACAAAATTTAAATGGAGGCCAGAAATGGCAGAATTTTGTGCGCACTTATATGTGATCCATGTGATGGACAAACCACAGTTTTAAATAGATGGATTTTTAGCACTGTAATACAGAAAGGATCTGGCTGTATTCTGCAGTGCCAACAAGCAAATGGAGCAAAAATGGTGTTCTCTGGATTGCTTTTTAAGCAAATAATCAGGATTACGATCCAAATAAGAAATATTCCTGGCCCTTTATACCTGGGGCTATGTCTAGAAATATCTGTCAAAGCAGCTGCAACAGACAGAACTGGAATGGACCCTCTTTCTATATGCACTGCAGTCTGCCACATACACTGCCTGCCTGCCTAGCTTTGATATATATGCAGCTGGATTAGTCCTCAGAAGGATTGTTAGTTGAGATGGATATGTGTCTAATATATTGTGGTATACCTACACCAACACACAAGCAAATCTCTTCCTAGTTCAGCAGCAACTCTCCCTACACTGCCTGATTTTGGAGTAGACTGTGATGAGCAGGGCGGTGCCAGGTCTGATGATGCTGTGCGGCCAGCCAATCACTGTAATTCCACAACCAACATGGCTGCGGCATTAGAGTGTGTGGTAGACAATCCGTGAATGTTCATTCACTCTCTAAAGATCACTAAACATGCAGAGCAGGGACCCGAGCTCCTGCCCAACAACCCAGGAAATACTCGGCGAGCTCTGAGCATCTTGAGCAGTGAGATGCTCGGGCGAGTACCGAGCAGTGTCGAACACGCTCGCTCATCACTAGTTATCATAGGCAGCGTTGCATTTGTTGTCAATTGTCATCAATAATTTCACACTTTCCATCAACCTAGTCCTCAGGATATGACTGGGATAACTCTGTTTTAAAATTTAGCTGAAAAAGGGCAGCACTGCTTACCTGCCCAGGTCTCTGAACAAATGCACTACAGGATGCAGCCAACCCATATAGAAAATATGTATGTTTGCATTTTGGGGGGATTTTTAGTCCTTTTTTGTGGCTTTGATACTAAGTTTAGTGATAGAATTCGCAAGTGTGAGGACGCTTGATGCTGGGTTGCAAGCTTGCATATCTTGGCCAAAATATCGACCACTACCTCACATATTTATATGTATTTTGTGCAATTTATTTTTCAAGGTGCAGCCAAAACCAGCTCATTGGGTCTTGTATACAGGGGTGTTCACACGGGATGCACTGAGAGAGTGCTGGCCAGCCCACCTAATCGAATAGTTTGGGCGTGACTAATAGGCTGAGAAACAGGCACTATTCATTATCTGCATGTGAACAGCGTCCTATAAAAGCCTCTATTGTGCAAATGTATACTAAGCAGTCATCATCTCCATGAATGGGTAGGATCTGAGTGGCTGTCTATTTAGTATTTTGCACCTGCGTTTTGCAACATCTTAATATGTGGGCTTGCTGCATCCTGTAGTGCATTTGTTCATAGACCAGGGCAGGTAAGCGGTGCTGCCGTTCGTTTTTCAGCTGTTTTTTTTTTATTTTTTTAGTCCTCTTTTGTAGCTTTGCAACTAAGTTTAGAAAAATCAGTTTTCCCTTCCAAATCCACCTGCTTGAACTTCTCCTTTTATCCCTTTAACTCCTCCACATGCTACTAAATGTAATATAGTCATTAAGTTTCCCAACAGTCCCAGGGCAGCATTAAAAAAGTTACTGTTCTTACTCCATAGCCTGTTGCTTTCTTGTGATCATTTTTATCAATATAAATATGAGATGGATATAATTGCTGACAAATGAATTATTTTTTTCAAGGGCCTCAAAAAGCAACACATTTCCATAATCAGCTGTCAGTGCTGGATTCCAAGGTACAGCTCACCTGTTTCATGATATAATCTGTCACTGCTAAAAGCGGCTCGTACATGCACCTCAACATATGCTTAATGCAAGTCCATCAGGATTGAAATGTTTCAAAATGTAGTCAGACCATATGTTAGCATAGAGTAAAAACTGAGAACAAGGATGAATTCTCATCGCCACAAAATAAGAGAAAAAAGAATAGATCTACCTGTGGCAAAACATTTTTTTCTCCCTGATCACAGCATAATGGACATAAGATTACTTATATTAAAGAGTAATTTAAAATCAGACAGAAGGGTCTGGGAGTATAGCTGATGATGATCTTTGACAATTTCAGTGCAGGAATAAATCTGTCACATGGATTTATGTCTTTCTACATCAATTAAGGAATTTGCTCCTCAGACCTTGTTGGGGCATCATGACACAGAACCGGACCACAATCAGAGCACAATAAAACATTCACACTCCTTATCTATGAACTGTTCCAATATTTATGGACACAACGGTTTATCACTCTCCCATAATGATAGCTCGGCTTCACCTCACTTGTCTAATCCATTGCATTATCTTTCTGCTGTATTGTATATAAATGTTTAATTCTTCAGAATTTGTATTAGTCTATGCCTGAGGAAGAGGCCTGAGTAGTCTCGAAAGCTTGCAATTTGTTACCATCTTTTCAGTTAGTCATTCAAGGGTATCAACCACTGAGGACTCTCAATTCTAAATATTTTTCTATCGACTGGCTAAAAAGGTACCAAGATATATATTTTCTTTAAGAATTTTTTGCAATTGAAAGTAGAGCATGAAGCCCGCATGGAGCATGAATTATTTTGCCTAATCATAGTGCAGCCAATGTCACGGCACAAGTTTTGTTGCTAGTTTCAAAGTAGGAACTTGTCTACTGTATTGCTTTTGTCACACATGCTCGTGAGATGTAATGCAGCTTAGCAGCCCTTACAAAAATTAAAAGACTAATAACCTAGCATTCGACCTAGGTTAATACAATTAATCCCCAATCCCCACAGTTTTAAGCGTGCCCTAAAAACTCATTTGTTCAGATTGGCCTACCGCCTCAACGCATTAACCTAATTATCCCTGTGTGGCCTATTAATAAAAAAACAACAACATAATCACGTTCCTCCATCATGTTCTCATACACTTTATGCAGTTAATAGCCTCTGTGTCTGTACTGTTACATACTTAGGCAGTTAACTGGTTCATGCAGCTTTACATGAACACCCGAGCCTTACACTATGGCTGGTCCAAATAACTAAAGCAATTGTTACCATCCACCTCTCGTGTCTCCCCTTTTCCTCATAGATTGTAAGCTTGCGAGCAGGGCCCTCATTCCTACTGGTATCTGTTTTGAACTGTGATTTCTGTTATGCTGTAATGTCTATTGTCTGTATAAGTCCCCTCTATAAGTTGTAAAGCGCTGCGGAATATGTTGGCGCTATATAAATAAAATTATTATTATTATTATTCGACCATGGTGGCTTATCATCCATCCAGTGGGCCATGAAAGACTTTAACACTTCATGACCATAATGCTGCTCCAACTGTCCATGGTGCATTGCTTTTTTAAAGTAAATGTCAAGTCTGGAAAGTGGTACACGCTCTCCTACATGTGAGAGCACAGATTGATAATCCTTTTCTATTAGTAGTACTGATAACTGAGTATGTTTCATCAAGGCTGAGTGAATACAATAATTTTTTCAAAAACAGTGGAATCAATTAAGTTCAACAGTTGAGTTGAGTCTGCACGCAATCAGACAAGTGGGAGTTTACATTTCCTGGCCACACAATCAGGAATGGATTTCTGATGGTGTGACAAAGAAAAAGGGCGAGGGGAAATCCAGAGTAAAAAAAGCAATAGTGATGACCCCAACCAGGTAATACTTTAGAATGTGGCCTGGTTACCAGTAAGATAAGCAGGAAGAGAAGGAGTAGGAGGACAGCTTGGGCCTTCCACATATTGCAGACCTGCTTTCTTTTCTCCCTTGAGCCATGGATGTTGCTATATGTGCTCAGGGACAGCGATTGTTCCCACTAATACACTGGGGAGGTGTAAAAGGACAGAAGTGAACAAGAAATGTTATGAAGGTAAACTTCAAAAAAGCCTGCAAAGGACCAAGCTACTGTATAGGTGTGGCATATATGTATCAAATTCTAAAACTAAAACAAGTGTGTAAAAAAATACAATTATTTTATGGATTTTAATTAAAGAAAGGTAATTATTCTGCACCCCTTTTCAAAAAAGGACTGAACAAGAAATGCTATGCACATGTACAAAAAGCTAAACATGCTACAGTGTTGGTGTGATATCTAATTTAACTATTAAACTTATGCTAAATAAAATAAATACAAAATGAATTTTGTAACACACACATTGTCAATTGTTTGTATTCTTTTTAGTTTTTCTTTTGTATTTTTTATCACATATATTCCCCACTTTCCCAAAAAGTATTGAACAAGAATTGCAAAAACTCAGTTCAGTCATTTATGACAAGCACACTTTCTCAGATATACACTGACTTTAGATTTTATTTCTTTAAGAAATATTGTATTAGCTTGCTGCTTTCTTCTGCATAAAGAATAGAAAATAAAAATGTGCAATTCAAATGCAGTCAGACACATTCCAGCCCCACTATGTTTCTGTGTAATTAATCACTAGCACTCATACCTGAATTTTTTCTCTCTCTCTTCCCCTATCAATTGAATGTCCACATTTGCAGACTACGCTTATCTTCTTCACTGATATAGTTGCACAACAAACAGTGTAGTATTTGCCCAACATTTTGTGGCTTTCTCTCCCTATCTCTGATGTGGAGTTGTTAGTTCTGATGTTCTCGTACTATCTAGAATCACCATAAAATGGCTGGTGCATTCCTTTACTTTGGATTTTTTGCAAGCTATAATGATGACAAAATGTGATGTGATAGCAGTAAGAAAATATGGAAAACCGACATAGCTAAGCCTGAGACCATTTGAGCCTTCCCTGGGTGATGCAATCTTCTGCTTTGTGTAAAAAGTCAGTGGTCAGTTTTTTGTTAATTCATGCAAATCAGATTGGAAATTGTTAAAATTCACCGGATCTATTTCATAAAGTTTGATTTGCATCAAATCAATTTGCTCATCTCTAATTGATTTTTATTTTCTTTCTGGACTTCTAATTGGATAAGACATCTTCAGTATAAAATGTCGTGTAGTTCCACTTTTGGAGGACAACCTTTTTTTTTTAGTGATCATGACATGGTTAGTGTTGAGCATTCCGATACCGCAAGTATCGGGTATCGGCCGATACTTGCGGTATCGGAATTCCGATACCGGTATTCCGATACTTGCCGCGTATCGGATACCGGAATCGGAAGTTCCAAGATTCAAAATTCAGAAATTCAGCCAATGAGAATGATTCCAAGTGTGGGCACATCCTGTTTAGCATGGAGGGCATGAAAGTACTGGCAAGGCTGTGATTGGCTGCTGAAATGATGTCATGATGCAGTTTAAAAGTCGCTGGCGCCATTTTGCGATCACTCTGCTGTGAATTCAGTTAGTGACAGGACGCTGTTTGCTGACTGAGGGACAGTTTAGAGATAGCGATTTGCTTCTTTGTGCTTTCCAAAGGCTAATTTAGCAACCGCTGTGTTCACCTACTAGTCACCTTGCTTTTGCCTTGTAGCGCTGTTTTCACAGCGATCTGCAAGGTCTGTGTGTGTGTGTGTGTGAGTGCAGCCCACTCTCTAGTCTGAGTGCAGCCACATAGGCCATCCATAGCTGGTTGTATTCAGTTCAGGGAGGGTGGTTCATTGCCTCATACTGTTTTTTTTTTTTTTTTTTTTTTTTTCAAGTAGTGTAGTCTGCTGCTAATTTATTAAAAAAAATCCTATTAGTGTCTTTCCACCCATCTCCAGCTAATTTGTGGAAAAACACTACATAGGATAAAGTAGAGGAGGGTTTTTGGGCCTTGCAGCGCCGTTTACGGCTGTCTGCACGGTCTCCGTGTGACTGCAGCTCGCCCTGTAGTCTGTGAGCAGCCGTAGCCTGGTTGTCTGCAGCTCAGGGTTGTTCACTGCGTCATACCGCCAAATCAATTTTAATTTTTTTTCAAGTAGTGTAGTCTGCTGCTAATTAATTTAAAAAAATCCTATTAGTGTCTTTCCACCCGTCTCCAGCTAATTTGTGGAAAAACACTACATAGGATAAAGTAGAGGAGGGTTTTTGGGCCTTGCAGCGCCGTTTACGGCTGTCTGCACGGTCTCCGTGTGACTGCAGCTCGCCCTGTAGTCTGTGAGCAGCCGTAGCCTGGTTGTCTCCAGCTCAGGGTTGTTCACTGCGTCATACCGCCAAATCAATTTTAATTTTTTTTCAAGTAGTGTAGTCTGCTGCTAATTAATTTAAAAAAATCCTATTAGTGTCTTTCCACCCGTCTCCAGCTAATTTGTGGAAAAACACTACATAGGATAAAGTAGAGGAGGGTTTTTGGGCCTTGCAGCGCCGTTTACGGCTGTCTGCACGGTCTCCGTGTGACTGCAGCTCGCCCTGTAGTCTGTGAGCAGCCGTAGCCTGGTTGTCTCCAGCTCAGGGTTGTTCACTGCGTCATACCGCCAAATCAATTTTAATTTTTTTTCAAGTAGTGTAGTCTGCTGCTAATTAATTTAAAAAAATCCTATTAGTGTCTTTCCACCCGTCTCCAGCTAATTTGTGGAAAAACACTACATAGGATAAAGTAGAGGAGGGTTTTTGGGCCTTGCAGCGCCGTTTACGGCTGTCTGCACGGTCTCCGTGTGACTGCAGCTCGCCCTGTAGTCTGTGAGCAGCCGTAGCCTGGTTGTCTCCAGCTCAGGGTTGTTCACTGCGTCATACCGCCAAATCAATTTTAATTTTTTTTCAAGTAGTGTAGTCTGCTGCTAATTAATTTAAAAAAATCCTATTAGTGTCTTTCCACCCGTCTCCAGCTAATTTGTGGAAAAACACTACATAGGATAAAGTAGAGGAGGGTTTTTGGGCCTTGCAGCGCCGTTTACGGCTGTCTGCACGGTCTCCGTGTGACTGCAGCTCGCCCTGTAGTCTGTGAGCAGCCGTAGCCTGGTTGTCTCCAGCTCAGGGTTGTTCACTGCGTCATACCGCCAAATCAATTTTAATTTTTTTTCAAGTAGTGTAGTCTGCTGCTAATTAATTTAAAAAAATCCTATTAGTGTCTTTCCACCCGTCTCCAGCTAATTTGTGGAAAAACACTACATAGGATAAAGTAGAGGAGGGTTTTTGGGCCTTGCAGCGCCGTTTACGTCTGTCTGCACGGTCTCTGTGTGACTGCAGCTCTATCTGTTGTCAGTTCAGCCCCCAAAAAAGAAATAAATAATAAAGTTCACCAAACACACCAGTTACACCACTTTACATTTGTGTAGGCCACATTAGCTCATATTAAAGTCTAGTCCACACTTTAGAAAATTAGTGTTTCTTATACCTGTTAGGAGGAGTTGCTCAGGAATAAGCACACAAATCCGTTAGTACTTTTCTGCTTATCTTTATCAGTCAACCAAGATGAAGAAGGCAGTGAGTAAGGCACGTGGGCGTGGGCGCGGAGCAGGGAGGGGACGTGGGGATTCTGTGCCTGCTGCGGGCACCGGTGACTCATCAGCACCCACTTTCACCAGGCAACAGTCGTTCATGCGCAGCTTTGTGTCAGAGCGCCGTACACCGCTGCTGCGTGAAGACCAAATTGAAGCCGTTGTCGGATGGATGGCAGCTAATGCATCAACTTCCATTAGTGCCACATCCTCTCAGACACAGAGCACTGGAGAGCAGCCATCTGTCTCTTCACCACCTGCCAAATTGCCCAGGCAGACAGAGAGCCCAGGACAGGAGCCGTCTCTACTTCTGTTCTCTGAATCTCTTGGCTTGGAAACAGGGGGCCAGCCAAGCAGCATTGGAGAAATGGAAGAAGAGGCAGGGTGCAGTGATGCCCAACAGCTTTTTCTGTCTTCCTCTGAAGAGGCGGGTGGGCCAGTGGCTCCGGTCACCACATCGCAGGCCACATCAGCTGATGATGACACTCAGGTGCCACTTACTGGTGCGTGCTCTGCTGCTGAGACTACCCAGGAGGAGCAGTTGGGGGCAGAGGGTAGTGTAGATGATGAGGTCCTCGACCCATCTTGGCGTGAGGGACAGGAAGGTGGTGGGAGCAGCTCTGAGGAAGAGATTCCCCGTACGGCCCAAAGAGGGAGAGGGAGGGGGAAGACTGCGGATCCTGCAGCCTCCGCTTTGGCACCCGTTAGGAGCATGTCTCTTCCAAAAGCCAAAAAGGGCGCTCCCAAGACTTGCAGTGCCTGGTCCTTTTTTGACACAGTTGCAGATGACATTTGCTATGTCAGATGCAACGTGTGTCATCACAAAGTCAAAAGAGGTTGAAATGTCAGCAGCCTCAATACCTCCAACATGTGGAAACATGTGCGCACCAGGCACCCGGCGTTGTTAGAAAAACACACTGAAGAGGTAGGCCAACCAACAGCGGCAGCTACCACCTCTTCAGCTCGTGTTGCCTCTTCCTCTAGCTCACACGCAGCTGGTTCGGCTTCCTCCCAGGATCGCCGTGGAAGAACCTCTGGCCCTGTTGTCCAGAGACCCGCTGTAATTCCACCCGCAGCACCACTTTCCCAGTCATCCACACACTCCCAGCCCAGTCTACAGCCATCGGTAGTACAGGCATGGGAGAAACGGCGGCCTTTCTCGTCAAACCACCCACGAGCACAGGCTCTGACTGCAGGCATTGCCAAACTTCTTTCACTGGAAATGCTGTCATTCAGGCTGGTGGAGACTGACAGCTTCCGTGACTTGATGTCATTGGCAGTCCCACAGTACAATGTGCCCAGCCGCTTTTACTTCAGCAGGCAAGCCGTCCCTGCCCTGCACAAGCATGTGGAGGGACACATAAAACACGCGCTACTGAACGCCGTCAGTAGCAAGGTCCACCTCACCACCGATGCGTGGACCAGTCAACATGGACAGGGGCGATACCTTTCCCTCACTGCCCATTGGGTTAATGTCGTTGAGCCGGGTACAGACCGTGCGAGTGGCGCAGGACGTGTCCTGCCCACTCCAAGGATTGCAGGAATCCATTCTGTACGCATTGACTCCTCCTCTTACACCAGTTCCTCAGAATCATCGCTGCAGGAGCCGTCACAGTCCACCTCCACATGGACCCGTGATGAACGTGTACCTGTTACGACCGACATGAGCACAGCCGTGGCCAAACGTCAACAGGCCGTCTTGAAATTAATTTTTTTGGGGAATCGTAGCCACACAGCGCAGGAGCTCTGGAATGCCATCAAGCAGGAGAGCGATGTGTGGTTTGTGCCAGCGAATCTCCAGCCAGGCATGGTAGTGTGTGATAATGGCCGAAATCTGGTGGCAGCTCTGGGCCTCGGCAACCTCACTCACATCCCATGTCTGGCACATGTGCTCAATTTGGTCGTGCAGAGCTTTTTGAGGGACTATCCGGATCTTGATGCACTGCTGCACAAGGTCCGCCTAGAGTGTGCTCACTTGCGGCGTTCCAGCACGGCAAAAGCGCGCATTGCGGCTCTGCAGCGCCGACACCGCCTGCCGGAACATCGCATCATATGTGACCTACCTACCAGGTGGAATTCCACGTTACATATGTTGGAGCGGTTGTGTGAGCAGCAGCAAGCTGTAATGGAGTACCAGCTGCTTCAGGCGCAAAAAAGTTGCAGTCAGCGCCGTACAGACTTCACAACCACAGAGTGGGCCACTATGAATGACGTCTGCCAGGTTTTGCGTCCCTTTGATTATTCCACGCGGATGGCGAGTGCAGATGATGCACTAGTCAGCATGACTGTCCCCCTTATCTGCCTGCTTGAAAAATCACTGCAAGCGCTAAGGGATGATGTTGTGGAAGAGGTGGAGGATGAGGATTCACCATTTCCATCATCTTCTGGACAGTCAGCGCCACGTGGTTCCTCACAAACGCTTAGGCAGGGGACAGTTTGTGAGGAGGATGAGGAGGAGTCAATGGAGGAGGAAGACATCCGTCCAGAGGAGGGAGTTACCGAATTGTCCAGTACTCAGTGTGTACAGCGAGGGTGGGGTGATGACGAGCGGGCAGAGATCACGCCTCCAGCAGGGGACAGCGTTTCTTGGGCAGTTGGCAGTCTGCAGCACATGGTGGATTACATGCTGCAGTGCCTGAGAAACGACCGCCTCATCGCCCACATTCTCAACATGTCTGATTATTGGGTGTTCACCCTCCTCGATCCTCGCTACCGGGACAACGTAGAAAGCCTCATCACACCGTTGAACCGTGAGCGAAAAATGCGGGAGTACCAAGACACACTGGTCAATTCCATCATCTTTTCCATTCCAACTGAGAGAAGTGCTGCTAGTGCATTCCAAAGCAGCTCAGTGCGTCCAGGCAGTGGTGGAGGCTCTGCACAAAGAGGGAGCAGAAGCAGTGCCTCTGCCCAAGGCAAGACCAGTATGGCCCAACTGTGGCACAGTTTTCTGTGCCCCCCACAAAAGTCTACACCATCACAGACGGCTCCAGTCAGCAGGAGGCAACGGTTCCGTCAGATGGTGACAGACTACATGTCTTGCCCTCTTGCTGTACTCCCAGACGGCTCTTCCCCTTTCAAGTTTTGGGTCTCAAAGCTGGATACATGGCCAGAGCTAAGCCAGTATGCATTGGAGGTGCTGTCTTGCCCTGCGGCCAGTGTATTATCGGAACGTGTCTTTAGTGCTGCAGGTGGTGTACTAACTGACCGTCGCATGCGACTATCCTCCGATAACGTTGACCGGCTTACTTTCCTGAAAATGAACAAGGCCTGGATCTCGCAGGAATTTGCCACTCCTCCTCCTGATTAAATAATTAGGTCACTGTATACGTTATCCAGGTCTCCTGTTGTGTTCATCTTTCTACCACCTGAACTTAAATTCCTGTGCTCCAACACCGCCAGTTGAGGCTCAGAAGTGCCGTCTGCACAGTCAAAACATACGACCCAGTGTTATTGGGTTTCAGTAACGTCAGCTGATCCCCAGCTGTGTAGCCGGCAATGTGTCATGCGACCGCCACGCTGACACAACAACTGAAATGTAAGGGAATCTGTCCCCCCCCCCAAGGCGTTTGTTACTGAAAGAGCCACCTTGTGCAGCAGTAATGCTGCACAAGGAAAAGGTAGCTATTTTTGTTTAGCTCCTTGCACACGCAGAACTTAACACTTATAAAATGTGTCCCCTGCAACCGTAAAACCGTCCCGGAGGTGGGACTTTCCTTCGTAATGTGACGCAGCACAGCCGTCATTCCTACCCCCCCGGCGCCGCGCACCGGCTCCTCAGCGTTGTTTTATTCCGTCCCGGAGCCTGCGCTGTTATGTTATCCCGTGGCCAGGCACACTTAGCGCTGCCCGTCTTCTGGCATCATTTGGTGTCAGGATGGCTGCGCCTGTGCGGCCGCGCTGGCAGAGAGCCCGCCTCGCAGTGTCTTCTGATTTAATTCCACTGGGGGCCTGGGATCCATGGACATGCGCAGTGCATATCTGAACCTCCACCTCTCACTCATTTCCCTATGGCTTCTTCAGACTGTTCGGTGTCAGCTGGTCCCTAATTGCATGCCACGGCCGTGACACCGCACAGTCTTAAGAAGCCGTAGGGAGGGGAGTGAGAGGCGAGGATATGCACTGCGCATGTCCATGGATCCCAGGCCCCCAGTGGGATTAAATCAGAAGACACTGCGAGGCGGGCTCTCTGCCAGCGCGGCCGCACAGGCGCAGCCATCCTGACACCAAATGATGCCAGAAGACGGGCAGCGCTAAGTGTGCCTGGCCACGGGATAACATAACAGCGCAGGCTCCGGGACGGAATAAAACAACGCTGAGGAGCCGGTGCGCGGCGCCGGGGGGGTAGGAATGACGGCTGTGCTGCGTCACATTACGAAGGAAAGTCCCACCTCCGGGACGGTTTTACGGTTGCAGGGGACACATTTTATAAGTGTTTAGTTCTGTGTTTGCAAGGAGCATGATGAAAAGAGCCACCTTTTCCTTTTGCATCTTTTGTGCTGCACAAGCTGGCTCTTTCAGCTACAAACGCCTTGGGGGGGGGTTAAAGGTTCCCTTTCGACTTTCTCAGGCTTCGGCCTACATTGTGTTCCTCTGCTTTTCCACCTGTCCCTGGGCTCCAACACCGCCAGTTGCCGTCCAGAAGTGCTGTACGCACAGTCAACAGTCCCTCCTCTGTTATTGGGGTTCAGTAACGTCAGCTGTTCCCCTGCTGTGTGTGTGGCAATCCCTCCTACCTCCTCCAACCTCCTCCTCCTCCACCTGTCCCTGGGCTCCAACACCGCCAGTTGCCGTCCAGAAGTGCTGTACGCACAGTCAACAGTCCCTCCTCTGTTATTGGGGTTCAGTAACGTCAGCTGTTCCCCTGCTGTGTGTGTGGCAATCCCTCCTACCTCCTCCAACCTCCTCCTCCTCCACCTGTCCCTGGGCTCCAACACCGCCAGTTGCCGTCCAGAAGTGCTGTACGCACAGTCAACAGTCGCTCCTCTGTTATTGGGGTTCAGTAACGTCAGCTGTTCCCCTGCTGTGTGTGTGGCAATCCCTCCTACCTCCTCCAACCTCCTCCTCCTCCACCTGTCCCTGGGCTCCAACACCGCCAGTTGCCGTCCAGAAGTGCTGTACGCACAGTCAACAGTCCCTCCTCTGTTATTGGGGTTCAGTAACGTCAGCTGTTCCCCTGCTGTGTGTGTGGCAATCCCTCCTACCTCCTCCAACCTCCTCCTCCTCCACCTGTCCCTGGGCTCCAACACCGCCAGTTGCCGTCCAGAAGTGCTGTACGCACAGTCAACAGTCCCTCCTCTGTTATTGGGGTTCAGTAACGTCAGCTGTTCCCCTGCTGTGTGTGTGGCAATCCCTCCTACCTCCTCCAACCTCCTCCAACCTCCTCCTCCTCCACCTGTCCCTGGGCTCCAACACCGCCAGTTGCCGTCCAGAAGTGCTGTACGCACAGTCAACAGTCCCTCCTCTGTTATTGGGGTTCAGTAACGTCAGCTGTTCCCCTGCTGTGTGTGTGGCAATCCCTCCTACCTCCTCCAACCTCCTCCTCCTCCACCTGTCCCTGGGCTCCAACACCGCCAGTTGCCGTCCAGAAGTGCTGTACGCACAGTCAACAGTCCCTCCTCTGTTATTGGGGTTCAGTAACGTCAGCTGTTCCCCTGCTGTGTGTGTGGCAATCCCTCCTACCTCCTCCAACCTCCTCCTCCTCCACCTGTCCCTGGGCTCCAACACCGCCAGTTGCCGTCCAGAAGTGCTGTACGCACAGTCAACAGTCCCTCCTCTGTTATTGGGGTTCAGTAACGTCAGCTGTTCCCCTGCTGTGTGTGTGGCAATCCCTCCTACCTCCTCCAACCTCCTCCAACCTCCTCCTCCTCCACCTGTCCCTGGGCTCCAACACCGCCAGTTGCCGTCCAGAAGTGCTGTACGCACAGTCAACAGTCCCTCCTCTGTTATTGGGGTTCAGTAACGTCAGCTGTTCCCCTGCTGTGTGTGTGGCAATCCCTCCTACCTCCTCCAACCTCCTCCTCCTCCACCTGTCCCTGGGCTCCAACACCGCCAGTTGCCGTCCAGAAGTGCTGTACGCACAGTCAACAGTCCCTCCTCTGTTATTGGGGTTCAGTAACGTCAGCTGTTCCCCTGCTGTGTGTGTGGCAATCCCTCCTACCTCCTCCAACCTCCTCCTCCTCCACCTGTCCCTGGGCTCCAACACCGCCAGTTGCCGTCCAGAAGTGCTGTACGCACAGTCAACAGTCCCTCCTCTGTTATTGGGGTTCAGTAACGTCAGCTGTTCCCCTGCTGTGTGTGTGGCAATCCCTCCTACCTCCTCCAACCTCCTCCTCCTCCACCTGTCCCTGGGCTCCAACACCGCCAGTTGCCGTCCAGAAGTGCTGTACGCACAGTCAACAGTCGCTCCTCTGTTATTGGGGTTCAGTAACGTCAGCTGTTCCCCTGCTGTGTGTGTGGCAATCCCTCCTACCTCCTCCAACCTGCTCCTCCTCCACCTGTCCCTGGGCTCCAACACCGCCAGTTGCCGTCCAGAAGTGCTGTACGCACAGTCAACAGTCCCTCCTCTGTTATTGGGGTTCAGTAACGTCAGCTGTTCCCCTGCTGTGTGTGTGGCAATCCCTCCTACCTCCTCCAACCTCCTCCTCCTCCACCTGTCCCTGGGCTCCAACACCGCCAGTTGCCGTCCAGAAGTGCTGTACGCACAGTCAACAGTCCCTCCTCTGTTATTGGGGTTCAGTAACGTCAGCTGTTCCCCTGCTGTGTGTGTGGCAATCCCTCCTACCTCCTCCAACCTCCTCCAACCTCCTCCTCCTCCACCTGTCCCTGGGCTCCAACACCGCCAGTTGCCGTCCAGAAGTGCTGTACGCACAGTCAACAGTCCCTCCTCTGTTATTGGGGTTCAGTAACGTCAGCTGTTCCCCTGCTGTGTGTGTGGCAATCCCTCCTACCTCCTCCAACCTCCTCCTCCTCCACCTGTCCCTGGGCTCCAACACCGCCAGTTGCTGTCCAGAAGTGCTGTACGCACAGTCAACAGTCCCTCCTCTGTTATTGGGGTTCAGTAACGTCAGCTGTTCCCCTGCTGTGTGTGTGGCAATCCCTCCTACCTCCTCCAACCTCCTCCTCCTCCACCTGTCCCTGGGCTCCAACACCGCCAGTTGCCGTCCAGAAGTGCTGTACGCACAGTCAACAGTCCCTCCTCTGTTATTGGGGTTCAGTAACGTCAGCTGTTCCCCTGCTGTGTGTGTGGCAATCCCTCCTACCTCCTCCAACCTCCTCCAACCTCCTCCTCCTCCACCTGTCCCTGGGCTCCAACACCGCCAGTTGCCGTCCAGAAGTGCTGTACGCACAGTCAACAGTCCCTCCTCTGTTATTGGGGTTCAGTAACGTCAGCTGTTCCCCTGCTGTGTGTGTGGCAATCCCTCCTACCTCCTCCAACCTCCTCCTCCTCCACCTGTCCCTGGGCTCCAACACCGCCAGTTGCCGTCCAGAAGTGCTGTACGCACAGTCAACAGTCCCTCCTCTGTTATTGGGGTTCAGTAACGTCAGCTGTTCCCCTGCTGTGTGTGTGGCAATCCCTCCTACCTCCTCCAACCTCCTCCAACCTCCTCCTCCTCCACCTGTCCCTGGGCTCCAACACCGCCAGTTGCCGTCCAGAAGTGCTGTACGCACAGTCAACAGTCCCTCCTCTGTTATTGGGGTTCAGTAACGTCAGCTGTTCCCCTGCTGTGTGTGTGGCAATCCCTCCTACCTCCTCCAACCTCCTCCAACCTCCTCCTCCTCCACCTGTCCCTGGGCTCCAACACCGCCAGTTGCCGTCCAGAAGTGCTGTACGCACAGTCAACAGTCCCTCCTCTGTTATTGGGGTTCAGTAACGTCAGCTGTTCCCCTGCTGTGTGTGTGGCAATCCCTCCTACCTCCTCCAACCTCCTCCTCCTCCACCTGTCCCTGGGCTCCAACACCGCCAGTTGCCGTCCAGAAGTGCTGTACGCACAGTCAACAGTCCCTCCTCTGTTATTGGGGTTCAGTAACATCAGCTGTTCCCCTGCTGTGTGTGTGGCAATCCCTCCTACCTCCTCCAACCTCCTCCTCCTCCACCTGTCCCTGGGCTCCAACACCGCCAGTTGCCGTCCAGAAGTGCTGTACGCACAGTCAACAGTCCCTCCTCTGTTATTGGGGTTCAGTAACGTCAGCTGTTCCCCTGCTGTGTGTGTGGCAATCCCTCCTACCTCCTCCAACCTCCTCCAACTTCCTCCTCCTCCACCTGTCCCTGGGCTCCAACACCGCCAGTTGCCGTCCAGAAGTGCTGTACGCACAGTCAACAGTCCCTCCTCTGTTATTGGGGTTCAGTAACGTCAGCTGTTCCCCTGCTGTGTGGCAATCCCTCCTACCTCCTCCAACCTCCTCCTCCTCCACCTGTCCCTGGGCTCCAACACCGCCAGTTGCCGTCCAGAAGTGCTGTACGCACAGTCAACAGTCCCTCCTCTGTTATTGGGGTTCAGTAACGTCAGCTGTTCCCCTGCTGTGTGTGTGGCAATCCCTCCTACCTCCTCCAACCTCCTCCTCCTCCACCTGTCCCTGGGCTCCAACACCGCCAGTTGCCGTCCAGAAGTGCTGTACGCACAGTCAACAGTCCCTCCTCTGTTATTGGGGTTCAGTAACGTCAGCTGTTCCCCTGCTGTGTGGGTGGCAATCCCTCCTACCTCCTCCAACCTCCTCCAACCTCCTCCTCCTCCACCTGTCCCTGGGCTCCAACACCGCCAGTTGCCGTCCAGAAGTGCTGTACGCACAGTCAACAGTCCCTCCTCTGTTATTGGGGTTCAGTAACGTCAGCTGTTCCCCTGCTGTGTGTGTGGCAATCCCTCCTACCTCCTCCAACCTCCTCCTCCTCCACCTGTCCCTGGGCTCCAACACCGCCAGTTGCCGTCCAGAAGTGCTGTACGCACAGTCAACAGTCCCTCCTCTGTTATTGGGGTTCAGTAACGTCAGCTGTTCCCCTGCTGTGTGTGTGGCAATCCCTCCTACCTCCTCCAACCTCCTCCAACCTCCTCCTCCTCCACCTGTCCCTGGGCTCCAACACCGCCAGTTGCCGTCCAGAAGTGCTGTACGCACAGTCAACAGTCCCTCCTCTGTTATTGGGGTTCAGTAACGTCAGCTGTTCCCCTGCTGTGTGTGTGGCAATCCCTCCTACCTCCTCCAACCTCCTCCTCCTCCACCTATCCCTGGGCTCCAACACCGCCAGTTGCCGTCCAGAAGTGCTGTACGCACAGAGCCAAACACCTCGCCAATGTGTTAGTGGGGTTCAGCACCGCCAGCTGTTCCCCTGCTGTGTGTGTGGCAATCCCTCCTACCTCCTCCAACCTGCTCCTCCTCCACCTGTCCCTGGGCTCCAACACCGCCAGTTGCCGTCCAGAAGTGCTGTACGCACAGTCAACAGTCCCTCCTCTGTTATTGGGGTTCAGTAACGTCAGCTGTTCCCCTGCTGTGTGTGTGGCAATCCCTCCTACCTCCTCCAACCTCCTCCTCCTCCACCTGTCCCTGGGCTCCAACACCGCCAGTTGCCGTCCAGAAGTGCTGTACGCACAGTCAACAGTCCCTCCTCTGTTATTGGGGTTCAGTAACGTCAGCTGTTCCCCTGCTGTGTGTGTGGCAATCCCTCCTACCTCCTCCAACCTCCTCCAACCTCCTCCTCCTCCACCTGTCCCTGGGCTCCAACACCGCCAGTTGCCGTCCAGAAGTGCTGTACGCACAGTCAACAGTCCCTCCTCTGTTACTGGGGTTCAGTAACGTCAGCTGTTCCCCTGCTGTGTGTGTGGCAATCCCTCCTACCTCCTCCAACCTCCTCCTCCTCCACCTGTCCCTGGGCTCCAACACCGCCAGTTGCCGTCCAGAAGTGCTGTACGCACAGTCAACAGTCCCTCCTCTGTTATTGGGGTTCAGTAACGTCAGCTGTTCCCCTGCTGTGTGTGTGGCAATCCCTCCTACCTCCTCCAACCTCCTCCTCCTCCACCTGTCCCTGGGCTCCAACACCGCCAGTTGCCGTCCAGAAGTGCTGTACGCACAGTCAACAGTCCCTCCTCTGTTATTGGGGTTCAGTAACGTCAGCTGTTCCCCTGCTGTGTGTGTGGCAATCCCTCCTACCTCCTCCAACCTCCTCCAACCTCCTCCTCCTCCACCTGTCCCTGGGCTCCAACACCGCCAGTTGCCGTCCAGAAGTGCTGTACGCACAGTCAACAGTCCCTCCTCTGTTATTGGGGTTCAGTAACGTCAGCTGTTCCCCTGCTGTGTGTGTGGCAATCCCTCCTACCTCCTCCAACCTCCTCCTCCTCCACCTGTCCCTGGGCTCCAACACCGCCAGTTACCGTCCAGAAGTTCTGTACGCACAGTCAACAGTCCCTCCTCTGTTATTGGGGTTCAGTAACGTCAGCTGTTCCCCTGCTGTGTGTGTGGCAATCCCTCCTACCTCCTCCAACCTCCTCCAACCTCCTCCTCCTCCACCTGTCCCTGGGCTCCAACACCGTCAGTTGCCGTCCAGAAGTGCTGTACGCACAGTCAACAGTCCCTCCTCTGTTATTGGGGTTCAGTAACGTCAGCTGTTCCCCTGCTGTGTGTGTGGCAATCCCTCCTACCTCCTCCAACCTCCTCCTCCTCCACCTGTCCCTGGGCTCCAACACCGCCAGTTGCCGTCCAGAAGTGCTGTACGCACAGTCAACAGTCCCTCCTCTGTTATTGGGGTTCAGTAACGTCAGCTGTTCCCCTGCTGTGTGTGTGGCAATCCCTCCTACCTCCTCCAACCTCCTCCTCCTCCACCTGTCCCTGGGCTCCAACACCGCCAGTTGCCGTCCAGAAGTGCTGTACGCACAGTCAACAGTCCCTCCTCTGTTATTGGGGTTCAGTAACGTCAGCTGTTCCCCTGCTGTGTGTGTGGCAATCCCTCCTACCTCCTCCAACCTCCTCCAACCTCCTCCTCCTCCACCTGTCCCTGGGCTCCAACACCGCCAGTTGCCGTCCAGAAGTGCTGTACGCACAGTCAACAGTCCCTCCTCTGTTATTGGGGTTCAGTAACGTCAGCTGTTCCCCTGCTGTGTGTGTGGCAATCCCTCCTACCTCCTCCAACCTCCTCCTCCTCCACCTGTCCCTGGGCTCCAACACCGCCAGTTGCCGTCCAGAAGTGCTGTACGCACAGTCAACAGTCCCTCCTCTGTTATTGGGGTTCAGTAACGTCAGCTGTTCCCCTGCTGTGTGTGTGGCAATCCCTCCTACCTCCTCCAACCTCCTCCTCCTCCACCTGTCCCTGGGCTCCAACACCGCCAGTTGCCGTCCAGAAGTGCTGTACGCACAGTCAACAGTCCCTCCTCTGTTATTGGGGTTCAGTAACGTCAGCTGTTCCCCTGCTGTGTGTGTGGCAATCCCACCTACCTCCTCCAACCTCCTCCAACCTCCTCCTCCTCCACCTGTCCCTGGGCTCCAACACCGCAAGTTGCCGTCCAGAAGTGCTGTACGCACAGTCAACAGTCCCTCCTCTGTTATTGGGGTTCAGTAACGTCAGCTGTTCCCCTGCTGTGTGTGTGGCAATCCCTCCTACCTCCTCCAACCTCCTCCTCCTCCACCTGTCCCTGGGCTCCAACACCGCCAGTTGCCGTCCAGAAGTGCTGTACGCACAGTCAACAGTCCCTCCTCTGTTATTGGGGTTCAGTAACGTCAGCTGTTCCCCTGCTGTGTGTGTGGCAATCCCTCCTACCTCCTCCAACCTCCTCCAACCTCCTCCTCCTCCACCTGTCCCTGGGCTCCAACACCGCCAGTTGCCGTCCAGAAGTGCTGTACGCACAGTCAACAGTCCCTCCTCTGTTATTGGGGTTCAGTAACGTCAGCTGTTCCCCTGCTGTGTGTGTGGCAATCCCTCCTACCTCCTCCAACCTCCTCCTCCTCCACCTATCCCTGGGCTCCAACACCGCCAGTTGCCGTCCAGAAGTGCTGTACGCACAGAGCCAAACACCTCGCCAATGTGTTAGTGGGGTTCAGCACCGCCAGCTGTTCCCCTGCTGTGTATACGGCAATGTGTACTGCGACCGCCACGCAGTCACAACAAGTTTACTTTAAGGGAACCTGTCCCCCCCCCCCCCAGGCGTTTGTTACTGAAGGAGCCACCTTGTGCAGCAGTAATGATGCAAAGGGAAAAAGTGCCTCTTTTCTTGGTGCTCCTTGCACATGCGGAACCTAACAGTTATGAAATGTGTCCCATCACAGCGTAAAACCGTCCGGTAGGTGGAACTTTCCTTTGTCGTGTGACGCAGCACAGCCATCATTTTTACCCCCTTGGCGCCGTGCGCCGCCTCCTCAGCGTTGTTTGAATCTGTCCCGGAGCCTGCGCTGTTAGGTTAGCCCTTGGCCATGCACACATTTTGCGCTGCCCGTCTTCTGACATCATTTGGTGTCAGGCTGGCTGCGCCTGTGTGGGTGCGCTGGCCGAGATCCCGCCTCGCAGTGTCGTCTAATGTAATCCCACCGCGGGCCTGTGATCCGTGCCCGTGCGCAGTGCATATCCTCGCCTCTCACTCCCCTCCCTACGGCTTCTTCAGACTGTGCGATGTCAGCTGGTCCCTAATAGCATGCCACGGCCGTGACACCGCACAGTCTGAAAAAGCCGTAGGGAGGGGAGTGAGAGGCGAGGATATGCACTGCGCACGGGCACGGATCACAGGCCCGCGGTGGGATTACATTAGACGACACTGCGAGGCGGGATCTCGGCCAGCGCACCCGCACAGGCGCAGCCAGCCTGACACCAAATGATGTCAGAAGACGGGCAGCGCAAAATGTGTGCATGGCCAAGGGCTAACCTAACAGCGCAGGCTCCGGGACAGATTCAAACAACGCTGAGGAGGCGGCGCACGGCGCCAAGGGGGTAAAAATGATGGCTGTGCTGCGTCACACGACAAAGGAAAGTTCCACCTACCGGACGGTTTTACGCTGTGAGGGGACACATTTCATAACTGTTAGGTTCCGCATGTGCAAGGACCATAAATAAAAGAGCTAAGTTTACCTTTTCCAGCATTAGTGCTGTACACAATGGCTCTTTCAGCTACAAACGCCTGGGGGGGGGGGGTTTAAAGGTTTCCTTTCAACTTGCTCGAGTGCAGGCTTCGGCCTACACTCCGCTCCCCCTGCTCCTCCTGCTGACCCTGGGCTCTAACACCGCCAGTTGGGGCCCGGTACTGCTAGCTGCACAGAGAAAAACACCAGCCAATGTGTCAGTGGGGTTCAGCACCGCCAGCTGTTCCCCTGCTGTGCAGCCGGCATCGTGTCCTGCAAAAGCCACGCAGACACAAGAACTGAAATTGAAGGGAACCTGTCCCCCCTCCCCCAGGCGTTTTTACGTTATCCAGCCACCTTGTACAGCGGTAATGCTGCATGTGTGCAAGGTGGCTCAGAAACGTATTCTCCTCGCACATGTGGAACTGAAAACACGTCTGCAATGTGTCCTCTGTGTGACCATTTAACCATCCCGGTGGTGTGACTTTCCTTTGTAATGACACGCTGCAACCCCCTTGGTAGCGCTGCCCGTCTTCTGGCATCATTGTTTGGCTGGCTGCGCCTCTGCGGCCGCCCTGACCCACACAACGCCCCTCGGTGTCTTATTTATTGGGACTGCGAGGGTGTGATTGATGGGCAGGATCAGTGCATCAGTTCGCCTGTCCCTCCTCTCCTTCCGCCTTCTTCGGACTGTGCGGCTTCATGGCCGTGGCATGCGATAAGGGATCAGATGACGCCGCACAGTCTGAAGCGGGTGTAAGGACCCGAGTGTGAGAGGCCAACATATGTGCTGCGCCAGGCCCTGAATCCCAGCCCCGCAGTGTTTTTACAATGTTAAGACACTGCGGGGCTGGGATTCATGGTCATCGCGAACCGCACCGGCCGACATTAAATGATGTCAGAAGATGGGCAGCGCTAACAGCGCTAGGCCAGGGGATAACACGACAGCGCAGACTCCTGTACAGCAAATAACAACGCTCAGGAGGCTGCACCCAGCACCAAGGTGGGATTCTTGACATCTGTGCTGCGTCTCATTACAAAGGGAACTCGCGCCTCCAACACAGTTTGACTGTATAAAGGGCTAAATGTTATACGTGTTTCATTCAGCGTGTGCAAGGAGCGAAATTAAAAGAGCAACCTTTGACTTGTGCAGCACTACTGCTGCATAAGCTGTGGCTCTTCTACTTTCTAACCCCTGAGGGGGGGTTAAAGGTTACCTTTGAAATTGGTTCAAGTAGGCTTCGGCCTACACTCTGCTCCACCTGCAGAGCCCGGGCTCCAACACCGCTAGTTGCTGTCCGGAAGTGCTGGCTGCACAGAGCCAAACACCTCGCCAATGTGTCAGTGGGGTCCAGCACCGCCAGCTGTTCCCCTGCTGTGTAGCCGGCAACGTGTCCTGCGACCGCCACGCAGACACAACAGACCCAAAGCTGCCGCCAGTGCAGGCTTCGGCCTACACTCCCCTCCCCCTGCTCCTGCTCCTCCTCCTCCTGCTGACCCTGGGCTCTAACAAACCGCCAGTTGGGGCCCAGATGTGCTAGCTGCACAGAGAAAAACACCAGCCAATGTGTCAGTGGGGTCCAGCACCGCCAGCTGTTCCCCTGCTGTGCAGCCGGCAACGTGTCCTGCAAAAACCACGCAGACACAAGAACTGAAATTGAAGGGAACCTGTCCCCCCTCCCCCAGGCGTTTTTACGTTATCCAGCCACCTTGTACAGCGGTAATGCTGCATGTGTGCAAGGTGGCTCAGAAACGTATTCTCCTCGCACATGTGGAACTGAAAACACGTCTGCAATGTGTCCTCTGTGTGACCATTTAACCGTCCCGGTGGTGTGACTTTCCTTTGTAATGACACGCTGCAACCCCCTTGGTAGCGCTGCCCGTCTTCTGGCATCATTGTTTGGCTGGCTGCGCCTCTGCGGCCGCCCTGACCCACACAACGCCCCTCGGTGTCTTATTTATTGGGACTGCGAGGGTGTGATTGATGGGCAGGATCAGTGCATCAGTTCGCCTGTCCCTCCTCTCCTTCCGCCTTCTTCAGACTGTGCGGCTTCATGGCCGTGGCATGCGATAAGGGATCAGATGACGCCGCACAGTCTGAAGCGGGTGTAAGGACCCGAGTGTGAGAGGCCAACATATGTGCTGCGCCAGGCCCTGAATCCCAGCCCCGCAGTGTTTTTACAATGTTAAGACACTGCGGGGCTGGGATTCATGGTCATCGCGAACCGCACCGGCCGACATTAAATGATGTCAGAAGATGGGCAGCGCTAACAGCGCTAGGCCAGGGGATAACACGACAGCGCAGACTCCTGTACAGCAAATAACAACGCTCAGGAGGCTGCACCCAGCACCAAGGTGGGATTCTTGACATCTGTGCTGCGTCTCATTACAAAGGGAACTCGCGCCTCCAACACAGTTTGACTGTATAAAGGGCTAAATGTTATACGTGTTTCATTCAGCGTGTGCAAGGAGCGAAATTAAAAGAGCAACCTTTGACTTGTGCAGCACTACTGCTGCATAAGCTGTGGCTCTTCTACTTTCTAACCCCTGAGGGGGGGTTAAAGGTTACCTTTGAAATTGGTTCAAGTAGGCTTCGGCCTACACTCTGCTCCCCCTGCAGAGCCCGGGCTCCAACACCGCTAGTTGCTGTCCGGAAGTGCTGGCTGCACAGAGCCAAACACCTCGCCAATGTGTCAGTGGGGTCCAGCACCGCCAGCTGTTCCCCTGCTGTGTAGCCGGCAACGTGTCCTGCGACCGCCACGCAGACACAACAGACCCAAAGCTGCCGCCAGTGCAGGCTTCGGCCTACACTCCCCTCCCCCTGCTCCTGCTCCTCCTCCTCCTGCTGACCCTGGGCTCTAACAAACCGCCAGTTGGGGCCCAGATGTGCTAGCTGCACAGAGAAAAACACCAGCCAATGTGTCAGTGGGGTCCAGCACCGCCAGCTGTTCCCCTGCTGTGCAGCCGGCAACGTGTCCTGCAAAAGCCACGCAGACACTTGCTCTTGGACCTTCTGCTCCCCATCCTGGTTCCAGTACCGTCAGCTGGTTCCGGGCAGAGCCTTTGGCTTAGGTGCCTCCCTTTGGTATCCGAGTTCCACCAACGTCAGGTGGTCCTTGGTAGTGCTTTCAGGCACGGGTACCTCCTGCTTAGTAACCGGGTTCCAGTAACGTCAGCTGGTCCTCGGTAGTTCCATTGGCTCTTGGACCTTCGGCTACCCATCCGGGTTCCAGCACCGTCAGCTGGTTCTCGGCAGTGTCTTTTGCTCTTGTACCTTCTGCTCCCCATCCTGGTTCCAGTACCGTCAGCTGGTTCCGGGCAGAGCCTTTGGCTTAGGTGCCTCCCTCTGGGTATCTGAGTTCCACCAACGTCAGGTGGTCCTTGGTAGTGCTTTCAGCACAGGTACCTCCTGCTTAGTAACCGGGTTCCAGTAACGTCAGCTGGTCCTCGGTCGTTCCATTGGCTCTTGGACCTTCGGGTAGCCATCCGAGTTCCAGTTCCATCAGCTGGTTCTCGGCATTTTCTCAGCCTTCTTGTACCTTCTGCTACATTTCCAAGTTCAAGAGACTAAACACGATGACCCGGAAGACCACCCCTAAGATGACGACGACACCAGAGACGACAACCACCGTGATGACGACGACCCTGGAGACGATGACCCTGAAGACCACCCCGATGATGACGACCCCGGAGACCACCCCGATGACGACAACCCCGGAGACGACGACCCTGGAGACGACGACGACCTGGAAGACCGAGAAGCAGAAGAACAAGAGGCTGCAGAACAAAGAGCAGAAGGACATTAAGCATAACACAAAATATCAGAGCAAAAAATATTATGTAAATTATAAGCAGAAGAAGACTAAGCAGTGTATGGGGGTGAGTCCGTTCCTCCTCGTGGTGCCCCTGGATAAAGCCTGATGCTGCAGGCCAAACTGAACGCGGACAAATGTAACTGTTTTGTGACAGGCAGAACGGAAGGTGTAATCTTCAAACTTTTATAGATAACAACTACGGGAATGCCTGTCACAAATAAGAATATGATGAAGAAGTAGAATATGATGAAGATAATAGTAAACTAAAAACAATATGAACAATGTAACCCAAAAAATAATAGGTAGAAGATGAAGAAGAAGATGAATAAGGTGAAGAAGTTGATGTCAAAGAAGCTGATGATGAGGATAATTAAGAAGAAAGCGTGGGAGAAGTAAAAAAAAAGGTGAAGAGCGTGGAAGCAGTGAAACATCAATATCTGACATTAAAAAAAAAATTAACATAGTCAAATTCTTTCTAACGCCGAACGTCATAAAAAAAAACGCAAAATCCTGCTATTCTATTACATTGGGCTAAACCTCTGTGCCTTTAATATCTCCGCCACGTCCCCCAATACATCCTACATTATTCTTAGTTGTTTTCCTTCATGTAGAATGAACCTACAAGTGTATAAAGGGTTTCTTTTAATTCCGATATTTTCGTCCCATTGACTTGCATTGGGATCGGGTATCGGTATCGGATTGGATCCGATATTTTGACGGTATCGGCCGATACTTTCCGATACCGATACTTTCCGATATCGGAAAGTATCGCTCAACACTAGACATGGTGCATTTTTCTCTTCAACAATGTTTCACTGTTTTGGCGGTGTGCTCTTGTTTACTTACAATTAAATTTTATTACAAGGAGATAATCAATGCTGGACTACAGCAGCGTGTGATCAGTGGTCTAAAATTGCCCACTTCTCTGTCAATAGAATATGTACATAGCGAGCCTAGTGTGGACGTGGTTAGCTTTCTGAGCACTGCTGCATGCTTGATCTAAAAACTCTGTGCCATAACTGCTGCATCCAGTGAACTAAGTGGTACATCATTGGAATCAGGCTAACTTGCACTAGTTTATGCTACTCTCCGATTAAATATCAAAAACAGGTGCATACATTTTATCATTGTATGGAGTATATATTATTTCAACTTCTTTCTTATTCTTCATTTAGTAACACGTGGTAATATTTGAATAATAGTTTTAGATCATAAAACTCTTAACATACACATATTAAATCCCCTCTTTACTGACATTAGTAGGATATTTCTATTTGAGTTTTGACATTAAGTACATTAATGTGACTAATACTGGAAGATTAATAATTGTCAATTGCTATTTTTGACAGAACATAATTGGATTAATTATTTAAGAATTAGACAGACATTTCTATTGAATTGTATGGAATGACTGAACTGTGAGTGTATGGAATGATATATCTCTAATATATGCATTATTGTCTAGCAGAACCAAAAGGGTCTTTACACCATTGATTTTTTTAACCCCTTAGTGACTAAGCCAATTTTGACCTTAACCCCTTAGTGACCGAACCAATTTTGTCCTTAAGCCCTTCATGACCTTGGGATTTTCCGTTTTTCCGTGTTCGTTTTTCACTCCCCTCATTCCCAGAGCCATAACTTTTTTATTTTTCCGTCAATATGGCCATGTGAGGGCTTATTTTTTGTGGGACGAATTGTACTTTTGAACGACATCATTGGTTTTACCTTGACATGCACTAGAAAATGGGAAAAAAATTCCAAACTTTGCTAAAAAATTGCACCATTTCCAATACCCGTAGCGTCTCCATTTTCCATGATCTGGGGTCGGGTGAGGGCTTATTTTTTGAGAGCCGAACTGAGATTTTTAGTGATACCATTTTGGTGCAGATACGCTCTTTTGATCGCCCATTATTGCATTTTAATGCAATGTCACGGCGACCAAAAAAACTTAATTTTGGCGTTTCGAGTTTTTTTCTCACTATGCCGTTTAGTGATCAGTTTAATCCTTTTTTTATTGATAGATCGGGCGATTCTGAACGTGGCGATACCAAATATGTGTATATTTGATTTTATTTTTATTGTTTTATTTTGAATGGGGCGAAAGGGGGGTGATTTAAACTTATATTTTTTTATTTATTTCATATTTTTTTACACATTTTTTTTACTTTTGCCTCCATGGGAGGCTAAAAGCTGGCATAGCCTGATCGGCTCTGCTACATAGCAGCGATCATCAGATTGCTCCTATGTAGCTTAATTACAGGCTTGCTATGAGTGTCGACCACAGGGTGGCGCTAACAGCAAGCCGGCATCAGCAACCATAGAGATCTCAAGGACCTCTATGGTTACTATCCTGACTCATCGCAGACCCTCAATCATGTGACAGGGGTCGGCGATGAGTGCATTTCCGGCTGTAGCGGTAGTTAAATGCCGCTGTCAGCATTTGACAGCGGCATTTAACTAGTTAATAGTGGCGGGTGGATCGTGATTCCACTCGCCGCTATTGCGCGCACATGTCAGCTGTGCAAAACAGCTGACATGTCACGGCTTTGATGTGACCTCACCACTGGAGCCCACATCAAAGCAGGGCATCTGACCTCGGACGTACTAATTCTGAGATTATTTTTTGTGACATATTGTACTTCATGTTAGTGGTAAAATTTCTTTGATTTAACTTGCGTTTATTTATGAAAAAATGAAAATGTGGCAAAAATTTTGAAAATTTTGCATTTTTCAAATTTTTAATTTTTGTGCCCTTAAATCAGAGACTCATATTGCACAAAATAGTCAATAAATAACATTTCCCACATGTCTACTTTACATCAGCACAATTTTGGAAATATAATTTTTTGTTAGGAACTTATAAGGGTTAAATTTGACCAGCAATTTCTCTTTTTAACACAAAATTTTGAAAACCATTTTTTTAGGGACCACCTCACCTTTGAAGAGAGTTTTGGCTGTAAATATGACAGAAAATATCCCAAAGAGACATTATTCTAAAAACTTGACCCCTCAATGTGCTCAAAATCACATTCAAGAAGTTTATTAACTCTTCAGGTGCTTCACGAGAACTAAAGCAATGTGGAAGGAAAAAATGAACATTTTAATTTTTTCACAAAAAATTTACTTTAGACCAAGTCTTTTTTATTTTCACAAGGTTATCATGAGAAAATGGACCACAAAATTTGTTGTGCAATTTTTCCAAAGTACGCAGATACCCCTTATGTGGGGGAAAGCTTCTGTTTGGACGCAAGGCAGGGCTCAGAATAAAGGGAGCACCATTTGGCTTTTTGAAGGCAAAATTGGCTGGAATCAATGGCAGGCACCATGTCACGTTTGGAGACCCCCTAATGTACCTAAACAGTGAAAAACCCTCAATTCTAACTCCAACCTTAGCACAGCCCTACCCCTGACTCTAATCCCAACCCTACCCATAATTCCATCCCTAACTCTAATCACAACGCTAACCCGAATGCCAACACCGTAACCATAACACAACCCTAAACCCAACACAACCCTAACCCTAGCTCAACGCTAACCCTTGCTTTGACCCCAGGCCTATTTGTAACCCCAACACAATTATATCCCCAATAAAACCCTAATCCCAATGCAACCCTAACCCAAACACAACCCTCACACCAACACCACAACCATAACCCCAACACCACAATCAGAACCCTAACCGTAACCCCAACACAAGCCTAACTCCAACACAACCTTAACCCTAGCCCCAGCCCTAACCAAAGCCCCAACCCTAACCCTAGCCAAAACTCTAACCCTTGCTCGAACCCCAACCCTAACCCTAACCCAAACCCTAGCCCTATTCCCAACCCTAACCCTAGCCCCAGCCAGGGCAGCCATCAGGGCATTACTGCCCTTAGAACTGTATGGGGCCCAGTGATTAGAAGCAGAAAGGGGGGCTGACAGCCCGTTCCTCTCGGGCCCCCCTCTCATTGCTTCTCCTCATCGGGCCCCTAGACATTTTGTTCAAGGCTTCCAATCCGAATGCCCGATGCATAACAACACTGTGGTGTTTTAAAGATACACCTACAGTGTTGTTAATGCATCTGGCAAACTCAAATTGGTACTGCACCTTTAAGCTGCGGCCGGCCTGGGTGCATCATGGTCCTTCCTGATATCACATGCTGCTCCACTTCCTCATTCTGGAGCAAAGCAGCGTGCGGTGTGTCATGCGGGGGCGGACAGCGGATGATGAATGAGCAGGTGGAGGCAGCGGGCGGGCAGCAGGATGAGTTCTCTCATGTGATCCCGTCTGCTGAGCTGTATCTAATCCTATTCTGTGTGATCCCATCTGCTGAGCTGTATCTAATCCTATTCTGTATGATCCCGTCTGATGAGCTGTATCTAATCCTATTCTGTCTGATCCCGTCTGCTGAGCTGTATCTAATCCTATTCTGTGTGATCCCATCTGCTGAGCTGTATCTAATCCTATTCTGTATGATCCCGTCTGATGAGCTGTATCTAATCCTATTCTGTCTGATCCCGTCTGCTGAGCTGTATCTAATCCTATTCTGTGTGATCCCGTCTGCTGAGCTGTATCTAATCCTATTCTTTGTGATCTCGTCTGCTGAGCTGTATCTAATCCTATTCTGTGTGATCCCGTCTGCTGAGCTGTATCTAATCCTATTCTGTATGATCCCATCTGCTGAGCTGTGTATCTAATCCTCTCCTGTGTGATAATGTCTGCTGAGCCATGTATCTAATCCTCTCCTGTGTGATGCAGTCTGCTGAGCCGTGTATCTAATCCTCTCCTGTGTGATACTGACTGCTGAGTCATGTATCTAATCCTCTCCTGTGTGATACTGACTGTTGAGCCATGTATTTAATCCTCTCCTTTGTGATACTGACTGCTGAGCCATGTATCTAATCCTCTCCTGTGTGATACTGTATGCTGAGCCGTGTATCTAATCCTCTCCTGTGGGATATGGTCTGCTGAGCCGCGTATCTAATCCTCTCCTGTGTGATACGGTCTGCTGAGCCGTGTATCTAATCCTCTCCTGTGTGATACGGTCTGCTGAGCCGTTTATCTAATCCTCTCCTGTGTTATTCTGTCTGCTGAGCTGTATCTCATTCTCCCCTGTGTGACCCTGTCTGGTGGGCACAGTGGTATAACCCCTTCTCAGTGTTGCAGGTTGGGTGGTCTTGAAGGTCATCGCTTCTTCTGTTCTGTTCTAACTGGAGGCGACAGATGAGCAGGCGGAAGGCGGCAGGCGGACCGAACGAGCAGGGTGAGTCGCTCCGGTCAGAAGAGGCTTCAGGTGACTCTCTGTGGCTGCGTCTGGACTGGTATTCTTTGGCTAATGATAGAAGGCTAGTGGGGACTGGGGGCCGCATCCAACAGGGCACAGGGGGAGGCTAGTGGGATGTATAAGCTACTGGATGATCCTGACCTGCTGCAAAACCAAATGCCCAATTATAACATCAGGCAGCAACTCAGGATCCTCCAGTAGCTTATAAGTTCTGGTTGGGGTTTGGAAGGTGGGTGGGGAATTATTGATGCAAGTTGGTATATACAGTATGATCGGGAAACATCTTTATTATTTGTGAATTTGTGAAATGTGGCTATCGGTCTGTGCTCACACAGCAGTGCATGAAGTGGGCGCCGATCTTCTGACCAGCATCCTCATACATGCTGTGAGGCTGCTGAGTTCAGGTCAGGAGACCCGCGGCCGCTCCATGCACCGCGGTCAAAGTGCAGACCAATATTCACCAGAAGTGGAGCTTTTACAAGAGAGGGCGGAGGAACTGTGGAAGGTTTGAGGGGTGGGGGCGGAGATAGGGTGGAGGTGGAACTGGGGGTGGAGCCTGGACAGAGTTTCAAGTGGCCCCCGAAATTTTGGCAGTATGGGGCCCTGAAATTCCTAGTGGCAGCCCTGGCCCCAGCCATAAGCCTATCTTTAACGTCAACCCTAGACTCAAACCTAACACTAGCCCCAACCCTAACTCTAACTGCAAAGAATGGAAACAAATACTTTTTTATTTTATTATTTTTACCTAACTTAGGGGGTGATAAAGGAGGGCTTGATTTACTATTTTTTTTAATTTTGATCACTGCCCACACTATTTTCTTCCAGGAAGAAGATGCCACGTGCTGGGAGACAGAGCCAGAGGGTCCAGGGATACCAGAGGTCCTGGGGGAAGCTCGGGGGGACACCATTTCTCTTTCCTCTGGTATGCTAGATCTTATCAGAGGAGAGAGAAATGAATGGGAAATTGGACTTTTTTTTACGATCACCATTATTCCATGAATAATAGTGATCACAAGACTGGGGACGGTATAAACTGACCCAAAGCATGTAGCCGAGACCCTGGAGATTTTCCGACACTGGGAGGCGCTATAACCTTATTTCTCAGAGCCATTAAAAAATGACACTGAGGAATAAATACTCTTAGCTGCCACCATTAAAAGGAGTATCGGCGGTCAATAACTGGTTAATAATCAAGCCAAATTTTACAATTCTGACCAGTGTCACTTTATGTGGTAATAACTAGTGTTGAGCAATACCTTCCGATATTCAAAAGTATCGGTATCGGATTGGATCGGCCGATATCCAAAAAATATCGGATATCGCCGATACCGATACCCGATACCAATACAAGTGAATGGGACACAAGTATCGGAATGTAAATCAGCCCTTTCTGTCCTTCTATATGGGGTTCTGGAGGGGGGAAGAGTGTGGGCGGTGCGTGGGTGGACACTGAGTGTCTGTGTGTGTGCGGGCGGGGTCTGTGCGGGCCTGCCAGGGAACTCATTCTATGTGGCGCTGTATCCGGGCTGCCCAGGCTCGATGCGGCGTGCCGGGGCTTGATGTGGCGTGGGGGGTGTCTCTGCGGCGTGCTGGGGGGTCTCTGTGGCGTGGGGGGTCTCTACGGTGTGGGGGGGTCTCTGCGGCGTGGGGGGGTCTCTGCAGCGTGCTGGGGGGGTCTCTGCGGCGTGGGGGGGTCTCTGCGGTGTGGGGGGGTCTCTGCGGTGTGAAGGGGTCTCTGTGGCGTGCTGGGGGGTCTCTGCGGCATGGGGGTGTCTCTGCAGCGTGGGGAGGGGTCTCTGCGGCATGGGGGGTCTGTGCGGCATGGGGGGGTCTCTGCGGCATGGGGGGTCTCTGCTGTGTGGGGGGGTCTCTGCGGCGTGCGAGGGTCTCAGTGCGGGCATCGTCCGATGGGACTACAAGTCCCATCGGGCTATGCCTGCTACACTGACAGTGATTGACACATTAGCCAATGATGGGACAGTAGTAGTCCCATCATCTGGCTAATGTGTTGAATGAAAAAAAAAATACTCCATACATGCTACATACATACATACTACATACATTCTACATACATACATACATACATGCTACATGCATACATGCTACATACATACATACATGCCACATACAAACATGCCACATACATGCATGCCACATACATGCTACATACATACATTCTACATACATACATATGTGCTACATACTACATACATACATGCTACATACATCCATGCTACATAAATATGCTACATACTACATACATGCTACATACATACATGCTACATACATACATTCTACATACATACATGCTACATACATACATTCTACATACATACATACATGCTATATACTACATACATACATGCTACATACATACATACATGCTACATACAAACATGCTACATACATACATGCTACATACATACATGCTATATACATACATGCTACACACTACATACATGCTACATACAGGCTACATACATACTACATACATGCTACATACATACATGCTACATACATACATCCATACATACGACATACATGCTACATATATACTACATGCATACATCCATACATACATGCTACATACATACTGCATACATTGCATACAATACATACATATAGACATACATTACATTAAACATAGATTACATACTCACCATTACTTGTCATTTTGATCCCCGAAGCCATTGTCATCTGTAAAAAATGTGAAAAAAACAAACAACCAATATACTCCCTGTCCGCAGAAATCCACGAGTGTCCCACGACGATCTCCTGTGGAGAGCAGCAGCATCAGATAATGCGACTGCTCTCCAGGGGCTCCAGGAACACAATGACAGAAGGAAGGTATCCTTCCGCCACTGTATTCCTCCGCCGCTGTAAAAAAAGTCCCTAGTCTCACTTTATGGCATTGCTGTATGAGACATTTTCCCATGCAGCAATTGCCATAAAGTGACACTTTGAACTCACGTAACCTCAGTGATGCACTGCAGGAGCCATTGTCTCCTGTCAGTGTGTCACTGAGGGTCCTATAGAGCAGTGACATCACCCGATGTCACTGTTCTATAGGGGAGATCGTCGTGGGACACTCGTTATTAATTGGACTACAGCGGACAGGTAGTATACAGTTTATTATTTTACGTTTTTTGCAGGCGCTGAAGTATGGTAAGTATGGTGAAATGAAGAATATTAAAATACTTTTTCCTAATGTGTGTGTGTTTTATTAACCCTTTTCTTACTATTGGATTAATAACGGATAGGCGTCTTATTGACGCCTCTCCGTTATTAACCCGGCTTAATGTCACCTTACGATAGCAAGGTGACATTAACCCCTTATTAACCCATATCCCACCGCTACACGGGAGTGGGAAGAGAGGGGCTAAGTGCCGGAATTGGCGCATCTTACAGATGCGCCATTTCCGGGGCGGCTGCGGACTGGTATTTGTAGCCGGGGGGGCCAATATCCATGGCCCCTCTCTAGGCTATGAACATCAGCCCGCAGCTGTCTGCGTAGCCTTTCTGGCTATAAAATATAGGGGGACCCCACGTCATTTTTGGGGGGGTCCCAAAGGCTGATATTCATAGCAGGCTTCAAATATTGGCCCCTGGCCGTCGGCTTTCCCCCTCTGGCGCAGAAAATTGCGTGCTCCCACGCTGTTTTTTTCCGTTTTTTTTTTTTTTTTAAATTCAATGCTCATAAAGGCCTCTTTCACCCTTGTGTCGGTACGGGTCCGTCCGTGGTGCAGGTTTTTGGTGCGGTTTTTGATGCAGTTTTTGGTGCTGTTTTTGATGTAGCTTTTTGATGCGGTTTTTGATGCTGTTTTTGCTGCAGTTTTTTTGTGCTTTTTTTGCTGCAGGTTTTTGGTGCGGTTTTTCATGCAGTTTTTGGTGCAGTTTTGATGCAGGTTTTGATGAGGTTTTTGGAAAATAAATAAACGGAAAATGTGCATGATTTGAATGGAAACATGCATGAAAAAAACGGACAAAAAACGTTCCTATGTGTTTTCCGTCCGGCGGAAACAGCTTTTTTGATGGATCCTGCAAAAAACGGATGAAACGTGTGGCCATCATTCAACTCTATGAGAAAAAAACGGATCTGGTGGAAAAAAAGGATCCGGCAGGAAAAAACGGATCCGGCGGAAAAAACCGGATCTGGTGAAAAAAAACGGATCCAACGGAAAAATACGGATATGGCGGAAAAAAACGGATCCTGCAAATGTGCTCGCAGGATGTGTTTTTTTCCCATAGACTTGTATTAGCGACGGATCGTGACGAATGGCCACACGTCGCGTCCGTCGTGCAACGGATCCGTCGAGTTTTGGCGGACCGTCGGCACGAAAAAACGTTCAAGTGAACGTTTTTTTGTCCATCGCGTCCACCATTTTCTACCGTGCATGCGCAGCAGAAACTCTGCCCCCTCCTCCCCGCACTTCAGAATGGGCAGCGGATGCGTTGAAAAACTGCATCCGCTGCCCACGTCATGTACAAATTTCACAACGTGACGCATAGCGACGGACCCGTACCGACGTAAGGGTGAAAGAGGCCTTTATGAGCGTTAAATTAAAAAAAAAAAAAAACGGAAAAAGACGGCGTGGGATCCCGCGCAATTTTCTGCGCCAGAGGGGGAAAGCCGACGGCCGGGGGCCAATATTCGTAGTCTGCTATGAATATCAGCCCGCAGCTGTCTGCGTAGCCTTTACTGGCTATTAAAATAGGGGGACCCCCCCAAAAATGACGTGGGGTCCCCCTATATTTTATACCCAGAAAGGCACCAAAAACCTGCACCACGGACGGACCCGTACCGACACAAGGGTGAAAGAGGCCTTTATGAGCATTGAATTTAAAAAAAAAAAAAAAACGGAAAAAAACAGCGTGGGAGCACGCAATTTTCTGCGCCAGAGGGGGAAAGCCGACGGCCGGGGGCCAATATTTGAAGCCTGCTATGAATATCAGCCTTTGGGACCCCCCCAAAAAATGACGTGGGGTCCCCCTATATTTTATAGCCAGAAAGGCTACGCAGACAGCTGCGGGCTGATGTTCATAGCCTAGAGAGGGGCCATGGATATTGGCCCCCCCGGCTACAAATACCAGTCCGCAGCCGCCCCGGAAATGGCGCATCTGTAAGATGCGCCAATTCCGGCACTTAGCCCCTCTCTTCCCACTCCCGTGTAGCGGTGGGATATGGGTTAATAAGGGGTTAATGTCACCTTGCTATCGTAAGGTGACATTAAGCCGGGTTAATAACGGAGAGGCGTCAATAAGACGCCTATCCGTTATTAATCCAATAGTAAGAAAAGGGTTAATAAAACACACACACATTAGGAAAAAGTATTTTAATATTCTTCATTTCACCATACTTACCATACTTCAGCGCCTGCAAAAAACGTAAAATAATAAACTGTATACTACCTGTCCGCTGTAGTCCAATTAATAACGAGTGTCCCACGACGATCTCCCCTATAGAACAGTGACATCGGGTGATGTCACTGCTCTATAGGACCCTCAGTGACACACTGACAGGAGACAATGGCTCCTGCAGTGCATCACTGAGGTTACCTGAGTTCAAAGTGTCACTTTATGGCAATTGCTGCATGGGAAAATGTCTCATACAGCAATGCCATAAAGTGAGACTTGGTTACTTTTTTTCTTACAGTGGCGGAGGAATACAGTGGCGGAAGGATACCTTCCTCCCATCATTGTGTTCCTGGAGCCCCTGGAGAGCAGTCGCATTATCTGATGCTGCTGCTCTCCATGGGAGATCGTCGTGGGACACTCGTGGATTTCTGCGGACAGGGAGTATATTGGTTGTTTGTTTTTTTCACATTTTTAACAGATGACACTGGCTTCGGGGAACAAAGTGACAAGTAATGGTGAGTAGTAATCCATGTTTAATGTACTGTATGTCTAATATGTATGTATTGTATGTATGTATGTATGCAGTATGTATGCATGTAGTATGTATGTAGCATGCATGTAGCATGTATGTAGTATGTAGCATGTACTGTATGTAGCATGTAGTATGTATGTAGCATGTATGTAGCATGTAGTATGTATGTAGCATGTATGTATGGATGTATGTATGCAGTATGTATGTAGCATGTATTTATGTAGTATGTAGTATGTATGTAGCATGTATATATGTAGTATGTAGCATGTATGTTATATGTATGTATGTAGCATGTATGTATGTAGTATGTATGTGGTATGTATGTATGTGGTATGTATGTATGTAGCATGTATGTATGTAGTATGTAGCATGTATATATGTAGTATGTAGCATGTATGTAGTATGTATGTATGTAGCATGTATGTATGTAGTATGTATGTATGTAGTATGTATGTGGTAAGTATGTATGTGGTATGTATGTATGTAGTATGTAGCATGTATGTAGCATCTATGTATGTATATAGTATGTATGTAGCACATATGTAGTATGTATGTAGCATGTATGTATGTATGTAGAATGTATGTATGTAGTATGTAGCATGTATGTATGTATGTAGAATGTATGTAGTATGTAGCATGTATGTATGTAGAATGTATGTATGTAGTATGTAGCATGCAAGTATGCAGCATGTATGTATGTAGCATGTATGTAGCATGTATGTATGTAGCATGTATGTAGTAGCATGTATGTATGTAGCATGCATGTATGTAGCATGTATGTATATATGTAGCATGTATGGAGTATGTATGTAGCATGTATGTATGTATGGAGTATGTATGTAGCATGTATGTATGTATGTATGTAGCATGTATGTATGTAGCATGTATGGAGTATTTTTTTTTTTTTACATTCAACACATTAGCCGGATGATGGGACTACTACTGTCCCATCATTGGCTAATGTGTCAATCACTGTCAGTGTAGCAGGCATCGTCCGATGGGACTTGTAGTCCCATCGGACGATGCCTGCACAGACACAAAGACCCCCAGCAGTCTGCACAGACCCCCCCGGCAGGTCGTACAGACCCCGGAGAGGCCGCACAGACCCCCCGGCAGGTCACACAGACCCCGGAGAGGCCGCGCAGACCCCCCGGCAGGTCGTACAGACCTCGGAGAGGCCGCACAGACCCCCCCGGCAGGCCGTACAGACCCCGGAGAGGCTGCACAGACCCCCTGGCAGGCCGTACAGAACCCGGAGAGGCTGCACAGACCCCCTGGCAGGCCTTACAGACCCCAGAGAGGCCGCACAGACCCCCCGGCAGGTCGTACAGACCCTGGAGAGGCCACACAGCCCCCCGGCAGGTCGTACAGACCCAAGAGAGGCCGCACAGACCCCCCGACAGGCACGCACATTCGCACAGACCCCACCCGCACAGAGACACGCAGTCTCCGCCCACGCACCGCCCACTTTCCATTATAGTGATTTTTGCACTGTGGGGACTTCCAATTCTGATTTCCGATATCGCAGAAATATCGGAACTCGGTATCGGAATTCCGATACCGCAAGTATCGGCCGATACCCGATACTTGCGGTATCGGAATGCTCAACACTAGTAATAACTCTAGAATGCCTCAATGGATCCCATTGATCTGAGACTGTTTTTTCATCACATTTTGTACTTCATAATATTGGTAAATCTTGTATATGACTTGCTTTTTTTATGAACAAAAATGCAGAAATTTGGTAAAAAGTTGGAAAATATAGCAATTTTCAATATTTAATTTTTATGCCCTTATCAGAGTCATGGCTTACAAAATAGCTCATAAATAATATTTCCCACATGTCTACTTTACATCAACTCAATTTTGGAAACTTAATTTTTTTATGTTAGGAAGTTTAAAGGGTTAAAATTTTACCAGAGATTTCTCATTTTTCCAACAAAAGTCACAAAACAATTTTTTTAGAGACCACATCACATTTGATTTGGAGGTGCCTGTATAACAGAAAATGCCCAGAAGTGACAAATTCTAAAATCTGCACTCTTCAAGGTGTTCAAAACCACATTAAAGAAGTTTATTAACCCTTTAGGTGCGTCACAAAAACTAAAGCAATATGGAAAGAAAAAGTAAACATGTTTCACAAAAAATGTAATTTAGACCCAGCCTTTTTTATTTTCACAAAGGTAACAAGAATAATGGACCACAAAATTTGTTTTAAAAGTTTTACTGAGTACACCTATACCCCATATGTGGGGAAATCCACTGTTTAGGTGCATGGCAGGGCTCAGAAAAGAATGAGCATCAATTGACTTTTTGAACTCAAAATTGGCTGGAATCGATAGCAGATACCATTTTGCATTTGAAGAGCCCCTGATGTGCCTAAACAGTGGAACTCCATTTTGGAAACCACAAAATATGTTGCTTTTTTATTTTACATTTTTTATAGGAGGGCGTCAGGGATATTGCTTTAGGTAAATATATTGTGTTTTTTATTATTTATTTTTTTTAACCTTTGAGCACAGGTGCCAGCTGAGACTACTTCTCCCATCAGCAGCTCCTACTATCACTGTTAACAGGGACAGCAGACATAGCCTGATGGGAGGATTAGTCTCTGATCTGTTGGTGCCTGGTGACCTGTGGTAAGCTTTTTACTGCTGGTCACCACTGCAGGTCACAGTATCTCTGGTTGTCCCGCTGACATTTGAGAGAGTGACCCCGCAGGAATCTGATGGCAGTAAGGTTTTTTTTACTTTGACTACAGACGGTGGCTGACGAGAGACTACTTCTCCCCTCAGCAGCACCTGCTGTCACTGTTATCAGTGACAGCTGACGCAGGCTGATGGGAGAATGTTATGATTGAACTGGTGGTTAGGAGCACTAGAAATGACCAGATGAGCAAACTAGTAATACAGGACGAGCTCTGGGAAGTGGGAGCTCTGCTGACCGCAGCCCCTAATGCTATCACAACAACTAAAAATAGCCGTGGAGCGTTCCTGACTCTGCCTGGACGCCTCTTCACAGCCTAAGAGCTAACTACCCCTAAAGATAGAAAATACAGCCTACCTTGCCTCAGAGAAATTCCCCAAAGAAATAGGCAGACCCCCACACATATTGACTGTGAGTTAAGATGGAAGTCACAAACACAGGAATGAAATAGGTTTCAGCAAAGGAGGCCAGCCTTAACTAAACAGACTGAGGATAGAAAAGGTATATTTGCGGTCAGCATAAAAAACTAACAAAAAAAACACGCAGAGTGTGCAAAAGAAACCACCGCACCGACTCACGGCGCGGTGGTGCCACTCTACATCCCAGAGCTTCCAGCTAACAGGACAAAATCATGATAGCAAGCTGGACAAAATAACAGTGGTAACAAGTAAGCTAGCAGGGACATAGCTTTTGCTGAAGTAGATAGGTCATCTGAAAGATCCAAGAGAACTAAAACAGTACTAGGACATTGACAGCTGGCATCAAGTAACGATCTGAGTGGAGTTAAATAGAGCAGCCAGCCAAGGCCTAAACGAGATCAGCTGGAGAAGGAACCTCAGAACCAGCAGCTCCACTCACAGCCACCAGAGGGAGTCCATGAACAGAACTCGCCGAAGAACCATTCATAACCACAGGAAGGAGCTCGAGAACCGAATTCACAACAGTACCCCCCCTTGAGGAGGGGTCACCGAACCCTCACCAGAGCCTCCAGGCCAATCCGGACGAGCCAAATGAAAGGCATGAACAAGATCGGCAGCATGAACATCAGAGGCAACCACCCAGGAATTATCCTCCTGACCATAACCTTTCCACTTGACTAGGTACTGAAGTTTCCGTCTCGAAATACGAGAATCCAAAATCTTCTCCACCACATACTCCAACTCCCCCTCAACCAACACCGGGGCAGGAGGATCAACGGAGGGAACCATAGGAGCCACATATCTCCGCAATAACGACCTATGGAACACATTATGGATGGCGAAAGAAGCCGGAAGGTCCAAACGAAATGACACAGGATTAAGAATTTCAGAAATCTTATAAGGACCAATGAAATGAGGCTTAAACTTAGGAGACGAAACCTTCATAGGAACAAAACGAGACGACAACCAAACCAAATCCCCAACACGAAGTCGGGGACCAACACAGCGACGGCGGTTAGTGAAACGTTGAGCCTTCTCCTGGGACAATGTCAAATTGTCCACCACGTGAGTCCAAATCTGCTGCAACCTGTCCACCACAGAATCCACACCAGGACAGTCCGAAGGCTCAACCTGCCCTGAAGAAAAACGAGGGTGGAAACCAGAATTACAGAAAAAAGGCGAAACCAAAGTGGCTGAACTGGCCTGATTATTAAGGGCGAACTCAGCCAAAGGCAAGAAGGACACCCAATCATCCTGATCAGCAGAAACAAAGCATCTCAGATATGTTTCCAAAGTCTGATTGGTTCGTTCGGTTTGGCCATTTGTCTGAGAATGGAAAGCTGAAGAAAAAGACAAATCAATGCCCATCTTAGCACAAAAGGACCACCAAAATCTTGAAACAAACTGGGAACCTCTGTCCGACACGATGTTCTCTGGAATGCCATGTAAACGAACCACATGCTGGAAAAGCAATGGAACCAAATCAGAGGAGGAAGGCAATTTAGGCAAAGGTACCAAATGGACCATCTTAGAAAGGCGATCACAAACCACCCAGATAACTGACATCCTCTGAGAGACAGGGAGATCTGAAATACAATCCATGGAAATATGCGTCCAGGGCCTTTTCGGGACCGGCAAGGGCAAAAGCAACCCACTGGCACGAGAGCAGCAGGGCTTAGCCCGAGCACAAGTCCCACAAGACTGCACAAAAGAACGCACATCTCGTGACAAGGAAGGCCACCAAAAGGATCTAGCCACCAAATCTCTGGTACCAAAGATTCTAGGATGACCAGCCAACACCGAACAATGAACCTCAGAGATAACTCTACTAGTCCATCTATCAGGGACAAACAGCTTTTCCGCTGGGCAACGGTCAGGTCTATCAGCCTGAAACTCCTGCAGCACCCGCCGCAAATCAGGGGAGATGGCAGACAAAACTACCCCCTCTTTGAGAATACCAGCTGGCTCAGGAACTCCCGGAGAATCAGGCACAAAACTCCTTGAAAGGGGATCAGCCTTCACATTCTTAGAACCTGGAAGGTACGAAACCACAAAATTGAAGCGGGAGAATAACAGCGACCATCGAGCCTGTCTAGGATTCAACCGCTTGGCAGACTCGAGATAAGTCAGATTCTTGTGATCCGTCAAGACCACCACACGATGCTTGGCTCCTTCAAGCCAATGTCGCCACTCCTCAAACGCCCACTTCATAGCCAACAACTCTTGATTGCCCACATCATAATTGCGCTCAGCCGGCGAAAACTTTCTAGAAAAGAAAGCACATGATTTCATCACAGAGCCATCAGAACCTCTTTGAGACAAAACAGCCCCTGCTCCAATCTCAGAAGCATCCACCTCGACCTGAAACGGGAGCGAAACATCTAGCTGACACAACACAGGGGCAGAAGAAAAACGACGCTTCAGATCCTGAAAAACCTCAACGGCCGCAGAGGACCAATTGACCACATCAGCACCTTTCTTGGTCAAATCAGTCAATGGTTTAACAACACTAGAAAAATTTGCGATGAAGCGACGGTAAAAATTAGCAAAGCCCAGGAATTTCTGAAGGCTCTTCCCAGAAGTAGGCTGAGTCCAATCATAAATGGCCTGAACTTTAACAGGGTCCATCTCGATAGTAGAAGGGGAAAAAATGAAGCCCAAAAATGAAACCTTCTGAACTCCAAAGAGACATTTAGATCCCTTCACAAACAAGGAATTAGCACGAACGACCTGGAACACCATTCTGACCTGCTTCACATGAGGCTCCCAATCGTCCGAAAAGACCAAAATATCATCCAAATATACAATCATGAATCTATCCAGGTACTTTCGGAAGATGTCATGCATAAAGGACTGAAACACAGATGGAGCATTAGAAAGCCCGAATGGCATCACCAAGTACTCAAAATGGCCCTCGGGCGTATTAAATGCTGTTTTCCATTCGTCGCCCCGTTTAATACGCACAAGATTATACGCCCCTCGAAGATCTATCTTGGTGAACCAACTAGCCCCCTTAATCCGAGCAAACAAATCAGACAGTAGCGGCAAAGGGTACTGAAATTTGACAGTGATTTTATTGAGAAGGCGGTAATCTATACAAGGTCTCAGAGAACCATCCTTCTTGGCCACAAAAAAGAACCCTGCTCCCAACGGTGACGATGACTAGCGAATATGCCCTTTCTCCAAGGACTCCTTTATATAACTCCGCATTGCAGCGTGTTCTGGCACAGATAAATTGAACAGTCGGCCCTTCGGAAACTTACTACCAGAAATCAAATTAATAGCACAATCGCAATCCCTATGAGGAGGTAGGGCACTGGATTTGTTCTCATCAAATACATCCCGGTAATCTCACAAGAACTCAGGGACTTCAGAAGGATGAGAAGACGAAATAGACAACAATGGAACATCCCCATGTACCCCTTGACAACCCCAGCTGGATACAGACATTGATTTCCAATCCAATACTGGATTATGGACCTGTAGCCATGGCAACCCCAAAACGACCACATCATGCAGATTATGCAACACCAAAAAGTGAATATCCTCCTGATGTGCAGGAGCCATGCACATGGTCAATTGAGTCCAGTACTGAGGCTTATTCTTGGCCAAAGGTGTAGCATCAATTCCTCTCAATGGTATAGGATACTGTAAGGGCTCCAAGAAAAAACCACAGCGCCTGGCAAACTCCAAGTCCATCAAATTCAGAGCAGCGCCTGAATCCACAAATGCCATAACAGAATAGGACGACAAAGAGCAAATCAGAGTAACGGACAAAAGAAATTTTGGCTGTACCGTACCAATGGTGGCAGTACCATTCATAACCACAGGAGGGAGCTCGAGAACCGAATTCACAACAGGAGAAGTAGTATCTCATCAGCCAGAGCCTGCTGACCTGCAGTAAACTTTTTACCGCGGGTTACTGCATCACTGCTGGGTCACACCGACATCTGACTAACAGTGTGACCCCACAGGGCTCTGACAGCAGTAACGATACCGCCGATCAGAAGAGCTACACTGGAGTGTCACACCTTATCACACAGCATGGTAAACACCGGCTTTTGTGCTGTGTATGTTCGGCTGTATTTGGTGATTAAATCGGCAAATATTGCAAATATTGCAAATGCGGCGATCTTGAGGTGAAACAAATATTGAAATAGTCGCTAATCTCTAGTGACAACAGTCTCCTGTATTTTTCATATTTTTCATGTGTGGCCTGTGGGATAGGGTGGCAAGATAGGATCCTTTTATTATAAAGAAAAACATTAAAGCCTAGTTATGTTTTGCCAAACCCTTAATCAAGTGTGCCTAAAGTTTGAGGAAAAATGTGTTATGGTTTGATGAGACCAAGGTTGAACATTTTGATCATAATTCTAAAAGGTATATTTGGCGCAAAACCGACACTGCACATCACCAACAGAACACAATAGCCACAGTGAAACATGGAAGAGGCAGCATTATGCATTGATGCTACTTTTTGGTAGATATAACTTGGATTTTAGTAAAGCTGGAGGGAATTATGAGCAATTCAAATATAAATACATTTTGCAGCAAAACATACATGCCTACAATAAAAAGCTAAAGTATAAGAGAAATGGCTCCTTCCAGCATGACAATGATTCTAAGAATACCTCCAAAAAAACAAAAGAATAGCTTTGCCAGAAGAAAATTAAAGTTTGGAAATGGCCCAGCCAGAGCTCAGACACAAATCAAATTTTAAATTTGTGTGTTAACCTGAAGAGGACTTTACACAGAAGAGGCCCTATCAATCTGACAAGTTTAGAGTGTTACTGCAAGGAACACTTGGCAAATATTATAGATGTGCCATGATGATAGATTTCTACCCAAACACTAAATGCTGTCATAAATTCAAAGGCTACTTCACCAAAGTATTGGTTATGTATTTTCTATTAGAAATGAGAAAACCTTTGGTTTGGTTCGGAATTGCAGAATGGACCGATGTTCGCCGAACGGTTCCTCGAATGTATCTGAATCTCATTGAATTCAATGGGAGGTAAAATTAAACACAAGGACAACACCTTCAGGGGGCAGGGCAAAAGGCTCCCAAAAAACTCAAATTTGTGGTAGACATCATGAAAAGTGACATCAATTGACCCACAGTAAAATTGTTATGATGGCGCAGCAGTCAGGCAAGGGCCATGCATGAGACAGGGTCTGAGCCAGCATTTACAGCTTGAAATTGAAGTTTCAATGAGGACCTGGTGGTTAAAGAAGCAGAGTAAGCCTTCGTAGCTGGGAGACCTGATACCTAATGCAACACCTCCATTTATTTTTTTATTTCACCCACACTCAGATGGCACCAACATCAGTTTAATACAGTAATATTGGTAGAAAAATGTAAGGAAAGTAACACAAGTTGTTGATTTATCAATTAACCCACAGTAGAACCTCTTATGGTGGCTCAGAAGCAGTCAGCCACAGTCCATGCATAGGGAATCAGGGTTTGACCCAGTATTTACAGCTTGAAATTTAAGTTTTAATGAGGATCTGGTGTATAAGGGAGCAGTGTAAGCCTTCTTAGCAAGGAGACCCAATACCTCATGCAACACCTCCAATTTTTTTTTATTCCAGCCACACTCAGATGACACAAACAACAGTTTCACACAGCACTATTGGTAGACCAATGTAAGGAAAGTAACACAGGTAGTTGACTTAAAGTACAGCGGGGAAAAAAATGTTTAGTCAGCCACCAATTGTGCAAGTTCTCACACTTAAAAAGATGAGAGAGGCCTATATTTGACATCATAGGTAGACTACAACTATGAGTGTAAAAATGAGAAAACAAATCCAGAAACCACCTTGTCTGATTTGGCAAGATATATTTTGCAAATTATGGTGGAAAATAAGTATTTGGTCATTAACAAAAGTTAATCTCAATATTTTGTTATATGTCATTTGTTGGCAATGACAGCGGTCAAACGTTTTCTGTAAAGATACCTTCACACTAAACGATTTACCAACGATCACGACCAGCGATACGACCTGGCCGTGATCGTTGGTAAGTCGTTGTGTGGTCGCTGGGGAGCTGTCACACAGACAGCTCTCCAGCGACCAACGATGCCGAGGTCCCCGGGTAACCAGGGTAAACATCGGGTTACTAAGCGCAGGGCCGTGCTTAGTAACCCGATGTTTACCCTGGTTACCATTGTAAATATAAAAAAAACAAACAGTACATACTCACCTTCTGCTGTCTGTCACACGTCCCTCGCCGTCTGCTTCCCGCACTGACTGTGAGTGCTGGCCGTAAAGCACAGCACAGCGGTGATGTCACTGCTGTGCTCTGCTTTTACTTTATGGCCAGCGCTGACAGTCAATGGTGATTGTGGGTATTGTTTCAGATTGTTTATATGATTTGAGGCCCTGGACTTGGACAAACCTAACGTGGATCAAATTAAACTTGGTCTCAATGTCCAGAAACAATGAAATAGTATCATTATTTTTGTCCAAATGGACCTCGGCTGGTAAAAAAATTTGAGACCCACCCACGGAGAAAATGTGTATACCCAGGTTACCAACCTACCTGCAGCTTGGGCTCCATATATTTCATTTTCCAGTGGCTGTTTATGGTGTGATAAGAAAAAACAAGCACCCACAAAATGACCTTTTCCATTACAGAAAAAATACACTCCCCTTTATGGCTGCCACAAGGGAAAATGGAGTCTCATACAAAGCAAAGGCATTCTTTAACCATAGAGATTGCCTTTGACTGAGCTGGCTATGGAGCGCGGGGTCATTCAACTTAGCATCTGTGGACCACCTCCGAAGTTTGGAGAAATATTCCCCCTCCGGCCAGTCTCCCTGCTGAAGCTGACAAAGTGCAGACATGGCCAGGGAAGCACAAAGTTGTCATATATACAGTGGGGATCGAAAGCATTCAGACCCCTTTACATTTTTCACTCTTTGTTTCATTGCAGCTATTTGGTAAATTCAAAAAAGTTCATTTTTTTCTCATTAATGTGCACTCTGCATCGCATCTTGACTGAAAAAAAACACAAATGTAGATTTTTTTTGCAAATTTATTAAAAAAGAGAAACTGATATATCACATGGTCATAAGTATTCAACCCTTTGCTCAGTATTTCTGTTTGTTTTTTTTAGCCAAGATGGGGTGCAGAGTGTACATTAATGAGAAAAAATGAACATTTTTGTATTTACTAAATAGCTGCAATGAAACAGTGAAATATTTAAATGGGGTCTTAATACTTTCCTCACCCACTGTATGACCCAGCACCTAAAAAAATTCCACAATCAATTGAAGTAACTGAGTGACTGCTGGGAGAAAACATGCCCAGGCTTTGGGGGATCACCCTGAATGAGAGATATTATGATCCCCACCTATTGCTCCTCAGTTCCTGAGTAGTGAAGACATAATTTACTGTAAAACTTACAGGCCTCCCTGAAAAAAACAAACTTGTCTCACCCCCTCCTAAAAGAATCTGTCAGGCAAAGCGATCTTGGACTCCCAGACACGTTTGGGTGCTTCAAAACAACTGTGTGTGAGTCTGCCATGTCCAGGTTGAGTTGCTGCAGTTGCCCTTCCAGAGCAGTCACTGGATCTATGATAAAGTGGTTTGACAAGTGTTAATGTCACGGCACTGATGAAGGATATCCTGGGGCTTGAGGCCTTCCCTATCCCTAAAGCTAGGGGTTCCTTAGATATCCCTGCTCTCTGGAAAACTTCTAGTGGTGAAGATGCCAGGGCCACATGCCTTGCTGAGGTCCTAAATCAGCCCTTATCAGTCTCCTCCCCCACCCAGGGAAGAGAGGAGTTTCCCTATATAAGAATACACAAATCAGACTAGCAAGAGAATGAACATACCAATCATACAAATATGCACTCACAAAGAACATAATGGAATACTTGGAAGTAAAGGATGGAAAGACCAAAAAGGAGAGGATGAAGATATGCACACAGACAAATCACCAAGCAACAGTCTTCTGAACAACACTCCATACACCTCCTCAAACAACCAACACCTCCAACTCCAGAACAAGGCAGTATGAAACCAACACTGGCAGTCTCTGATTGTTTTAGGTGAGTATATATAGCAGAGGGGAGTGGCCAACACTGAACAACATAGACAATCAAAGCAGGTAAGCTCCAGGAGATCTCAACTGGACTGATTAACACCTGCACTGCTAGCAGAAACCCGAACTGTTTAACATGATGGTGAAGTGCTTCTAATTAGTGCAGAAGTATGTGAAATTAGACACAGCAGTCTTCAGGCGTCTCTCTATTGTGGTAAACCCATGACATCACATTAGCCGGCTCACTAAGTGTGCTTCCTGTGCAATATGACGTTGCACATTTTTGTTAGTTTTGTTAATCTCTGAGTATTTGAATTGACATGAAACTGCGGATTTCAAGAAAATCAATTTAAACTCAGTCATTCGCGAATTGATCCGCTAGTGTCTAAAAAATAAGTTGTGAATATTACCTTTGCTCTGTTAAATACGTACCACGTTCTGTAGTAAATAAAAAGTATTCAGATTATTTTTTATATTCTACAGGACAAGGGCAAATGAATGACCCAGTAAGCAGAGAACTAAAATATTAAACTAATACTTCTATCTATGCAAACTTCAATAAATGTGAAATGAGCAAAATTAATGAAGCATAAAAAATCCTCTGCTGTATCATTCAGTTTCCCCAAGCAATCAACATGATCTACATTTGTAAATACAAATAGCTTTTTGAAAAATGAATTAGCCACATATATTATGCAATATATCTTTCAATATTTGATCTAACAGAATTATATCTGATGTCGATTCTGATAATTAATCTGCATATGATTTGTGTCTTATCAGCCCTCCCCGATTCTTTTGTGAGAATATTGCAATCTATCACTCACCAATGCCGGTGTCAAGGAGAATAAACCTTTTAATTTCAAACAATTAAAAGAGTCTTTTTGTTATTCTGCATTTTAGCTTAGCATTCACTTTGTGGCATATTAATTAATGTTGCTATACCAACTCCCTCGCTTCGAAGATAAATTGTCAGGAAGACTGTACAACTTGTCCAATAGGACTCATTATGGAAGCACTCCAAACAGAATCCTGAAATAGCATCCTCCTGAGTTGTCAACCGAAAAATGAATCGCTTTACAACAGTATCTGATTCAGAATCTGCTGCTGGCATTGGTAAACAGAATGCGATGCAAATAAAATATGTTTGCAGAAATTTGGCAGTTCTCTTTGCCTTGAGGTTTGAGCTGTTAAATATCTACACAGACAAGAAAATAAATATGTTCTAATTATTGCATTGCTCCTCTCTCATTTTATATAATTTTTCAATCACTTTCTATTTCCTCTACCCCAGGATCCACCGAACAATATGTGTTTCATGCCTGTATTATAACAGCGACAATAGTTTAAAGTGACGAGCATTTCCTAACCCCCTCCGTATCATTACCCCTCCCCCACTGTGACTGCACGTTATTTCAGCCAAGCGTCTCCATTCCCAAGCTTATTAGATGAAATACATTTTCTGCATGACATTTAATTTCAACTCAAACTTTGTGTGATTAGGATAAAGTCATTGACATGAGAAAATAAATGATACAGCTGTTTTAAAGTGATTTTCAAAATGCTTCCAAATAAATGAGTCTAATCATTTGCACGTCTCTGAATTATTAATTGGTATAAACTAGTGAGTCTTACAATGTGTGCCAATAAAACAATATTCTGTTAATCTCTTTCTTAGCTTCTGAGAAATGTATGAATACCATAAACTGAAAGATAATATTTTATTACAAATTATAAGTAATAATAAAATAGCAGTATATAATAATATATTATTTATTTTTTTATTAACAATTAAGAAAAAGGATTACATATTTCCTGGATACAGCGTTGCACCTATCTTTGGCTCTGTTTTGTGTTGCCTTTTGGCTTTATGTACTCATGTAGGGTTAGGGTACTGTCTCACAGTGGCACTTTGGTCGCTACAACGGCACGATCCGTGACGTTCCAGCGATATAGTTACGATATCGCTGTGTCTGACACGCTACTGCGATCAGGGACCCCGCTGAGAATCGTACGTCATAGCAGATCGTTTGAAACTTTATTTCGTCGTCAAGTGTCCCGCTGTGGCGGCATGATTGCAGCGTGTAACAAAGGTGTGCACGATATTCCCAATGTCCCGTATGACTTCCACATCGCAACTACGTCATGAAATTATCACTCCAGCGCCGTGCATTGCAAAGTGTGACCGCAGTCTACGACGCTGGAGCGATAATCAAGCGACGCTGCAACGTCACGGATCGTGCCGTCGGAGCGATCAAAGTGCCACTGTGTGACAGTACCCTTAGACAAAGAGGCTTAGCTAGGCACCATGAAAAATAACGCATATAGAAGGAGTGCACAGGAAAGGGGGTATAAATGTATGCACAAAAGAAAAAGACAAAGAAGATGCTCATAAGTTCTGGCACATCCAAAAATTCAACTTTTGCAATACAATAAAAAAAAATTGAACAGCAAGTAAAAAAAGCAATAAATTGACATTTTAGCATATGCTAAAACTAAAAACTGGAAATGAACAACCCATTTAAGGCCGGTGTCACACTAAAAGTATGGAAAATTGGTCCATGTCTCCCTGCTGAGAGTCGCACAAGTGTTCTCAGTATGGTCGTCATTGTGTAATGTGTTTGCAATGTCATGATGAGATTTTCTCGCAGCTATGTATCCGTATGACATTCGCATGGCTTTATATTTCTCACTGATTTTCCCCATTGAAATTAATGGCTTAATGGGTTGAAATCAGGAAAATGTGTGCGTATTTGTTGCAAGCTAGATGGATGGTCCATGTGGTGTCCGAGTTTTTCTTACACCCATAAGCTTGCATTGGCGAGTCTCGGCCGAGTCTCAGTAACAATCACAGCATTCTGCCATTTTACAAGCATGTCGAATACGGCTGAGAAAAAATATGGCGATGGGAGATGCCCCATAGATTAACACTGGTCCGAGTGCTATGCGATGTTTTCTCGCATAGCACTCTTCCATATTCTAAGGTAGTGTGACTCCGGCCTATGTGTCCAAACCAGTGGGCTATAAGCAAGTAAATCCCCACACTAATATTAATTAATCTAATACATATTACATGAGAAAGTCACAGAACATATATATAAATATTGATAAGTAAAGGTAAAAATTGTATGAACCCTGAGGAAGCTGTACTATTGACACACGTGGGGACCTTTATTTACTCCTTTTATATGACCATTACCAGTACTGCAGTTTTCCTTTGCTGTCACGTTGAAGCTTGTTACCATTAGAGATGAGTGGTGTTTGAGTCGAACTGTTCGCCAAGTTCAAATTCGAGCTGTTTTGGGCGGTGTTCGAGTCGTTCGACGAACCCGAACTATTTGCTTAAAATTCGGCTGTTCGAGTCTCTGTTCGATAACTGTTCGTTCACCAAAAGCCCAGCTTGATTTGCACATTAAAACTGTTTATCATTGTTAATGGACTGTTTCAGTGTATAGTGGGCGGGTGGGGGATAGATCTGTGCTGAAATAACGCCGATCTCCATTTTTTTTTCTTTCCCGCATTTACAGAGGGGAGGTGCAGTCTCTCAGCCTATCAGAGGTGCGCACACACACAGCAATGTGCATGTGATGCACACAAGCAAGGGCATGTGTCATTGGCTGTGTATGTCACATGTCCTTGCCCTATAAGAACCAGCCATTTGCCCCATCGCCACCATTTCCTCACTGCTGCAGCTTAGTGTTAGACGGCACCGCTGCTGCTGTGGGCGCTATACAGTCAAAGAGTCTTTTTTTGCCAGCAAATTTTCTGAGAGATAGGTTTAGGGAGTTGAGAGTCGGGACAAGTTGTAATATCAGCCCTTTTCAGGGTAGGTTACAGCAGTTCATAGCACTGTTTGCCAGGCAGGTCTGAGCCAGTGATGTGCAAGTGTTAGTCACAGCATTTGGTGTAATCTAGCTCAGGCAATCCTTTTGGGCTAGTAGCATTGTCTGATAGTCATCTGATTAGTCCGCCTGTGAAGCTAGCTACACCGCCTGTGTATCTCAATTTTTACTGCATCTAACCCAGTATATCGTTTTGGAGTTTTGGGCTTAGTAGCAGTGTGTGCACGTCAGCAGAGTACCCTGTTATGACCCCAATGGCAGAGGGTCTCAGGAATAATGCTAAGTCTGTAAATACAGAAAACCAGCTCATAGGGCAGTGGTAACTGGGCTGACCATATAACTAATCCTAGCACCACAAATACCAGCAGCCGGGGAACGTTCCTACGTTGATCCTAGACGTCTCGCGCCAGCCGGAGAGCTGGATAGAAAGCCCCCCACAAATAACAACGGTGAGGTAAGAGGAAAAGACAAACATAAGAATGAGCTAGGTATTTAGCAAAGAGAGGCCCACTAGCTAATAGCAGAATATAGAAAGATAACTTATATGGTCAGCAAAAAATCCTATCAAAAATATCCACACTGGAAATTCAAGAACCCCCGAACCGTCTAACGGCCCGGGGGGAGAACACCAGCCCCCTAGAGCTTCCAGCAAGGTCAGGAATCACATTTAGTACAAGCTGGACAAAAATGATAGCAAACAAATAACCCAAAAAACAAAGAAGCAAGACTTAGCTTAATTTTGCACGAACCAGGACCAGCAAACAGGAGCAAACAGAATGTGTCTGATAACACCGATGCCAGGCACTGGACTAAGGTTCCAGGAGGTTTATATAGCAACACCCCTGAAGTAACGACCCAGCTGGGTGCAAACTGAGGGAAGGAAATCCCAGAGTCATATCACTAGTAACCACAAGAGGGAGCCAAAAAAGTCTAATTCACAACAGTACCCCCCCCTTAAGGAGGGGTCACCGAACCTTCACCAAGACCACCAGGGCGATCAGGATGAGCAGCGTGAAAGGCACGAACTAAATCGGCCGCATGCACATCAGAGGCAACCACCCAGGAATTATCCTCCTGACCATAACCCTTCCACTTGACCAAATACTGAAGCCTCCGCCTGGAGAGACGAGAATCCAAGATCTTCTCCACCACGTACTCCAACTCGCCCTCAACCAACACCGGAGCAGGAGGCTCAGCAGAAGGAACCACAGGCACAACGTAGCGTCGTAACAAAGACCTATGGAACACGTTGTGAATGGCAAACAAAACCGGAAGACCCAAGCGAAAGGACACTGGATTAAGGATTTCCAATATCTTGTAAGGATCGATGAAGCGAGGCTTAAATTTAGGAGAGGAGACCTTCATAGGAACAAATCGAGAAGACAGCCACACCAAATCCCCAACACGAAGTCGGGGACCCACACCGCGGCGGCGGTTGGCAAAACGCTGAGCCTTCTCCTGTGACAATTTTAAGTTGTCCACCACATGATTCCAGATCTGCTGCAACCTATCCACCACAGAATCTACCCCAGGACAGTCAGAAGGCTCCACATGTCCCGAGGAAAAACGAGGATGGAAACCAGAGTTGCAGAAAAATGGCGAAACCAAAGTAGCGGAACTAGCCCGATTATTTAGGGCAAACTCAGCCAACGGCAAGAAGGTCACCCAATCATCCTGATCTGCCGAAACAAAACACCTCAAGTAAGCCTCCAGAGTCTGATTAGTTCGCTCAGTTTGTCCATTAGTCTGAGGATGAAAGGCAGACGAGAACGACAAATCAATGCCCATCCTAGCACAAAAGGATCGCCAGAACCTGGAAACAAACTGGGATCCTCTGTCAGACACAATATTCTCAGGAATGCCGTGTAAACGAACCACATTCTGAAGGAACACAGGAACCAGATCGGAAGAGGAAGGCAGCTTAGGCAAGGGCACCAAATGGACCATTTTTGAAAAACGATCACATACCACCCAGATGACAGACATACCCCGAGACACCGGGAGATCAGAAATGAAATCCATGGAAATATGTGTCCAAGGCCTCTTCGGGACAGGCAAGGGCAAGAGCAACCCGCTGGCACGGGAACAGCAAGGCTTAGCTCGAGCACAAGTCCCACAGGACTGCACAAATGATTGTACATCCCGTGACAAGGAAGGCCACCAAAATGACCTAGCCACCAGATCTCTGGTGCCAAAAATTCCCGGATGACCTGCCAACACCGAGGAATGAACCTCGGAAATGACTCTGCTAGTCCACTTATCAGGAACAAACAGTCTGTCAGGTGGACAAGAGTCAGGTCTACCAGCTTGAAATCTCTGCAACACACGTCGCAAATCAGGAGAAATGGCTGACAAAATAACTCCTTCTTTAAGAATACCAACAGGTTCTGTGACTCCAGGAGAGTCAGGCACAAAGCTCCTTGAAAGAGCATCCACTTTCACATTCTTTGAACCTGGTAAATACGAGACCACAAAGTCAAAACGGGAGAAAAACAATGACCAGCGGGCCTGTCTAGGATTCAAGCGTTTAGCAGACTCGAGATACATCAAATTTTTGTGATCAGTCAAGACCACCACACGATGCTTAGCACCCTCGAGCCAATGACGCCACTCCTCAAATGCCCACTTCATGGCCAGTAATTCCCGATTGCCAACATCATAATTCCGCTCAGCAGGCGAAAACTTCCTAGAGAAGAAAGCACATGGTTTCATTACCGAGCAACCAGGGCCTCTCTGTGACAAAACGGCCCCTGCCCCAATCTCAGAAGCATCCACTTCGACCTGAAAGGGAAGTGAGACATCAGGCTGGCACAAAACAGGCGCCGAAGTAAACCGGCGCTTCAACTCCTGGAACGCCTCCACGGCTGCAGGAGCCCAGTTAGCAACATCAGAACCTTTCTTGGTCATATCCGTCAAAGGTTTAACAACGCTAGAAAAATTAGCGATAAAATGACGGTAGAAGTTAGCAAAACCCAAGAACTTCTGAAGACTCTTCACTGACGTGGGTTGAGTCCACTCATGAATAGCTCGGACCTTGTCTGAGTCCATCTCCACAGCAGAAGGGGAAAAAATAAACCCCAAAAAGGGAACTTTCTATACTCCAAAGAGACACTTTGAGCCTTTAACAAACAAGGCATTCTCACGCAAAACCTGAAACACCATCCTGAGCTGCTCCACATGTGAGTCCCAATCTTCAGAGAAAACCAGAATATCGTCCAGATAAACAATCATAAATTTATCCAGATACTTCCGGAAAATATCATGCATAAAGGACTGAAATACTGAGGGAGCATTAGAAAGCCCAAAAGGCATCACCAAGTACTCAAAATGACCTTCGGGCGTATTAAATGCAGTCTTCCATTCATCACCTTGCTTAATGCGCACAAGGTTGTACGCACCACGAAGATCTATCTTGGTGAACCACTTGGCACCCTTAATCCGGGCAAACAAGTCCGACAAGAGAGGCAAAGGATACTGAAATTTTACAGTGATTTTATTCAGAAGCCGATAGTCAATACAAGGTCTCAAAGATCCGTCCTTCTTGGCCACAAAAAAGAATCCCGCACCAAGAGGGGAAGAGGATGGATGGATATGCCCCTTCTCCAGAGACTCCTTGATATATGAACGCATTGCGGCATTCTCAGGTACAGACAGATTAAATAATCTTCCCTTAGGAAATTTACTACCTGGAATCAAATCTATGGCGCAGTCACAGTCCCTATGAGGAGGCAGAGCACTGGATCTGGACTCACTGAATACATCCTGATAATCAGACAAATACTCAGGAACTTCCGAAGGAGTAGAGGAAGCAATAGACACCGGCGGGGAATCAGCATGAATTCCCCGACAGCCCCAACTTGACACAGACATTGCCTTCCAATCCAAGACTGGATTGTGGGTCTGTAACCATGGCAGACCCAAAACGACCAAATCATGCATTTTATGCAGAACAAGAAAACGAATCACCTCCCGATGTTCAGGAGTCATGCACATGGTCACCTGCGTCCAAAACTGCGGTTTATTTTCCGCCAATGGCGTAGCATCAATACCTCTAAGAGGAATAGGATTTACTAACGGTTCAAGAACAAAACCACAGCGCTTGGCAAATGACAGATCCATAAGACTCAGGGCAGCACCTGAATCCACAAACGCCATAACAGGGTAAGAAGACAAAGAGCAAATTAAAGTCACAGACAAAATAAATTTAGGTTGCAAATTACCAATGGCGACAGGACTAACAACCCTTGTTAGGCGTTTAGAGCATGCTGATATAACATGTGTAGAATCACCACAGTAAAAACACAACCCATTCTGACGTCTATGATTTTTCCGTTCATTTCTAGTCTGAATTCTATCACATTGCATTAAATCAGGTGTTTGTTCAGACAACACCACCAGAGGATTAGCGGTTTTGCGCTCCCGCAAATGCCGGTCAATTTGAAAAGCAAGCGCCATAGAATCATTCAGACTTGTAGGAATGGGGAAACCCACCATCACATTCTTAATGGCTTCAGAAAGGCCATTTCTGAAATTTGCGGCCAGAGCACACTCATTCCACTGAGTAAGCACGGACCATTTCCAAAATTTTTGGCAATACACTTCAGCTTCATCCTGACCCTGAGAAATAGCCAGCAAGGCATTTTCTGCCTGAATTTCAAGATTGGGTTCCTCGTAAAGCAATCCGAGCACCAGAAAAAACGCATCAATATTCGCCAATGCCGGATCTCCTGGCGCTAGCGAGAAAGCCCAATCCTGAGGGTCGCCCCGCAAAAAAGAAATAACAATTTTAACTTGCTGAGCTGAATCTCCAGATGAACGGGGTCTCAGAGAAAGAAACAATTTACAATTATTCTTGAAATTCCTAAACCTAAATCGGTCTCCAGAAAACAATTCCGGAATAGGTATTTTAGGTTCAGACATAGGACTACTGGTAACAAAATCTTGTATACCCTGCACACGAGCTGCCAGCTGGTCTACACTTGTAATCAAGGTCTGGACATTCATGTCTGCAGCAAGCACAAGCCACTCAAAGGTAAAGGGGAGGAAGAGAAGGAAAGAAAAAAAAAAACTCAGAATTTCCTTTCTTATTATCCGACTTCTGCAATGCTGTAAACATTCAATGTTGGCCTGGCATACTGTTATGACCCCAATGGCAGAGGGTCTCAGGAATAATGCTAAGTCTGTAAATACAGAAAACCAGCTCATAGGGCAGTGGTAACTGGGCTGACCATATAACTAATCCTAGCACCACAAATACCAGCAGCCGGGGAACGTTCCTACGTTGATCCTAGACGTCTCGCGCCAGCCGGAGAGCTAACTACCCCTAGAAGGGAAAAGAAAGACCTTTCTTGCCTCCAGAGGAAATACCCCAAAAGTTGGATAGAAAGCCCCCCACAAATAATAACGGTGAGGTAAGAGGAAAAGACAAACATAAGAATGAGCTAGGTATTTAGCAAAGAGAGGCCCACTAGCTAATAGCAGAATATAGAAAGATAACTTATATGGTCAGCAAAAAATCCTATCAAAAATATCCACACTGGAAATTCAAGAACCCCCGAACCGTCTAACGGCCCGGGGGGAGAACACCAGCCCCCTAGAGCTTTCAGCAAGGTCAGGAATCACATTTAGTACAAGCTGGACAAAAATGATAGCAAACAAATAACCCAAAAAACAAAGAAGCAAGACTTAGCTTAATTTTGCACGAACCAGGACCAGCAAACAGGAGCAAACAGAATGTGTCTGATAACACCGATGCCAGGCACTGGACTAAGGTTCCAGGAGGTTTATATAGCAACACCCCTGAAGTAACGACCCAGCTGGGTGCAAACTGAGGGAAGGAAATCCCAGAGTCATATCACTAGTAACCACAAGAGGGAGCCAAAAAAGTCTATTTCACAACAGTACCCCGCCTGTGAAGCTAGCTACACCACCTGTGTATCTCAATTTTTACTACATCTAATCCAGTTAATAGTTTTGGGGTTTGGGCTTAGTAGCAGTGTTTTCACATGAGCAGAGTAGCCCGCCTGTGAAACAAACTATACCGCCTGTTTATCTCAATTTTTACCACCATACTTAATGGCATTACTATAGAATCCCACTGTTTTGGGGGGACCTTGGTTGGATAGTGTAGGTGCGTTTCCTTATGCATACCATTACAAGGGTATTTACATCTGGGGGAGTGGGGGGATGGGCGCTTTTCCAGCATTCCTGGGACATTCATCCTGTGCTCTAGTCATTAAATAATGTAATGTTTTGATATATATTTTTGTACTATTTATGGCAATTAAAGTTTGTTTTATAAATCATTGCTCTGAATTTTTCTCCTTTTGGCATAATAGTTTTGGGCCTAGGAGCAGTGTCTGCACGTCAGCAGAGTAGCCCGCCTGTGAAACAAACTATACCGCCTGTGTGTCTCAACTTTTACTGCATCTAAACCAGTAAATCGTTTTTGGGTTTTTGGCTTAGTAGCAGTGTGTGCACGTCAGCAGAGTACCCCGCCTGTGAAGCTAGCTACACCACCTGTGTATCTCAATTTTTACTACATCTAATCCAGTTAATAGTTTTGGGGTTTTGGGCTTAGTAGCAGTGTTTGCACGTCAGCAGAGTAGTCAGCCTGTGAAACAAGCTATACCTCCTGTGTATCTCAATTTTTACTGCATCTAATCCAGTTAATAGTTTTGGGTTTTTTGGGCTTAGTAGCAGTGTTTGCACGTCAGCAAGGTAGCCCTCCTGTGAAACAAACTATACCGCCTGTGTATCTCAATTTTTACTGCATCTAATCCAGTTAACAGTGTTGGGCTTTTGGGCTTAGTAGCAGTGTTTGCACATCAGCAGAGTAGCCCGCCTGTGAAACAAACTATACCGCCTGTGTATCTCAATTTTTACTGCATCTAATCCAGTTAATAGTTTTGGGCCTAGTACCACAGTTTGGCCATTCAGTTCTGCTCGGTTTTCATCCATCGGTTGTTGTGCCAACAACTACAGATACAGAGTTGCCAATTAGTTAAGCACTAAAATGAGTGGCAAAAGGCCTGCTGCTGGTGGAATGGGGAATAGGTGTGTTGGAAAGGGAAAAAAAGGTTGTGTCTGTGGGGTAGGTGATAAAGCAACAGTAACATCTGCAGAAAAAAGACCGTCTTCCAGCCAAAGTAAGATGTCTACTTCTTTTCATGGACAATCTGATATGATCCCTTTCTTACGACCATCGCTACAAGCATCGCCAAAAATTCCAGATGAGGCACAAAAACAGCAGGTGCTTGAACGGATATCAAGTGCTCATTCAAGTGGGCTCTCCTCCATGTCAACTTCAACATCACAACTACTCCAGTCCTCCAGTACTCCAGATTGGAGTTGTCACCCCAATCGCACTTGCTTCCTCACAGCTCCCAAGTCCCCAGCTGCACATCTGAGCATGGGGTAACACACATGGTTGAGTCTGTAGAGCTGTTTACGCATACTATAGGCTGGGAATCAGAGGTCTGCTCCAGAGCTTCTGTGAATCCAGATGAGGAAATGATCTGCACTGATGCCCAGAATCTTTGTGAGTTGGATCCAGGCCCAGATGAAGAAGGTTCTGAGCATAATGTAGACCCTCGTTCCCAAACTGTAACTCCTGTTGGTGGAGACAATGAGGAAGATGATGATGAGACTGAGATACCTGATTGGAACGAAAATGTGACTTTTCGATCGGGGCTCTGAGGACGACGGGTGTGAGAACACACAGGATGATGATGACGAGGTTGTAGACCCCACTTACTGTCAACCCCCAGTCCGCCAGTCCATGAGGTCAGCAGAGGAGGTGGAGGAGGATGCTAGTGATGAGTCTGATGACGAGGTAACGGTGCACCTTCCTGGACAGAGACGGAGTACTGGAAGCATGTCATCAACTGCATCCTCAACCCCAACTGTGCCTCAGACCAGAAGTAATGGTGGCTCTTCAGGTCGCACGGGCTCTAAGCCTTGCATAGCCTGGGCATTTTTTGGCATCGCAAAGGATGACACAACTCATGTTGTCTGTAAGATTTGTCAACAAAATCTCAGTAGAGGTAAAAAAATCACTAGCTTGAGTACTCATGCATGAACCATCACATGGATATGAGGCATAAGTTGCAGTGGGAAGCTCACTGTGCTACAATGCGGCCTAGTGGGCCGGGTCAACCACCGTCTGCCCCATCAAGTGTATCCGCGTCCTCTTCATCGTCTGTGACTGTGGGGACAGCAGTCGCACTTGGTTTTGGATGCAGACCTTCCACCTCTTTGCCCACAACAGCCAGTGTGATTGGCAGGTTGTCAGGACATTTGCAAGTGGAAACACCTGCTGGTGTTGAGCGCTCTCCGACATCGACACCACATTTTGATCAAGGCAACATAACATCTCCGCCTGCACCTTCCTCACAGACCAGCAGTTTGCCGGGGACACCCTACTCAACTCCGTCTAAGCACGGCAGCCAGCCCTCAGTCCCTCAGATGTGGACAAGTAAAAGACCATTTCCTCCTAGCCATGACAAAGCTAAGAGGTTGAATTTCTCCATCTGCAAGCTGTTGGCTACAGAAATTCTGCCTTTCCACCTGGTGGACACAGAGGATTTTCGAGACCTTATGTCCGTCGCAGTGCCCCAGTTCCAGATGCCCAGTCGCCACTACTTCTCAAAGAAAGCTGTGTCTGCGCTACACCAGCATGTTGCACACAACATCACCACTTCCTTGAGAAACTCTGTGTGTGACAGGGTGCATTTCACAACAGACACTTGGACGAGTAGACATGGACAGGGGCATTACATGTCAGTGACTGGGCACTGGGTAACTACGGCGACATCAGGAGAAGGGGCTGCTGTCCAAGTCTTGCCAACCCCACGAGTTGCTCATCGATCCTCTGCATCTAGAAGTTCCTCCACTGCTTCTGCCTCCTCAACCTCCTCTCGGTCCTCCACATGCACCCAAAGCCTGTCTGGTAATGCCACCTGCGTTGTAATTGCGCAGAAGGAATCCTGCACACCTCCTCACTATGCTGTCACCAGGGCTCAACAGCATCAGGCAGTGTTTACATTGAAATGTCTGGGAAATGTGAGTCACACAGCTGAGGAGTTGTGGTCAGCTCTGGAGACCTAGTTCCATCAATATTTGTCTCCACTCAACCCGCAGCCAGGGAAGGCTGTGTGCGACAATGCTGCAAACCTGGGTGCGGCCCTTCGCTGGGGCAATGTCACACACGTGCCTTGTATGGCTCACGTTTTGAACCTTGTTGTCCAGCAATTTTTATCCCACTATCCCGGACTAGATGGGCTTCTGCAAAGGGCACGGTCGCTGTGTGCTCACTTCCGCCATTCGCATCCCCCAGCTCGACAATTTGCATCTCTACAGAAGTCGTTGGGCCTGCTAGTTCACCGGCTGAAATGCGATGTGCCCACATGGTGGAATTCAACTCAGCACATGTTGCAGCAACTGTGGCAGCACCGACAAGCCTTGGTGCAATACGTTATGATGTATAGCCTGGGCCAACGAGATCAAGAGGTGGGGCAAATCATGCTGCAGGAGTGGTCTCAGATCAGGGACCTATGCACCCTTCTTCACAGTTTTGAAATAGCAACTAAGATGTTTAGTGCTGACGATGCCATTATCAGCATGACCATTCCGGTGATTTACATGCTGGAGCACACCTTACACAGTGTCCAGAGTCAGGTGGTGGAACAAGAGGAGGAGGAACAGGAGGAGTCGTATGCAGAAGGGATCATATCTCCAAGGTCAAGAAGGTTGGCAGCACCAAGGCGGCTGGCATTGGAGGCTGGGGGAGAGGGATTTCTGAGGGTGCATGGTAGCAGCCAAACTGTTGAGGAAGGTGCAGGAGGTGAGGAAGAAGTGGAGGACGAACTGACGCTGGGCATGGAAGACTCATCAGATGAGGGAGACCTTGATAAAATTTCTGTTGTGCGAGGTTGGGGGGAGACGGCAGATGAAGGAAGCATGATTATCACCTCGCCACCACCAAGACAACAAGGGCTTGGTCCTCCTGGATGCGCAAGACACATGAGTGCCTTCTTGCTGCACTACCTGCAACATGACCCTCGGATTGTCAGAATCCGAAGTAATGCCGACTACTGGGTTGCCACACTCTTAGATCCCCAGTACAAAAGCAAATTTGGTGAAATAATTCCTGCCATAAAAAGGGATTCACACATGCAGGAGTATCAGCAGAGACTGTTACAGAATCTAACATTTGCTTTTCCACAAAACACCAGTGGTGCATGTAGTCAATCTCTGAGTTCTAACTTGCCAACCGTGGGACTATCGAGTCGTCACTCTAACCATAACAGTAACATCGTATCTGGTGGTAACAGCAATTTTTTCCAATTGTTTCAAGATTTTTTTAGACCATCCTTTGCAAGGCCACAGGAGACAAGAAGCCTGACGCACAGCCAACGCCTAGAGAGGTTGGTACAAGAGGATCTCCAAGTTAACATCGATGCCATGACTGTGGAACTGGACCCTTGCTCATTTTGGGCTTCCAATCTTGAAAAATGGCCTGAGCTCGCCACTCACGCCTTGGAGATCTTGTCGTGCCCCGCAGCCAACGTTCTCTCTGAACGTGTGTTCAGCGCTGCTGGTGGTGTGCTGACAGATAAGCTCACACGGCTGTCCAGTGACAATGTAGACAGACTAACGTTCATCAAGATGAACAAATCCTGGATCCGCAAGGACTTTTCTACCCCTGTGTCATCTTGGGGAGACTAAAAGCTTGATGATTTTTGAAAATCACCTAACCAACCATTTTAAAAAACTCTGGCGAAATTGATGCCACTTAAGTGGTGTCTGTGGCCGAATTTTTTGAAAAAATGGAGACTCCTTTATTTAGTCCCCTTGCTGAGTTTTACATGACGTTGCCATCATCAATTCCAGGTGGGTGGGGTCACCTGCAGAGTTGTTTACTCATACTATGGCCTGGGATTCAGAGGTCTGCTCCAAAGCTTCAGTGTTTGCTAGTCAGCAGAGTAGCCCAGCCACCCACCGCCTGTTTACCTAAGTACTATTGTTAACGGCATCTGGCCCAGGAAATCCTTTTGGACCTAGTAGAATTTAGTGCTACTCAGCAGCGTACCCCACCCATGAAGCAAGCTACACCACCTGTTTACCTAACTTCTATTTTGTAACGGCATCTAGCCCAGGAAATCCTTTTGGGCCTAGTAAAATTTGGTGCAACTCAGCAGCGTACCCCACCCATGAAGCAAGCTACACCGCCTGTTTAACTAACTACTATTTTGTAACGGCATCTAGCCCTGGAAATCCTTTTGGGCCTAGTAGAATTTATTGCTACTCAGCAGCGTACCCTATCCATGAAGCAAGCTACACCGCCTGTTGATCTAATTACTAATTTTTAACTGCATCTAGCCCAGGAAATCGTTTTGTACCTAATAGCATTTTGTGCTACTCAGCACAGTACTCCACCCATGAAGCAAGCTACACCGCCTGTTTACCTAACTAGTATTTTAACGGCATCTGGCCCAGGAAATCCTTTTGAGCCTAGTAAAATTTAGTGCTACTCAGCACCGTACCCCACCCATGAAGCAAGCTACACCGCCTGTTTACCTAACGACTATTTTGTAACGGCATCTAGCCCGGGAAATCCTTTTGGGCCTAGTAGAATTTAGTGCTACTCAGCAGCGTACCCCACCCATGAAGCAAGATACACCGCATGTTTAACTAACTACTATTTTGTAACGGAATCTAGCCCAAAAGGATGCCTAGCAGAATTTAGTGCTACTCAGCAGCGTACCCCACCCATGAAGCAAGCTACACTGCCTGTTTACCTAACTACGATTTTGTAACGGCATCTAGCCCAAAAAATCCTTTTGGGCATAGCAGAATTTAGTGCAACTCAGCAGCGCACCCCACCCATGAAGCAAGCTACACCGCCTGTTTACCTAACTACTATTTTGTAACGGCAACTAGCCCAGGAAATCCTTTTGGGCCTAGTAGAATTTAGTGCTACTCAGCAGCGTACCCCACCCATGAAGCAAGCTACACTGCCTGTTGATATAATTACTAATTTTTAACTGCATCTAGCCCAGGAAATCGTTTTGTACCTAGTAGCATTTTGTGCTACTCATCACAGTACTCCACCCATGAAGCAAGCTACACCGCCTGTTTACCTAACTACTATTTTAACGGCATCTGGCCCAGGAAATCCTTTTGGGCCTAGTAGAATTTAGTGCTACTCAGCAGCGTACCCCACCCATGAAGCAAGCTACACCGCCTCTTTACCTAACGACTATTTTGTAACGGCATCTAGCCCTGGAAATCCTTTTGGGCCTAATAGAATTTAGTGCTACTCAGCAGCGTACCCCACCCATGAAGCAAGCTGCACCAATTGTTTACCAAACTTCTATTTTGTAACGGTATCTAGCCCTGGAAATCCTTTTAGGCCTAGTTGCATTTAGTGCTACTCAGCAGCGTACCCCACCCATGAAGCAAGCTACACCACCTGTTTACCTAACTACTATTTTGTAACGGCATCTAGCCCGCGAAATCCTTTTGGGCCTAGTAGAATTTAGTGCTACTCAGCAGCGTACGCCACCCATGAAGCAAGCTGCACCACCTGTTTACCTAACTTCTATTTTGTAACGGTATCTAGCCCTGGAAATCCTTTTGGGCCTAGTAGCATTTAGTGCTACTCAGCAGCGTACCCCACCCATGAAGCAAGCTACACCGCCTGTTTACCTAACTACTATTTTGTAACGGCATCTGGCCCAGGAAATCCTTTTGGGCCTAGTAGAATTTGGTGCAACTCAGCAGCGTACCCCACCCTTGAAGCAAGCTACACCGCCTGTTTACCTAACTACTATTTTGTAACGGCATCTAGCCCAGGAAATCCTTTTGGGCCTAGTAGAATTTAGTGCTACTCAGCAGCGTACCCTACCCATGAAGCAAGCTACACCGCCTGTTGATCTAATTACTAATTTTTAACTGCATCTAGCCCAGGAAATCGTTTTGTACCTAATAGCATTTTGTGCTACTCAGCACAGTACTCCACCCATGAAGCAAGCTACACCGCCTGTTTACCTAACGACTATTTTGTAGCGGCATCTAGCCCGGGAAATCCTTTTGGGCCTAGTAGAATTTAGTGCTACTCAGCAGCGTACCCCACCCATGAAGCAAGCTACACCACCTGTTTAACTAACTACTATTTTGTAACGGCATCTTGCCCAAAAAATCCTTTTGGGCCTAGCAGAATTTAGTGCTACACAGCAGCGTACCCCACCCATGAAGCAAGCTACACCGCCTGTTTACCTTACTACTATTTTGTAACGGCATCTAGCCCAAAAAATCCTTTTGGGCCTAGCAGAATTTAGTGCAACTCAGCAGCGTACCCCACCCATGAAGCAAGCTACACCGCCTGTTTACCTAACTACTATTTTGTAACGGCATCTATCCCAAAAAATCCTTTTGGGCCTAGCAGAATTTAGTGCTACTCAGCAGTGTACCCCACCCATGAAGTAAGATACATAGCCTGTTGATATAATTACTAATTTTTAACTGCATCTAGCCCAGGACATCGTTTTGTACCTAATAGCATTTTGTGCTACTCAGCACAGTACTCCACCCATGAAGCAAGCTACACTGCCTGTTTACCTAACTACTATTTTAACGGCATCTGGCCCAAAAAATCCTTTTGGGCCTAGCAGAATTTAGTGCAACTCAGCAGCGTACCCAACCCATGAAGCAAGCTACATCGCCTGTTTACCTAACTACTATTTTGTAACGGCATCTAGCCCAGGAAATCCTTTTGGGCCTAGTAGAATTTAGTGCTACTCAGCAGCGTACCCCACCCATGAAGCAAGCTACACTGCCTGTTGATATAATTACTAATTTTAACTGCATCTAGCCCAGGAAATCGTTTTGTACCTAAGAGCATTTTGTGCTACTCAGCACAGTACTCCACCCATGAAGCAAGCTACACCGCCTGTTTACCTAACTACTATTTTAATGGCATCTGGCCCAGGAAATCCTTTTGGGCCTAGTAGAATTTAGTGCTACTCAGCAGCGTACCCCACCCATGAAGCAAGCTACACCGCCTCTTTTCCTAACGACTACTTTGTAACGGCATCTAGCCCGGGAAATCCTTTTGGGCCTAGTAGAATTTAGTGCAACTCAGCAGCGTACCCCACCCATGAAGCATGCTACACCGCCTGTTTACCTAACGACTATTTTGTAATTTTATCTAGCCCAGGAAATCCTTTTGGGCCTAGTAGAATTTAGTGCTACTCAGCAGCGTACCCCACCCATGAAGCAAGCTACACCGTCTGTTTACCTAACTACTATTTTGTAACGGCATCTAGCCCGGGAAATCCTTTTGGGCCTAGTAGAATTTAGCGCTACTCAGCAGCGTACCCCACCCATGAAGCAAGCTGCACCACCTGTTTACCTAACTTCTATTTTGTAACGGCATTTAGCCCAGGAAATCCTTTTGGGCCTAGTAGCATTTAGTGCTACTCAGCAGCGTACCCCACCCATGAAGCAAGCTACACCGCCTGTTTACCTAACTGCTATTTTGTAACGGCATCTGGCACAGGAAATCCTTTTGGGCCTAGTAGAATTTAGTGCTACTCAGCAGCGTACCCCACCCATGAAGCAAGCTACACTGCCTGTTTACCTAACTTCTATTTTGTAACGGCATCTAGCTCCGGAAATCCTTTTGGGCCTAGTTGAATTTAGTGCTGCTCAGCAGTGTACCCCACCCATGAAGAAAGCTACACCGCCTTTTTACCTAAGTACTATTTTTTAACGGCATCTAGCCCAGGAAATCCTTTTGGGCCTAGTAGCAATTTCTGCTACTCAGCAGAGTAACCCACCCATGAAGCAAGCTACACCGCCTTCTTTCTTTCTCAATCTAACCCCTCGGCTCTGGGGTGTCCACTCTCCCTCCAGCTCTCTCCTTCTCACAGGTGGACTACTGCGTGTTTTCACACTGTGGCGAATCTTTGCCCCAGGCATAAGAAGTCATCGAGGTAATGGATAATATGTGCCGCCTTACAAACGTCCATGACGACACATTCGAGGAAGCAACTAAACGCCTCAAATAGTGAGCAGGATATGGAGCACCCCATGGGCAAACAGCGATCTATGTAGTATGCTCCTTCACAGAAGCAGCCCAATGGGAGTACACTATTTGGAGGCACAGGTAGTAACCGGAACGCCCCCTCAATGTCTGTTTTGGCCATTAGAGTGCCCCTTACCAACTTCTTGACCCACCTGATTGCCTCATCAAAGGAGGTACAGTACATAGTACTGTACTTGGTTCCGCATCGATGTTGTCATTTACTGACTTGCCCCTTGGATATGACAAATGGTGGATTAGTCTGAATGTATTGGGTTCATTTTTTGGCACAACTCCCAACAGGGGTACCACTACGTCATCTAAGGAAAGTATTCTGAATGGACCCGCCATTCTACCTAAAGATATTTCTTTTTAAAAAAACTTTGTCAAGACGTCTGGGTGTTGGTAGAGTGAGTTTAGATTTTTCTCCAGCCTTTCTTGATTTTAGAAGGGCATGACATGCCTATATCTGTGTCTCCTCCTCCTTTTACTCCTCCACCTCTTTTCTTTTCACATGACTATATGTAGTTATGACTTTTCCATGTGTTTGTTGTGTCTTCTGAGCAGTTTGTCAGCTTTTGGACACCTTTTAAGGTGTTTTCTATGTGTTTTCCATGTGTTTGTATGTGTTTGTGTTTGCCTGCCATTGGTTTCAATGGGGTTTGACGGTGTTCGTTGAACGTACGATGAACAGTTCGTCGAACATCTCCCTGTTCGACGAACCGAACCGAACACGAACACTAGGGAGGTCCCTCATCTCTAGTTACCATCTCAAATGTTTCCACATGTATTTGTTTTCTTTCTGGTATCAAATTGTTTGTGATACACTTGACTTCAATGCAAGATTCATGCCTCTGCAACTTCACGGCTTAAGGTTATTCGCATAACAGCAATTCACATTTATTAAATGACTGTGGTAGTTTAATGAGATGTTCGGCTTACTACTTATTGTATTATGGATATTGTCTATACATAATTATTATATTGTAAGATATACAATTGTATATGCATAATATTTATTTACATCGGCTGGGAAAATCAAACTACCTAGATCATATATTATTAAGCAGCAATTTTACATTGATTTATGTATCCACTGGATGATGAGATACTATACTATTGCCCTTGCCCCTCTCTAAAACATGAAGAAAAACCAAAAACAGGCAGAGATACTTACCTGTCTAACTGGGCCTCAATACAAATGCACTAACAGGGTGCAGTGGACCCAAGTAAAATGGCAACAGCACAGGTGCAAAAATACCAAATGAGACAGCCAGCCTTCAATCGGGGATTGGCTGTATGGCACACCAGTGCAAAAATATAATCTGTATGTGGCAATGTTCACACAAGGAATGTAGAGCATCTCGTTCTCAGCCTATTAATGACGCCCTATGGTGGGCTGCCCACTGCTAACTTTAATGCATACATACAGGCACGTGGAGGCCACACTGACTACTGAGCATCATTTTCTTGTCTTTCTACTGAATATGGATCAGTCTGTAATTAGATTTTACACTTTGGTCTTGAGTATCATTCCAAATCCAGACCTCCATGGGATTTTGATTTACATTGACAATTTTTGTTTTATTGTTCTCAAAGCATTCCACTAAGTCATGAATAGAGATTTGCAAGAGGAATATTTCATTCAGTGATATTTAGGATGTGGTATCTTACTGTTCCCTTTATTTTTTGACCAGTGTATTTGTAAAGTCATTCTCTTTGCAATAGTTGCCACAAAAGCCCAACTGATGCAAAGTTGCACCAATACATCTAATGAAAAGTATATTAGAGCATGTAATTACCCATAGCAAAGTCCAAAACCACACTGTCTCATTACCCCAATGCATGTTTTGCGCCACTTACTTTCTTAGAGGGCAAATGACGCAAAACGTTCTCTTGGTTATGATTAAAGGTGTGTAGACACCTGAAATTAGTCGATGCCACGTGTCTTGTAAGCTGTATTGTTGATTCTGTATGTCCCTAAAGCATTTTGTGTGAATAAAACATTCACAATACTTGGAGCTGGAATTCCTTCATTCCGCATGTTCCACTCCTTGACGCAGCGATTCCGTTCTCCTAACAACCCCAGGATGCAAATCATGGTGAGCTGGACTTTACTCCAAAAAAAGTGTTTCAAATTTTTTCTGGATTCAATTACTCATCCATGGAGTATTAGGTATTTTCTGATACATTTTGGTGGTATATGAACACTCAAAAAAGCATAAAAAAATGTGTCTGTATTAAGTTACTCATTCATATGCTATTACGTGCACTGTGGTACATTTTGGTGTTATATAACAGTGCTAAAAAGTGTTGCAATATTTGTCTGTATTCAATTAATCATTCATAGTGTTTTAGATGCTTTGTAGTCGACATATGTTATGGGTACTGACTGACGTGCAATGAACAGTGCACTGCATAAAAGTAGTCAGCAAGGTTTTATCTCACCCAAAGGAAACTTAAGATCCATATTTTCTCTGTCATGGAGCAAGATATTGAACAAGCCTCTGTCATGATTAGCGTCTTCCAACGCGTTTCATCCTGTGATGATTCCTAGCTCAAAAGGGTGCTTCTACTCAATATTGAGCAAAGGGTCTGAATGCTTATGACCATGTGATATTTCAGTTTTTCTTTTTTATTAAATTTGCAAAAACTTCTACATTTCTGTTTTTCAGTCAAGACGGGGTGCACAGTGTACATTAATGAGAAAAAAATAAACTTTTTTGAATTTACCAAATGGCTGCAATGAAACAAAGAGTGAAAAATTTAAAGGGGTCCTTTCCAAGCCCACTGTATATGTCCAGGCCTATAGACTAATATTGGTCCGATTGCGATCCTATAGTTTGTCGAATCGCAATCAGATGGAAAATACAGTGGTGTGCACCCAATCTTCAAGTGACACATTTTCTTTGATGATTGCTATCAATTTATTGTAAGGGTACCGTCACACAGTGCCATTTTCATCGCTACGACGGCACGATTCGTGACATTCTAGCGATATCGTTACGATATCAGAGTGTCTGACACGCTACTGCGATCCGGAACCCCGCTGAGAATCGTACGTCGTAGCAGATCGTTTGAAACTTTCTTTCGTCGTCTAGTGTCCCGCTGTGGCGGCATGATTGCATCGTGTGACACAGGTTGTATACGATGTGCGCACAGTAACCAATGGCTTCTACATCGCAAATACGTCATGAAATTATCGCTCCAGCGCCATGTATTGCAACGTGTGACCGCAGTCTACGACGCTGGAGCGATAATCATACGACACTGCAACGTCACGAATCGTGCCGTCGTAGCGATGAAAATGGCACTGTGTGACGGTAACCTAAGTATTTAAAACTAATTTTCTGTAATTGTTGGCCGATTAGTTTTATCTTGTCATAGAGGGAGGGCAATGCTTCTTTTTGATGCATTGATTTATTACGTGAGTTGCTGGAAATGATGAACCAAAGTAAATGATCCACAATGTATATGTTTCTGGTAAATGCTGCAATCACATTTCCATCTGTGCTTTCCTCTAACTTTATGCCTGCTACTAAACATTAATAACTGCAATGCTGCAATTTGCTCTAATTATATTCATAGTATCATAATGATTCCACTCAGAGAACATTATATTCTCTCCAGCAGAGAACTATGAACACTTGTGTCGTTTTGAAAAAATATATAAATAAAAAAGGTGACCATTCTGGATGTGGAGAGATCCGCTCCAAATTAATTGTCTTGTTAACAAAAATAATATTTTAAGAAGATTTACAATGTTTAAATACACAAATCTAGCATCCAGTAATTCCAAACTTCTGAAAGACCTGCAATTAATTCCAACAGGGAACTTCAATTTAAACTGGAGTTTTACAAAACCAGACATAGATGAGACAGCCAATTATTAGACTGCTCAGATTAAAGAAACAGGGTGACATAATATTTTTTTCTGTAAGCATTTCATTCTGTACTTTTTTCGGAGAGGCTTCTAAACTCTACATGATGATTCCTCATTTAAAATTCAATTAAGTCTTACCTTTTGGGAGACAATTTTTACTTTTTGCAAATTTACTTTGCCTTCCTAATCTTCTATGATCTCATTCAGACTTCGGTGATATTTCTGGTATACAAAAAATGTTTTTTTTTTATAATTTTCAACAGTGTTTGGTCCATGTATTAATTATTACCATCAGTGTTTTATCAGTAATTTTTTTCGTACAAAAGAATAAAAAAACAACCATTATCCACTACAATTTTGAATCCCTTCATGCCGCTGCTGATTTCCAGTTTTGAGCTTCCGCTTATTCCTCCCCTTCTTCCCAGAGCCACAACTCTTTTGCTTTGATAGTTATGCAAATTGTCTCTTTAGAGAGGAAGAGTACTAGAACTCTAGTGCCACCTATTGGAGGTAGCAATCCTAACAGTCAATGTTGACCCTTTAATGAGCCGTGTCACATAACTTAGGATAAAAGCCAAACCAGAATCTCAATTTGCAGACACTGTGTTCCGGGGTACTGCCCCTCATCAGTGCAAAGTGTGAGATCTGATTGGGCTGTGTGAGAGATGTCTGACCGGGAAGTATTGTCCTATCGCTTGTGCTATATACAGCAATGCCACAACATCGCTGCATAAAGCAGAGGTCATGGTCTCCTATTAAGCTCACCCAAAGGCAAGGTTTCAAAGGAGCTTCATAATGACAGGCACAGGGAGTCATCAGTAGAGTTGAGTGAATTTGTTCAGATTTAGTTTCGAATACGATCAGCAGCGAATTTTCTTTTTACAATATTTGTCTAACACAACGAACATCATTAGAATCAATGGGAGTAGAAATTACCGAATATGTTCAGAACCGATCGACAAACATATATTCAACACGAATAGGGTACCAATATGGCATGAATATGTCAAATTCAGATTCAGCAACCAAATCCGAAAAAATTCGCTCAACTCTAGTCTCATCAGCTGATTGTTAGAGGCAGGTCCTGTCTGTAACACACAGCCATGATCTGCCAGGTATGGGGCAGCCTCACTGTGTTAGTCCGTTCCATTTACATTCTTCTGGCATGCGCTGTACATGTACGATAGATGTCGTGAAGGGGTTAAAACCTGACAGCACACAGATTGCACACTGATATTAGTGTGTGCTATCAGTGATTTTTCACAGACCCGTAGACTTGTGTGGACAATATGTACATGCAACTGTTCCTTAGACTATAATGTCACAAAGAAGGAAGAAGAAGACCGGTTTCTCAATGTGTCCGCGCCAATCACAGAATGATGGAAATGTTCTTAAAAGCTTTATTCTGCTGACGCTTTTCATGGCAAATCTGCCACTTCCTAGTGTGAATAGTGGCAGTGAGTTACCAGGTCCTAACCATTTACCATCCGATTTTTATGCACACATCTCAAAGGATCCAGGAAATTGCATTGGCCAAGCAAAGGAAGTTGACAGCCAGAACCCTCAGAATAGATATATGACTTCACAACACCCCTACATATTATTAACTTGCACTCTTTAGTGCCTTTGATGTGGAGTTTATGGTACAGCTTATTAGGCTTATTTAACCTAATGAATAACGCTGGTTTCACATTTGCGGATGGAGGGCTGCGTACATCCTCCATGAAGCTCCGCCCACTGCCGCACCTCCTCCGATCAGCTCTGCCTATCTTACCATTAGGTATGCAGGCCATGTCGATGTATGTGGATGCCTCTGTATGTGTCGTTTTGATAAATTGCAATTTGTTGCCATCGCCACACCGTCAAAGCGACGCATGTGGAGGCATCCGCATACATCCGCATGGCCTGCGTACCCAATGTTAAAGATAGGGTATGCAGGATGCATGCAGCTGTAGGTGGAGCTGAATGAAGAGGCGGAGAAGTGGGTGGGGCTTCACAGAGGAAGTATCCAGCCTTCCGCAGCCCTGCTGAACGCTAGTGTGAAACTAGCCTAAATAAATCATTGAAAAAAGATATGGGGTCCCCCTATTTTATGAAACCAGCAAAGATAAAGTAGACAGCTGTGAGCAGATATTATCAGGCTGGGAAGTCATGGTTACTGGTCCCTTCCTAGTCTAAAAAAAAACAGCCCACATCTGCCTTAGAAGAGTACCATCACATGCGCTATTCTGGCGCTTTCTCTTCACTCTTCCCAGTTGCCATGGTGCGTTGACAATCGGAGTAGTGGCGTTTTGGGTTGATGTCATCTGTGAATTCTTCAAAAACAAGGAAAATTGGAGAACATCATGGGAAGTACTGAATTATGTCAAACCTGTTTTTTAACAAAAATATGAGCAAGGGAAAGTCTTTTGTTCTTACCTTTCTCTTTTTATTCAATTCAGGTTTCCATTTGTGTACTAGGTTGGATTCCTTGGACTACGTGGGACCTGTATGTTTTTTTTTAGAAATTGGATAACCAGGGAAAGTGTATGAGAGTGTTTTTTTTTTTAAATAAAGTATTTTGCGTGTGTTATTTACTTTTTATTACTGGGTTAGTAATAGGGTTGCCTGATGTCTCTCCATTACTAACACAAGGATTTGAAGTCAGCTGTGTTTTTGGACAATTTACAGCTTATGTAATCTCCAAACCGCATTACCCGATTGCCACCGCACCAGGGCAATTAAGAAGAAAGCAAAGAGACAGAATTGGATCATCTCATGTGATTGATGTTCTACTTCTTTGGTGGGTCTGGACTGGTATTTTTAGGCTGAAAAGGGACCAATAACCATGGAATTTCCCAACCTGACATCAGCTCACAGCCGTTTGTTTTACCTTTGCTGTTTTCATGTAATTTTTAAAATGTATTTATTAGATTAAACAAGTATAAGAAGCTGTACAATAAACTCCACATCAAATGCACTAATGGGTGCAAGTTTATAATATTAGGAGGGTTGTGAAATTATCTATCTAAATTGAAAAAAAATCAAGGCAGCAACACTCCCCACCAAAAAAAAGGGGGGGGGCAGGGGTGAAGAGCCTCCCAGGCATAAACAAATCCTCCAATATACATGCAAAAATGAACGCAGCACTCCCAAAATGGAAAATTAGAAAAATCTAATAGCCCATAATGACAGCAATCACTGATACGTCATCTATACATTTTTCCAATTTTCTATTTTGGGAGTGCTGCCTTCATTTTTGTATGTATCTATCTAGCTTTATGTTACATACAGTATTATAGTATGTAAAAGATTATGTTAAAAACACATGGCATAGAGGTGTCATATGCATGTCATACAGATGCTAGGAGAGAAAAAAACAAAAAAATGCACACTCGCACAGCACTTGCATAACATATATGGAGTGCAGCATGACCATGAGATTATAAAGGGCAGTGACATTACTGAGAAGAATGGAGCTGGATCCCAGAGAAAGTGGTGGTAGGTGAGTATATTAATGCAATCATATAACACACCACACACATTTACATACATTTAATTTAAAAATATTCATGGGAGTACTTATTTAATAAAATTATTTCTCTAATACCAATATATTCCACAGTACACTTCAAACCAAATGGGACATGTACAAACTATGCAATAAATTTCACAGCAGTACATTATTCGACAATTCAAACAAGAGGAGTTTATACTCTGTAGTAGATGCCCAACCACTGCAAAGACTGGCACAGCAAAGAGGTCTTGGCCTAATGGCAGGATAGAAATATGGCTATGGCTGTTGCCTTCAGAATAGATTGGAGAGGAGAGAATTTAATATGAGAAAATCTGAATAACAGAGAGTTGCAGTAGTCCAGATGGAAATGACTCAGAAAAACAGTAATAATTTTTGCAGTGTTCAAGCAAAGAAAATAACAAATTCTCAAGATGTTTTTGAGGTTCAGGTTACATAAGAAAATAGTTGGATACAGGGGGTGGAGGAAAGCTCTATGTTAAATTCAATCCAAAGACAGTGAGCGTGCTGCTTAGAAGTTAGCATCATCCACAGAAATTCCAATTTCAGATTTTGATTAATAAGTAGAAAGAGGAAACTTAAGAAATTGTTTTTTAAACAGATTCAGTTTCAGATAGAGGGAGGAAATGATGTCAGAGACAGCAGACAGATAATCAATGGTATTTTGTAGAAATGCAGGTGTGATGTCAGGAAAATATGTTCATAATTGTGTGTCATCAAAGAGATGGCACTGAAACCAAATCTGCTGATGATTTACCAATAGTAGTGATGTAAAAAGAAAAGAGGGTGACACATGGGACTAAGCCCTGATGAACCTTGATAGTAAAAAGAATGAGGAGAAGAACCAGCAAAAGAAACACTGAAATAGAGGTCAGAGAGGTTAGAAGAGAACTAAAAGTTTGCAGTGTCCGTGAGTCTGACAGTGGAGCATATTGAGTGGGAGATGGTTATTAATAGTGTGAAATGGTGCTTAGAGATCTAGGAGAATTAAAAGTGGGTAAAGAAAGACCATTAGATTTAGTTGTTAGCAGATCATTCTTAACTTTAGGAAGCATCACTGATTGGCACCCTTAAACTATATATATATATAAATATATATATATATATATATATATATATATATATATATATATATATATATATATACACTCACTGGCCACTTTATTAGGTACACCTGTCCAACTTCTTGTTAACACTTAATTTCTAATCAGCCAATCACATGGCGGCAACTCAGTGCATTTAGGCATGTAGACATGGTCAAGACAATCTCCTGCAGTTCAAACCGAGCATCAGTATGGGGAAGAAAGGTGATTTGAGTGCCTTTGAACATGGCATGGTTGTTGGTGCCAGAAGGGCTGGTCTGAGTATTTCAGAAACTGCTGATCTACTGGGATTTTCACGCACAACCATCTCTAGGGTTTACAGAGAATGGTCCGAAAAAGAAAAAAAATCCAGTGAGCGGCAGTTCTGTGGGCGGAAATGCCTTGTTGATGCCAGAGGTCAGAGGAGAATGGGCAGACTGGTTCGAGCTGATAGAAAGGCAACAGTGACTCAAATCGCCACCCGTTACAACCAAGGTAGGCCTAAGAGCATCTCTGAACGCACAGTGCGTCGAACTTTGAGGCAGATGGGCTACAGCAGCAGAAGACCACACCGCGTACCACTCCTTTCAGCTAAGAACAGGAAACTGAGGCTACAATTTGTACAAGCTCATCGAAATTGGACAGTAGAAGATTGGAAAAACGTTGCTTGGTCTGATGAGTCTCGATTTCTGCTGCGACATTCGGATGGTAGGGTCAGAATTTGGCGTAAACAACATGAAAGCATGGATCCATCCTGCCTTGTATGGAGCATCTTTGGGATGTGCAGCCGACAAATCTGCGGCAACTGTGTGATGCCATCATGTCAATATGGACCAAAATCTCTGAGGAATGCTTCCAGCACCTTGTTGAATCTATGCCACGAAGAATTGAGGCAGTTCTGAAGGCAAAAGGGGGTCCAACCCGTTACTAGCATGGTGTACCTAATAAAGTGGCTGGTGAGTGTATATATATATATATATATATATATATATATGTACCACCAAAAATTCCAAAAATCACTGACTGTGGTGGAAAAACAATAAAACGTAACCTTTATTAATAGTAATTAAATAATAAAATGAATGTGATAGCATGTGCCTATGAGAGATGACATCTAGAGACTAAGGGTATTTGTCATCCACCTCGGCTAGTGGATGTCACTTTTTTGCCTTAAGTGGACATAAGAGCTACTGTGTGGTTAAAAGATTGACACTGTATGATGGAGAATCGCCACTCCGTTTGAGAATATGTGCAATATAATAGCACTTTAGTTTATTGACAGTTTGTTTGGAAATTGGCTGTTAATAAATAGAAATGAGAATATGGTATATCCTCAGGATAAAGGTTTAGTGGAATACCGATCTAATATTGCCCATGAGATAGGATACCTGGAGATGTCTCCTGACAATTACAGGGGATGTTCTCTCATCAATTTGTAAATACAGTGCCATTTTTTTTAAATATATATTGGTGTCCTTTTCAAAGCCTTTATAAGGGTCATATAGGACAGACTACACTTGAGCACGGTGGATTGTTATATTATTATTTAATTACTATTAATAAAGGTTAAGTTTTAATATTTTTCCACCACAGTCAGTGATTATTTACTTTAGTAAGGGCAGTTTCTGTAGACTGAAAAGAGTAGAAAGTAGATTGCAAAATTAAAGATGAGAGTAATCGGAAAGATAGTGGATTACACCAGAGCACAACAAGCATTCCAGAAAATAAGAAATGTAGGACAGTTTAAAGTCAGGTGTAGAATTAGCAGTTTTGGTAGTAACTTTTTTAGTAAATAGTTATCATGGTGCATTTAAAGAAGGATGGAGAGATAACGGAAAGAAGAGAGGGGTTAAATATTTTTGCTAAAGTGGATATAAAAAGTCTACATATCACTATTAAAATGTCATTTTTTGTCATTAAAAAAATGATTACAGAAAGAAACATTTTTCACCTTTAATGTCACCTATAATCTGTGTAAATTCATTAATAAAGAAACTGAAATCATTTTGAGGGGGCGGGATTAAAATAACAAAGCAAAATAATGTGATTGCCTAAATGTGAATACCTTGTAAAATAGAAGTCAGTTCACAGCTGCCATTATTTAAATTGATTCTGATTAACTTTTCAAGTAGTATTTTTATAACATTTTCCTAGTTGCTTTTTACAGCAAAACCCATGAACAGGAAACAGCTTACAACGTAGCAAAAGGATCTCATTGTTGAAAGTAATCAAACAGGACCGGGGTACAAAAAAATTCCAAGCCATTAGATTTACCAAGGAAAACTGTAAAGATGATCTTCAAAAATGACTTAAATTTAACAAAAGAGCAATATTATCTATAATTGGTTGTCTTGTTAAAAATTGGTGAAAGGTTGAAAGGTATTTCTGGCAAGTACTAATTTTGTCAGGCTTATGGAATAGGGGGTAGAAAATAAACATATGCAAACTTTTTCAGAAATTGTTCGCCAATCTCAAATTCGGCACGAACATAGCACATTCGGATTCGTGTTTAGGTTTCACAAGCATTTTTACTCAAAGTTGGCAAAATTCGATCAAAGTTTGTTAATCATTGGATTTCCAGTAATTCTTTTGTTATTACCTTAGCTAGGATAATGGTGCTGTATGATGAGAAGAGGAGATGGGGGACATGAGAGGAGGGTGTGTGGAGAGGTTAGAGGAGCTGCGCGCTTTTTTTTTCCCTTCTCTTAACATAATGTGTATTGATTCCGGTAACCAATCACTGCGTAGAAACCATCCACAACATCATGAAACAAGATCTTCTGTGATTGGCTGCCAAAGTCACATGTCCCTGGCCATATAAAATGCAGACATCTTGTTTTGATGGCGCCATTTTCTCAGTGTCACAGTGCAGTGAAGCAGCTCCTGATAGTGCTGCAAATCAAGCTTTCAGTTAGCTAGATAGGATCCTGTTTTGTGTGAATTCGATCTTCCAGCATCTAACTAGATTGTGCAAAAACTATGTGGCAGTCGGAGGAGGGCCTATTTGATGATGAAATTGCTTGTGATAAAACTGTGTTTCAGTGACAAATCAGAAGGCCAGATTTCCACTTAAAAATTGTTAGGCTTAATATTTGGGTGCAGCAAGGTGGCCAAATTAGCTGATCCAAATCATTTATGATAAAATTGTGTTTCAGTGACAAATCAGAAGGCTAAATTTCTACTTAAATATTGTGAGGCCTAATATTGGGGTGCAGGCTGGAGACCCAATTAGCTAATGTGACGCCCGGGAGACCGAGGTACCCAGCACCAGATCAATGAGGTCCGTCTCTTGAGGGGGATGTCACTAGTGACTTGACCCGGTGCTGTGGCCTCAGGCAATGCACAATGTAAGAGGTATCATGAAGGAACAGACACTTACTTTATTAGCAGCAGGTCCTCCCAGCTGTGATGACCCTGATCCTGGATCGATGGCTATTGTCCAAATGAAAGATTGAGGCGCTGAAACGTTTAACCAGTTTACTTCAACACAAAGGGAATTGCAATCAATACTGTCACCGGAGTCTGTATGAGAATTCTGAATTACTCTGACCCTGTCAGGATTTCCACCTCTTATTATGCGCAGTTTCTATATGGCCCTGCTGCTGTTTGTGAACTGGCTGCCGACCCAATCTGTCTCTTCTGTGCTCTGGTTTGACGGACAACCCAAGTCCTTTTTGTCGGCTTACCCCCTCTGGGAGTACCGCTGAACTCTGTGTCTGTTGCTGCGTCTTACCCTGGTGAAGCTGATATCACCTCACTTCCTTCCGGTTGCCGTATTATATATAATAAATATAGCCACGGATCCGGTATCCATCTCTGCGCCTATTCTGGGTAGAGGTTATTGCTACCCGGTTCTCACAATGTCCTTTTTCTCTATTCCTCTTTTCCTACTATGGGTATTACGGGCCTATAATCCGTCATAGGGCTGTTAGGAGTTCAGTTATACGACCTCTCACTTTCAGCTCCTCAACCCAACTGCCAGTCCTTTTCTCAGACCAGAATAGATCAAGGGGAGTCTCTGGAGCTCCCCCTTCTGGCCAGAGATGGTAGTGCAGTCTTGCTATTTTAATATTTGTATTTGGTGTCAATAACTATTTTTGTGGCAAATACCCCTAGGGGCGCCACACTAATCCAAATAGTTATTACCTAAATCATAAAAAATATTTGTCTGCACTCTATTAGGTAAAATATAGAAATAATCACAGGTCATACTCATAATATGTGAAAAATAATAGGTGAAAAATAAAAATGGGTGTATTGAGAAGTACTGGCTGAAGGCCATATAATACTGTATATAGTGATATAGTGAGAGACTAGAGGGGAAGTTAGGCATAACAATAAATATATCTTAGCAATACTATATGGATGACATAATAATTTAGAAGGTCTTATAAGTAGATAAAAATAATTACATGTAATAAACAAAGTACATAAAAATCCATAGATCAGACTACAGAGGCAGGGCCACCATAAAGGCATTACTACCCATACTGATGTATGAGGCCCAGTGAGCAGAAGCAAAAAAGGATGTCCTGGGCCCCGTCTGGGCCTTCCTCTTTTGCTTTTGCTCACCAAGCCCCACGGACAGACCAGACGTGGGAAAATGGCAGCCCCAGACAGAAACAATGGAAGAGCAGGAAATCAAAGGTGAACAGCTAGCCTATTGTTAGCCCCGCCTCCACTGTCTTACTTTTGGTGAAGCTGCTTCTGCAGAAGGAAGTGAGCAGCTGCTGTGATCCTTCAAAGCAGAGCAGCTCTAGTTGGAGCATCTATGAGAAGTAGTAGGCACTGACTTGCCTAGAAGCTTCTGCCTATAACTTGTAACTAGTCAATCTGCTAAGTGAGGCATATGGGAGATAGGAACTACACTATGTTCCAAATTATTATGCAAATTACATTTTTATCAGATTTTCCTAAATGTTCGGTGCAAATGACAGTCAGTCTAATAAAAGTCATCACCCGTTAGATTATACATGGAATTTTATTGAAGAAACCTCCCAATGATAACAGTATAATCTCCAAAATGAATAAAAACTCAAAATGCACTGTTCCAAATTATTATGCACAGTAGAATTTCTAAACATTTGATATGTTTTAAAGAACTGAAAAAGCTCATTTGTGGAATTTGCAGCATTAGGAGGTCACATTAACTGAACAAAAAAGCTATTTAACGCCAAAACATCCCAACAGGCCAAGTTACATGTTAACATAGGACCCTTCTTTGATGTCACCTTCACAATTCTTGCATCCATTGAACTTGTGAGTTTTTGGAGAGTTTCTGCTTGTATTTCTTTGCATGAAGTTGGAATAGCCTCCCTGAGCTGCTGTTTGGATGTGAACTGCCTCCCACCCTCATAGATCTTTTGCTTGATGATCCTCTAAAGGTTCTCTATAGGGTTGAGGTCAGGGGAAGATGGTGGCCACACCATGAGTTTATCTCCTTTTATGCCCATAGCAGCCAATGACTCAGAGGTATTCTTTGCAGCACGAGATGGGGCATTGTCAGCATGAAGATGATTTTGCTCCTGAAGGCACGTTTCTGCTTTTTAGACCATAGAAGAAAGTTGTCAGTCAGAAACTCTATATACTTTGCAGAGGTCATTTTCACACCTTCAGGAACCTTAAAGGGCCTTACCTGCTGTTTCCCATGATTCTGGCCCAAAACATGACTCCTCCACCTCCTCGCTGACGTTGCTGTTATGACCCCAATGGCGAGGGTCTCAGAGGAACGTGGAAGTCTGCAGAATACAAAAATCCAGCTCATAGGGCAGTGGTAACTGGGTTGACCATATATCTACTCCTAACGCCAACACTAGAAGTAGCCGGGAATCATTCCTACGTTGATTCTAGATGACACGCGCCAGCCGGAGAATCTAGCTACCCCTAGTAGAGGAAAACAAAGACCTTTCTTGCCTCCAGAGAAGGGGACCCCAAAGCAGGATAGAAGCCCCCCACAAATAATGACGGTGAGGTAAGAGGAAATGACAAACACAGAAATGAATCAGGTTTAGCACAGAGAGGCCCGCTTACTGATAGCAGAATAAAGAAAGGTAACTTATATGGTCAACAAAAACCCTATCAAAATCCACACTGGAAATTCAAGAACCCCCGAACCGTCTAACGGTCCGGGGGGAGAACACCAGCCCCCTAGAGCTTCCAGCAAAGGTCAGGATATAGATTTGGAACAAGCTGGACAAAAATACAAAACCAAAACAAATAGCAAAAAGCAAAAGGCAGACTTAGCTGATATAACTGGAACCAGGATCAGTAGACAAGAGCACAGCAGACTAGCTCTGATAACTACGTTGCCAGGCATTGAACTGAAGGTCCAGGGAGCTTATATAGCAACACCCCTAACTAACGACCCAGGTGCGGATAAAAGGAATGACAGAAAAACCAGAGTCAAAAAACTAGTAACCACTAGAGGGAGCAAAAAGCAAATTCACAACAGTACCCCCCCCCTTAGTGAGGGGTCACCGAACCCTCACCACGACCACCAGGGCGATCAGGATGAGCGGCATGAAAGGCACGAACTAAATCGGCCGCATGAACATCAGAGGCGACCACCAAGGAATTATCCTCCTGACCATAGCCCTTCCACTTGACCAGGTACTGAAGCCTCCGCCTGGAGAGGCGAGAATCCAAGATCTTCTCCACCACGTACTCCAACTCGCCCTCAACCAACACCGGAGCAGGAGGCTCAGCAGAAGGAACTACAGGCACAATGTACCGCCACAACAAGGACCTATGAAATACACTGTGAATAGCAAACGACACAGGAAGATCCAGACGAAAAGATACAGGATTAAGGATTTCCAATATCTTGTAAGGCCCAATAAAACGAGGTTTAAATTTGGGAGAGGAGACCTTCATAGGAACAAAGCGGGAAGAAAGCCATACCAAATCCCCAACACGTAGTCGGGGACCCACACCGCGGCGGCGGTTGGCAAAGCGCTGAGCCTTCTCCTGTGACAACTTCAAGTTGTCCACCACATGATTCCAGATCTGCTGCAACCTATCCACCACAGAATCCACCCAAGGACAGTCAGAAGGCTCCACATGACCCGAAGAAAAGCGAGGATGGAAACCAGAGTTGCAGAAAAAAGGCGAAACCAAGGTGGCGGAACTAGCCCGATTATTAAGGGCAAACTCAGCCAACGGCAAGAATGTCACCCAATCGTCCTGATCAGCAGAGACAAAACACCTCAAATAAGCCTCCAAAGTCTGATTGGTTCGCTCCGTCTGTCCATTAGTCTGAGGATGGAAAGCAGACGAAAACGACAAATCAATGCCCATCCTACTACAAAAGGATCGCCAGAACCTGGAAACGAACTGGGATCCTCTGTCTGACACAATATTCTCAGGGATGCCGTGCAAACGAACCACGTTCCGGAAAAACACAGGAACCAGATCGGAAGAGGAAGGCAGCTTAGGCAAAGGAACCAAATGGACCATCTTGGAGAAGCGATCACATATCACCCAGATAACGGACATGCCCTGAGATAGCGGAAGATCAGAAATGAAATCCATGGAGATATGTGTCCAAGGTCTCTTCGGGACAGGCAAGGGCAAGAGCAAACCGCTGGCACGAGAACAGCAAGGCTTAGCTCGAGCACAAGTCCCACAGGACTGCACAAATGACCGCACATCCCTTGACAAGGAAGGCCACCAAAAGGACCTGGCCACCAGATCTCTGGTGCCAAAAATTCCCGGGTGACCTGCCAACACCGAGGAATGAACCTCGGAAATGACTCTGCTGGTCCACTTATCCGGGACAAACAGTCTGTCAGGTGGACAAGACTCAGGCCTATCAGCCTGAAATCTCTGCAACACACGTCGCAGATCCGGAGAAATAGCTGACAAGATAACTCCATCTTTAAGAATACCAACAGGATCAGCGACTCCAGGAGCATCAGGCACAAAGCTCCTAGAAAGAGCATCGGCCTTCACATTCTTTGAACCTGGTAAATACGAGACAACAAAATCAAAGCGGGAGAAAAACAATGACCAGCGGGCCTGTCTAGGATTCAGGCGTTTAGCAGACTCGAGATACATCAGATTTTTGTGATCAGTCAAGACCACCACACGATGCTTAGCACCCTCGAGCCAATGACGCCACTCCTCAAATGCCCATTTCATGGCCAACAACTCCCGATTGCCCACATCATAATTTCGCTCGGCAGGCGAAAACTTCCTAGAGAAAAAGGCACAAGGTTTCATAACAGAGCAACCAGGGCCTCTCTGCGACAAAACGGCCCCTGCCCCAATCTCCGAAGCATCCACCTCAACCTGAAAGGGAAGTGAGACGTCAGGCTGGCACAAAACAGGCGCCGAAGTAAACCGGCGTTTCAACTCCTGGAAAGCCTCCACGGCAGCAGGAGCCCAGTTAGCTACATCGGAGCCCTTCTTGGTCATATCCGTCAAAGGTTTCACAATGCTAGAAAAATTAGCAATAAAACGACGGTAGAAGTTAGCGAAGCCCAAGAACTTCTGAAGACTCTTAACTGACGAGGGCTGAGTCCAATCAAGAATAGCTCGGACCTTGACTGGGTCCATCTCCACAGCAGAAGGGGAAAAAATGAACCCCAAAAAGGGAACCTTCTGTACACCAAAGAGACACTTTGAGCCCTTGACAAACAAAGAATTTTCACGCAAAATTTTAAAGACCAACCTGACCTGCTCCACATGCGAATCCCAATCATCAGAAAAAACCAAAATATCATCCAGATAAACAATCAAAAATTTATCCAGATACTTCCGGAAAATGTCATGCATAAAGGACTGAAAAACTGAAGGCGCATTGGAGAGCCCAAAAGGCATCACCAAGTACTCAAAATGACCTTCGGGCGTATTGAATGCGGTTTTCCATTCATCACCTTGCTTAATGCGCACAAGGTTGTACGCACCACGAAGGTCTATCTTGGTGAACCACTTGGCACCCTTAATCCGGGCAAACAAGTCAGACAACAGCGGTAAAGGATACTGAAATTTGACAGTGATCTTATTCAAAAGCCGATAATCAATACAAGGTCTCAAAGATCCGTCCTTTTTTGCCACAAAAAAGAATCCCGCACCAAGAGGGGAAGAAGACGGACGAATATGTCCTTTCTCCAGAGACTCCTTGATATATGAACGCATAGCGGTATGTTCAGGTACCGACAGATTAAACAGTCTTCCCTTAGGAAACTTACTGCCCGGGATCAAATCTATAGCACAGTCACAGTCCCTATGAGGAGGCAGTGCACTGGACTCAGACTCACTGAAGACATCCTGATAATCAGACAAATACGCTGGAACTTCCGAAGGCGTAGAAGAAGCAATAGACACAGGCAGGGAATCCCCATGAATACCACGACAGCCCCAACTTGAGACTGACATAGCCTTCCAGTCCAGGACTGGATTATGGGTCTGTAACCATGGCAGCCCTAAAACAACCAAATCATGCATTTTATGTAGAACCAGGAAACGTATCACCTCGCGGTGTTCAGGAGTCATGCACATGGTAACCTGTGTCCAATACTGCGGTTTATTTGCTGCCAATGGTGTAGCATCAATACCCCTAAGAGGAATAGGATTTTCTAATGGTTCAAGAGTAAAACCACAGCGCTTAGCAAATGAGAGATCCATGAGACTCAGGGCAGCACCTGAATCTACAAACGCCATGACAGGATAAGATGACAGTGAGCAAATCAAAGTTACAGACAGAATAAATTTAGGTTGCAAATTACCAACGGTGACAGGACTAACAACCTTAGCTATATGTTTAGAGCATGCTGAGATAACATGTGTAGAATCACCACAGTAGTAGCACAAGCCATTCCGGCGTCTATGAATTTTCCGCTCATTTCTAGTCAGGATTCTATCACATTGCATTAAATCAGGTGTCTGTTCAGACAACACCATGAGGGAATTTGCGGTTTTTCTATCACATTGCACCGAATTAGGTGTCTGTTCAGACAACACCATGAGGGAATTTGCGGTTTTGCGCTCCCGCAACCGCCGGTCAATATGAATCGCCAGTGCCATAGTATCATTCAGACCTGTGGGAATGGGAAAACCCACCATAACATTCTTAATGGCTTCAGAAAGGCCATTTCTAAAATTAGCGGCCAGTGCACACTCGTTCCAATGTGTCAGCACGGACCATTTCCGAAATTTTTGGCAATACGCTTCAGCCTCGTCCTGCCCCTGAGACATAGCCAGCAAGGCCTTTTCTGCCTGAATCTCAAGATTGGGTTCCTCATAAAGTAAACCGAGCGCCAGAAAAAACGCATCAAGATCAGCCAATGCCGGATCTCCTGGCGCCAGCGAAAAAGCCCAATCCTGAGGATCGCCCCGTAAGAACGAAATAACAATTTTTACTTGCTGAGCAGAATCTCCAGATGAACAGGGTCTCAGGGACAAAAATAATTTACAATTCACGAAATTCCTAAACTTAAACCTGTCTCCGGAAAACAGTTCAGGAATCGGTATTTTAGGTTCTGACCTAGGATTTCTGATAACATAGTCTTGTATGCCCTGCACACGAGTAGCCAGCTGGTCCACACTTGTAATCAAGGTCTGGACATTCATGTCTGCAGCAAGCATAGCCACTCTGAGGTAAAGGGGAAGAAGAAAAAAAAAAACACTCAGAATCTTCTTTCTTATAATCCCTCTTCTGCAATGCATTAAACATTTAATACTGGCCTGGCAAACTGTTATGACCCCAATGGCGAGGGTCTCAGAGGAACGTGGAAGTCTGCAGAATACAAAAATCCAGCTCATAGGGCAGTGGTAACTGGGTTGACCATATATCTACTCCTAACGCCAACACTAGAAGTAGCCGGGAATCATTCCTACGTTGATTCTAGATGACACGCGCCAGCCGGAGAATCTAGCTACCCCTAGTAGAGGAAAACAAAGACCTTTCTTGCCTCCAGAGAAGGGGACCCCAAAGCAGGATAGAAGCCCCCCACAAATAATGACGGTGAGGTAAGAGGAAATGACAAACACAGAAATGAATCAGGTTTAGCACAGAGAGGCCCGCTTACTGATAGCAGAATAAAGAAAGGTAACTTATATGGTCAACAAAAACCCTATCAAAATCCACACTGGAAATTCAAGAACCCCCGAACCGTCTAACGGTCCGGGGGGAGAACACCAGCCCCCTAGAGCTTCCAGCAAAGGTCAGGATATAGATTTGGAACAAGCTGGACAAAAATACAAAACCAAAACAAATAGCAAAAAGCAAAAGGCAGACTTAGCTGATATAACTGGAACCAGGATCAGTAGACAAGAGCACAGCAGACTAGCTCTGATAACTACGTTGCCAGGCATTGAACTGAAGGTCCAGGGAGCTTATATAGCAACACCCCTAACTAACGACCCAGGTGCGGATAAAAGGAATGACAGAAAAACCAGAGTCAAAAAACTAGTAACCACTAGAGGGAGCAAAAAGCAAATTCACAACACGTTGCAGCCTTGTTGGGACATGGTGGCCATCCACCAACCATCCACTACTCCATCCATCTGGACCATCCAGTTTTGCTCAACACTTATCAGTAAACAAGACTGTTTGGAAATTAGTCTTCATGTATGTGTGGGCCCAATACAACAATTTCTGCTTGTGAACACTGTTTAAGCGTGGCCGAATAGTAGGTTTATGCACCACAGCAAGCCTTTGAAGGAGCCTACACCTTGAGGTTCGAGGGACTCCAGAAGCACCAGCAGCTTCAAATATCTGTTTGCTGCTTTGTAATGGCTTTTTAGCAGCTGCTCTCTTAATCCGATGAAGTTGCCTGGCAGAAATCTTCCTCATTATGCCTTTATCAGCACAAACACATTTGTGCTCAGATACAGCCACAAATCTCTTAACAGTACGATGATCACGCTTATGTTTTTGGAAAATTTCTAATGTTTTCATCCCTTCACCAAGGCATTGCACTATTTGATGCTTTTCAGCAGCAGAGAGATCCTTTTTCTTTCCCATGTTACTTGAAAACTGTGACCTGCTTAATAATGTGGAACATCATTTTTAAGTAGTTTTCCTTTAATTAGAATCACCTGGAAAACCAATTTTCACATGTGTTTAAGATTGATTTCAGTGATCCATTGAGCCCTGAGACACAATACCATCCACGAGTTTATTTGAAAAACAAAACAATTAAATCTTTATGACACTTAAATCCAATTTGCATAATAATTTGGAACACAGTGTAGGAGGCATTTGTGCTGTGTAATTCTGGAGTCACACTACCATAAAATATGGATGAGTGCTATGCGAGAAAAAATCACATAGCACTCGGACCATTGTTAATTTATAAGGCAGCTCCCATCACCGTATTTTTTTCTCAGGCGTATTCGACATGCATGTAAAATCGCAGCATGCTGTGACTGTATGCGTATATTGTCCGAGACTTGCCAATGCAGGCCTATGGGTGCGAGAAAAGCTCAGACACCACACGGACCAGTCATCTAGCTTGAGACAAATATGCACACATTTTCCTCAATTCAGCCCATTGAGCCATTAAATTCAATGTAGAAAAGCAGTGAGATATGTAAAGCCATACGCATGTCATGCGGATGTCATACGGCTACATAGGTGCGAGAAAATCGCATCATCATATTGCAAACGCATTATACAAGGATGACCATATGGAAAACAGTTGTGCGACTCTCGGCAGGGAGATTCGGATCGATTTTCATAAGTTTAGAGTGACGCGGGCCTTAGTCAAAGCACAGCAGTGTCCTCTCCCTTTGACCCCATAACTGCTGAATCACATCTTCCAAGGTGTGTGCGTGTGTGCTAACCCTGACCTTCCCTACCACGACAAGCTTGGGTGTGGTGAGTAATTCATTTTTTTAATGCCCTCAATATTCCATTTTTAAAAGGGCTTTCTCAGTTTCAGAAAACTCACTTAAAAAAACAAACTGTGCTTCAGGGCTCTTTCAGACATCAGCTTTTCACGTGCGAGTTCTATCTGTGTATTTCAAGGAGAGCACTCGTACTTATTATACACTGTGTGCAGAATTATTAGTCAAGTTGTATTTTGATCACATGATACTTTTTATACAAGTTGTCCTACTCCAAGCTGTTCAGGCTTGAGAACCAACTACCAAGTAAGTAAATCAGGTGATGTGCATCTCTGTAATGAGGAGGGGTGTTGTCTAATGACATCAAAACCCTATATAAGGTGTGCTTAATTATTAGGCAACTTCTTTTCCTTTGGCAAAATGGGTCAGAAAAGAGATTTGATGGGCTCTGAAATGTCCAAAATTGTGAGATGTCTTGCAGAGGGATGCAGCAGTGTTGAAATTGCCAAACTTTTGAAGCGTAGTCACCTAGCAATCAAGTGTTTCATGGCAAATAGCCAACAGGGTCGCAAGAAGCGTTTTGGTCAAAAAAGGCGCAAAATAACTGCCCGTGAATTGAGGAAAATCAAGCGTGAAGCTGCCAAGATGCCATTTGCCACCAGTTTTGACATATTTCAGAGCTGCAACATTACTGGAGTAACAAAAAGCACAAGGTGTGCAATACTCAGGGACATGGCCAAGGTAAGGAAGGCTGAAAAACGACCACCTTTGAACAAGAAACATAAGATAAAACGTCAAGACTTGGCCAAGAAATATCTTAAGACTGACTTTTCAAAGGTTTTGTGGACTGAAAAATGAGAGTGACTCTTGATGGGCCAGAGGCTGGATCAGTAAAGGGCAGAGAGCTCCACTCCGACTCAGATGCCAGCAAGGTGGAGGTGGGGTACTGGTATGGGCTGGTATCATCAAAGATGAACTTGTGGGACCTTTTTGGGTTGAGGATGGAGTGGAGCTCAACCTCCAGACCTACTGCCAGTTTCTGGAAGACAACTTCTTCAAGCAGTGGTACAGGAAGAAGTCAGTATCGTTCAAGAAAAACATGATTTTCTTGCAGGACAATGCTCCATCTCATGCCTCCAACTACTCCACAGCATGGCTGGCTAGTAAAGGTCTCAAAGAAGAAAAAATAATGACATGGCCCCCTTGTTCACCTGATCTGAACCCCATAGAGAACCTGTGGTCTCTCGTAAAATGTGAGATCTACAGGGAGGGAAAACAGTCCACCTCTCGGAACAGTGTCTGAGAGGCTATGGTGGCTGCTGCACGCAATGTTCATCATAAACAGATCAACCAACTGACAATCTATGGATGGAAGGCTGTTGAGTGTCAACATAATAAGAGGTGGCTACATTGGTCACTAATTTTTTGGGGTTTTGTTTTTGCAGTTCAGAAATGTTTGTTTCTAAATTTTGTGCAGTTCTATTGGTTTACCTGGTGAAAATAAACAAGTGAGATGGGAATATATTTGGTTTTTATTAAATTGCCTAATAATTCTGCACAGTAATAGTTACCTGCACAAACAGATATCATCCTAAGAGGAGCCAAATCTAAAAAAAAAAACAATCCAACTTCCAAAAATATTAAGCTTTGATATTTATGAGTCTTTTGGGTTGATTGAAAACATAGTTGTTGATCAATAATAAAAATAATCCTCTAAAATACAACTTGCCTAATAATTCTGCACACACATGCAGCTGATCACATTTGCAATTGCTTTTTTTTCCTCATCAGACAAAAACTGATGAAACTCAGATGAAACTTTGACAATGTGGAAGATCTGATGAAACTCTGAACAAAATAACTGATGAAACAAATTCTGTTTTTCTCATACATGAAAAAAACATACAATTAAACATAAACAGACATATTTGAAACATCTATTAATACCCTATATGGAAAAGGATGACAAAATTACCACAGGAAAGCAGGACAACTCCCATTGTAAATTGTACCTATAGAGAAAACTGGAGTATGATGCCCCAAAATATATTACAAAGTACCACAATTAGTGAAAAATATGCAACTTTATTAAACAATACAAAAAAACATATAAAATCTCAGTAAAAGTGATGGATGATTGGTGATGACTAGCGTTGAGCGGTACCTTCCGATATTCAAAAGTATCGGTATCGGATTGGATCGGCCGATATCCAAAAAATATCGGATATCACCGACACCGATAACATATACCAATGCAAGTCAATGGGACACAAATATCGGAACGTAAATAAGCCCTTTCTATCCTTCAGTATGCTGTTCCGGAGGGGGGAAGAGTGTGGGCGGTGCATGGGTGGTGCGTGGGCGGACACTGTGAGTGTCTGTGTGGGCCTGCCAGGGATCTGTACGTGCCTACCGGGGCTGTATGTGGGCTGCCGGGGCTGTATGCGGCATGCCGGGGCTGTATGTGGGCTGCCTGGGCTCTGTGGTGTGGGGGTCTCTGTGAAGCGTGGGGGGGTCTCTGTGTGGCATGGGGGGGTCTCTGTGTGGCGTGGGGGGTCTCTGTGTGGCGTGGGGGGTCTCTGGGTGGTGGGTCGGGGCTCTGTGCGGCATGCTGGGGCTCTGTGCATGTGTGCAGGCATCGTCCGATGGGACTACAAGTCCAATTGGACAATGCCTGCTACACTGATAGTGATTGACACATTAGCCAATGATGGGACAGTAGTAGTCCTATCATCCAGCTAATGTGTTGAATGAAAAAAAATACTCCATACATACGTCATACATACTCCATACATGCTACATACATGCTACATACATGCTACATACATACTCCATACATGCTACATACATGATACATACATACTACATGCTACATACATACTACATGCTACATACATACTCCATACATGCTACATATATACTCCATACATACTCCATTCATACTCCATACATGCTCCATACATGCTCCATACATGCTCCATACATGCTCCATACATACTCCATACATGCTACATACATGCTACATACATGCTACATACATGCTACATACATACTACATACATACTCCATACATACTACATCCATACAACATCCATACATACTACATACATACTACATACATACATACTCCATACATACTCCATACATACTACATATATGCTCCATACATACTCCATACATACTCCATATATGCTCCATACATGCTCCATACATGCTCCATACATACTCCATACATGCTACATACATACTCCATACATACTCCATACATGCTACATACATGCTACATACATACTCCATACATACTCCATACATGCTACATACATGCTAAATACATGCTACATACATACTACATACATACTCCATACATACTACATCCATACAACATCCATATATACTACATACATACTACATACATACATACTCCATACATACTACATCCATACATACTACATACATACATACATACTCCATACAATACATTCATACATGACATACATACAGACATACAGTACATTAAACATAGATTACAGACTCAACATTACTTGTCATTTTGTTCCCAGAAGCCAGTGTCAACCTGTAAAAAATATGAAAAAAACAAACAACCAATATACTCCCTGTCCGCAGAAATCCACGAGTGTCCCACGACGATCTCCCGTGGAGAGCAGCAGCATCAGATAATGTGACCGCTCTCTAGGGGCCCCAGAATCACAATGATGGGAGGAAGGTATTCCTCCGCCACTGTAAAGAAAAAGTCCTAGTCTGACTTATGGCATTGCTGTATGACAAATTTTCCCAGGCAGCAATTGCCATAAAGTAAGACTCTGAACTCTAGTAACCTCTCAGTGATGCACTGCAGGAGCCATTGTCTCCTGTCAGTGTGTCACTGAGGGTCCTATAGAGCAGTGACATCACCCGATGTCACTGTTCTATAGGGGAGATCATCGTGGGACACTCGTTATTAATTGGACTATGGCGGACAGGTAGTATACGGTTTATTATTTTATGTTTTTTGCAGGCGCAGAAGTATGGTATGTATGGTGAAATGAAGAATATTAAAATACTTTTTCCTAATGTGTGCGTGTTTTATTAACCCCTTCTTACTATTGCATTAATAATTGATAGGTGTCTTATTGATGCCTCTCCGTTATTAACCCAGCTTAATGTCACCTTACAATAGCAAGGTGACATTAACCCCATATTACCCCTTATCCCACCGCTACACAGGGGTGGGAAGAGAGGGGCTAAGTGCCGGAATTGGCGCATCTTACAGATGTGCCATTTCTGAGGCGGCTGCGGACTGGTATTTGTAGCCGGGGTGGGCAATATCCATGGCCCCTCTGTAGGCTATGAATATCAGCCCACGGCTGTCTGCGTAGCCTTTCTGGCTATAAAATATAGGGGGACCCCACATCATTTTTTTTTGGGGGGTCTCCCTATTTTAATAGCCAGTAAAGGCTACGCAAACAGCTGCAGGCTGATATTCATAGCAGGCTACAAATATTGGCCCCCAGCCGTCGGCTTTCCCCCTCTGGCGCAGAAAATTGTGCTGGAGCCTGCGCCGTTTTTTCCATTTTTTTAAATTCAACGCTCATAAAGGCCTCTTTCGCACTTGCATCGGTACGGGTCCGTCGCTATGCGTCGAGCCGACGTACCAATGCACATTGTGAAATTTGTGCATGACGTGGGCAGCAGATGCAGTTTTTCAATGCATCCGCTGCCCACTCTGAAGTCCGGGGAGGAGGGGGCGGAGTTTCTGTCGTGCATGCGCGGTAGAAAATGGCGGACGCGACAGACAAAAAAATGTTCACTTGAACGTTTTTTCGTGCCGACGGTCCACCAAAACATGACGGATCCGTTGCACGACGGACGCGACGTGTGGCCATCCATCGCAATCCGTCGCTAATACAAGTCTATGGGAAAAAAAAACGCATCCTGCTAGCACATTTGCAGGATCCTTTTTTTCCCAAAACGACGGATTGCTATGGATCGCAAGTGTGAAAGTAGCCTTAGAAACATCAGCCTTTCTATTATATTTCTATGGATATATCTATCTATAGATATATTTATAGATAAATATATCTATAGATACATAGATGTATCTATCCATATATCTTGCTGCTTTCACACATCAGGGTTTTGCCGTCAGGCACAATCCGGTGAGTTTTGGAAAAAACGGATCCCTTTTTTTCACCGGATCCATTTTTTTCACCGGATCAGTTTTTTTCCACTGGATCCGTTTTTTTCCACCGGATCCGTTTTTTTTCCGCCAGATCCATTTTTATCCACCGGATCCGGTATTTTCTGCTAGATCCATTTTTTTTTCACCGGATCCTTTTTTTCCGCCGGATCCGTTTTTTTCCCACTGGATCCATTTTTTCCACCAGATCCGTTTTTTTCCGCCAGATCCGTTTTTCCACTGGATCCATTTTTCCGCTGGATCCGTTTTTTTTCCGCTGGATCAGTTTTTTCCGCCAGATCCGTTTTTTTCTCAAAGAGTTGTATTAGCACCGGATTGCGCCTGATGGCCACACATTTCATCCATTTTTTGCAGGATCCATCAAAAAAGCTGTTCCCGCACACATACAGAGGAACGTTTTTTCCGTCCGGCAAAAAAAAAGCACAGCGACGGATCCAGCAAAAAACGGATGAAACTGAGATGTGAAATGATGAATCCGGCCTCCAAATCCGTTTTTTCATGCATGTTTCCATTCAAATCATGCACATTTTCTGTTTATGTATTTATTTCCAAAAACTGCATCAAAACCGGTCAAAAAACGGAATGAAAACTGCATCAAAAACAGCATCAAAAACCGCATCTAACCCTGCACCAAAAACTGCACCCAAAACTACATGTCGTGTTTTGACAGACCGTCGGCACGAAAAAACGTTCAAGTGAACGTTTTTTGTCCGTCGCGTGCGCCATTTTCTAGCACGCATGCGCTGCAGAAACTCTGCCCCCTCCTCCCTGGACTTCAGAGTGGGTAGCGGATGCATTGAAAAACTGCATCCGCTGCCCACGTCGTGCACAAATTTCACAACGTGTGTCGGTACGTCGGACCGACGCATAGCGACGGATCCGTACCGGCGCAAGTGTGAAAGAGGCCTTTATGAGCGTTGAATTAAAAAAAAACAAAAAAAATGGAAAAAAACGGCGTGGGCTCCCGCACAATTATCTGCGCCAGAGGGGGAAAGCCGACAGCTGGGGGCAAATATTTGTAGCCTGCTATGAATATCAGCCCGCAGCTGTCTGCGTAGCCTTTACTGGCTATTAAAATACGGGGATTCCAAAAAAAAATGACATGGGGTCCCCCTATATTTTATAGCCAGAAAGCCTACGCAGACAGCTGCGGGCTGATATTCATAGCCTAGAGGCCGGCGTCACACTCAGCGTATGAAAATACAGTCCGTTTTTTACGGCCGTAATACGCAGAAATGTTCCCAAAATAGTGATCCGTATGTCATCCGTAGGCAGGGTGTGGCAGTGTATTTTGCGCATGGCATCCTCCGTATGTAATCCGTATGACATCCGTACTGCGATGCTTTCTCGCAGGCTTGCAAAACCAACATCTAATGGATTTATGTGCTCAAATGTTTGTTAAAACATATATACAGTATATGTATATATATATATATATATATATACTGTATTTATATTTAATTCAGCGCGAGATATGTGAAAAGCCGGAAATTCAATTGCCAGCATTTTCTTTCTTCTTCACAAACCCGACATGATATGAGACATGGTTTACATACAGTAAACCATCTCATATCCCTTTTTTTTTGCATATTCCACATTACTGTTAGTAGTGTGTATGTGCAAAATTTGGGCGCTGTAGCTTGCAAAATAAAGGGTTAAATCGCGGAAAAAATTGGCGTGGGCTCCCGCACAATTTTCTCCGCCAGAGTGGTAAAGCCAGTGACTGAGGGCAGATATTAATAGCCTAGAGAGGGACCATGGTTATTGGCCCCCCTGGCTAAAAACATCTGCCCCAGCCACCCCAGAAAAGGCAGATCTGGAAGATGCACCTATTCTGGCACTTGGCCTCTCTCTTTCCACTCCCATGTAGCGGTGGGATACCGGGTAATGAAGGGTTAATGTCACCTTGCTATTGTAAGGTGACATTAAGCCAGATTAATAATGGAGAGGCGTCAATTATGACACCTATCCATTATTAATCCAATAGTACGAAATGGTTAATAAAACACACACACATTATTGAAAAGTATTTTAATGAAATAAAGACACAGGGTGTTTTAATATCTATATATATAAGAGGCATCGTGATTACTCGCTAATCCCACCCCCTGCACAGTAGCTGTGCCCCCCCACATAACCACACACAATCCCGCCCCCCACCACATTACCACACATAATCCCGCCCCCCACCACATTAGCACACACAATCCTGCCCGCCCACCACATTACCACACATAATACCGCCCTCCACCACATTACCACACACAGTCCCGTCCCCCACCACATTACCACACACAATCCTGCCCCCTACCACATTACCACACACAATCCCACCCCCCCACCACATTACCAAACATAATACCGAACCCCACCACATTACCACACATAATACCACCCCCACACCACATTACCACACACAGTCCCGCCCCCCACCACAATACCACACACAATCCCGCCCCCCACCACATTACCAAACATAATACCGCCCCCCACCACATTACCACACACAATCCCACCCCCACCACATTACCACACACAATCCCGCCCCCCACCACATTACCACACACAATCCCGCCCCCCGCCACATCACCATACATAATCCCGCCACCCCACCACATTACCACACATAAACCCCCCCCACCACATTACCACACATAATCTTGCCCCCCACCACATTACCACACACAATCCAGCCCCCCACCACATTACCACACATAATCCCGCCCCCCACCACATTACCACACATAATCCCACCCCCCACCACATTACCACACACAATCCTGCCCCCCACCACATTACCACACATAATCTCGCCCCCCACCACATTACCACACACAATCCCACCCCACACAACATTACCACACACAATCCCGCCCCACCACCACATTACCACACATAATCCCACCCCCCACCACATTACCACACATATACCCGCCCCCCACCACATTACCACACATAATCCTGCCCCCCCACCACATCACCACACACAATCCCGCCCCCCACCACATTACCAAACATAATACCGCCCCCCACCACATTACCACACACAATCCCACCCCCACCACATTACCACACACAATCCCGCCCCCCACCACATTACCACACACAATCCCGCCCCCCGCCACATCACCATACATAATCCCGCCACCCCACCACATTACCACACATAAACCCCCCCACCACATTACCACACATAATCTTGCCCCCCACCACATTACCACACACAATCCAGCCCCCCACCACATTACCACACATAATCCCGCCCCCCACCACATTACCACACATAATCCCACCCCCCACCACATTACCACACACAATCCTGCCCCCCACCACATTACCACACATAATCTCGCCCCCCACCACATTACCACACACAATCCCACCCCACACCACATTACCACACACAATCCCGCCCCACCACCACATTACCACCCATAATCCCACCCTTCACCACATTACCACACATAATCCCGCCCCCCACCACATTACCACACATAATCCCGCCCCCCACCATATTACCACACATAATACTGCCCCCCCACCATGTTACCACACATATTTCCGCCCCCCCACCACATTACCACACATAATCCTGCCCCCCACCACATTACCACACATAATCCCGCCCCCCCACCACATTACCACACATAATCCCACCCCTCACCACATTACCACACATAATCCCGCCCCCCACCACATTACCACACATAATCCCGCCCCCCACCATATTACCACACATAATACTGCCCCCCCACCATGTTACCACACATATTTCCGCCCCCCCACCACATTACCACACATAATCCCCACATTACCACACATAATACTTTCCCCCCACCACATTATCACACATAATCCCGCCCCCCACCACATTACCACACATAATCCTGCCCCCCACCACATTACCACATATAATGCCGCCCCCCACCACATTACCACACATAATCCCGCCCCCACCACATTACCACACATAACACCGCCCCCCACCACATTATCACACATAACCCCGCCCCCCCCACCACATTACCACCCACAATCCCGCCCCCCACCACATTACCACACATAATCCCGCCCCCACCATATTACCATACATAATCCCACCCCCACACCATATTACCACACATAATCCCACTCCCCACATTACTACACGAGGCTCTGTCCCTACACATTACCACACGAGGCTCTGTCCCCACCCGTTACCACACGAGGCTCTGTCCTCACACAATACCACACGAGGCTCCGTCCCCACACATTACCATATGAGGCTCCGTCCTCACACATTACCACACGAGGCTCTGTCCTCACACAGTACCACACGAGGCTCCGTCCCCACACACTACCATATGAGGCCCCGTCCTCACACATTACCACAAGAGGCTCCATCCCCACACATTACCACACAAGGCTCCATCCTCACACATTACCACATGAGGCTGCGTCCCCACACATTACCACACGAGGCTCTGTCCCCACACATTACTACACGAGGCTCTGTCCCCACACAATACCACATGAATCCAGTTTGCTTTTGATTTTACACTGTGAATAAAATGTATTAGTATACTATATGATATTAAATTATTATTATTGTTATTAACTTCATTTTAAGTTGATTTACCACCTGCGTAAGTGCTATTGATTGTTGTAATTATTTACTTTAGTTTAATCACTAGCAGCGTTAATTAGATAGCAATGAGCATGCCGAGCATTAACTGGCTGGAAACAGCTAGTTTTATTATACTGATAATCCACCTGAAGACCCTCATTCTGTAGAAAAGGAAAAATAAAAAATCAACAATATCCCATAACTTCCGTCGTTCTGTCAGTCCCATTAGCACAGCTCCTGGCTGTAAAATAATTTAACTCCTTCAGATGGATTTACAGAGTGAGACTGACAGAACGACGGAAGGTATGGGATATTGTTGATTTTTTTTTTCCTTTTTTACGGAACAAGGGTCTTCAGGTGGATTACCAGTATAATAAAATATTAAAACACCCTGTGTCTTTATTTCATTAAAATACTTTTTGTGTGTGTTTTATTAACCATTTCGTACTATTGGGTTAATAATGGATAGGTGTCATAATTGATGCCTCTCCATTATTAATCTGGCTTAATGTCACCTTACAATAGCAAGGTGACATTAACCCTTCATTACCCCATATCCCACCTCTACACGGGAGTGGGAAGAGAGAGGCCAAGTGCCAGAATAGGCGCATCTTTCAGATGTGCCTTTTCTGGGGTGGCTGGGGGCAGATGTTTTTAGCCAGGGGGGGCCAGTAACCATGGTCCCTCTCTAGGCTATTAATATCTGCCCTCAGTCACTGGCTTTACCACTCTGGTGGAAAAAATTGCGCGGGAGCCCACGCCAATTTTTTCCGTGATTGAACCCTTTATTTTACAAGCTACAGCATCCAAATTTTGCACATACACACTACTAACATTCGTAGTGTGGAATATGCCAAAAAAAGGGATATGAGATGGTTTACTGTATCTAAACCATGTCTCATATCATTTCGGTTTTTGAAGGAGAAAGAAAAAGCCGGCAATTGAATTACCAGCTTTTCTATAGAACACCGCTGAGTATTTCTCGCAAGTCACACTGCTGGTCCATGTGTAATCCGTATTTTTCTCGCCCCCATAGACTTTCATTGGCAATTTTTTTGCGCAATACGGTGACAAACGCAGAATGCTGCGATTTTCTACGGCCGTACAAGACCGTATAATACGGATCAGTAAAATACGGCAGATAGGAGCTGGGACATAGAGAATCATTGTACTGTATGCAATCCGTAATTTCTGCACCTCTCATACGTCCGTAAAGCTCGCTAGTGTGACGCCGGCCAGAGAGGGGCCATGGATATTGGCCCCCCTGGCTACAAATACCAGTCCGCAGCCGCCCTGGAAATGGCGCATCTGTAAGATGCGCCCATTCCGGCACAGCCCCTCTCTTCCTACTCCCGTGTAGCGGTGGGATATGGGGTAATAAGGGGTTAACGTCACCTTGCTATTGTAAGGTGACATTAAGCCGGGTTAATAACGGAGAGGCGTCAATAAGACGCCTATCCATTATTAATCCAATAGTAAGAAAGGGTTAATAAAACACGCACACATTAGGAAAAAGTATTTTAATATTCTTCATTTCACTATACTTACCATACTTCAGCACCTGCAAAAAACGTAAAATAATAACCGTATACTACCTGTCCGCTGTAGTCCAATTAATAACGAGTGTCCCATGACGATCTCCCCTATAGAACAGTGACATCGGGTGATAGACTCTACATGCCTGGCTCCCACCGTGAAGCATGGAGGAGGAGGTGTGAGGGTGTTGGGGTGCTTTGCTGGTGACACTGTTGGGAATTTATTCAAAATTGAAGGCATACTGAACCAGCATGGCTACCACAGCATCTTGCAGCAGCATGCTATTCCATCCGGTTTGCGTTTAGTTGGACCATAATTTATTTTTCAACAGGACAATGACCCCAAACACACCTCCAGGCTGTGTAAGGGCTTTTTGACCAAGAAGGAGAGTGATGGGATGCTACGCCAGATGACATGACCTCCACAGTCACCAGACCTGAACCCAATCGAGATGATTTGGGGTGAGCTGGACCGCAGAGTGAAGGCAAAAGGGCCAACAAGTGCTAAGCATCTCTGAGAACTCCTTCAAGATTGTTGGAAGACCATTCCCGGTGAATACCTCTTGCAGCTCATCAAGAGAATGCCAAGAGTGTACAAGTCCCCTCTATAATTTGTAAAGCGCTGCGTAATATGTTGGCGCTATATAAATAAAATTATTATTATTATTATTATTATTATTATTATTATTAAAGCAGTCATCAAAGCAAAAGGTGGCTACTTTGAAGAACCTAGAATATAAGGCATAATTTCAGTTGTTTCACACTTTTTTGTTAAGTATATAATTCCACATGTTTTAATTCATAGTTTTGATGCCTTCAGTGTGAATGTACAATTTTCCTAGTCATGAAAATACAGAAAAATCTTTAAATGAGAAGGTGTGTCCAAACTTTTGGTCTGTACTGTATGTAGCATGTATGTAGCATGTATTTAGCATGTATGTAGCATGTATGGGCCATGTATGTAGCATGTATGTAGCATGTATGTAGTATGTATTTAGCATGTATGTAGCATGTATGTAGAATGTATGTAGTATGTATGCATGCAGCATGTATGTAGCATGTTTGTAGCATGTATGTAGCATGTATGCAGCATGTATGTAGCATGTATGTATCATGCATGTAGCATGTATGTAGCATGTATGGAGTATTTTTTATTTCTTACAATCAACACATTAGCCGGATGATGGGACTACTACTGTCCCATCATTGGCTAATGTGTCAATCACTGTCATTGTAGCAGGCATAGCCCGATGGGACTTGTAGTCCCATTAAACGATGCATGCACAGACACAAAGACCCCGGCAGGCTGTACAGAACCCCCGGCAAGCTGCACAGACCCCGGAGAGGACGCACAGACCCCCCCGGCAGGCTGTACAGACCCCCCGGCAAGCCGCACAGACCCCCTGGCAGGCCACACAGACCCCCCGGCTGGCCGTGCAGACCCCGTAGAGGTCACACAGACCCCCTGGCAAGCCGTACAGACCCCGTAGAGGCTGCACAGACCCCCGGCAGGCACGCACAGTCACCGGAGAGGCCATACAGACCCCGGAGAGGCCGCACAGACCCCCTGGCAGGCATGCACAGACCCCGGAAAGGCCATACAGACCCCGGAGAGGCCGCACAGACCTCCCGGCAGGCACGCACAGACCAACCACGGTCCCACACAGACCCCGCCCACACAGAGACACGCAGTCTCCGCCCACGCACCACCCACACTCAATTATATTGCATTTTTGCACTGTGGGAACTTCCGATTCCGGTATCCGATATCGCAGAAATATCAGAACTCGGTATTGGAATTCCGATACAGCGAATATCGGCCGATACCCGATATTTGCAGTATCGGAATGCTCAACACTAGTGATGACACAGCAGACGGAGACAGCAGTACCATGTAATTCTATATTTGGACTATGCAGCAAGAAACACTCAATTCATAAAGTACACAAAATAGAATCTATACTGTATGCCTGTATAGCATATTGTATCAATTTGTCTCTTGAGCCACATAGCCACATGGTGTAGCTACATAACCAGATCACTTTATATTAAGGCTATGTGCACACGTTCAGGTTTCCTTGCAGAAAATTCCTGAAAAAAACCTGAAATTTTCTACAAGAAATCTGCATGCGTTTTTGCGCATTTTTACCGCGGTTTGGTGCGTTTTTGGTGTGTTTTTTTCCGGACATTTCCCAATGCATTTTATAGTGGGAAATCCGCAAAAAAACCGCAAAATTAATGAACATGCTGCGTTTTTTACCGCAATGCGTTTTTTTCGTGGAAATAACGCATTATGTGCACAAAAATTGCGGAATGATGGGATGCATATTGTATGCTTTTTTTGCAGTTTAATAGCATTTTTATCGTGAAAAAAACGCGAAAAATCAGCAACGTGTGCACACAGCCTAAGTGTACAACCAGTCTCGCAGTGAGTCTTAACCGTAGCGTTTCCCAGATAAAGGCAAAATCTCTGTTTAATTAGCAAAAAATGTTAGCACTATAGTAAAGTGTAGAGTGCTTGTAAAGGTGCTACATATAGTGCTTACCCATATGGGATGTGAATATGGTACCCGCCGAGTCCGTGGCCCGATGCACGTTTCACAGTATTTGCTTCTTTGGGAGGCTTGTGTGTCATTGTAGGTGGCATTATTTTATGTGGTGGTAATATGTGGTCTGGTCATGGTGCGGTAGTATTTGTTCCTTGTATGTGTTACTATTCGGTCACTATGTGGTGGTAATATGTGGCCTGGCTAGGGTGTAACGGTATTTGTTTCTTGTATGTAGTATTACTATTCATTTTTTAAAAAACATACAGTGGGGAAAATAAGTATTTGATCCCTTGCTGATTTGGCAAGTTTGTCCACTGACAAAGACATGAATAGTCTGTCATTTTTAGGGTAGGTTAATTTTAACATTGTGAGATAGAATATTAAAAATAAATCCAGAAAATCACATTGTACAAATTATATACATTTATTTGGATTATGCAGTGAGAAATAAAAATTTGACCCCTTACCAATCATTAAGAATCCTGGCTCCTACAGACGAGTTAGACGCTCCTAATCAACTTGTTACCTGCATTAACGATAGCCGTCTGCTTTCCCTCTGCTAGTTTCAAAAATTAAGCGAGAGCCCACTCCATTATTTTCAGAAAAATTATCTTTTATTAATTAAATACATGTACAGTAAGCTGCACACACACTGTACTAATTGTATTTGTCAGTGACAAATATATATCTGCATATTATATATATATATATATATATATATATATATATATATATATATACTAGATTGTGGCCCGATTCAAACGCATCGGGTATTCTAGAATATGCATGTCCCCGATATGGACAATGATGATTCCAGCATTCGCGGCAGACTGTGCCCGTCGCTGATTGGTCGAGGCAACCTTTTTGACATCATCGTCGCCATGGCAACTATTATGACATCTACGTCGATACTGTGCCCGTCGCTGATTGGTCGAGGCCTGGCGGCTTCGACCAATCAGAGACGCGGGTTTTCCATTATGACATCATCGTCGCCATGCTGTGCCCATCGCTGATTGGTCGAGGCCTGACGGCCTCGACCAATCAGAGACGCGGAATTTTCAGGACAGACAGACAGACAGAAAGACAGACAGACAGACGGCAAAACCCTTAGACAATTATATATATAGATATATATATTTACTGTATGTAATCCATCTCTTCTATCCTGTCAGCTCCTGGTGTGATTTTACAGTAACATAGCTGCTGAAATGCTGGCTTTTCTTCTATCAATCTATGTAATATATATGACACAATATATACAGTATATATATATATATATATATATATATATATATATATATATATATATACATATATATATATATATATATATATATATATGTATATATCTATCACTGATGTCTATATACAATATATATATATATATATATATATATATATATATATATATATATATATATATAGATAGATATATATTCTAAGGGTGTATATCTTTTCTATCTATTCTAACCTGCCACGCTATGATTTTAGTGACTGTGTCACATGAATTGTCGGCTTTTATTCTGTCTTTTACCGAATGTTACTGACTTTTTCCGATTTTAAGAAAAATGCTTGTGTTACCAATCACAAATCCGAATGTAAAGTATTCGTGCCAAACTTATGTTTGTCGATCTTTTTCTGTACATATTCGCTCATCACTAGTGAAGACGGTGCAGAAGTATAGTTTTTCTAAGAGTGGGCTGTAGGACTGTGGAAGGTTAGGGGGGTTGAGGCAGAGCTGGATTGGAGCCCGGGAGGAGGCTCAAGTGGCCACGAAAATTTTGCCAGCATGGGGCCTTGATGAAATAAATACCATTTAGTATAAGAATCTTTTAACTGCTGCCATGGTAACATAGGTGATTACCATGCTATCTGCACCAAGGAGAAAAGGCCTCAACACAAAACTCACTGTATACACAGTTTTGTCCTTTATATCAGTATTTGCTGTTTTGCTCTTACAAATTATGTTGTGTCAGAACCTTCAATTTAAATGTGATAATAGCATTAGTTTTTCCATGTTTCTACATTTTTGTATGTTAGATGTAAAAAAAAGTTTTTGTGAAAAGTGCTATCTAAACTTGCAAACATTCATATGTAAGAAACCTTTGCACTCTTATTATAACACCAACAACTCCAAGAATTGAATTACCAGCATGATTGGCAGATAATATTGCTCTGTCGCAGCATGCTATGCATATTTAGGTCTACATACTGCAGCCCACAAAAAAAAAGTGCACAGATCTTTGCTACACCTTTATATCAGCTAGTTATTATAAAAATACAGAGACACTTTTCTTTCCAGTTGTTGACAACTTCATACTGAAAGGCATATGTATCTATAAAAATGAAATACCATTTGTTTCAGCGAGCATGGAACAATATGTATTTTCATCAATTTTACCATCTTTGAAGTGGCAAGAACAGAAAGGAGATGTATAGTGGAAACATATTTTTGGGAAATACTGAATTTCATGAGCATGACAATTTACAGTGCCAAAGCCCTAACAAACATCTAACACTTCTATGCAAGGCAATGCTGCCAAACTATTTTTTTTTGCTTTTTCTTCTGGACAATTTATCAAGTAATCATAGAAAGCATATATTTACCCTTCTCCCATGACAGCCCCACCTGATAGAGGGTGTCCACCCATCAATGACAGGAAGTCTACTGAACAAAAGGGCAGTACCTATCCTCCGCATCAGTTGATTTCTGGTCCTTGAGGGAACTGAATGAAAGAACGGCTGAATCCTGGACTATTCCAGAAAATTGTGCATCACTGGAGACAGCCAGAGATAGAGCGAAACAAAAAGATGGTAAAATTCTGCTCTCTAGATCTGAGAGAAACTCCTTATGCAATAAACTCACTACACATTCCCTAGTCTATGCCACCCCCCACCCTCTGTTTAGTATTAAATCCCGTGGTAGTGAAGAAAATTTGGGAAAAGCGAGCAAAGGTTATTTTAATTGCTCCTTTTTGGCCCAATAGGCCATGGTTCACATGGATGAGAATGATGTCTGTGTTAAATACCTGGATCCTTCCAGATATTCCGGATCTCCTCAGGCAGAGCCCAGTTTGTCATCCTCAGCTGTCAGGCCTGCATTTACCTACCAGGATTTTGAGAGGTCGTTATTAATCCAAAAATGATTCTCCCAGGCCTTAGTCTACTTTGTTTCAGAACAGGAAGCCAGTAAATACTAAAATATATGGTAGGACTTGGGCAAAATGTTTGTCTAGTTTGTGACCATCCCTGGAAGGGGAAGTTCTGATTAAAGCAATATTAGAGTTCCTTCAGAAGGGAATAGAAATGGGCCTAGCCACTAGCACTCTTAAAGTGCAAGTGTCGGCTCTAGGAGCCTTATATAAATATAATCTAGCTTCAGATGGTGAATAATTAGGTTTATTAAGGCATGTGATAGATCTAGATTCATACTGGCCTCAAGAATACCCCCCCCCAAGAATCTAAACCTAGTCCTGAAGGTGTTAACAAGATCTCTCTTTGAGCCTCTAAGACAAACAACATTTAAGATACTCACTCTAAAGACAACAATATTAGAGACAATAACATTGCCCCGTAGAGTTAGTGATTTGATAGGCTCTATCAATAAACCACCCATTTACCCAGTTCTTGGAAGATAGAGTTATAATTAGAGATCATTGAATATGTTCGAAAAACAATCGCCACATATAAATTTGGCATGAAAATGGTATATTTGGAATCGTCATCGGTAACACAAGCATTTTTCTTAAAATTGGAAAAAGTCGGTAACATTCGGTAAAAGATGTAATAACAGTAGGCAATTCATGTGCCACGTACAGTAAAATCACAATGTGACAGGTTAGAATAGAATAGGTAGAATAAATATATACACATAGAATACATAGATACAGTATATAGATATTAGTGACACACATATATATAGGTATATGTATTACATCGATAGATAGAAAACAAGCTGGCAATTCAGCAGCCGCATAATGTAAAATCACAGCAGGATCTGACAGGATAGAAGAGATGGATTACATACAGTAAATACAAAGAGAATAGATAGTTACACAGATGTCTGTGTCAAATACAATTAGTACAGTGTGTGTACAGCTTACTGTACATGTATTTAATTCATAAAAGATTATTTTTCTGAAAAAATGGCGTGGGCTACCGCATAATTTTTGTAATCAGCAGAGGGAAAACCAATGGCTGGGGCCGATGTTTAAAGCCTGGGAAAATACCATGGAGCTTCCCAAGCTATTAATATCAGCTCACAATTGTATACTTAGCCTTTACTGGCTATTAAAATGGAGGACCCTAAAAAAATGATGTGCAGTCCACCTATAATTAGTAACCAGCAAAGGCTATGCAGACAGCTGCGGGCTGATATTAATAGTTATAGAAACTTGATTCCAGCTCACCCAGTTGCTCTATGCTCATCCACCTGGGGCCCAGACACCAACCTCGCCCTGGCTTCACATCAAGGAAAGTAGAAAAAATTGTAGTCCGGCTCAACAGGACTGGATTTTCCTTTTCTATTTATTTATCAAAAGACAATATGTTGCATACAAAAAAAATGACATGGTCAACATGACCCAGTCTACACGTTTTGACTGCACTAGGGTGTCTTACTCATGAACATGTCAGCGTCGACTGGGTCATGTCGTCTATCTAAATTTTTCTTTTGTATGCACCATATTTTCTTTTGAAAAATAAAAAGAAAAGGAAAATCCAGTCCTTTTGAGCCAGACTCCAATTTTTTCTATTTTCCTATATTAATAGCCTAGGAAGGGGCCATGGATACTGCCCCCAGGCTAAAAATATCAGCTTTCAGCCACCCCAGAAAAGGCACATCTTTTCTTCCCACTTTCTCTGTAGCGTTGGCAAGTGCGGTGATATTTGGAGAGTTTAATGTCACCTTTGTATTGTCAGGTGCCATCAAGCCCTAAGGTAAGTAATGGAGGGGCGTCAATAAGATGCCACCATTACTAACCCCATAGTCACATTGCATGAAAACACAGACACCCAGAATAAAGTCCTTTTAGTTGAAGAATGACACAGACTTTCTTTAGTAAATCTTAATTAAACCATGCTTACGACCTCGCCCATTCCACCGACGTCCTTGTGACCTGCAAAAAAGTTAAAAATGAAAAAACAACAATATTCCTCACCTTTACACAGAGATGGTGCTAATCCATTTGTCCCATGACTAGCTCTGCTACATCTAGATGGCAGGCTGCATGGTTGCATACAGCCTGTCATCCAGCAGAGACACTGAGCAGCATCTGCTACTGCTGCCAAGATTCTCGTGGTGATCCCAGTAGGACCTGTCTGCCATCACCACGAGTATGAGAAAACTCTCATGTCATGCTCCCGGTGCCATCAGAAAGGTCCTGGGAATTCACAGCCCATTAACTCACTTAACCTACCTTCCATTAGCGCGAGAGCTAATCGTCAAAATGGTACCTGAGATGTCATTGTCCATGTGTGTAATACATATGGCACAAGTGTGGCAACTGTGTGCTGCATTAGTACCACACAGCAGTCACCAAGGAAGAAGCGGTACAGTAAGTGCCATTCCCCAAAGCCAAGTGCCTCAGTTACCGTAGGTAACTTTGATGATGTCAGCACTTGCCACTGACATGCTCATTCATCAGTGGTTATCAGCTTGGACGGTCGCATCTTAGCAAAGTCCAGGTTGAAAACTATTAATCCCCAGACATGGATAATGGCATGGGACAGAACGATGGAGAGGTGAGGGATATTGTTGTTTTTTATTTTTGCTTTATTACAGAAGGCAAGTTATTCAGTGGAATTACGCGTTAGGTGAGTATAACATTTCTAGGCAGCTGCAGGCTGCTATATTTAGGCTGGGGGGCAAAAATCCATGGCGTCTTAACAGCCTGAGAATACCAGCCTCCTGCTGTCAGGTTTAGCAAGGCAGTTTGTAAGCAATGGGGGGACCCATCCCATTTAGTTAATTATTTATTTAGATAATTAAAAAGAGAGCATGGAGACCCCTCTATTCTTGATATCCAGCCTTGCTGAAGCTGACTGCTTAAGACTGCAGTCCCCAGCTGTTTTGCCTGGCTGGTTATCAAAATTACACGGGAACCCAAGACGGATTTTTCATGTATTTATTTATTAACAGCACAGGCGGCGAATACCTCCATCAGCCACTCCTGCTGTCACTGTTATTAGCGGCAGCAGGCATAGGCTGATGGGAGTAATAGCCCCATCAGCCAACGCCTGCTGTCATTGTGATCACCTGAATACAACTCTCATTATTCTATACTGTTCGTGCTGATCACTGGCATAGCAGGGGAGAATGATGAGAGCCATCTTCAGCTACGGGGAACAGCAATCACTGTAGTGCTGTAACTCAGGTTCCTGTATGCGTCACACATCCATGTGTGTTCTCCATGAGCACAAGTGAGGGACATTTGGTGGCCTGAGATGATGAGAAAAAACAGACATGTCAGTGAGCTTTTCCCATGGACACATGGTCCGTGGAAACACACTGACATGTGCACAAACCCATTCAAGTGAATGGGTCTATGTGTGTCATTGAATGTTAGTGTTGGAATGGACCACCGGGGTCATCGTGTCCAACCCCCAGTTCAATGCAGGATTTACTACATCATCTCATATGTCTGTCCAGTCTCTGTTTGAAGACTTCCATTGAATTAGAACTCACCACCTCTCATGGCAGCCTGTTCTACTTATTGATCACCCTCACTGTTGTGCCACATTTTGCTGCGATTACAGCTGCAAGTCACTTGGGGTATGTAGATACAAGCAGGGTGTGACTATAACTAAAATATAACTTTTAATAAATAGGTTTAAAAATGGTATAAAATACCCATATAAACACACAAAGACGGACTCACAAGAAGATCACATTCATTAGAATGTAAAACTACAATAATCCCCGAGATATTACACCTCTATTTCACTTTGTCAATCTCATAGGGGAAAAAAGGTTCTCATAATATGAGAATCACCATACAAGAACCATCAACCATCGCATGTCTCATATTCCCAATACCTTTATGTGGGATGGAAACACAGTAGTGGTGATAAATGAATGCAAATGGAACGATCTCACCTCAAAGTTCTCTTTCTTTGATAAAGGAAAGAACCGCTCACTATTGGCGCTGCATCCGGGAGGGGGGGCACATTCCGGCCACACAATCATCCACCCACGCTGCCAAAAGGATTTTTGCTTAGCCCCAGAATAAAGAAACCATTTCCCTACGCGTTTCGTTATCCAAACTCATCAGGGGAAATTTACAAGGTGTCCCTACAAAAACGTGGTGGACACTCAAAACGGGGGTATGAGTGTCATGATTCTCAATGGCGAGAGAACATAGCCCAGTATATATGAGAACTAGCTCTTGGAAGATGGAAACTATACTGACCATGAACTAAACCTGCCGCACAACTAGAAGTGGCCGGGTAGCATGCCTACGTTTTTTTATCCCTAGATGCCCAGCGCCAGCCGGAGAACTACCTAATCCTAGCAGAGGAAAAGACAGTCCTGGCTCACCTCTAGAGAAATTTTCCCAAAAGGCAGACAGAGGCCCCCACATATATTGGCGGTGATTTTAGATGAAATGACAAACGTAGTATGAAAATAGGTTTAGCAAAATCGAGGTCCGCTTACTAGATAGCATGAAGACAGAAAGGGCACTTTCATGGTCAGCAGAAAACCCTATCAAAACACCATCCAGAAATTACTTTAAGACTCTAGCATTAACTCATAACACCAGAGTGGCAATTTCCGCTCACAAGAGCTTTCCAGACACAGTAACGAAACAGCAGCTGTGAACAGGAACAAAATGCAAAAACACACAAGGACAAAAGTCCAACTTAGCTGGGAGTTGTCTAGTAGCAGGAACATGCACAGAAAGGCTACTGATTACATTGTTGACCGGCATGAAACTGACAGAGGAGCAAGGTTATATAGCGACTCCCACATCCTGATAGGAGCAGGTGAACAGAGGGGATGATGCACACAAGTTAAATTCCACAAGTGGCCACCGGGGGAGCCCAGAATCCAATTTCACAACAGTACCCCCCCCCTCAAGGAGGGGGCACTGAACCCTCACCAGAACCACCAGGGCGATCAGGATGAGCCCTATGAAAGGCACGGACAAGATCGGAGGCATGAACATCAGAGGCAGTGACCCAAGAATTATCCTCCTGACCGTATCCCTTCCATTTGACCAGATACTGGAGTTTCCGTCTGGAAACACGAGAGTCCAAGATCTTTTCCACAACGTACTCCAACTCACCCTCAACCAACACCGGAGCAGGAGGCTCAACGGAAGGCACAGCTGGTACCTCATACCTGCGCAACAATGACCGATGAAAAACATTATGAATCGAAAAGGATGCAGGGAGGTCCAAACGGAAGGACACAGGGTTAAGAATCTCCAATATCTTGTACGGGCCGATGAACCGAGGCTTAAACTTAGGAGAAGAAACCCTCATAGGGACAAAACGAGAAGACAACCACACCAAGTCCCCAACACAAAGCCGAGGACCAACACGACGACGGCGGTTGGCAAAAAGCTGAGTCTTCTCCTGGGACAACTTCAAATTGTCCACCACCTGCCCCCAAATCTGATGCAACCTCTCCACCACAGCATCCACTCCAGGACAATCCGAAGATTCCACTTGACCGGAGGAAAATCGAGGATGAAACCCCGAATTACAGAAAAACGGGGACACCAAGGTGGCAGAGCTGGCCCGATTATTGAGGGCGAACTCCGCCAAAGGCAAAAAAGCAACCCAATCATCCTGATCCGCAGACACAAAACACCTCAAATATGTCTCCAAGGTCTGATTAGTCCGCTCGGTCTGGCCATTAGTCTGAGGATGGAAAGCAGACGAAAAAGACAAATCTATGCCCATCCTAGCACAGAATGCCCACCAAAATCTAGACACGAATTGGGTCCCTCTGTCAGAAACGATATTCTCCGGAATACCATGCAAACGAACAACATTTTGAAAAAACAGAGGAACCAGCTCGGAAGAAGAAGGCAACTTAGGCAAGGGAACCAGATGGACCATCTTAGAGAAACGGTCACACACCACCCAGATGACAGACATCTTCTGAGAAACAGGCAGATCCGAAATAAAATCCATCGAGATGTGCGTCCAAGGCCTCTTCGGGATAGGCAAGGGTAACAACAATCCACTAGCCCGAGAACAACAAGGCTTGGCCCGAGCACAAACGTCACAAGACTGCACAAAGCCTCGCACATCTCGTGACAGGGAAGGCCACCAAAAGGACCTTGCCACCAAATCCCTGGTACCAAAGATTCCAGGATGACCTGCCAACGCAGAAGAATGAACCTCAGAGATGACTCTACTGGTCCAATCATCAGGAACAAACAGTCTACCAGGTGGGCAACGATCAGGTCTATCCGCCTGAAACTCCTGCAAGGCCCGCCGCAGGTCTGGAGAAACGGCAGACAATATCACTCCATCTTTAAGGATACCTGTGGGCTCAGAATTACCAGGGGAGTCAGGCTCAAAACTCCTAGAAAGGGCATCCGCCTTAACATTCTTAGAACCCGGTAGGTAAGACACCACAAAATTAAACCGAGAGAAAAACAACGACCAGCGCACTTGTCTAGGATTCAGGCGCCTGGCAGACTCAAGGTAAATAAAATTTTTGTGGTCAGTCAATACCACCACCTGATGTCTGGCCCCCTCAAGCCAGTGACGCCACTCCTCAAAAGCCCACTTCATGGCCAAAAGCTCCCGATTCCCAATATCATAATTCCGCTCGGCGGGCGAAAATTTACGGGAAAAAAAAGCACAAGGTCTCATCACGGAGCAGTCGGAACTTCTCTGCGACAACACCGCCCCAGCTCCGATTTCAGAAGCGTCGACCTCAACCTGAAAAGGAAGAGCAACATCAGGCTGACGCAACACTGGGGCGGAAGAAAAGCGGCGCTTGAGCTCCCGAAAGGCCTCCACAGCATCAGGGGACCAATCAGCAACATCAGCACCCTTCTTAGTCAAATCAGTCAATGGTTTTACAACATCAGAAAAACCAGCAATAAATCGACGATAAAAGTTAGCAAAGCCCAAAAATTTCTGAAGACTCTTAAGAGAAGAGGGTTGCGTCCAATCACCAATAGCCTGAACCTTGACAGGATCCATCTCGATGGAAGAGGGGGAAAAAATGTATCCCAAGAAGGAAATCTTCTGAACCCCAAAAACACACTTAGAACCCTTCACACACAAGGAATTAGACCGCAAAACCTGAAAAACCCTCCTGACCTGCTGGACATGAGAGTCCCAGTCATCCGAAAAAATCAGAATATCATCCAGATACACAATCATAAATTTATCCAAATAATCGCGGAAAATGTCATGCATAAAGGACTGGAAGACTGAAGGGGCATTTGAAAGACCAAAAGGCATCACCAAATACTCAAAATGGCCCTCGGGCGTATTAAATGCGGTTTTCCACTCATCCCCCTGCTTAATTCGCACCAAATTATACGCCCCACGGAGATCAATCTTAGAGAACCACTTGGCCCCCTTTATACGAGCAAACAAATCAGTAAGCAGTGGTAACGGATATTGATATTTAACCGTGATTTTATTCAAAAGTCGATAATCAATACACGGCCTCAAAGAGCCGTCTTTCTTAGACACAAAGAAAAAAACGGCTCCTAAGGGAGATGACGAAGGACGAATATGTCCCTTTTCCAAGGACTCCTTTATATATTCTCGCATAGCAGCGTGTTCAGGCACAGACAGATTAAATAAACGACCCTTAGGGTATTTACTACCCGGGATCAAGTCTATGGCACAATCGCACTCCCGGTGCGGAGGTAGTGAACCAACCTTGGGTTCTTCAAAAACGTCACGAAAGTCAGACAAGAATTCAGGAATCTCAGAGGGAATAGATGATGAAATGGAAACCAAAGGTACGTCCCCATGAGTTCCTTTACATCCCCAGCTTAACACAGACATAGCTCTCCAGTCGAGGACTGGGTTATGAGATTGCAGCCATGGCAATCCCAGCACCAAAACATCATGTAGATTATACAGCACCAGAAAGCGAATAACCTCCTGGTGATCCGGATTAACACGCATAGTCACTTGTGTCCAGTATTGTGGTTTATTACTAGCCAATGGGGTGGAGTCAATCCCTTTCAGAGGTATCGGAGCCTCCAATGGCTCCAAATCATACCCACAGCGTTTGGCAAAGGACCAATCCATAAGACTCAAAGCAGCGCCAGAGTCGACATAGGCGTCCGCGGTAATAGATGACAAAGAACAAATCAGGGTCACAGATAGAATAAACTTAGACTGTAAAGTGCTAATTGAAACAGACTTGTCAGGCTTCTTAGTACGCTTAAAGCATGCTGATATAACATGAGTTGAATCACCACAATAGAAGCACAACCCATTTTTTCGTCTAAAATTCTGCCGCTCGCTTCTGGACAGAATTCTATCACATTGCATATTTTCTGGCGTTTTCTCAGTAGACACCGCCAAATGGTGCACAGGTTTGCGCTCCCGCAGACGCCTATCGATCTGAATAGCCATCGTCATGGACTCATTCAGACTCGCAGGCACAGGGAACCCCACCATAACATCCTTAATGGCATCAGAGAGACCTTCTCTGAAAATCGCCGCCAGGGCGCACTCATTCCACTGAGTAAGCACAGACCATTTGCGGAATTTTTGGCAGTATATTTCAGCTTCATCTTGCCCCTGAGACAAGGACATCAAGGCCTTTTCCGCCTGAAGCTCTAAATGAGGTTCCTCATAAAGCAACCCCAAGGCCAGAAAAAACGCATCCACATTGAGCAACGCAGGATCCCCTGGTGCCAATGCAAAAGCCCAGTCTTGAGGGTCGCCCCGGAGCAAGGAAATTACAATCCTGACCTGCTGTGCAGGGTCTCCGGCAGAGCGAGACTTCAGGGACAAAAACAATTTGCAATTATTTTTAAAATTTTGAAAGTGAGATCTATTCCCCGAGAAGAATTCAGGCAAAGGAATTCTAGGCTCAGACATAGGTGCATGAACAACAAAATATTGCAAATTTTGTACCTTTGTGGCGAGATTATTCAAACCTGTAGCTACACTCTGAAGATCCATTTGAAACAGGTGAACACAGAGCCATTCAAGGATTAGAAGGAGAGGAAGAGAGGAAGGCTGCAGTATAGGCAGACTAGCAAGTGATTCAATTAAGAGCACACTCAGAACTAGAGGGAAAAAAAAAAAATTGTAGCAGACTTCTTTTTTCTCTCCTTTCTCAGCCAGTAATTTAACCCTTTTTTGAGGCCGGTCAAACTGTCATGATTCTCAATGGCGAGAGAACATAGCCCAGTATATATGAGAACTAGCTCTTGGAAGATGGAAACTATACTGACCATGAACTAAACCTGCCGCACAACTAGAAGTGGCCGGGTAGCATGCCTACGTTTTTTTATCCCTAGATGCCCAGCGCCAGCCGGAGAACTACCTAATCCTAGCAGAGGAAAAGACAGTCCTGGCTCACCTCTAGAGAAATTTTCCCAAAAGGCAGACAGAGGCCCCCACATATATTGGCGGTGATTTTAGATGAAATGACAAACGTAGTATGAAAATAGGTTTAGCAAAATCGAGGTCCGCTTACTAGATAGCATGAAGACAGAAAGGGCACTTTCATGGTCAGCAGAAAACCCTATCAAAACACCATCCAGAAATTACTTTAAGACTCTAGCATTAACTCATAACACCAGAGTGGCAATTTCCGCTCACAAGAGCTTTCCAGACACAGTAACGAAACAGCAGCTGTGAACAGGAACAAAATGCAAAAACACACAAGGACAAAAGTCCAACTTAGCTGGGAGTTGTCTAGTAGCAGGAACATGCACAGAAAGGCTACTGATTACATTGTTGACCGGCATGAAACTGACAGAGGAGCAAGGTTATATAGCGACTCCCACATCCTGATAGGAGCAGGTGAACAGAGGGGATGATGCACACAAGTTAAATTCCACAAGTGGCCACCGGGGGAGCCCAGAATCCAATTTCACAACATATGAGGCAATCATTAGCAAGCAGTGTCCGCTGTTCTTAAAAACCCCGCCCTGTACTCACTCAGGGTAACAGGCTGATTATGTCATATGCTAAGCGCCCAGGCTGGAGCGCATAGCTGAACCGCAAGCGTCATTTCCGGTGAACCGGAAGCGTCATTTCCGGTGACGCGTGTGAGTTATGTTTCCATAGCACCGCGTTACTCAGGCACATTCTCACAGGAGGCGTGCCGGTTGCTACGTGACTCCTGGAGTCCAGATACCGACGCTGCCTTAAAAGAGAAAAATAATAATGCTAATCCTTACAGGCAGCGTTACAAAAGAAGAAGTATAATAACCCCTATTTCTTTTAAGGAAAGCCTAATTAGGGTATATCCACAAATTATCATTATAGGGTTAATTCTGAAACAAAAAGATCCTAACAAACCTCCTAAATAGGAGGGAGGATCCTAATAACAGACATATGCCGGCTAAATTCCCAAAAAAAGGAAAAAAAAGGAAAAAAAACTGAGTCAGATAGGCTATATAAAATATTCCCCACTAAAGAGGGGGGAAGAGATTTGATTCATATAATAATCCAAATTAGGACTCCAGAATGGGTATATCAGAGAGATGGAGGGGGAGGGCGGGGTAACAGTCTTAGTGGGTTTTCTCTAAAGAATATGGAGATTGATGCACGGACAAAAGCAGATGGAGGGATAGTATTACATGTGAACCCCCATTCTTGCCCTAAAGTGCTCCTAATGCTCATTACCTACCTAACATATGGAGGTTGGCACCCTAGGACAGAAAGAACGCAAGAATGGCGCCCCCATTCCTCGGCGGCTGACCCTGTTAACAGCCCTATTGAACCCTAATGAGGGGGAGAGAAAGAGGGGGGAAGGAAGAATAGGAAAATATGGTGTATTAAATTACTTGACCTAACCTTCCAGAAAGCAACTATATGTCAGGATTTCATTTAAACCTCTTGGTGTTTGTGTCTTGAGGCGGAAGATCCACTTGGTTTCACACTGTAGTAACATCTGATCCCAATTGCCTCCCCTCTTGGGTGCACCAATCCTGTCAATCCCCATAAATTTTAACTCCCGACTGTTACCATTATGTTCGTTGTTAATATGTCTGGCCAGGGATGTATCTCTTTTTAGAGCAATGTCTCTCAGATGTTCCCCAACGCGTCTTCTAAATTCGCGTATAGTTTTGCCTATGTATTCCAATCCACAAAAGCAAACTGCTCTATAAATCACTCCTTTTGATCTACAATTTATGAAGTGGTAAATTTGGTACTCTCTCCCTGTTACTCCACTCACAAAACTGGATCCCACTGCAATAACCGGGCATGCCACACAGCCACTGCATTTATGGCAACCCTTGGGTGGATTCGGGAGCCATGTACCATTTGCTGGTGGTGAATAGTGACTGTGTACAAGTCTATCACCCACCGATTTACCTTTTTTAAAAGTGATTCTTGGGGAATCCCCCACCATCTCTCCAATATCCTCGTCCATATTCAAGATAGGCGAATGTTTTTGCAGTATTGACCGTATTCTCTGAGCCCCATTATTAAAGGTAGGAATAAATCTGCAAGTAGGTATTTCTTCCCTTTTTAGGGCTGGCACAAGTAAACCATTTCTATCCACCCCTTTGACCTCATTATAGGCCTTCCTTAGGATGCCATCGGGATATCCTCTGGCTAGGAAACGTGTCCGCAAATCATCTGCTTGAATTTTATACTCCTCGTCCGAGGAGCAATTGCGCCTCATTCGTAAATACTGGCCCTTAGGAATGCCTCTCCTCAGGGGTACCGGGTGGTGGCTGTCCCATCTGAGGAGGGCATTCGTAGAGGTCGGCTTCCTATAGGTCTTAGTGTCCAGATATCCATCTGGTCTCCTCTGCAGATGTAGGTCCAAGAATGGTAATTGGTCCCCATGATATTCAAAAGTAAAGGACAGACCCAACTGATTGTTGTTCAATTTTGATACAAAGTTAGTCAAAGATGTAGCGTCACCATTCCAAATTAACAGCACGTCGTCAATATAGCGGGACCAAAACCCTATATTGACCTGTTCTTCCATAAAAGACTCCCCAAAAATTACGGTTTCCTCCCACCAGCCCAGGAGCAGATTTGCATACGCAGGCGCACAAGAATTGCCCATAGCGGTGCCCCTGAGCTGGTGGAAGAAAGAGCCGTTGAAGAGGAAGATGTTCTTAGTCAAACAAAACTCAAGTAGGTCCAAAATCAATTTATTATGTCCAGCATATTGTTGGCCCCTGCTTCCAATGAAGAACTCAACTGCCCGCAGTCCGTCCTTATGTCTTATAGACGAATAGAGTGCCTCTACGTCGATACTGCAAAGCAGGGCCCCTGGTTCCAAAAACAGGCCATCAATTTTCCGTAGTAAATCCATTGAATCCCTTGTGTAAGAGTTCAACGATGTTAAAAACGTTTTCAAAACTTCATCTAGATAAATTCCGATGTGATGACAAAGAAAGAGAACTTTGAGGTGAGATCGTTCCATTTGCATTCATTTATCACCACTACTGTGTTTCCATCCCACATAAAGGTATTGGGAATATGAGACATGCGATGGTTGATGGTTCTTGTATGGTGATTCTCATATTATGAGAACCTTTTTTCCCCTATGAGATTGACAAAGTGAAATAGAGGTGTAATATCTCGGGGATTATTGTAGTTTTACATTCTAATGAATGTTATCTTCTTGTGAGTCCGTCTTTGTGTGTTTATATGGGTATTTTATACCATTTTTAAACCTATTTATTAAAAGTTATATTTTAGTTATAGTCACACCCTGCTTGTATCTACAATTTTTCGGACTGGTGTATTCATTTTTTGTTCACTTGGGGTATGTCTCCATCAGTTTTGTACATCTAGAGACTTAAATTCTTGCCCATTCTTCCTTGGCAAACAGCTCGAGCTCAGTGAGGTTTGATGGAGATCATTTGTGAAAAGCAGTTTTCAGCTCTTTCCACAGATTCTCAATTGGATTGAGGTCTTGACATTGACTTGGCCAATCTAACACCTGGATCCGTTTATTTGTGAACCATCCCATTGTAGATTTTGCTTTATGTTTGGGATCATTGTTTTGTTGGAAGACAAATCTCCATCCCAGTCTCAGGTCTTTTGCAGATTCCAACAGGTTTTCTTCAAGAATCGTCCTGTATTTGGCTCCATCCATCTTCCCATCAATTTTAACCATCTTCCCTGTCCCTGCTGAAGAAAAGCAGTGGGGATGGTGTGTTCAGGGTGATAAGCTGTGTTGCTTTTACGCCAAACATATCGTTTGGCATTGTTGCCAAAAAGTTCAATTTTTGTTTCATCTGACCAGAACACCTTCTTCATCATGTTTGGTGTGCCTCCCAGATGGCTTGTTGCAAACTTTAAACAACACTTTTTATGGATATCTTTGAGAAATGGCTTTCTTCTTGCCACTCTTCCATAAAAGCCAGATTTGTGTAGTGTACAACTGATTGTTGTCCTAAGGGCAGACTGTCACACCTCAGCTGTAGATCTCTGTAGTTCATCCAGAGTGATCATGGTCCTCTTGGCTGCATCTCTGATCAGTCTTCTCCTTGTTCAAAGTTGATCAAAGTTTAGGGGGACGGCTAGATCTTGATAGATTTGCAGTGGTATGATACTCCTTCCATTTCAATATGATCGCTTGCACAGGGCTCCTTGGGATGTTTAAAGTTTTGGAAATCATTTTGTATTCAAATCCAGCTTTAAATTTCTCCACAACAGTATCACGGACCTGACTGTTGTTTTCCTTGCTCTTCATGATGCTCTCTGTGCTTCAAACAGAACCCCAAGATTATCACAGAGCAGATGCATTTATACGGAGACTTGATTACACACAGCTGGATTATATTTATCATCATTAGGCATTTAGGACAACATTGGATCACTCACAGATTCACAATGAACTTCTGGAGTGAGTTTGCTGCACTGAAAGTAAAGGGGCTGAAAAATATAGCAAGCCCCACTTTTCAGTTTTTGAATTTCCACAAAAATTTAAAATAACCAATAAATTTCATTCAACTTCACAATTGTGTTCCACTTGTTGTTTATTCTTCACCAAAAAGTTACATTTGGTATCTTTATGTTTGAAGCATAATATGTGGGGAAAGGTTAAAAAGTTCCAGGGAGCCGAATACTTTCGCAAGGCACTGTAGATAGGATCCTGTGTGAAATTGATCTTCCAGCATCAAAATAGATTGTGCAAATACTGTTTGGTAGTCTCTGGAAGCCCCATTTGTTAAATTGTTTGTGCTAAAGCTGGGTTTTGGTGGCCAATTAGAAGGCCATATTTCCACTTAAAAATGTATTAGGCCTAATATAGTGGTGCAACCACGAGGCCCAATTAGCTACACTGAATCAATTGTGCTGAAACTGTGTTTCAGTGGCATATCAGAATGCCAGATTTCCACTTAAAAATTGTTAGGCCTATTATAGTAGTGCAGCCACTAGGTGCAATTAGCTACTTCAAACTATGCTAAAACTGTGTTCAAGTGGCAAATCATAAGGCTATATATCCATTTAAAAAATGTGATGCATAACAGTGTTGTTCAGGCACACTATCTAAGAAACTAAATAGTGATTGTTCATTTAGTGACAAGTGACTGACAGCTGTGGGCCTAAGGTTGTGAAAAAGCAGGGTACAAGAAGGGAAAGCTACTTACAACATGAGTGGGGAAAAAGGAAAAAGAGCTGGGTGGAAGAGCTGTTCACACAGTGTATTCCATTGTCATCATAGTTCTACTCCAAAGAATCACAGAATCCAGAGAAGAAAAGCATCTGCAAAATGTTTTCATGTTGGATCCATGGTCGGACAAAGTAGGGTCTGAGCAGAATCCAGACCCTCATCACCAGACGTTAACCACCAAGGGTGGAAGTGATCCTGATGAGACTCAGATACCAGAGGCTCATGCATAATGTACTCAGTAAGATGAGGGAGGTGACTCTCAGGGTGAGGAGTGTGAGAACATTGAGGATGATGATGAGGTTGTAGATCCCACTTGGTGTTAACCCAGAGATATGCAGCTGAGTAGCTCAGCAGAAGAGGTGGAGAAGGAGGATGATGAGGTTAAATTGTGGCTTACCACACAGACATGAAGTGATGCCTCCATGGCAAGCACTGCATCCACAGCTTCAACTTTGCCTCTGACCAGCACAGGTCGTGAGTGTGCGGTTTGCAGGGGCAGCAAGGGTTTCCTAGCATTTTTTGAGACCGCAAAGGATGATCCAACACAAATTATTTGTCAAATCTCCAAAAAAAAAAACCTCAGTAGTGTCAAAAATTGGAAAAATTTCACAACTACATGCATGAACTGGCACATTTGCTATCAACATGTCTTAGTGTGGGAAAATCACTTTGATAAAATGCGGACTAATGGGCTTCACCAACTGTCCAGTCAACCCATCTGCTGCTTCTTCCTTCTCCATCACCATTGCACGTGTTCACACACAGAACTCTAGCCACAGAAATGACAATTGTTTACCCACCATAGTCGGGGTGAGTAAGAGCTGGTCAGTTGTTATGGAAGTAGACATGACTGCTGCTTTTGTGTCTCCGAGCACAACATATTTTTCTCAATCCACCATAACATTTCTAACTGCACCTCACTCACAGTTGAGCAGTTTGTCCTGTTCTCCATATTCCACCCTCTAATAGCACAGCAGCAAACATGGGCAGGGGTGTTACATCTCGCTATCTGGGCAATGGGTGACTCTGGTGGTTGTGGGGGCAGGCGGTCAAGGGGCTACTCCTCAAGTCTTTGAATCTCCAAGGCTTGAGGGACAAACCTCTGTATCTAACAGTTCCCCCACTGCTTATGCCTCCTCCACCTCTTCTAGGGCCTCTACCTGTGCTCTCAACCTCTTCTTTAATCAGACATGTGTTCCAACAGTGCTGATAGACTCTCCCCACCTCCGTACTGCATAGCCATGGCTCTCCCCAATCAGGCAGTGTTTAAATTAATATGCCTTGGAGATTGCAGCCACACAGCTCAATAGTTGTGAATAGGGTTGAGCGACTTTCATTTTTTTTAAGATCGAGTCGGGTTTTGTGAAACCCGACTTTGTCCCGAGCCGAGTCGAGTGCAGTCGGCCGATTATCGCTGAAAGTCGGGGATCGACCGAAACACGAAACTCAATGCAAGTCAATGGGGAAGCATAGTCGGCAGTGAGTGGAGGCCAGGAAAACACCTACAGTGCCCATTTTAATGCCAAAACATCCATTCTTGTTTCTGAAGCTTGTCAATCTTAATTAACTTTATAATAATAGTTGGGCATTGGAAATTGGGGGTCATTTGGCAAAAGTTGTGGGGGGAGTAGGGCTGGCTCAAGTTTTTCGTGGGCCCAGGAAACGCGGACTACGTCACGGCGGTGGAGCAGGGAGAGGTAAGTATTTCAACGTTGCAAGTGCTGTGATCCTGAGCAAGCAGGGGGGGCCCACTCGTTCGCATTGGCACTGGCACAGGGCCCCTCAAAGTACGGCGGTGTGTTTGCATGGCGGGGGCGCTGTTGTGAATTTGCTTTTTGCTCCCTCTAGTGGTTACTAGTTTTTTGACTCTGGTTTTTCTGTCATTCCTTTTATCCGCACCTGGGTCGTTAGTTAGGGGTGTTGCTATATAAGCTCCCTGGACCTTCAGTTCAATGCCTGGCAACGTAGTTATCAGAGCTAGTCTGCTGTGCTCTTGTCTACTGATCCTGGTTCCAGTTATATCAGCTAAGTCTGCCTTTTGTTTTTTGCTATTTGTTTTGGTTTTGTATTTTTGTCCAGCTTGTTCCAAATCTACATCCTGACCTTTGCTGAAGCTCTAGGGGGCTGGTGTTCTCCCCCCGGACCGTTAGACGGTTCGGGGGTTCTTGAATTTCCAGTGTGGATTTTGATAGGGTTTTTGTTGACCATATAAGTTACCTTTCTTTATTCTGCTATCAGTAAGCGGGCCTCTCTGTGCTAAACCTGGTTCATTTCTGTGTTTGTCATTTCCTCTTACCTCACCGTCATTATTTGTGGGGGGCTTCTATCCAGCTTTGGGGTCCCCTTCTCTGGAGGCAAGAAAGGTCTTTGTTTTCCTCTACTAGGGGTAGCTAGATTCTCCGGCTGGCGCGTGTCATCTAGAATCAACGTAGGAATGATCCCCGGCTACTTCTAGTGTTGGCGTTAGGAGTAGATATATGGTCAACCCAGTTACCACTGCCCTATGAGCTGGATTTTTGTATTCTGCAGACTTCCACGTTCCTCTGAGACCCTCGCCATTGGGGTCATAACAGTTTGCCAGGCCAGTATTAAATGTTTAATGCATTGCAGAAGAGGGATTATAAGAAAGAAGATTCTGAGTTTTTTTTTTTTTTTTCTTCTTCCCCTTTACCTCAGAGTGGCTATGCTTGCTGCAGACATGAATGTCCAGACCTTGATTACAAGTGTGGACCAGCTGGCTACTCGTGTGCAGGGCATACAAGACTATGTTATCAGAAATCCTATGTCAGAACCTAAAATACCGATTCCTGAACTGTTTTCCGGAGACAGGTTTAAGTTTAGGAATTTCGTGAATAATTGTAAATTGTTTTTGTCCCTGAGACCCTGTTCATCTGGAGATTCTGCTCAGCAAGTAAAAATTGTTATTTCGTTCTTACGGGGCGACCCTCAGGATTGGGCTTTTTCGCTGGCACCAGGAGATCCGGCATTGGCTGATCTTGATGCGTTTTTTCTGGCGCTCGGTTTACTTTATGAGGAACCCAATCTTGAGATTCAGGCAGAAAAGGCCTTGCTGGCTATGTCTCAGGGGCAGGACGAGGCTGAAGTGTATTGCCAAAAATTTCGGAAATGGTCCGTGCTGACACATTGGAACGAGTGTGCACTGGCCGCTAATTTTAGAAATGGCCTTTCTGAAGCCATTAAGAATGTTATGGTGGGTTTTCCCATTCCCACAGGTCTGAATGATACTATGGCACTGGCTATTCAAATTGACCGGCGGTTGCGGGAGCGCAAAACCGCAAATTCCCTCATGGTGTTGTCTGAACAGACACCTAATTCGGTGCAATGTGATAGAAAAACCGCAAATTCCCTCATGGTGTTGTCTGAACAGACACCTGATTTAATGCAATGTGATAGAATCCTGACTAGAAATGAGCGGAAAATTCATAGACGCCGGAATGGCTTGTGCTACTACTGTGGTGATTCTACACATGTTATCTCAGCATGCTCTAAACGTATAGCTAAGGTTGTTAGTCCTGTCACCGTTGGTAATTTGCAACCTAAATTTATTCTGTCTGTAACATTGATTTGCTCACTGTCATCTTATCCTGTCATGGCGTTTGTAGATTCAGGTGCTGCCCTGAGTCTCATGGATCTCTCATTTGCTAAGCGCTGTGGTTTTACTCTTGAACCATTAGAAAATCCTATTCCTCTTAGGGGTATTGATGCTACACCATTGGCAGCAAATAAACCGCAGTATTGGACACAGGTTACCATGTGCATGACTCCTGAACACCGCGAGGTGATACGTTTCCTGGTTTTACATAAAATGCATGATTTGGTTGTTTTAGGCCTGCCATGGTTACAGACCCATAATCCAGTCCTGGACTGGAAGGCTATGTCAGTCTCAAGTTGGGGCTGTCGTGGTATTCATGGGGATTCCCTGCCTGTGTCTATTGCTTCTTCTACGCCTTCGGAAGTTCCGGAGTATTTGTCTGATTATCAGGATGTCTTCAGTGAGTCTGAGTCCAGTGCACTGCCTCCTCATAGGGACTGTGACTGTGCTATAGATTTGATCCCAGGCAGTAAATTTCCTAAGGGAAGACTGTTTAATCTGTCGGTACCTGAACATACCGCTATGCGTTCATATATCAAGGAGTCTCTGGAGAAAGGACATATTCGTCCGTCTTCTTCCCCTCTTGGTGCGGGATTCTTTTTTGTGGCAAAAAAGGACGGATCTTTGAGACCTTGTATTGATTATCGGCTTTTAAATAAGATCACTGTCAAATTTCAGTATCCTTTACCGCTATTGTCTGACTTGTTTGCCCGGATTAAGAGTGCCAAGTGGTTCACCAAGATAGACCTTCGTGGTGCGTACAACCTTGTGCGCATTAAGCAAGGTGATGAATGGAAAACCGCATTCAATATGCCCGAAGGTCATTTTGAGTACTTGGTGATGCCTTTTGGGCTCTCCAATGCGCCTTCAGTTTTTCAGTCCTTTATGCATGACATTTTCCGGAAGTATCTGGATAAATTTTTGATTGTTTATCTGGATGATATTTTGGTTTTTTCTGATAATTGGGATTCGCATGTGGAGCAGGTCAGGTTGGTCTTTAAAATTTTGCGTGAAAATTCTTTGTTTGTCAAGGGCTCAAAGTGTCTCTTTGGTGTACAGAAGGTTCCCTTTTTGGGGTTCATTTTTTCCCCTTCTGCTGTGGAGATGGACCCAGTCAAGGTCCGAGCTATTCTTGATTGGACTCAGCCCTCGTCAGTTAAGAGTCTTCAGAAGTTCTTGGGCTTCGCTAACTTCTACCGTCGTTTTATCGCTAATTTTTCTAGCATTGTGAAACCTTTGACGGATATGACCAAGAAGGGCTCCGATGTAGCTAACTGGGCTCCTGCTGCCGTGGAGGCTTTCCAGGAGTTGAAACGCCGGTTTACTTCGGCGCCTGTTTTGTGCCAGCCTGACGTCTCACTTCCCTTTCAGGTTGAGGTGGATGCTTCGGAGATTGGGGCAGGGGCCGTTTTGTCGCAGAGAGGCCCTGGTTGCTCTGTTATGAAACCTTGTGCCTTTTTCTCTAGGAAGTTTTCGCCTGCCGAGCGAAATTATGATGTGGGCAATCGGGAGTTGTTGGCCATGAAATGGGCATTTGAGGAGTGGCGTCATTGGCTTGAGGGTGCTAAGCATCGTGTGGTGGTCTTGACTGATCACAAAAATCTGATGTATCTCGAGTCTGCTAAACGCCTTAATCCGAGACAGGCCCGCTGGTCATTGTTTTTCTCCCGCTTTGATGTTGTTGTCTCGTATTTACCAGGTTCAAAGAATGTGAAGGCCGATGCTCTTTCTAGGAGCTTTGTGCCTGATGCTCCTGGAGTCGCTGATCCTGTTGGTATTCTTAAAGATGGAGTTATCTTGTCAGCTATTTCTCCGGATCTGCGACGTGTGTTGCAGAGATTTCAGGCTGATAGGCCTGAGTCTTGTCCACCTGACAGACTGTTTGTCCCGGATAAGTGGACCGGCAGAGTCATTTCCGAGGTTCATTCCTCGGTGTTGGCAGGTCACCCGGGAATTTTTGGCACCAGAGATCTGGTGGCCAGGTCCTTTTGGTGGCCTTCCTTGTCAAGGGATGTGCGGTCATTTGTGCAGTCCTGTGGGACTTGTGCTCGAGCTAAGCCTTGCTGTTCTCGTGCCAGCGGTTTGCTCTTGCCCTTGCCTGTCCCGAAGAGACCTTGGACACATATCTCCATGGATTTCATTTCTGATCTTCCGCTATCTCAGGGCATGTCCGTTATCTGGGTGATATGTGATCGCTTCTCCAAGATGGTCCATTTGGTTCCTTTGCCTAAGCTGCCTTCCTCTTCCGATCTGGTTCCTGTGTTTTTCCAGAACGTGGTTCGTTTGCACGGCATCCCTGAGAATATTGTGTCAGACAGAGGATCCCAGTTCGTTTCCAGGTTCTGGCGATCCTTTTGTAGTAGGATGGGCATTGATTTGTCGTTTTCGTCTGCTTTCCATCCTCAGACTAATGGACAGACGGAGCGAACCAATCAGACTTTGGAGGCTTATTTGAGGTGTTTTGTCTCTGCTGATCAGGACGATTGGGTGACATTCTTGCCGTTGGCTGAGTTTGCCCTTAATAATCGGGCTAGTTCCGCCACCTTGGTTTCGCCTTTTTTCTGCAACTCTGGTTTCCATCCTCGCTTTTCTTCGGGTCATGTGGAGCCTTCTGACTGTCCTGGGGTGGATTCTGTGGTGGATAGGTTGCAGCAGATCTGGAATCATGTGGTGGACAACTTGAAGTTGTCACAGGAGAAGGCTCAGCGCTTTGCCAACCGCCGCCGCGGTGTGGGTCCCCGACTACGCGTTGGGGATTTGGTATGGCTTTCTTCCCGCTTTGTTCCTATGAAGGTCTCCTCTCCCAAATTTAAACCTCGTTTTATTGGGCCTTACAAGATATTGGAAATCCTTAATCCTGTATCTTCTCGTCTGGATCTTCCTGTGTCGTTTGCTATTCACAATGTATTTCATAGGTCCTTGTTGCGGCGGTACATTGTGCCTGTAGTTCCTTCTGCTGAGCCTCCTGCTCCGGTGTTGGTTGAGGGCGAGTTGGAGTACGTGGTGGAGAAGATCTTGGATTCTCGCCTCTCCAGGCGGAGGCTTCAGTACCTGGTCAAGTGGAAGGGCTATGGTCAGGAGGATAATTCCTGGGTGGTCGCCTCTGATGTTCATGCGGCCGATTTAGTTCGTGCCTTTCATGCCGCTCATCCTGATCGCCCTGGTGGTCGTGGTGAGGGTTCGGTGACCCCTCACTAAGGGGGGGGGTACTGTTGTGAATTTGCTTTTTGCTCCCTCTAGTGGTTACTAGTTTTTTGACTCTGGTTTTTCTGTCATTCCTTTTATCCGCACCTGGGTCGTTAGTTAGGGGTGTTGCTATATAAGCTCCCTGGACCTTCAGTTCAATGCCTGGCAACGTAGTTATCAGAGCTAGTCTGCTGTGCTCTTGTCTACTGATCCTGGTTCCAGTTATATCAGCTAAGTCTGCCTTTTGTTTTTTGCTATTTGTTTTGGTTTTGTATTTTTGTCCAGCTTGTTCCAAATCTACATCCTGACCTTTGCTGAAGCTCTAGGGGGCTGGTGTTCTCCCCCCGGACCGTTAGACGGTTCGGGGGTTCTTGAATTTCCAGTGTGGATTTTGATAGGGTTTTTGTTGACCATATAAGTTACCTTTCTTTATTCTGCTATCAGTAAGCGGGCCTCTCTGTGCTAAACCTGGTTCATTTCTGTGTTTGTCATTTCCTCTTACCTCACCGTCATTATTTGTGGGGGGCTTCTATCCAGCTTTGGGGTCCCCTTCTCTGGAGGCAAGAAAGGTCTTTGTTTTCCTCTACTAGGGGTAGCTAGATTCTCTGGCTGGCGCGTGTCATCTAGAATCAACGTAGGAATGATCCCCGGCTACTTCTAGTGTTGGCGTTAGGAGTAGATATATGGTCAACCCAGTTACCACTGCCCTATGAGCTGGATTTTTGTATTCTGCAGACTTCCACGTTCCTCTGAGACCCTCGCCATTGGGGTCATAACAGGGCGCCTCCCACCAGCAGCGACACTTTTGCGTACTCTGAGGGGCCCTGTGCCAGTGACGTCGCCAACGAGTATGCCCCCCCCCCACCTGATGAAGGAACCTGCACTTTCATCTGCACCTTCCTCTTTGTCCCTGTGTAAGGTGGTATAACATGCGGGAAGGGGAACCTTACTTTCAGCAGGGTCAGATTCTGGCTGTGTAGAGGGCAAGGGGAATGTAGTGGTCTAGGTCAATGTACCAGCAGACTCATCTAGCAGTGGCTGGGCAATGGGCAGGATGAAGAGGAAACATATATAGGGCCAAAGAATAAAGTAGGCTAAATGCAGTTCAAAATTGGTAACAGGACTAAACAGGCGGCATTGCTTTGTTCAGTGGAGTAGCAAACCCAAGAGCAGCAGACACTGTTTCAAGGGCCCAACCACACTAGTAGGCCAAATGCAGTTTAATATCTGATAGTATAGGCCAAAAGCCAGAAGGTAGAAGCTCAGCTTTATTCAGTTGAGGACAACACCAGGCAGGGGCAGACACCGTTAGTAGGCAGGAACCACCAATTTTTTAAAAAACAGCAGTTAATCAGAGCCAGAAGGTAGAAGCTCAGCTTTATTCAGTTGAGGACAAACACCAGGGAGCAGCAAACAGAGGTATTAGGCCCCATCCAGCAATTAAAAAAAAAAAAAAAAACTTAATCAGAGCCAGAAGGTAGAAGCTCAGCTTTATTCAGTTGAGGACAACACCAGGCAGGGGCAGACACCGTTAGTAGGCCGGAACCACCAATTTTTTAAAAAACAGCAGTTAATCAGAGCCAGAAGGTAGAAGCTCAGCTTTATTCAGTTGAGGACAACACCAGGCAGGGGCAGACACCGTTAGTAGGCCGGAACCACCAATTTTTTTAAAAACAGCAGTTAATCAGAGCCAGAAGGTAGAAGCTCAGCTTTATTCAGTTGAGGGCAACACCAGGGAGGGGCAGACACCGTTAGTAGGCCGGAACCACCAATTTTTAAAAAAACAGCAGTTAATCAGAGCCAGAAGGTAGAAGCTCAGCTTTATTCAGTTGAGGGCAACACCAGGGAGGGGCAGACACCGTTAGTAGGCCGGAACCACCAATTTTAAAAAAAACAGCAGTTAATCAGAGCCAGAGGGTAGAAGCTCAGCTTTATTCAGTTGAGGACAAACACCAGGGAGCAGCAAACAGAGGTATTAGGCCCCATCCAGCAATTAACAAAAAAAAAAAAAAAAAAACTTAATCAGAGCCAGAAGGTAGAAGCTCAGCTTTATTCAGTTGAGGACAACACCAGGCAGGGGCAGACACCGTTAGTAGGCAGGAACCACCAATTTTTTAAAAAACAGCAGTTAATCAGAGCCAGAAGGTAGAAGCTCAGCTTTATTCAGTTGAGGACAAACACCAGGGAGCAGCAAACAGAGGTATTAGGCCCCATCCAGCAATTAAAAAAAAAAAAAAAAAAACTTAATCAGAGCCAGAAGGTAGAAGCTCAGCTTTATTCAGTTGAGGACAACACCAGGCAGGGGCAGACACCGTTAGTAGGCTGGAACCACCAATTTTTTAAAAAACAGCAGTTAATCAGAGCCAGAAGGTAGAAGCTCAGCTTTATTCAGTTGAGGACAACACCAGGCAGGGGCAGACACCGTTAGTAGGCCGGAACCACCAATTTTTTAAAAAACAGCAGTTAATCAGAGCCAGAAGGTAGAAGCTCAGCTTTATTCAGTTGAGGACAAACACCAGGGAGCAGCAAACAGAGGTATTAGGCCCCATCCAGCAATTAAAAAAAAAAAAAAAAAAACTTAATCAGAGCCAGAAGGTAGAAGCTCAGCTTTATTCAGTTGAGGGCAACACCAGGGAGGGGCAGACACCGTTAGTAGGCCGGAACCACCAATTTTTAAAAAAAACAGCAGTTAATCAGAGCCAGAAGGTAGAAGCTCAGCTTTATTCAGTTGAGGACAACACCAGGCAGGGGCAGACACCGTTAGTAGGCAGGAACCACCAATTTTTTTTTAAAAACAGCAGTTAATCTGAGCCAGAAGGTAGAAGCTCAGCTTTATTCAGTTGAGGACAACACCAGGCAGGGGCAGACACCGTTAGTAGGCCGGAACCACCAATTTTTTTTTAAAAACAGCAGTTAATCAGAGCGAGAAGGTAGAAGCTCAGCTGTATTCAGTTGAGGACAACTTGAATTAGGGACTGCAGACAGACTTAGCAGGCTGTCCCCTGTGTGGACCATGCATCCAATACATTAACCCATTGCGCCACAAAGGACACGTAACCTTCCGTGGCCATGCCTACAGGTCCATGTGTCTGTTGTCAGGTGTACCTTTGGACTCACAGATTGACAGAATGCAAGGACAATGTGGTCTTTAACATGCTGGTGGAGGGGTGGGATGGCTTTTCTCGCAAAAGAATTGTCAACTGGGTAGCTCATAGCGTGGTACAGCGTAGTCCATCATGGCTTTATTAATATTAAAAAAAATAAAAAAATAGGCTCTATGCACTGTAAATTAGGTTCCAGGGGTACACGGGCAGCAGTGGTCTGGTCAGTGGAGGCCTAGTGGAAGGAGGGACCGCAGACAGGCTTTGAAGGCCTAACATTATAAAATGGGCTGGCTGTAGGCACTTTATAATTGGTTCCAGGGGTACACGGGCAGCAGTGGTCTGGTCAGTGGAGGCCTAGTGGAAGGAGGGACCGCAGACAGGCTTCGGAGGCCTAACACAATAAAATGGGCTGGCTGTAGGCACTTTAAAATAGGTTCCAAGGGTACACGGGCAGCAGTGGTCTGGTCAGTGGAGGCCTAGTGGAAGGAGGGACCGCAGACAGGCTTCGAAGGCCTAACATAATAAAATGGGCTGGCTGTAGGCACTGTAAAATAGGTTCCAGGGGTACACGGGCAGCAGTGGTCTGGTCAGTGGAGGCCTAGTGGAAGGAGGGACCGCAGACAGGCTTCGAAGGCCTAACACAATAAAATGGGCTGGCTGTAGGCACTTTATAATTGTTTCCAGGGGTACACGGGCAGCAGTGGTCTGGTCAGTGGAGGCCTAGTGGAAGGAGGGACCGCAGACAGGCTTCGAAGGCCTAACACAATAAAATGGGCTGGCTGTAGGCACTTTATAATTGTTTCCAGGGGTACACGGGCAGCAGTGGTCTGGTCAGTGGAGGCCTAGTGGAAGGAGGGACCGCAGACAGGCTTCGAAGGTCTAACACAATAAAATGGGCTGGCTGTAGGCACTTTATAATTGTTTCCAGGGGTACACGGGCAGCAGTGGTCTGGTCAACGGAGGCCGATTGTAATGAGTGTCTGCCAGTTAGTAGTCAAAAACAACAATTAAATGTGAATGTCTCACATTAAAACAAAACAAAAACACTAAAGGGTGCAATCATTAGGTTCAGGGGTGGGATCCTCTGCGTTGTTTCAGACCTACTAATTTAGCGCAAAGTATTTACTGTGGTAAATAGAGGACACTGCCCCTGACTATGTTAAGTACCATCATACATGTCAACACAATGGTATTGTCAGTGGCAGGTATGGAAGGATGTCAGCGCATAGACTAAACATTGGTGGAAGTGTGAGAGATAACTGTGGAAGTGGTAGAGCAATGTTTGACCTGGGGGTGGGTGATCTCTCTTGTGGCCGGCGGTACAGGCCCAGGGCCCCTCATGTTACAACAGTGTGTCTGACGTTGGGTGCGCACCACCACCGCCAGAGACACTTTATTGTACTATGAGGGACCCAGTAGCAATGCCGTCGACCAAAAGCAAGCACACCCACCTCTTCAGACAAACAGCAGTCTCACGGGTGCTTGCGCCAAGTCGCGATACCACGGCCCCGTGTGGGGAGTTTGGCCATTTAGGGAGGTGTAAACATGTCGTATGCTGGCCAATCAGCTGCAGAAAATTAGACATTAGAAAAGTAATTCACAGTAGTCCACAGGCAAGAGCTTTTCATAGGAAAGCTAGGTGTCGGCCGGGCAAGGTGGGGCAAAAGATTTCGAAATCCAGTTGTGGTTCATTTTAATGAATGTTAGATCGTCAACATTTTGGGTAGCCAGACGAGTCCTTTTTTCGGTTAATATTGAACCAGCAGCACTGAATACTCTTTCTGATAGGACACTTGCTGCCGGGCAAGCAAGCTCCTGCAATGCATATTCTGCCAATTCTGGCCAGGTGTCTAATTTTGATGCCCAGTAATCAAATGGGAATGACGGTTGAGGGATAACATCGATAAGGGATGAAAAATAGTTAGTAACCATACTGGACAAATGTTGTCGCCTGTCACTTTCAATTGATGCAGCAGTACCTGTCCTGTCTGCGGTCATAGCAAAATCACTCCACAACCTGGTCAGAAAACCCCTCTGTCCAACGCCACTTCTGATGTGTGCACCCCTAACACTCCTAGTCTGCTGCCCCCTGGAGCTCGTGTGAGAACGATCACGTGCGCTGTGTGCTGGGAATGCCTGAAGCAAACGGTCAACAAGAGTTGATTGTTTGGTTGCTAATATTAGTTCCAAGTTCTCATGTGGCATAATATTTTGCAATTTGCCTTTATAGCGTGGATCGAGGAGGCAGGCCAACCAGTAATCGTCATCGTTCATCATTTTCGTAATGCGTGTGTCCCTTTTTAGGATACGTAAGGCATAATCCACCATGTGGGCCAAAGTTCCAGTTGTCAAATCTCCGGTTGTGATTGGTTGAGGGGCAGTTTCAGGCAAATCTACGTCACTTGTGTCCCTCAAAAAACCAGAACCCGGCCTTGCCACGCAACCAATTTCCAGTGCCCCCGGGAAAGCTTCCGCATTAAAAATATACTCATCCCCATCATCCTCCTCGTCCTCCACCTCCTCTTCGCCCGCTACCTCGTCCTGTACACTGCCCTGACCAGACAATGGCTGACTGTCATCAAGGCTTTCCTCTTCCTCTGATGCAGACGCCTGATCCTTTATGTGCGTCAAACTTTGCATCAGCAGACGCATTAGGGGGATGCTCATGCTTATTATGGCATTGCCTGCACTAACCAGCCATGTGCATTCCTCAAAACACTGAAGGACTTGACACATGTCTTGTATCTTCGACCACTGCACACCTGACAACTCCATGTCTGCCATCCTACTGCCTGCCCGTGTATGTGTATCCTCCCACAAAAACATAACAGCCCGCCTCTGTTGGCACAGTCTCTGAAGCATGTGCAGTGTTGAGTTCCACCTTGTTGCAACGTCTATGATTAGGCGATGCTGGGGAAGGTTCAAAGACCGCTGATAGGTCTGCATACGGCTGGAGTGTACAGGCGTACGTCGGATATGTGAGCAAAGTCCACGCACTTTGAGGAGCAGGTCGGAGAACCCAGGATAAGTTTTCAATAAGCACTGCACCACCAGGTTTAAGGTGTGAGCCAGGCAAGGAATGTGTTTCAGTTGGGAAAGGGAGATGGCAGCCATGAAATTCCTTCCGTTATCACTCACTACCTTGCCTGCCTCAAGATCTACTGTGCCCAGCCACGACTGCGTTTCTTGTTGCAAGAACTCGGACAGAACTTCCGCGGTGTGTCTGTTGTCGCCCAAACACTTCATAGCCAATACAGCCTGCTGACGCTTGCCAGTAGCTGGCCCATAATGGGACCACTGGTGTGCAACAGTGTCATCTGCCGATGGAGTGGTTGGCCGACTGTGGTCTGTGGAAGAGCTGTAGCTTCTGCAGGAGGACGAGGAGGAGGAGGAGGGGTTGCGAACGCCTACAGCCAACTGTTTCCTAGACCGTGGGCTAGGCACAACTGTCCCGAAATTCATGTCCCCTGTGGACCCTGCATCCACCACATTCACCCAGTGTGCCGTGATGGACACATAACGTCCCTGGCCATGCCTACTGGTCCATTCATCTGTAGTCAGGTGCACCTTTGTACTCACAGATTGCCTGAGTGCATGGACGATGCGCTGTTTAACATGCTGGTGCAGGGCTGGGATGGCTTTTCTGGAAAAAAGTGTCGACTGGGTAGCTCGTATCGTGGTTCAGCGTACTCCATCAGGGCTTTGAAAGCTTTGCTTTCAACTAACCGGTAGAGCATCATCTCTAACGAGATTAGTCTAGCTATGTGGGCGTTAAAACCCTGTGTACGCGGATGCGAGGATAAGTACTTCCTTTTTCTAACCAGAGTCTCATGTAGTGTGAGCTGGACTGGAGAGCTGGAGATCGTGGAACTTTCGGGTGTGCCGGTGGACATGGCAGACTGAGAGACGGTTGGAGACGGTATTGTTTCCGCCGGTGCCCTAGATGCAATATTTCCTCCTACAAAACTGGTGATTCCCTGACCCTGACTGCTTTTGGCTGGCAAAGAAACCTGCACAGATACTGCCGGTGGTGCGGAAAATGGTGGCCTTACAGTGACGGAAGGGATGTTGCGTTGCTGACTAGCTTCATTGGCCGAGGGTGCTACAACCTTAAGGGACATTTGGTAGTTAGTCCAGGCTTGAAAATGCATGGTGGTTAAGTGTCTATGCATGCAACTAGTATTGAGACTTTTCAGATTCTGACCTCTGCTTAAGCTAGTTGAACATTTTTGACAGATGACTTTGCGCTGATCAATTGGATGTTGTTTAAAAAAATGCCAGACTGCACTCTTCCTAGCATCGGATCCCTTTTCAGGGATTGCAGACTGAGCTTTAACCGGATGGCCACGCTGTCCTCCAACAGGTTTTGGCTTTGACACGCGTTTTGGGCCAGATACGGGCCCGGCAGATGGAACCTGTTGCGATGTTGATGCCTGCTGCGGCCCCTCCTCCACCTCCGCTTCTGAACTACTGCCGCCTGCACCCTGTTCCCCCAATGGCTGCCAATCGGGGTCAACAACTGGGTCATCTATTACCTCCTCTTCGAGCTCGTGTGCAACTTCGTCTGTGTCACTGTGTCGGTCGGTGGTATAGCGTTCGTGGCGGGGCAACATAGTCTCATCAGGGTCTGATTGTGGATCAGTACCCTGAGAGGGCAATGTGGTGGTCTGAGTCAAAGGAGCAGCATAGTACTCTGGCTGTGGCTGTGCATCAGTGCACTCCATGTCAGAATCTACTTGTAATGGGCATGGCCTGTTAAGTGTTTCACTTTGTAAGCCAGGGACGGTATGTGTAAAGAGCTCCATGGAGTAACCCGTTGTGTCGCCTGCTGCATCCTTCTCTCTTGTTGTAGTTTTTGCTGAAGAGGACAAGGAAGTGACTTGTCCCTGACCGTGAACATCCACAAGTGACGCGCTGCTTTTACATTTACCAGTTTCAGAAGAGGAGGCAAAAGAGCTAGAGGCTGAGTCTGCAATGTAAGCCAAAACTTGCTGTTGCTGCTCCGCCTTTAAAAGCGGTTTTCGTACTCCCAGAAAAGAGAGCGTTCGAGGCCTTGTGTAGCCAGACGACGAAACTGGCTCCACAACTCCACACTTAGGTGGAATATTTTTATCCCCACGACCATCTGATGCCCCACTACCACTACCATCATTACCTGCTGACAATGAACGCCCACGGCCACGACGACCTCTTGCACCAGACTTCCTCATTGTTTTAAAAACTTAAACAAAGTAACTTTATTTGTTGCTGTCAAACAACTTACACGGTGAGCTATAACTTCAGTATGATTTCAATATCCCTTAACAGGTTGGTGAGACCACAAGGAAAATCAGGCACAATGTTACACACTCTGTTTTCTGTGGCACCAAATCACAGAGATGCCACACACGCAGGACTGTCACTCAAGCACAAATGTCAATATTAATCTCCCACTGTTTTATTTTTTTTTTCTTTTTCAGGGAGACTTTAGAAACCAAATAATAAAAAATAAATAGGCTTTCTATGGCCCACTGAGTGAGAGATGGCACACACAGGAGTCAGGAGTGGCACACAAGCAGAAAGGGCAATATTAATCTCCCACTGTTTTCTTTTTTTTTCTTTTTCAGGGAGACTTTAGAAACCAAATAATAAAAAATAAATAGGCTTTCTATGGCCCACTGAGAGAGAGATGGCACACACAGGAGTCAGGAGTGACACACAAGCAGAAAGGGCAATATTAATCTCCCACTGTTTTATTTTTTTTTCTTTTTCAGGGAGACTTTAGAAACCAAATAATAAAAAATAAATAGGCTTTCTATGGCCCACTGAGTGAGAGATGGCACACACAGGAGTCAGGAGTGGCACACAAGCAGAAAGGGCAATATTAATCTCCCACTGTTTTATTTTTTTTTTCTTTTTCAGGGAGACTTTAGAAACCAAATAATAAAAAATAAATAGGCTTTCTATGGCCCAATGAGTGAGAGATGGCACACACAGGAGTCAGGAGTGGCACACAAGCAGAAAGGGCAATATTAATCTCCCACTGTTTTCTTTTTTTTTTCTTTTTTAGGGAGACTTTAGAAACCAAATAATAAAAAATAAATAGGCTTTCTATGGCCCACTGAGTGAGAGATGGCACACACAGGAGTCAGGAGTGGCACACAAGCAGAAAGGGCAATATTAATCTCCCACTGTTTTATTTTTTTTTCCTTTTTCAGGGAGACTTGAGAAACCAAATAATAAAAAATAAATAGGCTTTCTATGGCCCACTGAGTGAGAGATGGCACACACAGGAGTCAGGAGTGGCACACAAGCCCTGACTGAGGCCAATATTTTTCTCCCACTGATTGATGTAGTGATTTTTTTTCAGGTAGATTTTAGAACCCAAATCAAGCAAAAAAATTAATAGGCTTTCTATGGCCCACTGAGTGAGAGATGGCACACACAGGAGTCAGGAGTGGCACACAAGCCCTGACTGAGGCCAATATTTTTCTCCCACTGATTGATGTAGTGTTTTTTTTTCAGGTAGATTTTAGAACCCAAATCAAGCAAAAAAATTAATAGGCTTTCTATGGCCCACTGAGTGAGAGATGGCACACACAGGAGTCAGGAGTGGCACACAAGCCCTGACTGAGGCCAATATTTTTCTCCCACTGATTGATGTAGTGTTTTTTTTTCAGGTAGATTTTAGAACCCAAATCAAGCAAAAAAATTAATAGGCTTTCTATGGCCCACTGAGTGAGAGATGGCACACACAGGAGTCAGGAGTGGCACACAAGCCCTGACTGAGGCCAATATTTTTCTCCCACTGATTGATGTAGTGTTTTTTTTTCAGGTAGATTTTAGAACCCAAATCAAGCAAAAAAATTAATAGGCTTTCTATGGCCCACTGAGTGAGAGATGGCACACACAGGAGTCAGGAGTGGCACACAAGCCCTGACTGAGGCCAATATTTTTCTCCCACTGATTGATGTAGTGTTTTTTTTTCAGGTAGATTTTAGAACCCAAATCAAGCAAAAAAATTAATAGGCTTTCTATGGCCCACTGAGTGAGAGATGGCACACACAGGAGTCAGGAGTGGCACACAAGCCCTGACTGAGGCCAATATTTTTCTCCCACTGATTGATGTAGTGTTTTTTTTTCAGGTAGATTTTAGAACCCAAATCAAGCAAAAAAATTAATAGGCTTTCTATGGCCCACTGAGTGAGAGATGGCACACACAGGAGTCAGGAGTGGCACACAAGCAGAAAGGGCAATATTAATCTCCCACTGTTTTATTTTTTTTTTCTTTTTCAGGGAGACTTTAGAAACAAAATAATAAAAAATAAATAGGCTTTCTATGGCCCACTGAGTGAGAGATGGCACACACAGGAGTCAGGAGTGGCACACAAGCAGAAAGGGCAATATTAATCTCCCACTGTTTTCTTTTTTTTTTCTTTTTCAGGGAGACTTTAGAAACAAAATAATAAAAAATAAATAGGCTTTCTATGGCCCACTGAGTGAGAGATGGCACACACAGGAGTCAGGAGTGGCACACAAGCAGAAAGGGCAATATTAATCTCCCACTGTTTTATTTTTTTTTTCTTTTTCAGGGAGACTTTAGAAACAAAATAATAAAAAATAAATAGGCTTTCTATGGCCCACTGAGTGAGAGATGGCACACACAGGAGTCAGGAGTGGCACACAAGCAGAAAGGGCAATATTAATCTCCCACTGATTGATGTAGTGATTTTTTTTCAGGTAGATTTTAGAACCCAAATCAAGCAAAAAAATTAATAGGCTTTCTATGGCCCACTGAGTGAGAGATGGCACACACAGGGATGGCACTCTAGCAGAAATGCCAATCTTAATCTCCCACAAAAAAAAAAAAGAAACTGTCCTACAATTACTATCTCCCTGCAGTAATCTCAGCCAGGTATGGCAGGCAGCAATAAGGAGTGGACTGATGCACAAATTAAATAAAAAGTGTGGACAAACAAAAAAGATAGCTGTGCAGAAAGGAAGGAACAAGAGGATATGTGCTTTGAAAAAAGCAGTTGGTTTGCACAGTGGCGTACACACAGCAATACAGCTATCAGGGAGCCTTCTAGGGCAGCCCAATGAGCTACAGCGCTGAGAGAAAAAAAAATGTAGCTTCCACTGTCCCTGCACACCGAAGGTGGTGTTGGACAGTGGAAATCGCTACAGCACAAGCGGTTTGGTGGTTAATGGACCCTGCCTAACGCTCTCCCTGCTTCTAATGAAGCGGCAGCAACCTCTCCCTAAGCTCAGAGCAGCAGCAGTGAGATGGCGGTCGGCGGGAACGCCCCTTTATAGCCCCTGTGACGCCGCAGACAGCAAGCCAATCACTGCAATGCCCTTCTCTAAGATGGTGGGGACCAGGACCTATGTCATCACGCTGCCCACACTCTGCATTCACCTTCATTGGCTGAGAAATGGCGCTTTTCGCGTCATTGAAACGCGACTTTGGCGCGAAAGTCGCGTACCGCATGGCCGATGCAACGCTGGGATCGGCTCGGTTTCATGAGACGCCGACTTTGCCAAAAGTCGGCGACTTTTGAAAATGAACGACCCGTTTCGCTCAACCCTAGTTGTGAATGAGTATCCAGGCATCCAGGCCAGACAGCAATGGCTGTCTCCACTAAACTTGGAGCCAGGGAAGGCATCCTCACACATGTGCCTTGCATGGCTCACATCCTCAACCTGGTGGTATACCAATTTTTACACCACTTTCCCGGCCTGAATGCAGTGTTTCATAAAGCACGGTCACTGTGTGCTCACTTCTGACGATTGCACCCAGCAGGTTATCGACTCGCATCGCATCGCCTACCGGTTAACTGTTTGATTAGCGATGTGCTGACATGGTGGAATTCCACTCTGTATATGTTGCAGTGGCTGTGGCAGCAGCAACGAGCCCTAGTGCAGTATGATCTTTTTCACAGCCTGTGCTAATTTAGCCTGGACATGTGGCAAATAACGCTTGCGGAGTGGGCACAGGAGAAGAACCTCTGCTTCCTTCTTCAAAACTTTTAAATGGCTAATAAGATGATTAGCACTGACGATGCCGCCATCAGCATCACTAATCTGGTCATCTACATGCTGAAGCACTCTTTGAATAGTTTGCGTGAGAAGGTGATTGCCCCATAGGAAGTGTTGGAAGCATAGGAGGATGCGGAACAGATAATAATATCTCAAATTTATGGATTGTTGTCGCACAGGCGGGTTACATGGGAGAGAGGCTTACAGCGATCAAGGGAGGTTCATGGTACCACACCAACTGTTAGTGAAGATGCAGGAGCCGAGGAACAAATTGAGGAGGATGAAGTGATGGATGAGTAACAGTCAGGAGATCAAGATATGCTCTCTGTTTTCCATGGTTGGCAGGTGGGGATGGAGGAAACAACCTTGAATGTTACCCTGCTACCAAAAAAGCATGGACTTGGACTTCATGGTGGCACCTGACACATGAGCTCCTTATTGCTGCACTACCTTCAACATGATGCCTGTATTCTTAGGGTTAGAAATAGTGCTGCCTACTTTGTTGCCACTCTGTTAGATCCACATTACAAGAGTAAATTTAGCCAGATGTTTCCTCCCCATGGAAAGGGATGCACGTGGAGCGTCCCCCAAATGCAGGACAGCAGGTACTCGGTACCGGGTCTCTCGATTCTGGGAATGTCACGGTGGCCTGACCCGGTCCGTGGCCCTGCTAAGGGGTGCCCAATTAAAGATGTAGGTGACGGTGTAGGTTGCAGTAAATTTCAAGGACACAGGGTTGCAGTCTCTTTACCTCTATACTGAAAGCTTCGGCATCCGCAATCCAGAGCACTGTTAACAGGGCAGGCTGAGATGGGCCGGTCCGAAGGCACATCCGGAGTTCCCTTTGTAGGTGGAAATCAGTAGCCTACCTACTAGCGCCTGGGTGTTGTAGTACTTCCCTTCTGAGCACCACGGGATAGTCCTCACAACTGTCGTGTATGTTTCTGTTCTTTCTCTCTCCGTCCCCCAGATGATATGGATAGGATGCACCCATATGACGGGGTAGGCCTGGAGTTATTTTATAGAGACCCTAGAGATGCCCCTCTCCCACAATTGCCTCCGTTGTCTTCATTAGGTGTAAAAGGTGAGACAGCCAACCTAAAGTTAACTGCCCTGCCGTTGGTTCGAAGTAATGCATAGAGTTTATTACTTCCTTGGCTGTTGGATGTTGCCGATCTCGGGGCACGACTCCTACTGGTTCTATCGCCTTTGTGCTGTGATCTCGTTTCTCACTTCTCCACAATATCCTTCGCTTCATGTCCTTTCTTATGATGCCACCGCAATGAGGTGCAGGCACGGCTCCGTAACGATCTGTCCTTTTGCTAGGCCACTGCCAGGATCCCACCCCTGACAGGGACCCCCCTGAATATTCCCAAGTAACGCTCTCCTCTCACTAGACGTTACCTGGGCAAAACCCAGTCAGCTTCTCTCTAACTTCCTATCCAACCCCCAGTTTTACCAGAGTGTGAGGAGTGGCCTAATACATAGAACCTTTTGCTCCCCCTGGTGGCCAGAGTGTGAAGTGTAATGTGTGACTGTGATACCTGGTCAGGTAAACTCTTTTAGTGCAATCAGACGTACCATCACTCCCCCTTAGCGGCAGAGCAACGTTATTACAACGACCAGGTCTCTGGGGCGCTGCACTCGCATTCTGGAGTATCGAAATACAATTGTAGACAATCTTAAGAGTGGTTTTTCCCAAAACAGCAGTAAGGCACACAGTGTGCATCCCAGTTGTAGATGTCCAACCTTGAGAATGACAAGGTATCATTGCCAAAACATTAGCAGCAGCAGCAGCAGAGTAAGTGTAAGCAATTTATGTGAGTCATTTAATACATTTTTTAGACCAACCCATGCACCAGCAGAGCAGAGTACAAGTTTTTAAGTTGTGAATCACTGGAGAGGATGGTGCAGGAGTATCTGGAGCTCAATATCAATGCCATCAGGGGGGTTTGGACCCTTTTACATTTTAGTCTTCAAAAATAGAAGATTGGCCTGAGCTCGCCTGTCACACCTTGAAGGTTTTGTCTTGCCGGCAGTGAGCATTCTTTCAGAATGTGTTTTTAGCGCTGCTGGTGGTGTCTAGATGGATAAGCCCATCTGACTATCCCCTCAATGTGTAGACTGCCTATCTGTCATTAAAATTAACAAGTCTTGGATCACTGATGAATTTACCACCCCAGTCGCAGATTGGGCAGATTAGACGATTGCGTAATTTTTAGTGTCATGAAATAATCTTGCGTTATTGCAGTCTTTGCCATCTTTGTGGTGGCTTCTATGCTTGCTGTTTCTACTGCTGATGATGTTACAAACAATTTATAGAAATGGTGGGTTGCCTGTGGTAGAAGGTGTGTCAGAGATGTATTATAATACTTCTACTCTATGGAAATTGATGCCACTTTAGTGGAGTGTGACAATTATTTTTTAAATGTAGAAACTCCAAGTTGCGTCTCAATTTGCTCTGTTGCTGTGTATGTTGGTCTCCCAGACAAGCAGGCCTGCACTTACTTTCAGTCCACTGCCTGTGTTATTTTCTTTACATTTTTCTACCAATAGAAGTCTAATAAACTGATGTTTGTGCCATCTCGGTGCGGCTGGAATAAAAAAAAAACTTGGAGATGTTGCATGAGACGTAAGACCTCCCAGCTAAGAAGGTTTACACTGCTCCCTCAACCAGCAGGTCCTCATTAACCCTGCTGTGGAACCATGAAAAATATCACTGCTTTGCTACCATGGGGTCTATATGACCCCAGGCTCAAAATCAACATATTTCATTAAAATGAACATGCTGGCTATTCAGAATAATCAAGTTTTATTCTGTCATGATTTCAGAACACAGTTATGAAATCAAATGTAACTTTGAAGTGATTTATTTGTCATCATCAAACACAAATTGAAATTTACACCAAAATGCTTTACTGATAACTAAAAGTATTTGAATTCGATAAAAAATGCACAATAACTGCAACTGTGTGGATTTTAGTAAAAACATAATGATAATGAATGATCTGGCAATAAATTTAGCCTTTGCATTCACTACACGTCATAGTATCATGTTCTTCACAAATGAACTTCTTGCTGTCATTGCAAACAAATCTCATCTTTTTGTCCTTCAATCAAGTACAAACATAGCACCGTTTATGCTGTCCTGTAACACTGCTGGTGTCACTTGGAACTAGCCATTGTTTATTTACAATTATATTACAAAACCTGTGAATAAACAGAAAATATAAAAAAAAAATGTCAGACAATAAAGGTACTATGGGTTCAGGAGAGTCCCGAACACAGAAAATTGAAAATAAATTTGAAACTAAATTGAAAAACAAACTCAAAATATCATCAACATAAGCAGAAATATGTTACTTGAAAATACATAGAAGATCAATGTCTGAGATTGACCAGTTTTAGAAATATTTAAATTTATTCAGCGCTGGGGTCTATATGACCCCATGGTTCCACAGCAGGGTTAAAACTTCAATTCCAAGCTGTAAATGCTGGGCCAGAGCCTGATATCTAATGCATGGCCCATGGCTGTGTGCTGCTGTGCCATTTGCTAATTTCTATTGTTGGTCAATTGATGCCACTTTTCCTGGTGTCTGCCACTTATTTTAGATGTTTGGGAAGCTTTTTGTCACTCCTTAAGGTGTTGTCTATGCATTTGTTTTTTGCCTCCCATTGAATCTAATGGCATTCGGGTACGTACAATGGGGAAAAAAAGTACTGAGTCAGCCACTAATTGTGCAAGTTCTCCCACTTAAACAGATGAGAGAGTCTTGTAATTGACATCATAGGTAGACCACAACTCTCAGAGTCAAAATGAGAAAACAAATCCCGAAAATCACTTTGTCTGATTTGGCAAGATGTAGGCCGGGATCACACATGCGAGAAACACGGCCAAGTCTCACATGTTAATACCTGGAACTGCCACCGACACTCAGGAGCGGAGTGGGCGGCTGCATTTATTGCTATGCGGCCGCACGCTCCTCTCCGGAGTGCAGGTGGCAGGGCCAGTTATTAACATGTGAGACTCGGCCGTGTTTCTTGCATGGGTGATCCCGGCCTAATTTTGCAAATTATGGTGGAAAAGAAGTATTTGGTCATTAACAAAAGTTCATCTCAATATTTTCTTATATATCCATTGTTGGCAATGACAGAGGTCAAAGTTTTCTGTAAACAAGGTTGGCACACACTGTTGGTGGTATGTTGGCCCATTCCTCCATGCCTTCTATTCAGCATTAGGAGTTACTGTCAATTTGTCTACTGCCTTACACCCACAATCCAATGGCTAGACTAAAAGATCTAACCAAACCCTTGAAAAATACCTGCACTGTTGTATTTCTTACCTGCAGGATGACTGGGTGGACAATTTACTGACTGCAGAATTTGCCTATAATAACTCCAAACACAGTTATACATCCCAAAGCCCAATTTTTGTTAATTGTGGCTTGCATTCGGTATTTATTCCTAATCTGTGATTTAATGCTTAGGTTTCTGCTGTTGCAAACAGACTTAAAGAGTTGCCAAAAGCTCAAAAAAAACTGAGATGTTACAAAGAAACAGCAGATAAATGTTGCAAAGCCCCTCCTACCCTTCAGGTCGGTGACAAGGTTTGGCTTTCTACCAAAAATCTGAAAAAAATGTACTGTCTGCTAAATTGGGTCAAAAATTCATAGGACCTTTTCAAATTTCTACATAAAATAACCCATTTGCTTTCCATTTAAAACTTCCTAGCAGCCTTAAAATTAACCCTGTGTACATTTGTCCTTGCTCAAGCCATTCAGTGAGAACCCATTTCCAGGAAGAACTCAGCCACCTCCTCCACCAGAAAAAGTCCATGGTAAAGATGAGTACAGTGGGGGGAAATAAGTATTTGATCCCTTGCTGATTTTGTAAGTTTGCCCACTGACAAAGACATGAACAGTCTAAAATTTTAAGGGTAGGTTACTTTTAACATTGAGAGATAGAATATCAAAAATAAAATCCAGAAAATCACATGGTATAAATTATATACATTTATTTGCATTTTGCAGTTATAGACTGTTCATGTCTTTGTCAGTGGACAAACTTACAAAATCAGCAAGGGATCAAATACTTATTTCCCCCACTGTACATTGTGGATAGTGTTGAGCAATCCGATACCGCAGGTATCGGGTATCGGCCGATACTTGCGGTATCAGAATTCCGATACCAAGATCCGATACTTGCCGCATATCGGATACCAGAATCGGAAGTTCCCAGGATTCAAACTGCACGAATTCAGCCAATGAGGAATGATTCTGAGTGTGGGCACATCCTGTTCAGCATGGTGGGCATGTAAATACTGGCAAGGCTGTGATTGGCTGCTGAAATGATGTCATTTTGCAGTTTAAAAGTCGCTGGCGCCATTTTGCGCTCACTCTGCTGTGAATTCAGTTAGTGACAGGACGCTGTGTGCTGACTGAGGGCCAGTTGAGATAGCGATTTGCTTCATTGTTCTTTTCCAAGGCTAATTTAGCAACCGCTGTGTTCACCTACTAATCACCTTGCTTTTGCCTTGCAGTGCTGTTTTCACAGCGATCTGCAAGGTCTGTGTGTGTGTGTGTGTGTGAGTGCAGCCCACTCTCTAGTCTGTGTGCAGCCATAGGCCATAGCTGGTTGTATTCAGTTCAGGGAGGGTGGTTCACTGCCTCATACTGTTCTATCCAATTTTTTTTTTTCAAGTAGTGCAGGCTGCTGCACATTTTTTCTAATAATTCCTATTAGTGACTTTCCACCCGTATCCAGCTAAATTGTGGAAAAACACTAGATAGGATAACGTAGAGGAGTGTTTTGGGGCCTTGCAGTGCCGTTTACGGCTGTCTGCATGGTCTCCGTGTGACTGCAGATCGCCCTGTAGTCTGTGTGCAGCCATAGCCGGTTGTATCCAGCTCAGGGTGCGTCAGTGCATCATACCGTAAAATCCATTTTCCTTTTTTTAAGTAGTGCAGGCTGCTGCACATTTTTTTCAAAAAATTCCTATTAGTGTCTTTCCACCCGTATCCAGCTGAATTGTGGAAAAACACTACATAGGATAACGTAGAGTAGTTTTTTGGGCCTTGCAGCGCTGTTTACGGCTGTCTGCACGGTCTCCGTGTGACTGCAGCTCGCCCTGTAGTGTGTGTGCAGCCTTAGCCGGTTGTAGCCAGCTCAGGGTGCGTCAGTACGTCATACCGTAAAATCCATTTTCCTTTTTTTAAGTAGTGCAGGCAGGTGCACATTTTTTCAAAAAATTCCTATTAGTGTCTTTCCACCCGTATTCAGCTAAATTGTGGAAAAACACTACATAGGATAACACAGAGGAGGTTTTTGGGGCCTTGCAGCACCGTTTACGGCTGTCCGCACGGTCTCCGTGTGAGTGCAGCTCTCCCTGTTGTCAGTTCAGCCCCCCAAAAATAAATAAATAATAAAGTTCACCAAACACACCACTTTACAGTTGTGTAGGCCACATTAGCTGATATTAAAGTCTAGTCCACACTTTAGAAAATTAGTGTTTCTTATACCTGTTAGGAGCTGTTCAGGAATAAGCACACAAAGCCGTTAGTACTTTTCTGCTTATCTTTATCAGTGAAGGCAGGGAGTAAATCACGTGGGCGTGGGCGCGGAGCAGGGAGAGGACATGTGGATTCTGTGCCTGCTGCGGGCACCGGTGACTCATCAACACCCAGTTTCACCAGGGAACAGTCCTTCATGCGCAGCTTTGTCGGAGAGCGCCGTACACCGCTGCTGCGTGAAGAACAAATTGAAGCCGTTGTCGGATGGATGGCAGCTAACGCATTGACTTCAATTAGTGCCACATCCTCTCAGACACAGAGCACTGGAGAGCACCCATCTGTTGTGAATTTACTTTTTGGCTCCCTCTAGTGGCTACTAGTGATTTGACTCTGGGGTTGTCAGTCATTCCTTTTATGCTCACCTGAGTCATTAGGTCAGGGGTGTTGCTATATAAGCTCCCTGGACCTTCAGTTCAATGCCTGGCAACGTTGATATCAGAGCTAATCTGTAGTGCTCTTGTCTTCTGATCCTGGTTCCTGCTTGATTAAGCTAAGTCTGCTTTTTTGCTTTTTGCAATTCGTTTTTGTTTGCATTTTTTGTCCAGCTTGTATATTATCTGTATCCTGACCTTGCTGGAAGCTCTAGGGCGGCTGGTGTTCTCCCCCCGGGCCGTTAGACGGTTCGGGGGTTCTTGAATCTCCAGCGTGGATTTTTGATAGGGTTTTTGTTGACCATATAAGTTATCTTACTATATTCTGCTATTAGTAAGTGGGCCTCTCTGTGCTAAACCTAGTTCATCTCTGTGTTTGTCATTTCCTCTTACCTCACCGTTATTATTTGTGGGGAGCTTGTATCCTACTTTTGGGGTCCTTTCTCTGGAGGCAAGAGAGGTCTTTGTTTTCCTCTTCTAGGGGTAGTTAGCTCTCCGGCTGGCGCGAGACATCTAGCGACCAACGTAGGCATGTTCCCCGGCTACTTCTAGGGTTGGCGTTAGGAGTAGATATATGGTCAACCCAGTTACCACTGCCCTATGAGCTGGATTTTTGTACTTTGCAGACTTGCTGATATCTCTGAGACCCTCGCCATTGGGGTCATAACAGTTTGCCAGGACCGTACTAAATGTTAAATGCATTGCAGAAGTGGGATTATAAGAAAGAAAGTTCTGAGTTTTTTTTCTCTCTCTCATTTTTTTTTCTTTTCCCCTTTACCTTTGAGTGGCTTGTGATTGCTGCAGACATGAATGTCCAGACCTTGATTACAAGTGTGGACCAGCTTGCTGCTCGTGTGCAGGGCATACAAGATTATGTTACCAGAAATCCTATGTCAGAACCTAAGATACCGATTCCTGAACTGTTTTCCGGAGACCGATTTAAGTTTAGAAATTTCAGGAATAATTGTAAATTGTTTTTGTCCCTGAGACCCTGTTCCTCTGGAGACTCCGCTCAGCAAGTGAAAATTGTTATTTCTTTTTTACGGGGCGACCCTCAGGATTGGGCTTTCTCGCTGGCGCCAGGAGATCCGGCATTGGCTGATATTGATGCGTTTTTTCTGGCGCTCGGTTTGCTTTATGAGGAACCCAATCTTGAGATTCAGGCAGAAAAAGCCTTGCTGGCTATGTCTCAGGGCCAGGACGAGGCTGAGGTGTATTGCCAAAAATTTCGGAAATGGTCCGTGCTGACCCAGTGGAACGAGTGTGCATTGGCTGCAAATTTTAGAAATGGCCTTTCTGAAGCCATTAAGAATGTGATGGTGGGTTTTCCCATTCCCACAGGTCTGAATGATTCCATGGCCCTGGCGATTCAAATTGACCGGCGGTTGCGGGAGCGCAAAACCGCAAATTCCCTCATGGTGTTATCTGAACAGACACCTAATTTGATGCAATGTGATAGAATCCTGACTAGAAATGAGCGGAAAATTCATAGACGCCAGAATGGCTTGTGTTACTACTGTGGTGATTCTGCACATGTTATCTCAGCATGCTCTAAGCGTCTTACTAAGGTTGTTAGTCCTGTCGCCATTGGTAATTTGCAACCTAAGTTCATTCTATCTGTAAATTTGATTTGCTCACTGTCATCGTATCCTGTCGTGGCGTTTGTAGATTCAGGTGCTGCCCTGAGTCTTATGGATCTGTCATTTGCCAAGCATTGCGGTTTTGTTCTTGAGCCATTAGAAAATCCTATCCCTCTTAGGGGTATTGACGCTACGCCATTGGCAGAAAATAAGCCGCAGTTTTGGACACAGGTTACCATGTGCATGACTCCTGAACATCGGGAGGTGATACGTTTTCTTGTTCTGCATAAGATGCATGATTTGGTTGTTTTGGGGTTGCCATGGTTACAGACCCATAATCCAGTCTTGGACTGGAAGGCAATGTCAGTGTCAAGTTGGGGCTGTGATGGAATTCATGGAGATTCCCTGCCCGTGTCTATTGCTACTTCTATGCCTTCGGAAGTTCCGGCGTATTTGTCTGATTATCAGGATGTCTTCAGCGAGTCTAGGTCAAGTGCATTGCCTCCTCATAGGGAATGTGACTGTGCAATAGATTTGATTGCAGGCAGTAAGTTTCCTAAGGGAAGACTGTTTAATCTGTCGGTACCTGAACATACCGCGATGCGTTCATATATCAAGGAGTCTCTGGAGAAGGGGCATATCCGTCCTTCTTCTTCCCCTCTTGGTGCGGGATTCTTTTTTGTGGCTAAAAAGGACGGATCTTTGAGGCCTTGTATTGACTATCGGCTTTTGAATAAGATCACTGTCAAATTTCAGTATCCTTTGCCGTTGTTGTCAGACTTGTTTGCCCGGATTAAAGGTGCCAAGTGGTTCACCAAGATAGACCTTCGCGGTGCGTACAACCTTGTGCGCATTAAGCAAGGAGATGAATGGAAAACCGCATTCAATACGCCCGAAGGTCATTTTGAGTACTTGGTGATGCCATTTGGGCTCTCTAATGCACCTTCAGTTTTTCAGTCCTTTATGCATGACATTTTCCGGAAGTATCTGGATAAATTTTTGATCGTTTATCTGGATGATATTCTGTTTTTTTCTGATGATTGGGACTCGCATGTGGAACAGGTCAGGATGGTTTTCAAGATTTTGCGTGAAAATTCTTTGTTTGTTAAAGGCTCAAAGTGTCTCTTTGGTGTACAGAAGGTTCCCTTTTTAGGGTTCATTTTTTCCCCTTCTGCTGTGGAGATGGACCCAGTCAAGGTTCGAGCTATTCATGATTGGACTCAACCCTCGTCAGTTAAGAGTCTTCAGAAGTTCTTGGGTTTTGCTAACTTCTACCGTCGTTTTATCGCTAATTTTTCTAGCGTTGTTAAACCGTTGACGGATATGACCAAGAAAGGCTCTGATGTGGCTAACTGGGCTCCTGCTGCCGTGGAGGCTTTCCAGGAGTTGAAGCGCCGGTTTACTTCAGCGCCTGTTTTGTGCCAGCCTGATGTCTCACTTCCCTTTCAGGTTGAAGTGGATGCTTCGGAGATTGGGGCAGGGGCCGTTTTGTCGCAGAGAGGCCCTGGTTGCTCTACTATGAGACGTTGTGCCTTTTTCTCTAGGAAGTTTTCGCCGGCAGAGCGAAATTATGATGTGGGCAATCGGGAGTTGTTGGCCATGAAGTGGGCATTTGAGGAGTGGCGTCATTGGCTCGAGGGTGCTAAGCATCGTGTGGTGGTCTTGACTGATCACAAAAATCTGATGTACCTCGAGTCTGCTAAATGCCTGAATCCTAGACAGGCCCGCTGGTCATTGTTTTTCTCCCGTTTTGACTTTGTGGTTTCGTATTTACCAGGTTCTAAGAATGTGAAGGCCGATGCTCTGTCTAGGAGCTTTGTGCCTGATGCTCCTGGAGTGGCTGAACCTGTGGGTATTCTTAAGGAAGGAGTTATCCTGTCAGCTATTTCTCCAGATCTGCGACGTGTGTTGCAGAGATTTCAGGCTGGTAGGCCTGACTCTTGTCCACCTGACAGATTGTTTGTGCCTGCTAAATGGACCAGCAGAGTCATTTCCGAGGTTCATTCCTCAGTGTTGGCAGGGCACCCGGGAATTTTTGGCACCAGAGATCTGGTGGCCAGGTCCTTTTGGTGGCCTTCCTTGTCAAGAGATGTGCGGTCATTTGTGCAGTCCTGTGGTACTTGTGCTCGAGCTAAGCCTTGCTGTTCTCGTGCCAGCGGGTTGCTCTTGCCCTTGCCTGTCCCGAAGAGACCTTGGACACACATCTCTATGGATTTCATTTCGGATCTTCCGGTGTCTCAGGGCATGTCTGTCATCTGGGTGATATGTGATCGTTTCTCCAAGATGGTCCATCTGGTTCCTTTGCCCAAACTGCCTTCCTCTTCTGATCTGGTTCCTGTGTTCTTCCAGAACGTGGTTCGTTTGCACGGCATTCCTGAGAATATTGTGTCGGACAGAGGATCCCAGTTTGTTTCCAGGTTCTGGCGATCCTTTTGTGGTAGGATGGGCATAGATTTGTCGTTTTCGTCCGCTTTTCATCCACAGACTAACGGACAAACGGAACGAACTAATCAGACTCTGGAGGAGTATTTGAGGTGTTTTGTCTCTTCTGATCAGGATTATTGGGTGACCTTCTTGCCGTTGGCTGAATTTGCCCTTAATAATCGGGCTAGTTCTGCCACCTTGGTTTCGCCATTTTTCTGCAACTCTGGTTTCCACCCTCGTTTTTCCTCGGGACATGTGGAGCCTTCTGACTGTCCTGGGGTGGATTCTGTGGTGGATAGGTTGCAGCGGATCTGGAATCATGTGGTGGACAACTTGAAGTTGTCACAGGAGAAGGCTCAGCGTTTTGCCAACCGCCGCCGCGGTGTGGGTCCCCGACTTTGTGTTGGGGATTTGGTATGGCTGTCTTCTCGATTTGTTCCTATGAAGGTCTCCTCTCCCAAATTTAAGCCTCGATTCATTGGTCCTTACAAGATATTGGAGATCCTTAATCCTGTATCCTTTCGCCTGGATCTTCCGGTGTCGTTTGCCATCCACAACGTATTTCATAGGTCCTTGTTGCGGCGGTACGTTGTGCCTGTGGTTCCTTCTGCTGAGCCTCCTGCTCCGGTATTGGTTGAGGGCGAGTTGGAGTACGTGGTGGAGAAGATCTTAGATTCTCGTCTCTCCAGGCGGAGGCTTCAGTACCTGGTCAAGTGGAAGGGCTATGGTCAGGAGGATAATTCCTGGGTGGTCGCCTCTGATGTGCATGCGGCCGATTTAGTTCGTGCCTTTCACGCCGCTCATCCTGATCGCCCTGGTGGTCTTGGTGAGGGTTCGGTGACCCCTCACTAAGGGGGGGGTACTGTTGTGAATTTACTTTTTGGCTCCCTCTAGTGGCTACTAGTGATTTGACTCTGGGGTTGTCAGTCATTCCTTTTATGCTCACCTGGGTCGTTAGGTCAGGGGTGTTGCTATATAAGCTCCCTGGACCTTCAGTTCAATGCCTGGCAACGTTGATATCAGAGCTAATCTGTAGTGCTCTTGTCTTCTGATCCTGGTTCCTGCTTGATTAAGCTAAGTCTGCTTTTTTGCTTTTTGCAATTCGTTTTTGTTTGCATTTTTTGTCCAGCTTGTATATTATCTGTATCCTGACCTTGCTGGAAGCTCTAGGGCGGCTGGTGTTCTCCCCCCGGGCCGTTAGACGGTTTGGGGGTTCTTGAATCTCCAGCGTGGATTTTTGATAGGGTTTTTGTTGACCATATAAGTTATCTTACTATATTCTGCTATTAGTAAGTGGGCCTCTCTGTGCTAAACCTAGTTCATCTCTGTGTTTGTCATTTCCTCTTACCTCACAGTTATTATTTGTGGGGGGCTTGTATCCTACTTTTGGGGTCCTTTCTCTGGAGGCAAGAGAGGTCTTTGTTTTCCTCTTCTAGGGGTAGTTAGCTCTCCGGCTGGCGCGAGACATCTAGCGACCAACGTAGGCATGTTCCCCGGCTACTTCTAGGGTTGGCGTTAGGAGTAGATATATGGTCAACCCAGTTACCACTGCCCTATGAGCTGGATTTTTGTACTTTGCAGACTTGCTGATATCTCTGAGACCCTCGCCATTGGGGTCATAACACCCATCTGTCTCTTCACCACCTGCCAAATTGCCCAGGCAGACAGAGAGACCAGGACAGGAGCCGTCTCTACTTCTGTTCTCTGAATCTCTTGGCTTGGAAACAGGGGGCCAGCCAAGCAGCATTGGAGAAATGGAAGAAGAGGCAGTGTGCAGTGATGCCCAACAGCTTTTTCTCTCTGAGTCTGAAGAGGCAGGTGGGCCAGTGCCTCCGGTCACCACACCGCAGAACGCATCCGCTGATGACACTCAGGTGCCACTTTCTGGTGCGTGCTCTGCTGCTGAGACTACCCAGGAGGAGCAGTTGGTGGCAGAGGGTAGTGTAGATGATGAGGTCCTTGACCCATCATGGCGTGAGGGACAGGAAGGTGGTGGGAGCAGCTCCGAGGAAGAGATTCCCAGAATGGGCCAAAGAGGTAGAGGGAGGGGGAAGACTGCGCAGCCTGTAGCCTCCACTTTGTCACCCGTTAGGAGCATGCCTCTTCCAACAGCCAAAAAGGGCGCTCCCAAGACTTGCTGTGCCTGGGCCTTTTTTGACACAGTTGCAGATGACATTTGCTATGTCAAATGCAAGTTGTGTCATCAGAAAGTCAAAAGAGGGAGAAATGTCAGCTACCTCAATACCTCCAACATGTGGAAACATGTGCGGACCAGGCACGCGGCGGAGTTAGAAAAACACACTGAAGAGCTAGGCCAACCAACAGTGGCAGCTACCACCTCTTCAGCTCATGTTGCCTCTTCCTCCAGCTCACATGCAGCTGGTTCGGCTTCCTCACAGGATCGCCATGGAAGAACCTCTGGCACTGTTGTCCAGAGACCCACTGTAATTCCACCCGCAGCACCACGTTCCCAGTCATCCTCACACTCCCAGCCCAGTCTACAGCCATCGGTAGTACAGGCATGGGAGAAAAGACGGCCTTTCTCGGCAAACCACCCACAAGCACAGGCTCTGAGTGCAGGCATTGCCAAACTTCTGTCACTGGAAATGCTGTCATTCAGGCTGGTGGAGACTGACAGCTTCCGTGACTTGATGTCATTGGCAGTCCCACAGTATAATGTGCCCAGCCGCTTTTATTTCAGCAGGCAAGCCGTCCCTGCCCTGCACAAGCATGTGGAGGGACACATAAAACACGCGCTACTGAATGCCGTCAGTAGCAAGGTCCACCTCACCACCGATGCGTGGACCAGTCACCATGGACAGGGGCGATACCTTTCCCTCACTGCCCATTGGGTTAATGTTGTTGAGCCGGGTACAGATCGTGCGAGTGGCGCAGGACGTGTCCTGCCCACTCCAAGGATTGCAGGAATCCAGTCGGTATGCATTGACTCCTCCTCTTACACAAGTTCCTCAGAATCATCGCTGCAGGAGCCGTCACAGTCCACATCCACATGGACCCGTGAACGTTTACCTGTTACGACCGACATGAGCACAGCCGTGGCCAAACGTCAACAGGCCGTCTTGAAATTAATTTCTTTGGGGAATCGAAGCCACACAGCGCATGAGCTCTGGAATGCCATCAAGCAGGAGAACGATGTGTGGTTTGTGCCAGCGAATCTCCAGCCAGGCATGGTAGTGTGTGACAATGGCCGAAATCTGGTGGCAGCTCTGGGCCTCGGCAACCTCACTCACATCCCATGTCTGGCACATGTGCTCAACTTGGTCGTGCAGAGTTTTTTGAGGGACTATCCGGATCTTGATGCACTGCTGCACAAGGTCCTCCTAGAGTGTGCTCACTTGCGGCGTTCCAGCACGGCAAAATCGCACATTGCGGCTCTGCAGCGCCGATTACGCCTTCCGGAACATCGCATCATATGTGACCTACCTACCAGGTGGAATTCCACGTTACAAATGTTGGAGCGGTTGGGTGAGCAGCAGCAAGCAGTAATGGAGTACCAGCTGCATCAGGCGCAAAGTCGCACTCCGCGCCGTTCAGGCTTCAGTCTGCAGCACATGGTGGATTACATGCTGCAGTGCCTGAGAAACGACCGCCGCATCTCCCACATTCTCAACATGGGTGACTACTGGGTGTACACCCTCCTCGATCCTCGCTACCGGGACAACGTACAAAGCCTCATCACACCATTGAACTGGGATCGTAAAATGCGGGAGTACCAAGACAGACTGGTGAATTCCATCATCTTCTCCATTCCAACTGAGAGCAGTGCTGCTAGTGCTTTACAAAGCAGCTCAGTGCATCCAGGCAGTGGAGGAGGCTCTGCACAAAGAGGGAGCAGAAGCAGTGCCTCTGCCCAAGGCAAGACCAGTATGGCCTAACTGTGGCACAGTTTTCTGTGCCCGCCACAAATGTCTACACCATCACTGGCGGCTCCGGTCAGCAGGAGGCAACGGTTCCGTCAGATGGTGACAGACTACATACTTGACAAAGGCCATCTGGCCGAAACGTTGTAACTTTCTGTGATGGCAGAATAAAGACTTTTTTTGATACCTATCACCTGGAATGGATGCTGCTCCTTCTTTTTTCTTTGGTGACAGACTACATGTCTTGCCCTCTTGCTGTACTCCCAGACGGCTCTTCCCTTTTCAAATTTTGGGTCTCTAAGCTGGATACATGGCCAGAGCTAAGCCAGTATGCATTGGAGGTGCTGGCTTGCCCTGCGGCTAGTGCATTATCGGAACGCGTCTTTAGTGCAGCAGGTGGTGTACTAACAGACCGTCGCTTGCGACTATCCTCCGATAACGTTGACCGGCTTACTTTCCTGAAAATGAACAAGGCCTGGATCTCGCAGGAATTTGCCACTCCTCTTCCTGATTAAATATATTGGGTGACTGTCTACACTATCCAGGCCACCTGTTGTGTTCATATTTCTACACCCTGAACTGTAATTCCTGGGCTCCAACACCGCCAGTTGAGGCTCGGAAGTGCCGCCTGCACAGTCAAAACATACGACCCAGTGTTATTGGGTTTCAGTAACGTCAGCTGATCCCCAGCTGTGTAGCCGGCAATGTGTCCTGCAACCGCCACGCTGACACAACAACTTAAATGTAAGGGAACCTGTCCCCCCCAAGGCGTTTGTTACTGAAAGAGACACCTTGTGCAGCAGTAATGCTGCACAAGGAAAATGTAGCTCTTTTACTTTTGCTCCTTGCACATGCAGAACTTAACACTTATTCTAAAATGTGTCCACTGATACCGTGAGACCGTCTCGGAGGTGTGACTTTCCTTCGTAATGGGATGCAGCAAAGCCGTCATTCCTACCCCCTTGTTGCCGTGCGCCGCCTCCTCAGCGTTGTTTGAATCTGTCCCGGAGCCTGCGCTGTTATGTTATCCCTTGGCCATGCACACTTAGCGCTGCCCGTCTTCTGACATTATTTGGTGTCAGGCTGGCTGCGCCCGTGCGGCCGCGCTGGCCAAGGCGGCGCACGGCACCAAGGGGGTAGGAATGACGGCTTTGCTGTGTCCCATTACGAAGGAAAGTCCCACCTCCGGGACGGTCTCACAGTATCAGGGGACACATTTTATAAGTGTTTAGTTCTGTGTTTGCAAGGAGCATAATTAAAAGAGCCACCTTTTCCTTTTGCATCCTTAGTGCTGCACAAGATGGCTCTTTCAGCTACAAAAGCCTTGGGGGGGGTTAAAGGTTCCCTTTTGACTTGCTGCAATCTGGCTTCGGCCCACACTGTGTTCCTCTGCTCCTCCTGCTGTCCCTGGGCTCCAACACCGCTAGTTGTTGTCCGGAAGTGCTGTCCGCACAGTCTCACCAGTCCCTCCTCTGTTCTTGGGGTTCAGTAACGTCAGCTGTTCCCCAGCTGTGTGTGTGGCAATCCCTCCTATCTCCTCCACCTCCTCCTCCTGCTGTCCCTGGGCTCCAACACCGCTAGTTGTTGTCCGGAAGTGCTGTCCGCACAGAGCCAAACACCTCGCCAATGTGTTAGTGGGGTTCAGTAATGCCTGCTGCTCCCCTGCTGTGTATACGGCAACGTGTCATGCGACCGCCACGCAGGCACAACAACTTAAATTTAAGGGAACCTGCCCCCCCCAGGCATTTGTTACTGAAAGAGCCACCTTGTGCAGCAGTAATGATGCAAAAGGAAAAAGTGCCTCTTTTCGTGATGCTCCTTGCACACGCTGAACCTAACACTTATGAAATGTGTCCCCTCACACCGTTAAACCGTCCGGTCGGAGGGACTTTCCTTTGTCATGTGACGCAGCACAGCCTTCATTCTTACCCCCTTGGCGATGTGCGCCGCCTCCTCAGCGTTGTTTGAATCTGTCCCGGAGCCTGCGCTGTTATGTTAGCCCTTGGCCATGCACACATTTTGCGCTGCCCGTCTTCTGACATCATTTGGTGTCAGGCTGGCTGCGCCTGTGCGGCCGCGCTGGACGAGATCCCGCCTCGTAGTGTCTTCTGATTTAATCCCACTGCAGGCCTGTGATCCATGGACATGCGCAGTGCATATCTTAACCTCCGCCTCTCACTCATCTCCCTCCGCCTTCTTCAGACTGTGCACCGTCAGCTGATCCCTAATACCATGCCACGGCCATGACGCCGCACAGTCTGAAGAAGCTGGAAGGAGGAGAGTGAGAGGCGAGGATATGCACTGCGCATGCCCATGGATCCCAGGCCCGCAGTGGGATTACATTGGACGACACTGCGAGGTGGGATCTTGGCCAGCGCGGCCGCACAGGTGCAGCCAGCCTGACACCAAATGATGTCAGAAGACGGGCAGCGCAAAATGTGTGCATGGCCAAGGGCTAACATAACAGCGCAGGCTCCGGGACAGATTCAAACAACGCTGAGGAGGCGGCACACATCGCCAAGGGGGTAAGAATGACAGCTGTGCTGTGTCACATGACAAAGGAAAGTCCCTCCGACCGGACGGTTTAACGGTGTGAGGGGACACATTTCATAAGTGTCAAGTTCAGCGTTTGCAAGGACCATAATTAAAAGAGCTAAGTTTACCTTTTTCAGCATTAGTGCTGTACAAGATGGCTCTTTCAGCTACAAACGCCTGGGGGGGTTAAAGGTTCCCTTTCAACTTGCTCCAGTGCAGGCTTTGGCCTACACTCTGCTCCTCCTGCTGACCCTGGGCTCTAACACCGCCAGTTGGTGCCCGGTGCACAGAGAAAAACACCAGCCAATGTGTCAGTGGGGTTCAGCAATGCCAGCTGTTCCCCCGCTGTGTAGCCGGCATCGTGTCCTGCAACAGCCACGCAGACACAAAGCTGCCTCCAGTGCAGGCTTCGGCCTACACTGCTCCCTCTGCTCCTCCTGCTGACCCCGGGCTCTAACACCACCAGTTGGTGCCCCGAAGTGCTGGCTGCACAGAGAAAAACATCCGCCAATGTGTCAGTGGGGTTCAGCAACGCCAGCTGTTCCCCTGCTGTGTAGCCGGCATCGTGTCCTGCAACAGCCACGCAGACACAAGAACTGAAATTGAAGGGAACCTGTCCCCCCTCCCCCAGGTGTTTGTATGTTTTACAGCCACCTTGTACAGCAGTAATGCTGCATGTGTGCAAGGTGGCTCATAAACTTATTCTCCTTGCACACGTGGAACAGAACACGTCTAAAATGTGTCCCCTGAGACCATTAAAACGTCCCTCAGGTGTGACTTTTCTTTGTAATGACACGCAGCGACCCCCTTGGTAGCGCAGCCCTTCTTCTGACATCATTGTTTGGCTGGCTGTGCCTCTGCGGCTGCCCTGCCCGACACAACGCCCCTCGGTGTCTTATTTATTTTGACTGCGAGGGTGTGATTGACGGGCATGAGCAGTGCATATCTTCGCCAGGCTGTCACTCATCTCCTTCCGCCTTCTTCAGACTGTGCGGCTTCATGGCCGTGGCATGTGATAAGGGATCAGCTGATGCCGCACAGTCTGAAGCAGGTGTAAGGACCCGAGCGAGAGGCGAACATATGTACTGCGCCAGGCCATGAATCCCAGCCCCGCAGTGTGAATAAATGAGAAGACACTTCGGGGCTGAGATTCATGGGCATCGCAAACCGCTCCGGCCGACATTAAATGATGTCAGGAGACGGACAGCGCATGGCCAAGGGTTAACGCAACACCGGAGACTCCTGTCCAGCAAAATGCGATGCTCAGGAGGCCGCGCAAAGCACCAAGGTGGCATTTTTGCCAGCTGTGCTGCGTCTCATTACGAAGGGAACTCCCGCCTCCAAGACAGTTTGACTGTATAAGGGCCTAAATGTTATACGTAATTCTTTCAGCGTGTGCAAGGAGCAAAATTAAAAGAGCAACCTTTGACTTGTGCAGCATTACTGCTGCCCAAGGTGTGGCTCTTGTAGTTTGTAACCCCTGAGGGGGGTTAAAGGTTACCTTTAAAATTGGTTCAATTAGGCTTCGGCCTACACTCTGCTCCTCCCGCAGAGCCTGGGCTCTAACACCGCCAGTTGGTTCCCGGAAGTGCTGGCTGCACAGAGCAAAACACCCGCCACTCTGTCAGTGGGGTTCAGCACCACCAGCTGTTCCCCTGCTGTGTAGCCAGCAACGTGTCCTGCAAAAGCCACGCAGACACAAAGCTGCCGCCAGTGCAGGCTTCGGCCTACACTCTGCTCCCTCTGCTCCTCCTGCTGACCCTGGGCTCTAACAATGCCAGTTGGTGCCCGGAAGTGCTGGCTGCACAGAGAAAACGACTCGCCACTGTGTCAGTGGGGTTCAGCAACGCCAGCTGTTCCCCTGCTGTGTAGCCAGCAACGTGTCCTGCAAATTCCATGCAGACACAACAGACCTACAAATGCCTCCAGTGCAGGCTTCGGCCTACACTCTGTTCCCCCTGCTGACCCTTTGCTCCAACACCGATAGTTGGGGCTCTAGCAAGACAAGCTTGAATAGGTCCCCATCCTGGTTCCAGCACCGTCAGCTGGTTCCGGGCAGAGCCTTTGGCTTAGGTGCCTCCATCTGGGTATCCGAGTTCCACCAATGTCAGGTGGTCCTTGGTAGTGCTTTCAGGCACAGGTACCTCCTTCTTAGTAACCGGGTTCCAGTAACGTCAGCTGGTCCTCGGTAGTTCCATTGGCTCTTGGACCTTCGGCTACCCATCCCGGTTCCAGTACCGTCAGCTGGTTCTCGGCAGTGTCTTTTGCTCTTGTACCTTCTGCTCCCCATCCTGGTTCCAGTACCATCAGCTGGTTCCGGGCAGAGCCTTTGGCTTAGGTGCCTCCCTCTGGGTATCCGAGTTCCACCAACGTCAGGTGGTCCTTGGTAGTGCTTTCAAGCATGGGTACCTCCTGCTTAGTAACCGGGTTCCAGTAACGTCAGCTGGTCCTCGGTAGTTCCATTGGCTCTTGGACCTTCGGGTAGCCATCCGAGTTCCAGTTCCATCAGCTGTTTCTCGGCATTTTCTCAGCCTTCTTGTACCTTCTGCTACATTTCCAAGTTCAAGACCATAAAGACGATGACCCGGAAGACCACCCCTAAGATGACGATGACACCAGAGACGACAACCACTGAGATGACGACGACCCTGGAGACGAAGACCCTGAAGACCAACTTGATGACAACGACCTCGGAGACGACGACCCTGGAGACGACGACGACCTGGAAGACCGAGAAGCTGAAGAACAAGAGGCTGCAGAACAAAGAGCAGAAGAACATTAAGCATAAGACTAAATATCAGAGCAAAAGATATTATCTAAATTATAAGCGGAAGAAGACTAAGCAGTGTATGGGGGTGAGTCCGTTCCTCCTCGTGGTGCCCCTGGATAAAGCCTGATGCTGCAGGCCAAACTGAACACAGACAAATGTAACTCTTTTGTGACAGGCAGAACGGAAGGTGTAATCTTCAAACTTTTATAGATAACAACTACGGGAATGCCTGTCACAAATAAGAATATGATGAAGAAGTTGAATATGAAGAATAATAATAGTTAAATAAAAAGAATATGAACAATGTAAAAAAAATAATAATAAGTAGAAGATGAAGAAGAAGATGAATAACGTGAAGAAGACGTTGATGTCAAAGATGCTGATGATGATGAAGAACAAAGTGTGGGAGAAGTAAAAAAAAAAAAAAAGGTGAAGGGCGTGGAAGTAGTGAAACATCAGTATCTGACAAAATATAAAAAAAATCTTAACATAGTCTATATCTTTGTAACTCCGAACGTCTTAAAAAAAAGAAAAATCCTGCTATTCTATTTGATTGGGCTAAACCTCTATGCCTTTCATGTCTCCGCCACCTCCCCCAATACATCCTACATTATTCTTAGCTGTTTTCCTTCATGTAGAATGAACCTACAAGGAAAGAAAGGGTTTATTTTAATTCCGATATTTTCATCCCATTGACTTGCATTGGTATCGGGTATCGGAATCGGCGAGATCCGATACTTTGCCGGTATCGGCCGATACTTTCCGATACCGATACTTTCCGTTATCGGAAGGTATCGCTCAACACTAATCGTGAATTAAATTGTGGACTTTAGAAAATTTAGAGGGAGACTACAATATTTGCTGTATTGAAAGGGTTATGAAACAGAAAATAATTCATGGGAGCCAGAGGGAAAAAATCTATGCACCCAGGCTTACAAGAGCTTTTTATCTGAGACAACTAGAGAAGCCAGTGCCTGGGATGTCCAGAAGCCATCCTGGATGGAGGGGAGTACTATCTGGATTCAAACCCAGCAGCTCCTGTGCACCAGTCAGCAGCTCTTCCCTCTGAGCTCTTTAGCTCACTGGACAGTTCCGAACGAATCCAAATACTTGTATCTATGTTGTTGCTTATGGTCTCCACTCTCACTTATTATTATTATTATTATTATTTATTTATATAGCACCATTAATTCCATGGTGCTGTACATGAGAAGGGGTTACATCAAAATACAAATATCACTTACAGTAAACAAAACTAACAATGACAGACTGGTACAGAGGGAAGAGGACCCTGCCCTTGCGGGCTTGCATTCTACAGGATTATGGGAAAGGAGACAGTAGGTCGAGGGTTGCAGTAGCTCCAATGGTGTTGAGGTGGCCGTGTGGTCTTTATAGGCTGTAAGCTTCCTTGAAGAGGTGGGTTTTCAGGTTTCTTTTGAAGGATCCAAAAGTAGTGCATAACCGGATGTGTTGGGGCACTGAATTCCAGAGGATGGGTGATATTCGGGAGAAGTCTTGGAGGCGATTGAGTGAGGAGCGAATAAGCGTGGAGGAGAGAAGGAGGTCTTGGGAGGACCGGAGATTACATGAGGGAAGACATTGCGAGATTAGTGTGGAAATATACGGAGGAGAAAGGTGTTGGATGGCTTTGTAGGTCAGTGTTAGCAATTTAAACTGGATACGCTGGGAAATTGGGAGCCAGTGAAGGGATTTGCAAAGAGGTGAAGCAGGAGTGTAGCGAGGAGAGAGATTAGTTAGTCGGGCAGCAGAGTTAAGGATGGACTTGAGGGGTGCGAGAGTGTTAGAAGGTAGGCCACAGAGGAGTATGTTGCAATAGTCAAGGCGGGAGATGATTAGGGCATACACGAGCATTTTGGTAGAGTGTGGGTTGAGGAAAGGATGGATTCTGGAAATATTTTTGAGCTGGAGGCGACAGGAGGTGGCGAGAGCTTGGATGTGCGGTTCAAAGGACAGGGCAGAGTCAAGGGTTTTTCCGAGGCAGCAGATTTTGGGGACAGGGGAAAGTGTGATTTAATTTATTTTGATAGATAGATCAGGTAGGGAAGATATGCGTGATGGAGGAAAGATAATGAGTTCAGATTTGTCCACATTGAGCTTGTGGAAGAGAGAGGAGAAGAAGGAGGATATGGCTGATAGACACTCTGGGATTCTGGAGAGCAGAGAGGTGACATCTGGGCCAGAGAGGTAGATCTGAGTGTCATCGGCATATAGATGGTACTGGAAGCCTTAGGACCTTATGAGTTGTCCCAGGCCGAGTGTATAGATTGAGAGAAGTAAGGGTCCTAGGACAGAGCCTTGGGGGACTCCAACAGAGAGGGGGCAAGATGAAGAGGTAGTATGGGAGTAGGAAACGCTAAATGTGCGGTTGGCAAGGTATGAAGAGATCCAAGATAGGGCAAGGTCTTTGACCCCAAAGAAAGAGAGGATCTGTAGTAGGAGGCAGTGGTTAACTGTGTCGAAGGCAGATGACAGGTCTAGGAGGAGGAGTATAGAGAATTGTCTGTTAGGTTTGGATGTAAGTAAGTCGTTAGTAATTTTGGTCAGGGCAGTCTCAGCGGAATGGTAGGGACAGAAGCCAGGTTGTAAGTTGTCAAAGAGAAAGTTAGATGCAAAGTGAGAGGAAAGTTCAGCATGGGCGTACTGCTCAAGGAGTTTGGAAGCAAATGGAAACAAATATTTGGGGCGATAGCTGGACATACCACTTGGGTCAAGGGATGTCTTTTTGAGGATATCAAATTCAAAAGATCACTGCACTCGTATAGTTTTCAAATACATAATTTCAAAAGTTTATTAAATTTGTGTCAGAGAGAAAAAGGTTCTTGGCGAATTTGACGTTTCGGCTAACCCGTAGCCTTGTTCACAAAAATCGCTGTAACAAGTGAAAGATAAAACAATGTCACTCACAGGTAAGTATATACATATTTACAATTTGTACACAAAAGAAAGAAATCTATGTCACGGTGATGCAATCGCCGATAGTTGGGCATATCATATAGGGATTATCGACTAGGAATCACATATTTTCCAAGACATATGAACAACTCGACGATCGAGAGGGGGAGTTTGAGAGAGGGAGTTCATGTTGGATCTGGAGAAAACACTTATGGAGGAAGAACATACCCTGTTAGAACTGTATTGCATACAAAGAGAGGACTCTTTACATTTGGTGAGTCAAATAAAACGATGAAGAGGCATAACCTGGAAGGAACAATATAGCATAAGGAGGCAGCAGAGTTATACGGTACATAGCAGAGGGGGGGGGGGCCTGCGCCCAACCCATAATGTAATATTGACAGTAATTCCCTCCTTAGATGTTGGTTATTCTTATCTCCACCCCAAACAGAGTAGTACAACATAGATATACTGACCTAGCAGGAGTGCTAGCGAACATAAGCCCATACACAAAAACCGTATCAGCGGCTGGACCGAGACTTGTGGCTGCAATATATACATGTAAGAACAATGAGGTCCAATAGTGTAGATAGATAGAGCTGTGGGGTATATGAAGCTATTGGAATACCTGTCCCGTGGATGTAGTCAATACTTGATGTCAGCCTGTATCCGTTCAGTATTTTTTGCAGTGTCCCAGATATAGTGTGATGGTATAGTGCTATGTGTGAGAAAAGAGAAGGGGGAAAGAGTTATATAAGGGACCATGTCTCCTATATGGAAATGGTATGGAGGACACGTTATAATGCCTGTTAAAGATCTAATTCAGTACCTGTGTCACCAATCGCTGCAGGGGGCCACAAAAGTGCTGGCCACTGGTTACAGTGGTGTCTCCTCACTATAATGGGAAATGTTGCCTGTAGGTTCCGGATTAATGTACCTGTATAGAAGGGATGATGGTATGAGCTATATAGTTCCCAGGGTTGGTGGTATACTTATCAGATCACTGTGCTGTGGCCTCACGTCCTGGTCCTGTGTGTAGGTAGGGGGCAAGCGTTGGTGGCGTAGTGGAGGAAGCCGACCAGTGAGTGACATTGTTTTATCTTTCACTTGTTACAGCGATTTTTGTGAACAAGGCTACGGGTTAGCCGAAACGTCAAATTCGCCAAGAACCTTTTTCTCTCTGACACAAATTTAATAAACTTTTGAAATTATGCATTTGAAAACTATACGAGTGCAGTGATCTTTTGAATTTGATGACTTGGGGGACTCAACATCCCGTTCACTAGCACCGTGAACTTCATTGATTGTGTGCTAGCTTTTCCATTACTTTCCATGGTTCTTTTTGAGGATAGGTGTGATTGTGGCAAGTTTGAAGGCAGAGGGGAAGGTACCAGAAGTTAGTGAAAGGTTAAAGAGATGGGATAGGGATGGGATTAGTGTGGTGGTGAGGTTGGGGAGGAGGTGGGATGGGATGGGGTCAAGTGCACAAGTGGTGAGGTGTGATTTGGAGAGAAGATAAACAAGCTCCCCTTTAGAGATTTTGGAGAGTGAAGTTATGGGGTTTGGGCATTGGTCTCTCATACAAAGGGGTTGTGGTGGTTGGAAAACAAAGACTTGCCTTGTTTGGTCTATCTTATTTTATTATCTTATTAAGGAGATAACACCAGTAGGAGTCGTGCCGTAAGATCGAGGCAACATCCTACTGAGGCACGTAGCCGGTGGCCGGAACGCCGAGGAAGTATTGGGCTCCAAGCATTGCTTCAAACCAACGGCAGGACAGTTAATTATAGATTGGCTGTCTCACCTAAATCACCTAAGCAGACATAGGGGGCAACTGTGGGAGAGGGGCGTCACTAGGATCCTGGAAGAACTCCAGGCCTACCCGTCATACGGGTGCGTCCTAGCCATATCACCTAGGGGACGGAGAAGAACATCAGAACAGATAAAAGTTGGGAGAAAGAACATCAGAAACAGACACAACAGTTGTGAGGACTATCCCGTGGTGCTCAGCAGGGAAGTACTACAACATACAGGTGCTAGAAGGTAGGTACAGATTTCCACCTGCAAAGGGAACTCTGGAGGTGCCATCAGACCGGCCGGTATCAGCCAGCCCTGTTAACAGTACTCTGGATTGAGGATCCTGAAGCCTTCAGTAAAGAGGTAAAGAGACTGCAACCCTGTGTCCTCGTTATTCACCGCGATCTACACCATCACTCCTTTCATTGGACGCCCCTTAGCAGGGTCACGGACCGGGTCTAGCCACCGTGACAACCCCAGAACTGAGAGAGAGAGGCCCGGTACCGAGTACCCCACGGCCCTGCATCTGGGGTCGCTCCAAACTTGGCGTCATGAACAGGATCTACTTAAGCCTGAAGAATCAGGTCATGTGTGCCTTGGAACTGTGTCTGAATTGTGCTTGAGCTGTGACTTATTGCAAAGACTGTGTATTGCCGCTTCCCGCCAAAACCGCCGCCATTATAGCGCCAAGGGGAGCACAGGAGATGAAGAAGGGCATGGATTTGTGGGCGTGGATGAACTGAAGAGCACAAATAACAATGGCCGCCCAGTCTAAATATTTCTGTCCCGTGAGGACGTGTCCGTCAGCAGCCGAGATCTGCCTCCTGATCCTCAATGGGGGGCGGAGACAAAGTAAGTGAAACCGCCCACGAAGGAGAGAGCGGGAAAAGGACAAAGAAGAAGTCAGCCACGTGGAGGATGCCATGGCCAGCCACCCAGAGCCGGAGCGTAGGGTCGGAGCAGAGGACTCCCCCAGTTACCCGGAGGGGCACCGTAACCAGGCCTCCACCGCTGATGCTGAATTCCTGCAGGCCAGAGTGGACAAGCTCAGCGACCAACTCCGGCGGATGCAGCCGAGCACTGAGGCCTGGTGGAAGAAGACCTTCATCGGGAGCCTCACCAGATGCCTGTTGGCAGCCTCGCCTGGTCTGGAGCAGGAAAGGAGTTCCAGCGCCCTGAAGCCAGAAAGCAGGGTCCTGCCGGAAAGCGAGATGTTGCCAACAGAGATGACAACGCTGCAGCACAAGGCCCTGCAACCAGCGTTCCAGACCCTAGCGGGGACGGAGCAGCCGGCACCGGAGGGACCGCATTTGAAGCAGGTATGAAGGACGACCCTGTCCTGATGACCTAATCAAGAAACGTGTGCACTGCCTTTCAACTTATGGTGCTCAGGTAGGTTCCAACACCATGACAATATATAATAAAACCTGGCACTCAACTTTTTTTAACTGGAAATATATTTATTATCAGCAACAAAACGTTTCGGTCCCGGACTGGACCTTCATCAGTTACTGAAAGTGCAAATCAAACAATATACAAAAATTGAAATAATATACAAAATGCAAAAAGTAAACAAACAAATTGAAATAAACAAAGTATATACAGAGCTGGACATCCAGTATATAAAGGATATGGCAAAATAGTTATTAAGATAGTACAAAAAAACGTTCAGAACCGTCCAATATTGGCACAATGCTACCTCGGGTGGTGAATGGCTTATATATTGAAAGTGAGAGGATAGTCACATACCGTGCTATGAAGGATATTTGGGAGAGACGTGCTCATATGAGCAGATGATAGTTAGTTATCTGAAAATGGAGGTTAAAATATATAAGTGATAGGCCAAGAGGTGTGATGATGAAGAAGGAGCAGGACATACCCATAAGGATGCAGATTGTTAACCTGTGTAGAGATGTACGGGCAAAAAACCTCCTGGGTATAAAGTGCAGAGTAGGTTAAGTAACAGACATCGGTATATGTGACCGGTCAGTGTGTGGGGTTACCTTACCGTATAGAGGTGGCGTGGCTGACGCGGTGTCCACCGCTAGTCTGACGCCATTAACGCTGGAAATTCGCTATATATACATGCTGCCCAGGAGCGCCTGTGTACCGCTAACCGGAAGTGGGCGTGTCCGGCGCGCAGTGATGTCAGCTGGGGCCAGGAACGACATAACCAGCATGGTGGTGCGTTCCAGGGAGCTGCGCTTGCGTGTCACACTAAAATGCTTGCCTAGTAGGAGGAGGAACGACGTAACCAGCATGGTGGTGCGTTCCAAAATGCAGCGCTTGCGTGTCACACTAAGGGGTGTGCCCAATAGGAGGATGTGCTCCCTTTACCAGAACGGTGATATGCCTAGGGTGGTAGCATATCGCCAGGAATAGTGCATGTGCCTGGTCCTAAATAAGTATATATGCTGGGTGGCACGTTAGAGCAATGAACTATGTGGAGGCATGCACTGGATGGACAGTGGTTGGTTAAAGATGTATATACATGTAAACTCACACATATATATACACATACGCATGTATATATCTACATATATATACACACACATGCTATGGTGGAACCCAATGGATGAAAAAAAATACAGGGAGGCAACAATACATTCATTACGCTGAACCAGTGCAGGTGGATAGAGGGTGAGCCGTCAGGTTATAGTGAGTGCCAAGTAGGAGGATTCTGGATCCAGAGGTCAATACAGGCGATTCTAAAACAACAGAAAAGGGGAATAATTAGCACATACAAGGCAAAAGAGGCAAAACAGATAGATATTAAGATCGCATACAGTAGTTGCCCAATGATTTAAATAAAAGCCAGTAAGTCATAATCCCTGTTTAACCCTTTTGGTGATAGGGTTTCCAGGGTATGTATCCAGAACGCTTCCCTTTTTTTAGGAGCGCAATCCTATCACCTCCTCGTCATTGTGGGGGGGTTGAATCAATAACCTGGTATTTCAACTGTGAAATGGTGTGACCGTGGGTGGAAAAATGATGAGGTACTGGCAATAATAGATTATTGCAGCGAATAGTAGATTTATGTTTGGATATTCTATCTCGCACAGGTTGAGTGGTTTCCCCAACGTATAACAAGCCGCATGGGCATTTGACGAGGTAGATGACAAACGACGATTCGCATGTGTAGTAGTTTTTAATCTGGAAGCTTTTGCCTGTGTGTGGATGTTGGAAAGTGCTACCCTTTTGTACATTTCCACATTGGGCACAATGTAGACATGGGAATGTCCCCATTTTGGGATGTGACAGGAATCTTGATTTTTTTGTCGTCTGTGAGGGACCGAAATCCGCCCTAACCAGGGTGTCCCTGAGATTCTGTGGTCTCTTAAAACATGGAAGGAAAGGGAGTTTGAACTCCGGAACCGTGGGATATGCTGTGGAGAGTAAGGGCCAATGTCTTCGGATGTGTTTGTGGAGAATGGAGGTGAATGGGTGGTAAACGTGTACAAAGGGGACTCGTTTACCCTGATCCTCACTCCGGATACGGGGAGGAGGGTTTTGTTGTTGTCTTAAGACTCGTTCGGGGTAGCCACGTCGGTTGAACTTGGCGGTCATGTCCTGTAAGCGTTTGTCCCGTAACTCCTGGTCAGAGACAATGCGGCGTACGCGTTGGTATTGTGATCTGGGGATACAGCGTTTGACTGCTGGTGGATGAAAACTATCGTAATGCAAAATGCTATTACGATCGGTGGGTTTAATATGGAGGTCCGTGGTTAAGTGACCCTCCTCGTCCTTCAGAACAACCGTATCTAGAAAACTTACGGAACAGGTGTCATGGGTTATGGTAAACCTTATACCCGGCCATGCTCCATTCAAAAACATGAAGAACGATTCCAGGGATTCCAACGTGCCCCCCCCACAAGCAAAATATGTCATCTATATAACGTGTCCAATAGAGGACGTTGGAGATGAATAAAGGATGTTTATATATGATGGACTCTTCGAAGTGTGCCATATAGGCATTAGCATACGGGGGCGCAACGTTGGAACCCATGGCGGTCCCGCGTATCTGGAGAAAAAACTGATCCTGAAAGAGAAAATGGTTATTAAACAGAATCAAGGAAAGAAGATCCACACATAAATTTATCTGATTGGAATCCAGGCCGACAGATGTCAATAGGTGGTGGACTGAGTTAATACCCTCTATATGGGGAATCGAGGTGTACAAGTCCTTCACATCCATAGTAATTAGGATGGTCTGAGGTGGTATAGTACCCATAGATTGAATTTTATTCAAAAATGCCCCTGTGTCCAGAAGAAAGGATGGGGTGTTCCGAATAATGGGCGTGAGGACCTTCTCTAAAAAGATTGATAGAGGGGACAAAATGGATTCAGTGGATGTCACTATCGGTCTACCCGGGGGATTCTGTAAATTTTTGTGGATCTTGGGTAGAATGTAAAAAACCGGTATAACCGGATTTCTTTTGGTCAAGAATTCAACGGTTTTAGAGTCAAGAATCCCTAATGCGGAATATTTTTGTAATGTGGCCTGTATCTTGATTTGAATATCACCCGTGGGATTCCTACTAAGTTTAGTATATACCGACTCATCCTGTAACTGACGTGCAACTTCTGACAAGTACATGGTTTTATCCATGACCACCAAGGCGCCCCCTTTGTCAGCTGGCTTGATTACCAAATTGCTATCCTCCCGGAGGGATCTGAGGGCCTGTGTTTCAACAATGGACAGATTGGGAGGGAAGAATAGTTTGTTTGTTTACTTTTTGCATTTTGTATATTATTTCAATTTTTGTATATTGTTTGATTTGCACTTTCAGTAACTGATGAAGGTCCAGTCCGGGACCGAAACGTTTTGTTGCTGATAATAAATATATTTCCAGTTAAAAAAAGTTGAGTGCCAGGTTTTATTATATATTGTCATGGTGTTGGAACCTACCTGAGCACCATAAGTTGAAAGGCAGTGCACACGTTTCTTGATTAAGTTATATCTCCTCTACGTGTTTGCACGCCATAGATGGCTACGCCCGCAGATACGTTTTCTTATAACACGGAAGAATCTTCCAATATTTTGGCACAATCGACCTTTTCATGTGACTTTCTAAAAAGTCCACCACACGAGACACGTGATCGGGATCTAGAAAAGGCACTCCGGCACCAGGTCAGCATTGAGCTCCATTGCGCCACCCTATCTGAGTATCTAAGGGTTAAGCGCATTCCCAGGGGGCTGAGGGTGGCACTACGTCCCACACTATTTCACGATAACTCCGACTATTGTTCTAAGTATATACAAATTCTAAACAAATGTTCCTTTGACCTGATGACCCTTACGGTGGAGTTCCTACACAAGAAGATCGAGGCCAACGCAGCAGAGATCAGAAACATCAAAGCACAACTAACTTCAGCAGGTACATCCGAGGAGCTCAGCGCACTCAAAGCACAGATCCAGGTCCGAATTGAACAACACAAGAGAGACACAGAAAATCGTAAAAGAAGCAAGTTCTCCAGAAACACCATCGATTACGAACAGAACCAAATCTATCGATGGCACGACAACTTCTCTACAAGACGTCCACCCACACGGAATCCAAGATCTTCAACAGACTTCTCGACCTCGGGATCCGATGTAGAACGGGACGCACCTTCCTCCAGCCAGGCTCCTTTTTTAGGACAAAAGCGCCGGTTCCCACAAAGAAAACGAGGCGGGGCGGCAACAGAAACGACAACACGGACAGGATGCGGGTGACGCGCTCCAGGGTATGGAATCATTGGTGATTAATATTTCTTCTAGGTCCTTGGGCATCGCTGAACTGAATGTGTTACAAAAAGGTCTCTCCTTCTGCCCCTCATATAAATGTCAGACCTTCCAATTAGAAATGGATTTGCAACGTTTTTTTCGCCTTCTTAGATTGAAGGCGTATTTCTCTACCACACTACCTTCCCCTCCTGATGAAGGTATACCTAATAACCCTCTATCCATCTCCAAGTTAGGATTAAGGTGCAAAAGCAATTTCCGTCCACCACAGGGGTCACATGCGGTTGAAACCTTTATTAATTTTGTATATAAATCCTTTCTTGATATACGGGATGACATTGAGAAAGGGAGACTATTCTTCCTTCCCAATCTGTCCATTGTTGAAACACAGGCCCTCAGATCCCTCCGGGAGGATAGCAATTTCGTAATCAAGCCAGCTGACAAAGGGGGCGCCTTGGTGGTCATGGATAAATCCATGTACTTGTCAGAAGTTGCACGTCAGTTACAGGATGAGTCGGTATATACTAAACTTAGTAGGAATCCCACGGGTGATATTCAAATCAAGATACAGGCCACATTACAAAAATATTCCGCATTAGGGATTCTTGACTCTAAAACCGTTGAATTCTTGACCAAAAGAAATCCGGTTATACCGGTTTTTTACATTCTACCCAAGATCCACAAAAATTTACAGAATCCCCCGGGTAGACTGATAGTGGCATCCACCGAATCCATTTTGTCCCCTCTATCAATCTTTTTAGAGAAGGTCCTCACGCCCATTATTCGGAACACCCCATCCTTTCTTCTGGACACAGGGGCATTTTTGAATAAAATTCAATCTATGGGTACTATACCACCTCAGACCATCCTAGTTACTATGGATGTGAAGGACTTGTACACTTCGATTCCCCATATAGAGAGTATTAACTCAGTCCACCACCTATTGACATCTGTCGGCCTGGATTCCAATCAGATAAATTTATGTGTGGATCTTCTTTCCTTGATTCTGTTTAATAACCATTTTCTCTTTCAGGATCAGTTTTTTCTCCAGATACGCGGGACCGCCATGGGTTCCAACGTTGCGCCCCCGTATGCTAATGCCTATATGGCACACTTCGAAGAGTCCATCATCTATAAACATCCTTTATTCATCTCCAACGTCCTCTATTGGACACGTTACATAGATGACATATTTTGCTTGTTGGGGGGCACGTTGGAATCCCTGGAATCGTTCTTCATGTTTTTGAATGGAGCATGGCCAGGTATAAGGTTTACCATAACCCATGACACCTGTTCCGTAAGTTTTCTAGATACGGTTGTTCTGAAGGACGAGGAGGGTCACTTAACCACGGACCTCCATATTAAACCCACCGATCGTAATAGCATTTTGCATTACGATAGTTTTCATCCACCAGCAGTCAAACGCTGTATCCCCAGATCACAATACCAACGCGTACGCCGCATTGTCTCTGACCAGGAGTTACGGGACAAATGCTTACAGGACATGACCGCCAAGTTCAACCGACGTGGCTACCCCAAACGAGTCTTAAGAGAACAACAAAACCCTCCTCCCCGTATCCGGAGTGAGGATCAGGGTAAACGAGTCCCCTTTGTACACATTTACCACCCGTTCACCTCCATTCTCCACAAACACATCCGAAGACATTGGCCCTTACTCTCCACAGCATATCCCACAGTTCCGGAGTTCAAACTCCCTTTCCTTCCATGTTTTAAGAGACCACAGAATCTCAGGGACACCCTGGTTAGGGCGGATTTCGGTCCCTCACAGACGACAAAATAATCAAGATTCCTGTCACATCCCAAAATGGGGACATTCCCATGTCTACATTGTGCCCAATGTGGAAATGTACAAAAGGGTAGCACTTTCCAACATCCACACACAGGCAAAAGCTTCCAGATTAAAAACTACTACACATGCGAATAGTCGTTTGTCATCTACCTCGTCAAATGCCCATGCGGCTTGTTATACGTTGGGGAAACCACTCAACCTGTGCGAGATAGAATATCCAAACATAAATCTACTATTCGCTGCAATAATCTATTATTGCCAGTACCTCATCATTTTTCCACCCATGGTCACACCATTTCACAATTGAAATACCAGGTTATTGATTCAACCCCCCCACAACGACGAGGAGGTGATAGGATTGCGCTCCTAAAAAAACGGGAAGCGTTCTGGATACAGACCCTGGAAACCCTATCACCAAAAGGGTTAAACAGGGATTATGACTTACTGGCTTTTATTTAAATCATTGGGCAACTACTGTATGTGATCTTAATATCTATCTGTTTTGCCTCTTTTGCCTTGTATGTGCTAATTATTCCCCTTTTCTGTTGTTTTAGAATCGCCTGTATTGACCTCTGGATCCAGAATCCTCCTACTTGGCACTCACTATAACCTGACGGCTCACCCTCTATCCACCTGCACTGGTTCAGCGTAATGAATGTATTGTTGCCTCCCTGTATATTTTTTCATCCATTGGGTTCCACCATAGCATGTGTGTGTATATATATGTAGATATATACATGCGTATGTGTATATATATGTGTGAGTTTACATGTATATACATCTTTAACCAACCACTGTCCCTCCAGTGCATGCCTCCACATAGTTCATTGCTCTAACGTGCCACCCAGCATATATACTTATTTACGACCAGGCACATGCACTATTCCTGGTGATATTCTACCACCCTAGGCATATCACCGTTCTGGTAAAGGGAGCACATCCTCCTATTGGGCACACCCCTTAGTGTGACACGCAAGCGCTGCATTTTGGAACGCACCACCATGCTGGTTACGTCGTTCCTCCTCCTACTAGGCAAGCATTTTAGTGTGACACGCAAGCGCAGCTCCCTGGAATGCACCACCATGCTGGTTATGTCGTTCCTGGCCCCAGCTGACATCACTGCGCGCCGGACACGCCCACTTCCGGTTAGCGGTACACAGGCGCTCCTGGGCAGCATGTATATATAGCGAATTTCCAGCGTTAATGGCGTCAGACTAGCGGTGGACACCGCGTCAGCCACGCCACCTCTATACGGTAAGGTAACCCCACACACTGACCGGTCACATATACCGATGTCTGTTACTTAACCTACTCTGCACTTTATACCCAGGAGGTTTTTTGCCCGTACATCTCTACACAGGTTAACAATCTGCATCCTTATGGGTATGTCCTGCTCCTTCTTCATCATCACACCTCTTGGCCTATCACTTATATATTTTAACCTCCATTTTCAGATAACTAACTATCATCTGCTCATATGAGCACGTCTCTCCCAAATATCCTTCATAGCACGGTATGTGACTATCCTCTCACTTTCAATATATAAGCCATTCACCACCCGAGGTAGCATTGTGCCAATATTGGACGGTTCTGAATGTTTTTTTGTACTATCTTAATAACTATTTTGCCATATCCTTTATATACTGGATGTCCAGCTCTGTATATACTTTGTTTATTTCAATTTGTTTGTTTACTTTTTGCATTTTGTATATTATTTCAATTTTTGTATATTGTTTGATTTGCACTTTCAGTAACTGATGAAGGTCCAGTCCGGGACCGAAACGTTTTGTTGCTGATAATAAATATATTTCCAGTTAAAAAAAGTTGAGTGCCAGGTTTTATTATATATCCTGTCCTGATGACCGACACCACTCCAGCGACTGCTAGTGCCACAGCTGCTGACTCCGTTCCAGTGACTGATCTTGCAGCAGCCGCTACCTCTGCTGCAGCAAATGCCAATACTCAAGTTGCGCAGACCTCCATCGCTGCGCATGATTTAACCATACATGAAAGATGGATTAACGGCGTTTGTCCAGCACTGGGTGTAACCCTGGACCTCACTTTTCCCAGGCCAAGAAGGGTTAAGTGCCAGGTGCAGCACTGGAAGCCGTCCAACAAAACCTAGGGAACCACGAGTATGTAAATAGTTAAATGTTTGTTTCCCTGCTTTTTTTGCTGCTTATACCCAACCTGGGTTATTCTTAAAGCGATCCCTTTGTTTACCCGGGATCCCTATTGCTTTTTATTTTCGCTCTTGTTTTTATTTTTGCTTTTACTTTCCTTTTTGCTCCTTTTACACCCCCTATTTTGAAAAGAGACTGCCTAATCATGGACGGTGAATGGTTAACAAACTGTGCTGTAAATAGTTTGCACCCTATTATGGGTGCCCCCTACTGGTTTTACAAGAAAAAGAACTCTTTGCGAAGAAACTGTTCCTGGAAACAGCACAGGAGTTCCTGCTGTAGACGGACTTGCAACTTGAGAAGTTGTACTACTTTAAAGAGACTTGGTTCCCTCTTAAAGAGGATGTTCACCAGTTGCACTTAATGTATAATGTTGCCTTAAAAGAAAGTGAATAGTAATAATGTTCTACATAGCAAGATATATGTAGCCAGCTACTCAGTTATAGAAAATGTTTGATAATGTTGCTAGAAATTGAGGACAGGAAGTAGATCCGTAGGGGTTAGTGGGTGAGTCCTCCTAGGAGCCATAGAGAGATGGCTCAGTGATTTTGTACTAAGAGAAGAGGCAGTAGGCCTGGGCAGATAGACAGGTGGTCCTGCATAAGACAAATCAGAGAGTAAAAAGAAAATGTTGCACTTAGAAGAGAAAAATAAAGAAAAGTTAATTTATACCTTAGAGTTTTATAATAGGCCTTTAGTGGATCCAGCTTATACGTCCTTAAAGGCAAAGTTAAATAATTGATCAGAATTTGCACTTAGTAGAATACCCGGCTGGGTAACAGAAGTTATTTATAGCATGTTATTTAAAATATTTAACCATGTTTTGTTTGTAACGTTCAAGAGTCCTCACCTCCCATAAAGGGAAGCACTGTTATTATTACTTAATACTTGTTTATTGCATTTCAAAATTTGTATGTCTTTTTGCTGACATGTATTGTTGTTTTCTTCCCAGTCCGGGAGTACTGGATTTAACCGGGGGGGGGGGAGTGCAGCGTCCCAGAGTCCTGGTCGTTGCAGTACTGACGCTCCGCCGCTAAGGGGAGTGATGGTAAGTCTTATGGCACTTAAGGAGTTCACCTGACCAGTTATCACAGACACCAATACAATTCACAGTCTGGCCTCCAGGGGGAGCAAAGGGTACCATGTATTAGGCCACTCCTCACAATCTGTTAAAACTGGGGGTTGGATAGGAAGTTAGACAGAATCTGACTGGGTTGGAACAAGGCAACATCCTGTGGCAGGGGGTGTTGCAGGGGAAAGATTCAGGGGGGTCCCTGTCAGGGGTGGGATCCTGACAGAGGCCTAGCGAACAAGGCAGAGCGTTAAGGAACCGCGCCTGCACGACATTGCGGCGGTATCTCAAGAAAGGACAAGAAGCGAGGTTTATTGTGAAGAGTGAGAAACGAAAACATAGCAAAAAGGAGATAACACCAGTAGGAGTCGTGCCGTAAGATCGAGGCAACATCCTACTGAGGCACATAGCCGGTGGCCGGAACGCCGAGGAAGTATTGGGCTCCAAGCATTACTTCAAACCAACGGCAGGACAGTTAATTATAGGTTGGCTGTCTCACCTAAATCACCTAAGCAGACATAGGGGGCAACTGTGGGAGAGAAGCGTCACTAGGGTCCTGGAAGAACTCCAGGCCTACCCGTCATACAGGTGCGTCCTAGCCATATCGTCTGGGGGATGGAGAAGAACATCAGAACAGATAAAAGTTGTGAGAAAGAACATCAGAAACAGACACAACAGTTGTGAGGACTATCCCGTGGTGCTCAGCAGGGAAGTACTACAACACACAGGCACTAGAAGGTAGGCACAGATTTCCACCTGCAAAGGGAACTCTGGAGGTGCCATCGGACCGGCCGGTCTCAGCCAGCCCTGTTAACAGTACTCTGGATTGAGGATCCTGAAGCCATCAGTAAAGAGGTAAAGAGACTGCAACCCTGTGTCCTCGTTATTCACCGCGATCTACACCATCACTCCTTTCATTGGACGCCCCTTAGCAGGGTCACGGACCGGGTCTAGCCACCGTGACAACCCCAGAACTGAGAGAGAGAGGCCCGGTACCGAGTACCCCGTGGCCCTGCGTCTGGGGGCGCTCCACATGCACCACAAAAAGATGTTGACATCTACATTTGAGATGAGTGGAACACATGCAGGGCCGGACTGGGACTAAAATTCAGCCCTGGCATTTGAAGTTACACAGGCCCACTTGTCACATGGTGACTGTATAATATCTTTGTACACTTGTAGGCAGGGCCGGTTTTAGGCAAAGTGGGGCCCTAGGCAAAGTTTAAAATGGGTCCCCAAATGCTAACATATTGCACATCACACAGAAGCCTTTCTGTTGTATTTACGTGCGCTGAGTTCAGGCCGCTAAACGAGTTTGATCGACAATACTGAAGTTGTTCAACGCTTGTTTCCCGGCCTCTTTCCACCAGCTGAGGAATAATGATGAGACAGAACGATCACTAATAGATCACCATACAGTATCATGTTTTCAGCAGCACATCTACAGTTTACACTGGCAATGTGCTGCTGACAACAAGGCTTTTTGTTCCAGCAAAAACAATCCGAATATGCAGCATTTTACTTGTTTAGTAAAATACACCCCATAGTCCTCCATATATTATAATGTGCTCCATAGTCCTCCATATAGTATAATACACTCCCTATAGTCCTCCATATATTAAAATACACTGCTCAGTCCTCCACATAGTATAATACACTCCTCATAGTCCTCCATATAGCATAATACAATCCTCATAGTCCTCCATATAGCATAATACAATCCTCATAGTGCTCCATATAGTATAATGCACCGCCACAGTCATCCATGTAGTACAATTCACTTCCCATAGTATAATGCACCCCATAGTTCTTCATATAGTATAACGTATTCCCCATAGTCCTCGATACAGTATAATGCAGCCCACATATAGTATAATGCAGCCACCCCAGAGTATAATGCAGCCACCCCAGAGTATAATGCAGCCACCCCAGAGTATAATGCAGCCACCCCAGAGTATAATGCAGCCACCCCACAGAGTATAATGCAGCCACCCCAGAGTATGTAACCCCCATAGAATATAATACAGCCCACCTCCCCATAATATATAATGTAGCCCCCCATAGAATATAATGCAGCCCCCCATAGTATATAACGCAGCCTCCCCCATAGAATATAATATACCCCCACAATAGTATATAACACAGCCACATAGTACATAACATGGCCTCCCCCATAGAATATAATATACTCCCCATAGTATATAGCAAAGCCCGCATATTATATAGCACAAACCGCATAGTATACAGCACAGCCTGCATACTATAGCACAGCTCGCGTAGTAGATAACACAGCCCACACAGCAGTATTCAGCACAGACCACACAGTAGTATACAGCACAGACCACACAGTAGTATACAGCACAGCCCACAGAGTAATATATACAGCACAGCCCACAAAGTAATATAAACAGCACAGCCCACAAAGTAATATATACAGCACAGCCCACAGAGAACTATATACAGCACAGCCCACAGAGAACTATATACAGCACAGCCCACAGAGAACTATATAAAGCACAGCCCAGAGTACTATATACAGCACAGCCCAGAGTACTATATAAAGCACAGCCCAGAGAGTACTATATACAGCACAGCCCAGAGAGTACTATATACAGCACAGCCCAGAGAGTACTATATACAGCACAGCCCACAGAGTACTATATACAGCACAGCCCAGAGAGTACTATATACAGCACAGCCCAGAGAGTACTATATACAGCACAGCCCACAGAGTACTATATACAGCACAGCCCACAGAGTACTATATACAGCACAGCCCACAGAGTACTATACACAGCACAGCCCACAGAGTACTATATACAGCACAGCCCACAGAGTACTATATACAGCACAGCCCACAGAGTACTATATACAGCACAGCCCACAGAGTACTATATACAGCACAGCCCACAGAGAACTATATACAGCACACAGTAGTATACAGCACAGAGCACAGCCCACAGAGAACTATATACAGCCCACAGTAGTATACAGCACAGAGCACAGCCCACAGAGAACTATATACAGCACAGAGCACAGCCCACAGAGAACTATATACAGCCCACAGTAGCATACAGCACAGAGCACAGCCCACAGAGAACTATATACAGCCCACAGCAGTATACAGCACAGAGCACAGCCCACAGAGAACTATATACAGCCCACAGTAGTATACAGCACAGAGCACAGCCCACAGAGAGCTATATACAGCCCACAGCAGTATACAGCACAGAGCACAGCCCACAGAGAGCTATATACAGCCCACAGTAGTATACAGCACAGAGCACAGCCCACAGATAACTATATACAGCACAGAGCACAGCCCACAGAGAACTATATACAGCCCACAGTAGCATACAGCACAGAGCACAGCCCACAGATAACTATATACAGCCCACAGCAGTATACAGCACAGAGCACAGCCCACAGAGAGCTATATACAGCCCACAGTAGTATACAGCACAGAGCACAGCCCACAGAGAACTATATATAGCACAGAGCACACAGTAGTATACAGCACAGAGCACAGCCCACAGAGAACTATATACAGCCCACAGTAGTATACAGCACAGAGCACAGCCCAGAGAACTATATACAGCCCACAGTAGTATACAGCACAGAGCACAGCCCACAGAGAACTATATACAGCCCACAGCAGTATACAGCACAGAGCACAGCCACAGAGAACTATATACAGCCCACAGCAGTATACAGCACAGAGCACAGCCTACAGAGAACTATATACAGCCCACATCTCTTCTCTTCCTCCCCTCACCTCCTCCGAGAATGGCCCCACAGTCCAGAAAAAAAAAAACCTCTCCTCACCTCTCCTCGTGCCCAGCGTTGCTTCCTGGTTCCTGCTCCTGTCTCAGCAGCTGCAGTCTGCCCGGGACACAGCAGGTGCGCGATGATATGACATCATCGCGCACCCGCAGTGTCAGAGGCAGAGCGGGGAATGATGGGAGAGGAGCGTCTGTAGACGCTCTCTCCTCCATCATTGCATTCAACTGTACCGGCGTCTATACGCCGGTATAGTTGAATGCGACGGCGGGGGCGGCGGATTGAGCGGCCCACCACTGGCACCGGCCCTTCTGGCATTTGCCAGAAGTGCCCTATGGCCAGTCCGGCCCTGAACACATGCCACCAGAAACCTGCGTCATCTCCTCCCTCAGCTATCATATTTATAGGGGACATATCATTTTAACAAACACAGACACCAGGTGTAGTTCCAGTGCAGAGCTGGGTGATATGGCCTCTATTGCCTCCAATATATCTTGACAAAGGATCTTCCCTGTTCTCCTGATGAATCTTCAATTCAAAGCGAGGGGAAACAGATCAGGATTATGACCTGGTGTTGAAATATCTACATACAGCCCTAAAAACTAAAATGAGTACACAATGATGTTGAGAGAGTGTGCACATTAATTTTGTTTTGATTGCTCAAGGCACATATGCACTTTACCTGTTTATACTTTAGCTTAATTAAGGTATATAGGGGACATTAATAATCTCATAAATGTCAATATTGGTATTTTTATGCTCCACATTAAAGTTAACTTATTCTTAATCTTTAGGAAAAAAATATACCTTATGTTTTTTTTTGTTTGGTTTTTCTCATGTATATTATTGATCTATTTATTTTAATTTTACATATCTAACTTCATGCACATTCTTTATTTTCCACTGTGTTGACAAGTCGAGCATGCATAGATTTGACTCTAGCATATAGTAGACCTGAGTCAACAAGTGGATCAGTGGCAAGATTGTCCTCCCAGAAGATTTGATCTAGTTGTTAAAAGACATCTGTAATATTTCTTGACTAGGGTTTAGCGACTTTGACTTTTTTAGGGTCGAGTCATGTTTCGCGAAACCCGACTATTTGAAAAGTCGAGTCGGACGAAATCGGCCGATTACTGCGAAAAGTCTGGGATCGGCCGGAACACGAAACCCTTTGCACGTCAATGGAGAAAATATCTCTCTCTCTCTCTCTCTCTCTCTCTCTCTCTCCTCCGTCCCAGCACAGAAAATTTCATGTTGCACATTGCAAATCCCTACTGCGCACAAGCGATAAAATGGCGATAGACGTTCACTCCCCTAAGACCTATGTCATCACTCTGCCCACGCTCCTTCATTGGCTGAAAAAATGGCGCTAAACGCGTCATACGAAACGCGACTTTGGCGCCAAGATCGCGTACCGCATGGCCGACCCCACACAGGGATTGGGTCGGGTTTCATGAGACGCCGACTTTTTCCAAAAGTCGGCGACTTATGAAAATGACCGGTCCGTTTCGCTCAACCCTATTCTTGACATTTGTGGAATTAAGACAAAAAACTCTCGTTAGGGAAAGAAAGGTGAAAACCGTTGCGTGAAAAGAATAAGATGTCTTTTGGCTGCCTTAATGAAATTTTTTGTGCCTGGGTAGACAGTCTCCTGTTAATTCCACAAGTAAAATGACATATTAAAATGCCCTCCAACAATCAGATCAAATCTTCTGGGAGGACAATTGTATTTGAATCATGGTGGATGTTGTGTCCCTATATGCTGTAATACCACACAAGATGGCTATTTTAGGACACTTTTTGTTCTTAAATGCATATAGTAAATATAGTTTGGATTTCACAAATTATGTGTCACAGTTTATTACCTCCTACAACACAACTTTTTTATCTTCATTAACTGTTTTTTTCTTTTTGACATTACAGTATCGTCAACATGGCCCAAATTTCCTCCATCTAAAACTACTTTTTTTATGGCTTGGTGGGAGTAAAATGTCATTTCCAATACCCATATCCATTTTACTAATTTGTTTGGTACGGTCATTACTTGGATAACCTGCTTATAATGTGATCAACAGCTGTGGCTACCGTACCTGCATATGCCTACTTTAATGTAAACTACTGAATGCTTTCTCTTACCCATTCCTGCAAACCACTTAATATTTGTTTTCTGGACACAGTTTTTTTTAGCTTTGTTCAGGTGAGATTGGTGCAAACTGGGGTTATTCATATGTATCTACAGCTAGTAACAGTCTTAAGGTACCATCACACTAAACGATATCGCTAGCGATCCGTGACGTTGCAGCGTCCTCGCTAGCGATATCGTTTAGTTTGACACGCAGCAGCGATCAGGATCATGCTGTGATGTCGCTGGTCGCTGAATAAAGTCCAGAACTTTATTTGGTCGTCCGATCGCCGTGTATCGTTGTGTTTGACACCAAAAGCAACGATACCAGCGATGTTTTACACTGGTAACCAGGGTAAACATCGGGTTACTAAGTGCAGGGCCGCGCTTAGTAACCCGATGTTTACCCTGGTTACCAGCGTAAAAGTAAAAAAAACAAACAGTACATGCTCACCTGCGCGTCTCCCAGCGTCTGCTTCCTGCTCTGAGATCCGGCCCTAAAGTGAAAGTGAAAGCACAGCGGTGACGTCACCGCTGTGCTGTTAGGGCCGGAGCTTGCTCAGTCAGTGTCAGGAAGCAGACGCTGGGAGACGCGCAGGTGAGCATGTACTGTTTGTTTTTTTTACTTTTACGCTGGTAACCAGGGTAAACATCGGGTTACTAAGCGCGGCCCTGCGCTTAGCAACCCGATGTTTACCCTGGTTACCCGGGGACCTCGGCATCGTTGGTCGCTGGAGAGCGGTCTGTGTGACAGCTCTCCAGCGACCAAACAGCGACGCTGCAGCGATCGGCATCGTTGTCGCTATCGCTGCAGCGTCGCTTAATGTGACGGTACCTTTAGATTCAAAATTAGTCCTACCCCTACATTTTGTTAAGGGTATTTCTTAAGTGGTGCTATTCTATGTCAAAGAGAATTGCTCCAATAATATGTAATATGCCAGACATTGCACAGCTACAAATAGTATTTATATATTTTACACTCTTAAATAGTGCCATTAATTTCAACAGCGCTTTACATGTACCATTATCATTATCATAGTTGACTATTGAACATAACTATCTGGAATAGATGCTTAAGAAAGTAAAAAAAAGTGGAAGAGCATTGAACAGCAAGGTGGATTGCTGCTGGGGGGAAAAAAAATCTCTTTAAATATTCAGCTTAGCGAGTGTGAACAAGCTGAGTGTAACCTTAGCGTAAATGCGACCAGCGGTAAGTGTGACTTGTGATTCAGTGACTTTGGATTCAGGGAGTTTCCAAAGGAGGAATTGCTGAATTGCTGTCTGCATTTTATTAATGCTTTGTATTTATTTTTATTTAACTTTTCTCTCTGGTGCAATCCCCATTAGGAAATGTGCTCCACTATTGTTAATGCCATCCAGGGTACATCTTGCCACATGTATGCAATCATTGATCAGCCGGTCAAGGGTGCCTACTACTGTGCGAGATGTGAGCATGTTGTGCGATTGGAAGCCTAGATACTGGATCTAAATGTGCAACTGGCAAGACTGAGATCCATAGACAATATAGAGAGGAGCCTTCTGCTCACTGAGCAGACGCTCAATGGGATTGATGAGGGGGGATGGTAGGATGGAGCTGCAGGACAGCAAATCAGAAAGCTGGGTGACAGTTAGGAAGCAGGGTAGAAGGTAGAGTGCCAGGGAGGCTAGCCGTGATCTGGCACACCCCAATAAGTTTGCTAAATTAGCAGATGAGGGGGTGCCAGTACCGGGGTAGCACTGCTGCAGCCCGGCATGTCCACTGAAAGCTGGAGGAGTGTCTGTTACAGTTAGGAGGGAAATAGGAGAGCAGGGCAGGCCAGACATGTGCTGGTAGTGGGGGATTCAATTATTAGGGGAACAGATAGGGCAATCTGTTACAAAGACAGGGATCCTTGAACGGTGTGCTGCCTACCTAGTGCTTGAGTCCGACACATCGCTAATCTGGTGGACAGATTACTGGGATGGGCTGGTGAGGACCCAGCGGTCATGGTGCACATTGGCACAAATGACGAAGTTAGAGGTAGGTGGAAGGTCCTTAAAGATGATTTCAGGGAATTAGGCTACAAGCTGAAAGCAAGGACCTCCAAGGTGGTATTCTTTTAAATACTGCCTGTACATCGTGTCACGTCAGAGAGGCAACGGGAGATTAGGGAGGTTAATTAGTGGTTCAAGAATTGGTGTAGGAAGGAGGGGTTTGGGTTCCTGGAGAACTAGGACGACTTCTCAGTTGGCTACATGCTAGGGATGGGGTGTGCCTCAATGGGGAAGGTGCAGCTGTGCTGGGGAGAAAATGGGTAGAAGGTTGGAGGAGTGTTTAAACTAGGGATTTGGGGGAAGGGTATTTATTTTATATGAGGGGACGATAGTGCAGATAGAGACCTAGGCACAAATAAGGAAGTTGGGGGTGGTGGTGGCATGGGGGCTGGGGTTAGAACAGTTAATAATTTAAGAAAGAATAGAGGTACAGAGAGATACATCAAGTGCATGTATACTAATGTCAGAAGCCTCGCCAACAAAATGGAGGAATTAGAATTAATTTTGTTGGAGCATAATTATGACATGATGGGGATATCTGAGACATGGCTGGATGAGAGCCGTGACTGGACTGTTAACTTGCAGGGCTATAGTCTATTCAGAAATGACTGTACAGATAAGCGAGGGGGAGATGTGTGTCTATATGTAAAATCATTCTTAAAACCCATCCTGCGTAATAATATAGGTGAATCTAATGAAAATGTAGAGTCCCTGTGGGTGGAGATAAGGGGAGGGGGAAAAAATAATAAATTACTGATAGGGGTTTGTGATAAGTCTCCAAAAATATTGGAAGCAACAGAGAATATCCTCATAAAGCAAATAGATGAAGCTGTGACTCAAGGAGAAGTCTTTATTATGGGGGAACAGAAACCTGCAACTCCAGCAAAGGTAATCGGTTTTTGACAACTATGAGAGACAACTACCTTTCATGACTAGTTCAGGACCCAACAAGAAGGGGGGCACTGCTAGACCTAATATTAACCAACAGGCCAGACCGCATATCAAATATAAGGGTTGGGGGTCACTTTGGTAATAGTGATAACAAAATAATAAGTTTCCATGTATCCTTTATTAAATTCCAAAAAATCACTGCACTCATATGGTTTTCAAATGCATAATTCCAAAAGTTTATTAAATTTATATCAGAGGAAAAAGGTACTTGGCGAATTGACGTTTCGGCTAACCCGTAGCCTTGTTCACAAAATCGCTGTAACAAGTAGAAAATAAAATAATGTCACTCACAAGTAAGTATATACATATTTACAATTGTACATAAAGGAAAGAAATCCATATCACGGTAATTCAATAGCCGATAGTTTGACATATTCTGTAAAGATTAACGACTAGGGATCATATATTTCAAAGAACAAAATATATCATGAATTACTAGACAATTGAGAGAAGGAGTTGAGGGAAGGAGTTCATGTTGGATCTGGAGTACACAATTATGGAGGAAGAACATACCCTAATGGAACTGTATTGTACACAAAGAAAGGACCCTTTACGTTTGGTGAGTCAAATAGAATGATGAAGAAGCATAACCTGAAAAGAACAATATAGCAAAAGGAGGCAGCAGAGACACTAGGTCCACGGCAGAAGGGGGTCTGCACCCGACACATATATGCACCGTCGGACTGGGGCACCGGGACACCAGAGAATTCTCCGGTGGGCCCCGCCCCCAGCTCCTGCCTCCTTCATCTGTGCCTGCCCTGCATGCTCATAGCTGCGGAGAGCAGGGCGCACTTTATTGTATAGCCGGCAGTGGCACCGCACTGGCAGACTGCACAGGTGATGGGAAGTGCAGGCGCAGCTCCTTCACATCACCTGCTGCCGCTGCCATTACTGAGAGTTGTGTGTGCGTGCCGAGTGCCGACCCTCACTTCAGCCAGCACAGTCAGAGGAACAGCTGACTGTGAGGCTGAGTCTGAGAGGAGACACGCACTGGCACACGACAGTTGTCCCGCAGTCACCTGTCTCCTGTGCTCGTATCTCTGCTCCTCTTCCACAAAGCCCTGGGCAGCAGTGTAAACGTTGATTGGCTGCAATTCAGCCAATCAGCGTTAGTTTTCTTTGTGTGAGCTCACAGCACAGCTCAGGCAAGGAGCTGTGCTGTGATTGGTCAGCAGTCCTACCCAAGCAGCACACGGCACAGCCATGTATTGTACACAGAGGAGCAGAGGGAGTCTGATGGCTGCAGTCAGTGTGACTGTAAGTACAGAACTTTTTGATGCCTGCACCCCGAGTAGATCTCTGGCCATAGAGGCAGTTAAGGGAGGGGGCCCCATACAACCTAAAGGTGACACTACACGGGAGGGGGCCCACAGTGATATTCTAATTTTCTTGTGGGTCCCCTCCCCATTTTGTCAACCACCTCTATTTTACTGTGGCTCCCCTTTCCCTCTCTCAGTAAGCCCACAGGAAAATAGAAGTGACGCAGTGTGTGTGTGTGGGGGGGGGGGGCCACAGGAAAATAGAAGTGACACAGTGGGGGAGCGGACACACTGGAAAATAGAGATGAAACAGTGGGGGAGCGGGCCCATAGGAAAATAGAGGTGACACAGTGGGGGAGGGGACACACAGGAAAATAGAGGTGACACAGTGGGAGAGGGGTCCACGGGATATTAGGTGACACAGTGGGGGAGGGGGTCCTCAGGTAATTAACACCTTTACGACATCCGCCTTACATGTATGGCTCGTGTTAAATCCCACCATCAATCTCTGACAGCAGCATATAACACATGCCAACATATGTGCGTCATTCTCTCACCCATTGGCGCCCATGATGTGATCGTGGGTCGCCAATGGGTTGTTATGACAGCCAGGGGTCTTCTTCCAGTGGCCAGGCTTTAAAGGAGACCATAATTTCTTCTATATGCAGTGATGCTGTGGCATCACTGTATATAATAGCACATGCGATCGGATGATCGCATCTTCATGTCCTCTAAGGGGGCTAACTGTACCAGTGAAAGGTAAAAACAAAATTTTAAAAATTCCTAAAAGTTCAAATCACCCCTTTTTATCCAATTGAAAATAAATATATTTAAAAAATAAAAAACACGTATTTGGTATTGCTGGGTTCAGAAAAGTCCGATCTATCAAACTATAAAAACAATTAACTCGATCAGTAAACACCGTAAACAGAAACAACTCAAGAACGCCAAATGTCCTTTTTTCTGTTCGCCACAATTACACAAAAAAAGCTGTAGCAAGTGATGAAAAAAATCACATCTATCCCAAAATCATACTAATAAAAACAATGTCTCACCCCAACAGAAAGCTTCCCTGTGTGTAATAAAATATGCAGCAGTCGCCGTGTTCTACCGCTGTGTCGTTGCTTGTGTCTTAATTGCAGTGGAATATGGCCACCGGTAAGTATTTTACTACACACAGTGGACCTACATTACTGCTCTCCTGTGTAGTGTAGTATACAGAGATGTCTGTATATATGTATGTATGTATATAAAGGATTTGTCAACTCTCCTGTGTGGTGTAGTATATAGAGGATCTGTCAGCTCTTCTGTGTGGTGTAGTATATAAAGGATTTGTCAACTCTCCTGCGTGGTGTAGTATATAGAGGATCTGTCAGCTCTCCTGTGCGGTGTAGGATATAGAGGATCTGTCAGCTCTCCTGTGTGGTGTAGTATATAGAGGATCTGTCAGCTCTCCCGTGTGGTGTAGTATATAGAGGATCTGTCAGCTCTCCCGTGTGGTGTAGTATATAGAGGATCTGTCAGCTCTCCCGTGTAGTGTAGTATATAGAGGATCTGTCAGCTCTCCTGTGTGGTGTAGTATATAGAGGATCTGCCAGCTCTCCTGTGCGGTGTAGCATATAGAGGATCTGTCAGCTCTCCTGTGTGGTATAGTATATAGAGGATCTGTCAGCTCTCCTGTGTGGTGTAGTATATAGAGGATCTGTCAGCTCTCCTGTGTGGTGTAGTATATAGAGGATCTGTCAGCTCTTCTATGTGGTGTAGTATATAGAGGATCTGTCAGCTCTCCCGTGTGGTGTAGTGTATAGAGGATCTGTCAGCTCTCCTGTGTGGTGTAGTATATAGAGGATCTGTCAGCTCTCCAGTGTGGTGTAGTATATGGAGAATCTGTCAGCTCTCCTGTGTGGTGTAGTATATAGAGGATCTGCCAGCTCTCCTGTGCGGTGTAGTATATAGAGGATCTGTCAGCTGTCCTGTGTGGTGTAGTATATAGAGGATCTGTCAGCTCTCCTGTGCGGTGTAGGATATAGAGGATCTGTCAGCTCTCCTGTGTGGTGTAGTATATAGAGGATCTGTCAGCTCTCCTGTGTGGTGTAGTATATAGAGGATCTGTCAGCTCTTCTATGTGGTGTAGTATATAGAGGATCTGTCAGCTCTCCCGTGTGGTGTAGTGTATAGAGGATCTGTCAGCTCTCCTGTGTGGTGTAGTATATAGAGGATCTGTCAGCTCTCCAGTGTGGTGTAGTATATGGAGAATCTGTCAGCTCTCCTGTGTGGTGTAGTATATAGAGGATCTGCCAGCTCTCCTGTGCGGTGTAGTATATAGAGGATCTGTCAGCTGTCCTGTGTGGTGTAGTATATAGAGGATCTGTCAGCTCTCCTGTGCGGTGTAGGATATAGAGGATCTGTCAGCTCTCCTGTGTGGTGTAGTATATAGAGGATCTGTCAGCTCTCCCGTGTGGTGTAGTATATAGAGGATCTGTCAGCTCTCCCGTGTAGTGTAGTATATAGAGGATCTGTCAGCTCTCCTGTGTGGTGTAGTATATAGAGGATCTGCTAGCTCTCCTGTGCAGTGTAGCATATAGAGGATCTGTCAGCTCTCCTGTGTGGTATAGTATAAAGAGGATCTGTCAGCTCTCCTGTGCGGTGTAGTATATAGAGGATCTATCAGCTCTCCTGTGTGGTGTAGTATATAGAGGATCTGTCAGCTCTCCTGTGTGGTGTAGTATATAGAGGATCTGTCAGCTCTCCTGTGTGGTGTAGTATATAGAGGATCTGTCAGCTCTCCTGTGTAGTGTAGCATATAGAGGATCTGTCAGCTCTCCTGTGTGGTGTAGTATATAGAGGATCTGTCTGCTGTCCCGTGTGGAGTAGTATATAGAGGATCCGTCAGCTCTCCGGTGTGGTGTGGTATATAGGATCTATCCTGTGTGGTATTTTTAAACGGCATGGTGGGCCCCAAGAAAGATTTTTCTCTGGTGGGCCCAAGGTACTCCAGTCCGACCCTGCATATATGTATAGTATACAGTATAGTGTTGACAATAATTCCCTCTTTAGGGCCTGGTTATTATTGTCTCCACCCCAAATAGAGTAGTATGTCATAGCGATACTGACCTAGCCGGAGTGCTAGCGAATATAAGCCCATGCACAAAAACCGTATCAGCGGCTGGACCCAGACTTGTGGCTGTAATATATACATATAGGAACAACGAGGCCCAATGGTGTGGACTGGTTGAAATGAGGGGTATACGGAATCATAGGAATACCTGTCCTAAGGATGCAGTCAATACTGGATGTCAGCCTGTATCCGTTCTGTATATTTTGCAGTGTCCCAGACGTAATTAGAGGGTATAGCGCTATGTGCAAGGAAAAAAAAGGGGGGAGCAATTATAAATGGGACCATGTATCATATGGGAAATGGTATGAAGGACCCGTTATAATATCCATTCAAGGTATTACTAAGTACCTGTGTCACTATTTAATGCAGGGGACCACAAAAGTTCTGGCGTAGTGGAGGAAGCCGACACAGTCCTGTGTCACGGCGGTGAGGCAGCTCGGCGTGCTGCATGGCACCCGGCGTTTTATCTGTATCCCCAGTCGGTCATATGACCGGAAGTGCAGGGGGACACCGGCGCCTGCGCACGAGGGTTCCCTTACTATGTGTGGGCAGGCAGGGCGGCGCCTGCGTATATCACACATGGCAGAGCGCTGGTATACCGCGCCTGCGTCCGTTCCCAGAGCTGGCGCCTGCGCACGAGAGTTCTCTCCCTGTGTGTGGACAGGCAAAGCGGCGCCTGCGCACCACACCCGGCTGGACGCTGGTTTACAGTGCCTGCGTTTGTAAGCTGATCGGGTTATGTGTGTGTTCAGGCCAGGCATCTGCGCACAGAATAGTGTGTGGAATGTTCGTGCCTGAATGTGGATGTTTGGCACTTGTGCATTATACCGTGTGGCCCCACTGATCTATGCTAGCATGCTGTGCATTATAATGGCACATCAGCACCTATTGTTCAAATGATTGAGAATGGTGTCTAGGAAGAGTATGCTAAATGCAAATGGATCCTATATGGGGGTTCAGAGTAATGCCAACCTTAGAGGGCCCAAGGCTGCATGAGTGAACACATCACAGTCATAAATATACAACAGATCACATGAGATACAGTACAATGACATACGTAATGGTAGGAGTCCAAACCTTAATGAAGAAAATAAGAAAAAGTCAAAGAAAAGAAATGAAATAAAAGTAATGAAATAATGAAATAAAGAAATAAAGGAAATGAAATGAACTCATGAAATGAAAAAATGAATATAAACTAAAAATAAAATAAAATGAAAAATAAAAAATGATAAATAAAAAAAGGGCTGCCAGGGAGGGACACACTTTTCGTGCTTGAGGATGAAAAATACTATGTAGTAAATTGTTACCAACATGAAAACTAATGAAAAAAATGAAAAAAATAATGAAAAAAATAAAATAAATGAAGAAAATGAAAAAGATGAAAAAAAATTTTTTCAAAAAAGAAAAAATGAAAAACTCATGTAAGGAAACATGCCCTAGGGTATGTATCTTACCAGCCACAACGCGTTTGTCATTGAAGACGGTTGTGCAAGTGGTCAGTTGGCCTATATAGGAGAAAAATCAAATTAGCCAGTCCATCTCGCGGTTTAGGCCTCGTGGATGCAGGGTGTCGAGCGTGTAAATCCAAAAGGTTTCTCGTTGCTTTAATAATTTTATGAGATTCCCTCCTCGCCTAGGTCGAGGAACTCGCTCTAAGACTTGGAATCTTAATTGTGCTATATTGTGGTTAGCTTCCTTGAAATGAAGAGGGAGGGGGAGCCATATTTTCCCACAGCGGATAGTTGATTTATGGTTAGAGATACGATCTCTAACCGCTTGGGTGGTCTCCCCCACATAAAGTAACCCGCAAGGGCACTTTATGATATATACCACAAAGTTTGTTTCACAGGTGTAATAGTCCTTAGAGATGCGAACTCTGCTTCAGGAAAATGGCCGCCGCGATCTCCATCTGCGCACGCGCGGCATCCCGCGGCCATTTTCCTGAAGCCCCGGGCAGCAGAGCGCTCGATCTGCGCACGCGCGGCCACAGGTAGATGGCCGCCCCCACCGATCACCAGGGGAATAGCGCAGATCGCGCTATTTTCCCTCCCTTGTGCAGTGGATTCTGGACTTGGGCATGCGCACACCACTACGCCACCAACAGAAAACTAAGCAAGATCTGGGGGAAGACACCACGCCCATCTGACCAGACCAGCCTGATTGACAGGCGAAAACGACTACTTTGGTAACGTATTTCGGCAGCATAGGTGAGGAATCGGGGTCCACAAAATACACTATTGTAATGCACAGCTCAGGCCCTATTTAACAGTATTTTTATCTCATACGGAAAAAACGGGGTGACAGGTTCCATTTAAGTTGATAGACTATTATTTTTAATCTTTAAAGACTACATAATAACAGTATCTGTACAACAGGACTGGCGTATAGCAAAAGTGGTGCCAATATTCAAAAAGGGGACAAAAACTGAGCTAGGAAATTATAGGCTAGTAAGCTTAACCTCTACTGGTGGTAAAATCCTGGAGGGTATTCTAAGGGACGCTATGCTGCAGTATCTGAAGAGGAATAACCTCATGACCCAATATCAACATGAGTTTACTAGGGACCAATCCTGTCAGACTAATCTGATCAGTTTTTATGAAGAGGTAAGATCCAGACTGGACCAAGGGAATGCAGTGGACGTAGTGTATATGGACTTTTCAAAAGCTTTTGAAACAGTGCCACACAAAAGGTTGATGCATAAAATGAGAATAATGGGGATAGGGGACAATATGTGTGAGTGAGTTGAGAGCTGGCTCTGGGATAGGAAACAAAGGGTGGTTATTAATGGAGCACAGTTGGACTGGGTCACAATTAGCAGTGGGGTACCACAGAGGTCAGAATTGGGCCCTCTTCTTTTTAACATATTTATTGATGACCTTTTAAGGGGCATACAGAGCAGAATTTCAATATTTGCAGATGACACTAAACTCTGCAGGGTAATCAATACACAGGAGGACAATTTTATACTACAGGAGGATTTATGTTATGACCCCAGTGGACAGGGTCTCAGAGGAACGTGTAAGTCTGCGAGATTCAAAAATCCAGCTCATAGGGCTGTGGTAACTGGGTTGACCAAATAGCTACTCCTAACGCCAACACTAGAAGTAGCCGGGGATCATGCCTACGGTGATCGCTAGATGACTCGCGCCAGCCGGAGAATCTAACTACCCCTAGGAGAAGAAAACAAAGACCTCTCTTGCCTCCAGAGAAAGGGACCCCAAAGCAAGATACAAGCCCCCCACAAATAATAACGGTGAGGTAAGAGGAAATGACAAACACAGAAATGAACCAGGTTCAGCAAAGAGAGGCCAGCTTACTAATAGCAGAATATAGCAAGATAACTTATCTGGTCAACAAAAACCCTATAAAAATCCACGCTGGAGATTCAAGAACCCCAGAACCGTCTAACGGTCCGGGGGGAGAACACCAGCCCCCTAGAGCTTCCAGCAAAGGTCAGGATACAGATTGGAACAAGCTGGACAAAAATACCAAACAAAACAAAAGCAAGGAAGCAGACTTAGCTTGAAATACAGGAACCAGGATCATAGGACAAGAGCACAACAGATTAGCTCTGATTTCAACGATGCCAGGCATTGAACTGAAGGTCCAGGGAGCTTATATAGCAACGCCTCTGAACTAACGGCCCAGGTGATGATATAGGAAAAGACAGAAGCTCCAGAGTCAAATCACTAATGACCACTAGAGGGAGCAAAAAGCAAAATCACAACAGTACCCCCCCCTTAGTGAGGGGTCACCGAACCCTCACCACGACCACCAGGGCGATCAGGACGAGCGGCGTGAAAGGCACGAACTAAATCGGCCGCATGAACATCAGAGGCGACCACCCAGGAATTATCTTCCTGACCATAGCCCTTCCACTTGACCAGGTACTGAAGCCTCCGCCTGGAGAGACGAGAATCCAAGATCTTCTCCACCACGTACTCCAACTCGCCCTCAACCAACACCGGAGCAGGAGGCTCAGCAGAAGGAACCACAGGCACAACGTACCGCCGCAACAAGGACCTATGAAACACGTTGTGGATAGCAAACGACACAGGAAGATCCAGGCGAAAGGATACAGGATTAAGGATTTCCAATATCTTGTAAGGACCAATAAAACGAGGTTTAAATTTGGGAGAGGAAACCTTCATAGGAACAAAGCGGGAAGAAAGCCACACCAAATCCCCAACACGTAGTCGGGGACCCACACCGCGGCGGCGGTTGGCAAAGCGCTGAGCCCTCTCCTGTGACAACTTCAAGTTGTCCACCACAAGATTCCAGATCCGCTGCATCCTATCCACCACAGAATCCACCCCAGGGCAGTCAGAAGGTTCCACATGACCCGAAGAAAAACGAGGGTGGAAACCAGAGTTGCAGAAAAACGGCGAAACCAAGGAGGCGGAACTAGCCCGATTATTAAGGGCAAACTCAGCCAACGGCAAGAAGGTCACCCAATCGTCCTGATCAGCAGTGACAAAACACCTCAAATAAGCCTCCAAAGTCTGATTAGTTCGCTCCGTCTGTCCATTAGTCTGAGGATGGAAAGCAGACGAAAACGACAAGTCAATGCCCATCCTACTACAAAAGGATCGCCAGAATCTGGAAACGAACTGGGATCCTCTGTCTGACACAATATTCTCAGGGATGCCGTGCAAACGAACCACGTTCTGGAAAAACACAGGAACCAGATCGGAAGAGGAAGGCAGCTTAGGCAAAGGAACCAAATGGACCATCTTGGAGAAGCGATCACATATCACCCAGATAACAGACATGCCTTGAGACACCGGAAGATCAGAAATGAAATCCATGGAGATATGTGTCCAAGGTCTCTTAGGGACAGGCAAGGGCAAGAGCAACCCGCTGGCACGAGAACAGCAAGGCTTAGCTCGAGCACAAGTCCCACAGGACTGTACAAATGACCGCACATCCCTAGACAAGGAAGGCCACCAAAAGGATCTGGCCACCAGATCTCTGGTGCCAAAAATTCCTGGGTGACCTGCCAACACCGAGGAATGAACCTCGGAAATGACTCTGCTGGTCCACTTATCAGGCACAAACAGTCTGTCAGGTGGACAAGAATCAGGCCTATCAGCCTGAAATCTCTGCAACACATGTCGCAGATCTGGAGAAATAGCTGACAAGATAATACCATCCTTAAGAATACCAACAGGTTCAGCGACTCCAGGAGCATCAGGCACAAAGCTCCTGGAAAGAGCATCGGCCTTCACATTTTTTGAACCTGGTAAATACGAGACAACAAAGTCAAAACGGGAGAAAAACAATGACCAGCGGGCCTGTCTAGGATTCAGGCGTTTAGCAGACTCGAGATACATCAGATTTTTGTGATCAGTCAAGACCACCACACGATGCTTAGCACCCTCGAGCCAATGACGCCACTCCTCAAATGCCCATTTCATGGCCAACAACTCCCGATTGCCCACATCATAATTTCGCTCAGCAGGCGAAAACTTCCTAGAGAAAAAGGCGCAAGGTCTCATAACAGAGCAACCAGGGCCTCCCTGCGACAAAACGGCCCCTGCTCCAATCTCTGAAGCATCCACCTCAACCTGAAAGGGAAGCGAGACATCAGGCTGGCACAAAACAGGCGCCGAAGTAAACCGACGTTTCAACTCCTGGAAAGCCTCCACGGCAGCAGGAGCCCAATTAACCACATCGGAGCCCTTCTTGGTCATATCCGTCAAAGGTTTCACAATGCTAGAAAAGTTAGCGATAAAACGACGGTAGAAGTTAGCGAAACCCAAGAACTTCTGAAGACTCTTAACTGACGAGGGCTGAGTCCAATCAAGAATAGCTCGGACCTTGACTGGGTCCATCTCCACAGCAGAAGGGGAAAAAATGAACCCCGAAAAGGGAACCTTCTGTACACCAAAAAGACACTTTGAGCCCTTGACAAACAAAGAATTTTCACGCAAAATTTTAAAGACCATCCTGACCTGCTCCACATGCGAGTCCCAATTATCAGAAAAAAACAGAATATCATCCAGATAAACGATCAAAAATTTATCCAGATAGTTCCGGAAAATGTCATGCATAAAGGACTGAAAAACTGAAGGGGCATTAGAGAGCCCAAAAGGCATCACCAAGTACTCAAAATGACCTTCGGGCGTATTGAATGCGGTTTTCCATTCATCCCCTTGCTTAATGCGCACAAGGTTGTACGCACCACGAAGGTCTATCTTGGTAAACCACTTGGCACCTTTAATCCGGGCAAACAAGTCAGACAACAGCGGCAAAGGATACTGAAATTTGACAGTGATCTTATTTAAAAGCCGATAGTCAATACAAGGCCTCAAAGATCCGTCCTTTTTAGCCACAAAAAAGAATCCCGCACCAAGAGGGGAAGAAGACGGACGGATGTGTCCTTTCTCCAGAGACTCCTTGATATATGAACGCATAGCGGTATGTTCAGGTATCGACAGATTAAACAGTCTTCCCTTAGGAAATTTACTGCCTGGAATCAAATCTATTGCACAGTCACATTCCCTATGAGGAGGCAATGCACTGGACCTGGACTCGCTAAAGACATCCTGATAATCAGACAAATACTCCGGAACTTCCGAAGGCGTAGAAGAAGCAATAGACACAGGCAGGGAATCCTCATGAATACCACGACAGCCCCAACTAGACACTGACATAGCCTTCCAGTCAAGGACTGGATTATGGGTCTGTAACCATGGCAGCCCCAAAACAACCAAATCATGCATTTTATGTAGAACGAGAAAACGTATCACCTCGCGGTGTTCAGGAGTCATGCACATGGTAACCTGTGTCCAATACTGCGGTTTATTTTCTGCTAATGGCGTAGCATCAATACCCCTAAGAGGGATAGGATTTTCTAATGGTTCAAGAATAAAACCACAGCGCTTAGCAAATGAGAGATCCATAAGACTCAGGGCAGCACCTGAATCTACAAACGCCATGACAGGATAAGATGACAGTGAGCAAATCAAAGTTACAGACAGAATAAACTTAGGATGCAAATTACCAACGGTGACAGGACTAACAACCTTAGATATACGTTTAGAGCATGCTGAGATAACATGTGTAGAATCACCACAGTAGTAGCACAAGCCATTCCGGCGTCTATGAATTTTCCTCTCATTTCTAGTCAGGATTCTATCACATTGCATCAAATTAGGTGTCCGTTCAGACAACACCATGAGGGAATTTGCGGTTTTTCTATCACATTGCATCACATCAGGTGTCTGTTCAGACAACAACATGAGGGAATTTGCGGTTTTGCGCTCCCGCAACCGCCGGTCAATTTGAATAGCCAGGGACATGTGTTGTGATATTGGATTCTGGGCTCCCCCGGTGGCCACTTGTGGAATTTAACTTGTGTGCATCATCCCCTCTGTTCACCTGCTCCTATCAGGATGTGGGAGTCGCTATATAACCTTGCTCCTCTGTCAGTTTCATGCCGGTCAACAATGTAATCAGTAGCCTTTCTGTGCATGTTCCTGCTACTAGACAACTCCCAGCTAAGTTGGACTTTTGTCCTTGTGTGTTTTTGCATTTTGTTCCTGTTCACAGCTGCTGTTTCGTTACTGTGTCTGGAAAGCTCTTGTGAGCGGAAATTGCCACTCTGGTGTTATGAGTTAATGCTAGAGTCTTAAAGTAATTTCTGGATGGTGTTTTGATAGGGTTTTCTGCTGACCATGAAAGTGCCCTTTCTGTCTTCATGCTATCTAGTAAGCGGACCTTGATTTTGTTAAACCTATTTTCATACTACGTTTGTCATTTCATCTAAAATCACCGCCAATATATGTGGGGGCCTCTGTCTGCCTTTTGGGAAAATTTCTCTAGAGGTGAGCCAGGACTGTCTTTTCCTCTGCTAGGATTAGGTAGTTCTCCGGCTGGCGCTGGGCATCTAGGGATAAAAAAACGTAGGCATGCTACCCGGCCACTTCTAGTTGTGCGGCAGGTTTAGTTCATGGTCAGTATAGTTTCCATCTTCCAAGAGCTAGTTCTCATATATGCTGGGCTATGTTCTCTCGCCATTGAGAATCATGACAGTTTGACCGGCCCAAAAAAGGGTTAAATTACTGGCTGAGAAAGGAGAGAAAAAAGAAGTCTGCTACAATATTTTTTTTTTTTTTTTCCCTCTAGTTCTGAGTGTGCTCTTAATTGAATCACTTGCTAGTCTGCCTATACTGCAGCCTTCCTCTCTTCCTCTCCTTCTAATCCTTGAATGGCTCTGTGTTCACCTGTTTCAAATGGATCTTCAGAGTGTAGCTACAGGTTTGAATAATCTCGCCACAAAGGTACAAAATTTGCAAGATTTTGTTGTTCATGCACCTATGTCTGAGCCTAGAATTCCTTTGCCTGAATTCTTCTCGGGGAATAGATCTCACTTTCAAAATTTTAAAAATAATTGCAAATTGTTTTTGTCCCTGAAGTCTCGCTCTGCCGGAGACCCTGCACAGCAGGTCAGGATTGTAATTTCCTTGCTCCGGGGCGACCCTCAAGACTGGGCTTTTGCATTGGCACCAGGGGATCCTGCGTTGCTCAATGTGGATGCGTTTTTTCTGGCCTTGGGGTTGCTTTATGAGGAACCTCATTTAGAGCTTCAGGCGGAAAAGGCCTTGATGTCCTTGTCTCAGGGGCAAGATGAAGCTGAAATATACTGCCAAAAATTCCGCAAATGGTCTGTGCTTACTCAGTGGAATGAGTGCGCCCTGGCGGCGATTTTCAGAGAAGGTCTCTCTGATGCCATTAAGGATGTTATGGTGGGGTTCCCTGTGCCTGCGAGTCTGAATGAGTCCATGACGATGGCTATTCAGATCGATAGGCGTCTGCGGGAGCGCAAACCTGTGCACCATTTGGCGGTGTCTACTGAGAAAACGCCAGAAAATATGCAATGTGATAGAATTCTGTCCAGAAGCGAGCGGCAGAATTTTAGACGAAAAAATGGGTTGTGCTTCTATTGTGGTGATTCAACTCATGTTATATCAGCATGCTTTAAGCGTACTAAGAAGCCTGACAAGTCTGTTTCAATTAGCACTTTACAGTCTAAGTTTATTCTATCTGTGACCCTGATTTGTTCTTTGTCATCTATTACCGCGGACGCCTATGTCGACTCTGGCGCTGCTTTGAGTCTTATGGATTGGTCCTTTGCCAAACGCTGTGGGTATGATTTGGAGCCATTGGAGGCTCCGATACCTCTGAAAGGGATTGACTTCACCCCATTGGCTAGTAATAAACCACAATACTGGACACAAGTGACTATGCGTGTTAATCCGGATCACCAGGAGGTTATTCGCTTTCTGGTGCTGTATAATCTACATGATGTTTTGGTGCTGGGATTGCCATGGCTGCAATCTCATAACCCAGTCCTCGACTGGAGAGCTATGTCTGTGTTAAGCTGGGGATGTAAAGGAACTCATGGGGACGTACCTTTGGTTTCCATTTCATCATCTATTCCCTCTGAGATTCCTGAATTCTTGTCTGACTTTCGTGACGTTTTTGAAGAACCCAAGGTTGGTTCACTACCTCCGCACCGGGAGTGCGATTGTGCCATAGACTTGATCCCGGGTAGTAAATACCCTAAGGGTCGTTTATTTAATCTGTCTGTGCCTGAACACGCTGCTATGCGAGAATATATAAAGGAGTCCTTGGAAAAGGGACATATTCGTCCTTCGTCATCTCCCTTAGGAGCCGGTTTTTTCTTTGTGTCTAAGAAAGACGGCTCTTTGAGGCCGTGTATTGATTATCGACTTTTGAATAAAATCACGGTTAAATATCAATATCCGTTACCACTGCTTACTGATTTGTTTGCTCGTATAAAGGGGGCCAAGTGGTTCTCTAAGATTGATCTCCGTGGGGCGTATAATTTGGTGCGAATCAAGCAGGGGGATGAGTGGAAAACCGCATTTAATACGCCCGAGGGCCATTTTGAGTATTTGGTGATGCCTTTTGGTCTTTCAAATGCCCCTTCAGTCTTCCAGTCCTTTATGCATGACATTTTCCGCGATTATTTGGATAAATTTATGATTGTGTATCTGGATGATATTCTGATTTTTTCGGATGACTGGGACTCTCATGTCCAGCAGGTCAGGAGGGTTTTTCAGGTTTTGCGGTCTAATTCCTTGTGTGTGAAGGGTTCTAAGTGTGTTTTTGGGGTTCAGAAGATTTCCTTCTTGGGATACATTTTTTCCCCCTCTTCCATCGAGATGGATCCTGTCAAGGTTCAGGCTATTGGTGATTGGACGCAACCCTCTTCTCTTAAGAGTCTTCAGAAATTTTTGGGCTTTGCTAACTTTTATCGTCGATTTATTGCTGGTTTTTCTGATGTTGTAAAACCATTGACTGATTTGACTAAGAAGGGTGCTGATGTTGCTGATTGGTCCCCTGATGCTGTGGAGGCCTTTCGGGAGCTCAAGCGCCGCTTTTCTTCCGCCCCAGTGTTGCGTCAGCCTGATGTTGCTCTTCCTTTTCAGGTTGAGGTCGACGCTTCTGAAATCGGAGCTGGGGCGGTGTTGTCGCAGAGAAGTTCCGACTGCTCCGTGATGAGACCTTGTGCTTTTTTTTCCCGTAAATTTTCGCCCGCCGAGCGGAATTATGATATTGGGAATCGGGAGCTTTTGGCCATGAAGTGGGCTTTTGAGGAGTGGCGTCACTGGCTTGAGGGGGCCAGACATCAGGTGGTGGTATTGACTGACCACAAAAATTTAATTTACCTTGAGTCTGCCAGGCGCCTGAATCCTAGACAAGCGCGCTGGTCGTTGTTTTTCTCTCGGTTTAATTTTGTGGTGTCTTACCTACCGGGTTCTAAGAATGTTAAGGCGGATGCCCTTTCTAGGAGTTTTGAGCCTGACTCCCCTGGTAATTCTGAGCCCACAGGTATCCTTAAAGATGGAGTGATATTGTCTGCCGTTTCTCCAGACCTGCGGCGGGCCTTGCAGGAGTTTCAGGCGGATAGACCTGATCGTTGCCCACCTGGTAGACTGTTTGTTCCTGATGATTGGACCAGTAGAGTCATCTCTGAGGTTCATTCTTCTGCGTTGGCAGGTCATCCTGGAATCTTTGGTACCAGGGATTTGGTGGCAAGGTCCTTCTGGTGGCCTTCCCTGTCACGAGATGTGCGAGGCTTTGTGCAGTCTTGTGACGTTTGTGCTCGGGCCAAGCCTTGTTGTTCTCGGGCTAGTGGATTGTTGTTACCCTTGCCTATCCCGAAGAGGCCTTGGACGCACATCTCGATGGATTTTATTTCGGATCTGCCTGTTTCTCAGAAGATGTCTGTCATCTGGGTGGTGTGTGACCGTTTCTCTAAGATGGTCCATCTGGTTCCCTTGCCTAAGTTGCCTTCTTCTTCCGAGTTGGTTCCTCTGTTTTTTCAAAATGTTGTTCGTTTGCATGGTATTCCGGAGAATATCGTTTCTGACAGAGGGACCCAATTCGTGTCTAGATTTTGGCGGGCATTCTGTGCTAGGATGGGCATAGATTTGTCTTTTTCGTCTGCTTTCCATCCTCAGACTAATGGCCAGACCGAGCGGACTAATCAGACCTTGGAGACATATTTGAGGTGTTTTGTGTCTGCGGATCAGGATGATTGGGTTGCTTTTTTGCCTTTGGCGGAGTTCGCCCTCAATAATCGGGCCAGCTCTGCCACCTTGGTGTCCCCGTTTTTCTGTAATTCGGGGTTTCATCCTCGATTTTCCTCCGGTCAAGTGGAATCTTCGGATTGTCCTGGAGTGGATGCTGTGGTGGAGAGGTTGCATCAGATTTGGGGGCAGGTGGTGGACAATTTGAAGTTGTCCCAGGAGAAGACTCAGCTTTTTGCCAACCGCCGTCGTCGTGTTGGTCCTCGGCTTTGTGTTGGGGACTTGGTGTGGTTGTCTTCTCGTTTTGTCCCTATGAGGGTTTCTTCTCCTAAGTTTAAGCCTCGGTTCATCGGCCCGTACAAGATATTGGAGATTCTTAACCCTGTGTCCTTCCGTTTGGACCTCCCTGCATCCTTTTCGATTCATAATGTTTTTCATCGGTCATTGTTGCGCAGGTATGAGGTACCAGCTGTGCCTTCCGTTGAGCCTCCTGCTCCGGTGTTGGTTGAGGGTGAGTTGGAGTACGTTGTGGAAAAGATCTTGGACTCTCGTGTTTCCAGACGGAAACTCCAGTATCTGGTCAAATGGAAGGGATACGGTCAGGAGGATAATTCTTGGGTCACTGCCTCTGATGTTCATGCCTCCGATCTTGTCCGTGCCTTTCATAGGGCTCATCCTGATCGCCCTGGTGGTTCTGGTGAGGGTTCGGTGCCCCCTCCTTGAGGGGGGGGTACTGTTGTGATATTGGATTCTGGGCTCCCCCGGTGGCCACTTGTGGAATTTAACTTGTGTGCATCATCCCCTCTGTTCACCTGCTCCTATCAGGATGTGGGAGTCGCTATATAACCTTGCTCCTCTGTCAGTTTCATGCCGGTCAACAATGTAATCAGTAGCCTTTCTGTGCATGTTCCTGCTACTAGACAACTCCCAGCTAAGTTGGACTTTTGTCCTTGTGTGTTTTTGCATTTTGTTCCTGTTCACAGCTGCTGTTTCGTTACTGTGTCTGGAAAGCTCTTGTGAGCGGAAATTGCCACTCTGGTGTTATGAGTTAATGCTAGAGTCTTAAAGTAATTTCTGGATGGTGTTTTGATAGGGTTTTCTGCTGACCATGAAAGTGCCCTTTCTGTCTTCATGCTATCTAGTAAGCGGACCTCGATTTTGCTAAACCTATTTTCATACTACGTTTGTCATTTCATCTAAAATCACCGCCAATATATGTGGGGGCCTCTGTCTGCCTTTTGGGAAAATTTCTCTAGAGGTGAGCCAGGACTGTCTTTTCCTCTGCTAGGATTAGGTAGTTCTCCGGCTGGCGCTGGGCATCTAGGGATAAAAAAACGTAGGCATGCTACCCGGCCACTTCTAGTTGTGCGGCAGGTTTAGTTCATGGTCAGTATAGTTTCCATCTTCCAAGAGCTAGTTCTCATATATGCTGGGCTATGTTCTCTCGCCATTGAGAATCATGACAGACATGGTATCATTCAGACCTGTGGGAATGGGAAAACCCACCATAACATTCTTAATGGCCTCAGAAAGGCCATTTCTAAAATTAGCGGCCAGTGCACACTCGTTCCAATGTGTCAGCACGGACCATTTCCGAAATTTTTGGCAATACACCTCAGCCTCGTCCTGGCCCTGAGACATAGCCAGCAAGGCTTTCTCTGCCTGAATCTCAAGATTGGGTTCCTCATAAAGTAAACCGAGCGCCAGAAAAAACGCATCAATATCAGCCAATGCCGGATCTCCTGGCGCCAACGAAAAAGCCCAATCTTGAGGGTCACCCCGTAAGAATGAAATAACAATTTTTACTTGTTGAGCAGAGTCTCCAGACGAACAAGGTTTCAGGGACAAAAACAATTTACAATTATTCCTGAAATTCCTAAACTTAAATCGGTCTCCTGAAAACAGTTCAGGAATCGGAATCTTGGGTTCAGACCTAGGATTTCTGGTAACATAATCTTGTATACCCTGCACACGAGCGGCAAGCTGGTCCACACTTGTAATCAAGGTCTGGACATTCATGTCTGCAGCAAGCTTAAGCCACTCTGAGGTAAAGGGGAAAAGAAAAAAAAAAAAAAAAAATGAGAGAGGGAAAAAAAAACCTCAAAATTTTCTTTCTTATAATCCCACTTCTGCAATGCATTAAACATTTAATACTGGCCTGGCATACTGTTATGACCCCAGTGGACAGGGTCTCAGAGGAACGTGTAAGTCTGCGAGATTCAAAAATCCAGCTCATAGGGCTGTGGTAACTGGGTTGACCAAATAGCTACTCCTAACGCCAACACTAGAAGTAGCCGGGGATCATGCCTACGGTGATTGCTAGATGACTCGCGCCAGCCGGAGAATCTAACTACCCCTAGGAGAAGAAAACAAAGACCTCTCTTGCCTCCAGAGAAAGGGACCCCAAAGCAAGATACAAGCCCCCCACAAATAATAACGGTGAGGTAAGAGGAAATGACAAACACAGAAATGAACCAGGTTCAGCAAAGAGAGGCCAGCTTACTAATAGCAGAATATAGCAAGATAACTTATCTGGTCAACAAAAACCCTATAAAAATCCATGCTGGAGATTCAAGAACCCCCGAACCGTCTAACGGTCCGGGGGGAGAACACCAGCCCCCTAGAGCTTCCAGCAAAGGTCAGGATACAGATTGGAACAAGCTGGACAAAAATACCAAACAAAACAAAAGCAAGGAAGCAGACTTAGCTTGAAATACAGGAACCAGGATCATAGGACAAGAGCACAACAGATTAGCTCTGATTTCAACGATGCCAGGCATTGAACTGAAGGTCCAGGGAGCTTATATAGCAACGCCTCTGAACTAACGGCCCAGGTGATGATATAGGAAAAGACAGAAGCTCCAGAGTCAAATCACTAATGACCACTAGAGGGAGCAAAAAGCAAAATCACAACAGATTTATGTAAACTAGAAGCTTGGGCTGATAAATGGCAAATGAGCTTTAATGGGGATAAATGTAAGGTCATGCACTTGGGCAGAAGTAATAAGATGTATAACTATGTGCTTAATTCTTAAACTCTGGGCAAAACCGTCAATGAAAAAGACCTAGGAGTATGGGTGGATGACAATCTCACATTTAGTGGCCAGTGTCAGGCAGCTGCTACAAAGGCAAATAAAATAATGGGATGTATTAAAAGAGGCATAGATGCTCATGAGGAGAACATAATTTTACGTCTATACAAGTCACTCGTTCAACCACACTTAGAATACTGTGTACAATTCTGGTCTCCGGTGTATAAGAAAGACATAGCTGAACTAGAGCGGGTGCAGAGAAGAGCGACCAAGGTTATTAGAGGACTGGGAGGTCTGCAATACCAAGATAGGTTATTACACTTGGTGCTATTTAGTTTGTAAAAACGAAGGCTAAGGGGTGATCTTATTTCAATGTATAAATATATGAGGGGAAAATACAAAGACCTTTCTGATGATCTTTGTAATCATAGGCCTGAGACAGGAACAAGGGGGCATCATCTACGTCTGGAGGAAAGAAGGTTTAAGCATAATAACAGACACGGATTCTTTACTATAATAGCAGTGAGACTATGGAACTCTCTGCCGTATTATGTTGTAATGAGTGATTCATTACTAAAATTTAAGAGGGGACTGGATGCCTTTCTTGAAAAGTATAATGTTACAGGTTATATATATTAGATTCCTTGATAGCACGTTGATCCAGGGAACTAGTCTGATTGCCATATGTGGAGTCGGGAAGGAATTTTTTTCCCCAGTGTGGAGCTTGCTCTTTTGTTTTTTTTTTGCCTTCCTCTGGATCAACATGGTAGGGCATGTTAGGTTAGGCTATGGGATGAACTAGATGGACTTAAAGTCTACCTTTAACCTTAAAAACTATGTTACTATAAATACACGTCCCCAAATTCTTTATAAATCTTCGAATGTGAAGAAAAAATTTCCACTAAAACGATACCTGTCTTTTCTACCAAATAAAGCCAACAATAACATAATATTTGTAATATAATTTAAAAAATTGCTTTAGTGGAAATGCCTCAAGACAAGGGAATGATGCTCAGTAGTGTGTGTGGCCTCCACGTTCCTGTATGACCTCCCTACAACGCCTGGGCATGCTCCTGATGAGGCGGCGGATGGTCTCCTGATGGTTCTACTCCCAGACCTAGACTAAAGCATCCGCCAACTTTTGGACAGTCTGTGGTGCAACGTGACGATGGTGGATGGTGCAAGACATGAGGTCCCAGATGTGTTCAATCGGATTCAGGTCTGGGGAATGGGCGGGCCAGTCCATAGCTTCAGTGCCTTCATCTTGCAGGTACTGCTGACACACTCCAGCCCTATGAGGTCTGGCATTGTCCTGCATTAGGAGGAACCCAGATCCAACCGCACCAGCATATAGTCTCACAAGGGGTCTGAGGATCTCTTTTCGGTACCTAATGGCAGTCAAACTACATCTGGCAAGCACATAGAGGGCTGTGCGACCCTCCAAAGAAATGCCACCCCACACCATTATTGACCCACTGCCAAACTGATCATGCTGAAGGATGTTGCATGCAGCAGATCACTCTCCACGGCATCTCCAGACTCTGTCACGGGTGCTCAGTGTGAGCCTGCTTTCATCTGTGAAGAGCACAGGGCACCAGTGGCGAATTTGCCAATCTTGTTGTTCTGTCACAAATGTCAAGCATCCGGCATGGTGTTGGGCTGTGAGTAGTGTTGAGCGATACCGTCCGATACTTGAAAGTATCGGTATCGGAAAGTATCGGCCGATACCGGCAAAGTATCGGATCTAATCCGATACCGATACCCGATACCAATACAAGTCAATGGGACTCAAGTATCGGACGGTATCCCTGATGGTTCCCAGGGTCTGAAGGAGAGGAAACTCTCCTTCAGGCCCTGGGATCCATATTAATGTGTAAAAGAAAGAATTAAAATAAAAAATATTGCTATACTCACCTCTCCGAGGCAGCCTGGACCTCACCGAGGGAACCGGCAGCATTCTTTGCTTAAAATGCGCGCGTTTACTTCCTTCCGTGACGTCACGGCTTGTGATTGGTCGCGTGCCGCCCATGTGGCCGCGACGCGACCAATCACAGCAAGCCGTGACGTAATTTTCAGGTCCTCAATGCCTAATTCTAGGCATTCAGGAGTTTAAAATTACGTTCCGGCTTGTGATTGGTCGTGTCGCGGTCACATGGGCGACGCGACCAATCACAAGCCGTGACGTCACGGGAGGCAGGAAACGCACGCATTTTAAAATTACGTCACGGCTTGTGATTGGTTGCGTGCCGCCCATGTGACCGCGACGCGACCAATCACAAGCCGGAACGTAATTTTAAACTCCTGAATGCCTAGAATTAGGCATTGAGGACCTGAAAATTACGTCACGGCTTGCTGTGATTGGTCGCGTCGCGGCCACATGGGCGGCACGCGACCAATCACAAGCCGTGACATCACGGAAGGAAGTAAACGCACGCATTTTAAGCAAAGAACGCTGCCGGTTCCCTCGGTGAGGTCCAGGCTGCGTCGGAGAGGTGAGTATAGCAATATTTTTTATTTTAATTCTTTCTTTTACACATTAATGTTGTTTCGATACCGATACCCGATACCACAAAAGTATCGGATCTCGGTATCGGAATTCCGATACCCGCAAGTATCGGCCGATACCCGATACTTGCGGTATCGGAATGCTCAACACTAGCTGTGAGCACAACCCCCATCTGTGGACGTCAGGCACTCAGACCATCCTCATGGAGTTGGTTTCTAACCGTTTGTGCAGACACATGCACATTTGTGGCCTCATGGAGGTCAATTTGCAGGGCACTGGCAGTTCTCCTCCTGTTCCTCTTTGCACAAAGGCTGAGGTAGCGGTCCTGCTGCTGGGTTTTTGCTCTCCTACAGCGCCCACCACGTCATATGTCTCCTGGTAGTGCCTCCAGCCTCTGGACACTACTTTGACAGACACACCAAACCTTCTTGCCACAGCACGCATTGATGTGGCATCCTTGGATAAGCTGCACTACCTGAGCCGCTTGTGTGGGTTGTAGAGTCCGTCTTATGCTTCCACGAGTGTGAAAGCTCAACCAGCATTCAAAAGTGACCAAAACATCAGCCAGAAAGCATTGGTACTGAGATGTGGTCTGTGGTTCACATCTGCAGAACCACTCCTTTATTGAGTGTGTCTTGATAATTGCCAATAGTTTCCATCTGTTGTCTATTCCATTTGCACAGCAGCTTGTGAAATTGATTGTCAAACAATGTTGCTTCCTAAGTGGACAGTTTGATTTGTTGATTTCACAGAAGTTAGATTTACTTGCAGTTATATTCTGTTGTTTAAGCGTTCCTTTTTTTTGAGCAGTGTTTATGTACAGTACAGACCAAAGGTTTGGACACACATTCTCATTTTAAGATTCTTCTGTATTTTCATGACTATGAAAATTGTAAATTCACACTGAAGGCATCAAAACTATAAATTAACAAATGTGGAATTATATACTTAACAAAAAAGTGTAAAACAACTGAAATTATGTCTTATATTCTAGGTTCTTCAAAGTAGTGTAATAATTATAGGGGATAACTCAAAAGACTCTTTGCGTGGAACAAGACAACTACAGGACACAGTTTTATAAGTGGTAAAGTCTATATTATCACACGGTGATTCAAACAGGTGCAGAGAAAAACTCAAGTCCACAACACTTGGTGCAAATATCAAATGCAGCTCAGCAGTCTATAGGAAACTTCAGAGGAAAATGCAATCACGCAGAAAGTCTATGAAGCACAATTATTCTTGAGGATACTTGACACAAATAAATCCTTGTCTTAGTCCAAACACAGATAGATAAGCTTATAAGGCAGTTCAAATAATATCTTAGCTCAACCAGGGAGGCCTGGTTAATAGTCTCAGGTTTTTGCAAACCAGCAAACAGCATACATGTCCAGCAAATGCAGATGGAAGTAAATACGAGCAGCAGATGAAGGAGGATTACTGGAACTGGTGTATGCAGCAGGAACTCAGAGGAGAGTAGCAGGATCTCCACACAGGTTCACAGGAGCAGGTATATAGCCAGGGAGTAATCAGAGGTCAGGAGCTGGATGCAAGGCAGAATACTCTAGCACAGACTGAAGGCTGGGGCGGAGTTTTATAGCAGGAAGACACAGTGCACATGAGACCAAAGATGCCATCTTGGAAAAGGGCAGTAATGCACAAAAGGTAAAAAATGTTCAGAGTCCTGACAAGTAGCCACATTTTGCTTTGATGACTGCTTTGCACACTATTGGCATTCTCTATGAGCTTCAAGAGGTAGTCACCGGAAATGGTTTTCACTTCACAGGTTTGCCCTGTCAAGTTTAATAAGTGGGATTTCTTGCCTTATAAATGGGGTTGGGACCATCAGTTGTGTTGAGCTGAAGTCTGGTGGATACACAGCTGATAGTCCTACTGAATAGACTGTTAGAATTTGTATTATGGCAAGAAAAAAGCAGCTATGTAAAGAAAAATGAGTGGCTATCATTACTTTATGAAATGAAGGCCAGTCAGTCCAAAAATTGGGAAAACTTTGAAAGTGTCCCCGAGTGCAGTTGCAAAAACCATCAAGCGCTACAAAGAAACTGGTTCACATGAGGACCGCCCAAGGAAAGGAAGACCAAGAGTCACCTCTGCTTCTGAAGATAAGTTTATCTGAGTCACCAGCCTCAGAAATCGCAGGTTAACAGCAGCTCAGATTAGAGACCAGGTCAATGCCACACAGAGTTCTAGCAGCAGACACATCTTTACAACAACTGTTAAGAGGAGACTTTGTGCAGCAGGCCTTCATGGTAAAATAGATGCTAGGAAACACTGCTAAGGACAGGCAACAAGCAGAAGAGACTTGATTGGGCTACAGAACACAAGGAATGGACATTAGACCAGTGGAAATCTGTGCTTTGGTCTGATGAGATCAAATTTGAGATCTTTGGTTCCAACCACCTTGTCTTTGTGCGACGCAGAAAAGGTGAGCGGATGAACTCTACATGCCTGGTTCCCATTGTAAAGCATGGAGGAAGAGATGTGATGGTGTGGGGGTGCTTTACTGGTGACACTGTTGGGGATTTATTCAAAATTGAAGGCATACTGAACCAGCATGGCTACCACAGCATCTTGTAGTGGCATGCCATTCCATCCGGTTTGCGGTTAGTTGGACCATCATTTATTTTTCAACAGGACAATGACCCCAATCACACCTCCAGGCTGCGTAAGGGCTACTTGACCAAGAAGGAGAGTGATAGGATGCTACGTCAGATGACCTGGCCTCCATAGTCACCAGACCTGAACCCAATCGAGATGGTTTGGAGTGAGCTGGACCGCAGAGTGAAGGCAAAAGGGCCAACAAGTGCTAAGCATCTCTGGGAACTCCTTCAAGATTGTTGGAAGACCATTTCCGGTGAGTACCTCTTGAAGCTCATCAAGAGAATGCCAAGAGTGTGCAAAGCAGTCATCAAAGCAAAAGGTGGCTACTTTGAAGAACCTAGAATATAAGAAATATTTTCAGTTGTTTCACACTTTTTTGTAAGTATATAATTCCACATGTGTTAATTCATAGTTTTGATGCCTTCAGTGTGAATGTACAATTTTCAAAGTTATGAAAATACAGAAAAATCTTTAAATGAGAAGGTGTGTCCAAACTTTTGAACTGTACTGTATGTATATATATATATATATATATATATATATATATATATATATATATATATATACAGTGGGGCAAAAAAGTATTTAGTCAGTCAGCAATAGTGCAAGTTCCACCACTTAAAAAGATGAGAGGCGTCTGTAATTTACATCATAGGTAGACCTCAACTATGGGAGACAAACTGAGAAAAAAAAATCCAGAAAATCACATTGTCTGTTTTTTTATCATTTTATTTGCATATTATGGTGGAAAATAAGTATTTGGTCAGAAACAAAATTTCATCTCAATACTTTGTAATATATCCTTTGTTGGCAATGACAGAGGTCAAACGTTTTCTGTAAGTCTTCACAAGGTTGCCACACACTGTTGTTGGTATGTTGGCCCATTCCTCCATGCAGATCTCCTCTAGAGCAGTGATGTTTTTGGCTTTTCGCTTGGCAACACGGACTTTCAACTCCCTCCAAAGGTTTTCTATAGGGTTGAGATCTGGAGACTGGCTAGGCCACTCCAGGACCTTGAAATGCTTCTTACGAAGCCACTCCTTCGTTGCCCTGGCGGTGTGCTTTGGATCATTGTCATGTTGAAAGACCCAGCCACGTTTCATCTTCAATGCCCTTGCTGATGGAAGGAGGTTTGCACTCAAAATCTCACGATACATGGCCCCATTCATTCTTTCATGTACCCGGATCAGTCGTCCTGGCCCCTTTGCAGAGAAACAGCCCCAAAGCATGATGTTTCCACCACCATGCTTTACAGTAGGTATGGTGTTTGATGGATGCAACTCAGTATTCTTTTTCCTCCAAACACGACAAGTTGTGTTTCTACCAAACAGTTCCAGTTTGGTTTCATCAGACCATAGGACATTCTCCCAAAACTCCTCTGGATCATCCAAATGCTCTCTAGCAAACTTCAGACGGGCCCGGACATGCACTGGCTTAAGCAGTGGGACACATCTGGCACTGAAGGATCTGAGTCCATGGTGGCGTAGTGTGTTACTTATGGTAGGCCTTGTTACATTGGTCCCAGCTCTCTGCAGTTCATTCACTAGGTCCCCCCGCATGGTTCTGGGATTTTTGCTCACCGTTCTTGTGATCATTCTGACCCCACGGGGTGGGATTTTGCGTGGAGCCCCAGATCGAGGGAGATTATCAGTGGTCTTGAATGTCTTCCATTTTCTAATTATTGCTCCCACTGTTGATTTCTTCATTCCAAGCTGGTTGGCTATTGCAGATTCAGTCTTCCCAGCCTGCTGCAGGGCTACAATTTTGTTTCTGGTGTCCTTTGACAGCTCTTTGGTCTTCACCATAGTGGAGTTTGGAGTCAGACTGTTTGAGGGTGTGCACAGGTGTCTTTTTATACTGATAACAAGTTTAAACAGGTGCCATTACTACAGGTAATGAGTGGAGGAAAGAGGAGACTCTTAAAGAAGAAGTTACAGGTCTGTGAGAGCCAGAAATCTTGATTGTTTGTTTCTGACCAAATACTTATTTTCCACCATAATATGCAAATAAAATGATAAAAAAACAGACAATGTGATTTTCTGGATTTTTTTTTCTCAGTTTGTCTCCCATAGTTGAGGTCTACCTATGATGTAAATTACAGACGCCTCTCATCTTTTTAAGTGGTGGAACTTGCACTATTGCTGACTGACTAAATACTTTTTTGCCCCACTGTATATATATATATATATATATATATATATATATATATATAAAATAGATAGATTAAAAGCCGGAAAGTGATCTGCGGTGTGCAGTAAAATCACACTGACATGCTAGAATAGAATAGATAGAATAAACTGGCATTTTCCCACTCTCCAGAGTTCAGCCCAGGTCAGGTTATGAGGGAATGCAGCTTCAGTGTTGGCACCTCTAGTCAATGAAGGTGCGTTGGCAGCATCTCCTCATTTACCAGTAGTTTTCAGTCTGGGCGGTCGCATCTTGGCACCGTCCTGGTTGAAAACTGTATATACCACAGAAATGGATTACGGTGTGGGACAAAACAACGGATAGGTATAGTATATTGTTGGTTTATTATTTTATTTTTATTATAGGAGATTGAGTCTGTTGCATGTTTAGGATTAACAATAAAATGGTCAAACTGTGTTGTGTTTTATTTCATTAAAAGTCTTTATTCTGGCTGTGTCTCTATTTAACATGTAGCAACTATAGGATTAATAATGGATAGGTGTCTTATTGACACCTCTCAATTACTAAGGTGGGCTTGATGTTACCTTACAATACAAAGATAACATCAACCCCAGAACTATTACCCCACTAGCCATCACTACAGGGCAAGTGGGAAGAGCGAAGCTAAGTGCCAGAATTGGCGCAGCTTAGAGATGCGCCTTTTCTGGGGAGGCTGAGTGCTGATGTTTTTAGCCAGGGGGGGTAATATCCATGGCCCCATCCTAGGCTATTAATATCAGCCTGCAGCTGTCTGCATAGCCTTTGATGATTATTAATTACGGGGGAATCTCACATCATTTTTTTGGGGATCCCCCATTTTAATAGCCAGTAAAGGCTAAGTATACAGCTGTGAGCTGATATTAATAGCCTGGGAAGTTCCATGGGTGTTACCCTCTATCCAGGCTATAAACATCTGCCCCCAGTCACTGGCTTTCCCTCTGCTGGCTTTGAAAATTGCAAGGGAGCCCACACCAATTTTCTCAAATAAATAAATAAATAAGCGTTTATTAATTAAATTCATGTCCAGTAATTTGCACACACACTGCACTAATTGTATTTGTCACTGACGTCTATATATCTACCTATTCCATATGTATTAAATGTATGTAATCCATCTCTTCTATCCTGTCAGCTCCTGCAGTGATTTTACAGAAGCCAGCAGATGAATTTACCAGCTTTTCATCTATCTATCTTTCAGTTCAATATGAATACATATATATTATATTATTATTATTATTATTATTATTATTATTATACATTTTTATAGTGCCATTTATTCCATGGTGCTTTACATGTGAATGGGGCAAATATAGACAAGTACAATAAACATGAGTAAAAGAAGGCACACACAAGTACAGGAGGAGAGAGGACCCTGCCTGCGAGGGCTCACAGTCTATAAGGGATGGGTGAGGATACACTAGGAGAGGGTAGAGCTGGTCATGCGGCGGTTCAGTAGACTGGGGATCACTGTAGGTTGTAGGCTTGTCGGAGGAGGTGGGCCTTCAGATTCCTTTTGAAGGTTTCCATGGTAGGCGAGAGCCTGATGTGTTGGGGTAGAAAGTTCCAGAGTATAGGGGAAGCACAGGAGAAGTCTTGGATGCGGTTGTGTGAGGAAGAGATGACAGAGGAGTAGAGAAAGAGATCATGAGACGATCGAAGGTTCCGTGTAGGTAGGTACCGGGAGACCATGTCACAGATGTATGGAGGAGAAAGGTTGTGAATGGCTTTGTATGTCATTGTTAGTGTTTTGAACTGTAGTCTCTAGGCAATAGGAAGCCGGTGAAGGGCCTGGCAGAGAGGAGAGGCTGGGGAGTAACCGGGAGACAGGTTTATTAGTCGAGCAGCAGAGTTTAGGATGGATTGGAATGGTGCCAGAGTGCTAGAGGGGAGGCCAGAGAGTAGGAGGTTGCAGTAGTCAAGGCGGGAGATGATAAGGGCATGTACTAGTGTTTCTGTGGTTTCATGGTCAAGGAATGCACGGATCTGGGAAATGTTTTTGAGTTGGAATCGGCAAGAGGAGGGAAGGGCTTGGATATGTGGCTTGAAAGAGAGGGTAGAGTCAAGGATCACCCCGAGGCACTGAGCGTGCGGGACCGGGGAAAATGAGCAGACATTGACATTGATGGATAGGTCGGGTGGAGGGGTAGAGTGAGGTAGGGGAAAGATGATGAATTGTTTTGTCCATGTTCAGTTTTAGAAAACGAGCAGAAAAGATGGATGAAATAGCAGACAGACATTGTGGGATTTTGGTATAAATAAATAGAATAAATATATACACATAAAATACATAAATATATACATGTCAGTGAAACACATATATGTATATGTGTTTCACTGACATGTATATATTTATATATTTTATGTGTATATATTTATTCTAACTACTCTGTTCTAACCTGTCAGTGTGATTTTACTGCACCCGCATATGAATTGTGGGCTTTTCAAAGGACACCGGTGCGTAAAAATTGCACAGCACACGCATGGTGCAAGTGCTGTGTGATTTTTTTTTTTCTCGCACCCATTGACTTTTATTGCAGGATGCGATTCGATTTTGGATTACAATTGCAGCATACTGCGATTTTTTTTTTTACCAGTCCGTTCGTGATCCGATCCGAGCTAGAAAAAAAAGCAGATGAACACACAAACATAGATTAACATTGGTCTGAATTTGTCTGATTTTATTGCAAGTGGGCATGAGCACTTAGTCAATTATTGCACTGATTCTATGATTCTATATCAACTATCTAGACACTTTAGCCTATTATTGAATGTCATGCTTTCAATGGTTTCATCACTACATTCAGGTAGAAGGTTTGCTCTTTCTTTTAGGTCTGCAAGACAACTATTATATAGTTTGGTTGATGGCTTTTATTCTAAAATAACCCTTTTTGGTAATGTCAAACATCTTGGCAACCTGTCTTGTTGAACAAGAATTAATTCTTGCTGTTTTCATGCAATGAAGCTAGAACACAGTGTACTTTATATTGCTTTAGGGAATGATTTTCTAATAATTATCCTCAAATTGTTCTGCAGTTATTTTATCCTTCTTACCTTATGTAGTTTTCTCTTGGTAACTGCTTTACCAGTTATCATTGAAAGAGAGCATTTTGACAAGTTTTCCAAATAAACTTAAACAAAGCCATTTAACCATTTATCAATTGATATCCTTAAATGACATATATCAAGCTCTTACTGTAACTGGAAAAAACATGTTTCCTGCCACTTCACTGGAAATATGTAAACACTAGTGATGAGCGAGCATACTCGGTCATGCTCGTTACTCTCCTGAGCATCACTGTAGTCGCAGTACTCGGAGAGCACTGAGCATTTCCAGTTTGGCTCGGCGGGACCTCGGGTCCCTGACCTGCATAATTGGCGCTCCTTAGAGAGCCAATCAACATGCAGGGATTGTCTGCCACACACTGTAATGCCGTAGCCATCTTGGTTGAGGAATTAAAGTGATTGGCTGGCTGCACAGCATCATCAGGTCTGTAAGAGACCTGGCACTGCCCTGCTCGTCGTATTCAGCTCCTGATTCAGACAGTGTAGGGAGAGGTGCTGGCGAGATAGGGTCAGATTTGAGAGTTTATCAGTTAGTGTGGGTATACCATCATATTTTACACAAATCCAGCTAAACCAACAGTCCTTCCAAGGACTAATTGCGGAGTATATAGATTGCAGTGCTAGGTAGGCAGGGGTGTGTATGTGGATCTATACATATCAGTGCAAGGCATGCAGGCACTGTATATGGGTATATAGATATCATTGCATACATCAAGAGGGTCCTTCCATTACTATCTGTTGCCGATTACAAATATACCTATCTGCAGGTGTCAGTGGCTTGGAGGATTTTTTTGCCATCTTAATCAAGATTATTTTATTCCAAAGAAATCCAGTTTTTGCTTGTTGACACTGCAGACTACAGCCAGTTCCTTTTCATAGTACAGCGTGAAAATCCAGCTATTTTAAATGGGTTTGCCCATCCCAGCTATCACATCTGAATGCGCAGAAAATTATGGCATTTTTTGTGGTACTGGATAACAAGTATCCTTAATCAGGTATTAAAGCCTTTTAAATCATGAAAATAATTCACAATTCCCTATGTGTGAAAAGGGAAGAAAAAAGGCATACAAAGAAAATAAAATGTGCAATACTTTATTAGAACAAGCAATAAAAAGTGGTATAACCACGAAAACTATAAAATACAGGCTGAATCTCAATTAAAAACAAAGCAGCTACAGGGCAGTTTGAATATAATAGATATACACATAATTTTATGAGGCAAATTTTGATATGGCCTTATAGTCACATAATTAACAAATATGAATGCATATAATTGTGCCAACAAATAAAGTGCAAAAAAATGCCAAAAGGCCGCAATTATTGAAAAATGCAAGAAATATCTCCAAGGGCAATAGTCCTCTATGAAATATATATATATAAATTTTACAATAAAGTGCAAAAAGTGCTAAAGACAAAAAGGCCATATGAAGGCCTGATAGTCACAATAAGCAAAATTATATATTAATACTATTGGGAACCAGCCATAATGTATAATGCTATGTCTATATCAATGTCATATAGTATCAGGTAGGCACATGTATATCAACTTAGTGAAGTAACGTTTACAACAGGTAAGTATGGAAAAGGACAAATGAACAAGGGAACAAATGAACGAATGAAACTTACATTAGTGCAAAAAAACTGAATACCGCGCCTGGGCCGAAACCCCGGGGTGGCATTATACATTAGGGCTGGTTCTCAATAGTATTTATATATAATTTTTATATAATTTTGCTTAGTTTACGTGGTTATACCACTTTTTATTCCTTGTTCTAATAAAGTATTGCACATTTTATTTTCTTTGTATGCCTTTTTTCTTCCCTTTTCACACATAGGGAATTGTGTATTATTTTTTGTGGTACTGTAGTATTTTTGGAGTTTCTTATTCAATTTTTTGACACTATTTTGCTGCCCAAAAAATATTTAGCTGCAAAACAAATATTTAGCTACAGTTTAGATATTTAACACTGTGTTTTGTTCCCCACATGGATCTCATATCATTGCGCTAAAAATTGTACCATTTCAGGCCTCCATTCCACTGTATTTTCTGTCTATTACCCTAGTTCTAAACAGTATTTTGGGGTAAAAAAAACAATAGGCCACATATTGAACATTGTGGTTTCTCTGGCAGATGGCTGATCTATCTGTGGGCCACAAATTTGGGTATTTCAGGCCTCCATTCCACTGTATTTGCTGTCTGTTACCCTCATCCTATGCGGGATTTTGGGGTAAAAATACAGGCCACATATTAAACAGTGTGGTACCTCTGTCAGATGCTTGATCTATCTGTGGGCTACAAATTTGGGCATTTCAGGCCCACATTCCACTATATTTGCTCTGTGTTACCATAGTTCTAAACAGTATTTTTGGGGTAAAAAAAAATACAAGCCACATATTTAACATTGTGGTTTCTCTGTCAGATGCCTGATCTATCTGTGGGCTACAAATTTGGGCATTTCAGGCCTACATTCAACTTTTTTCGCAGGGTGTTAGCCTAGTTCTGTGCAGCATTTTTCTGTTAAAAAACAAAAATACAGGCCACATATTGAGCATTGTGGTACCTCTGTCAGACCTGATCTATCTGTGGGCTACTAATTTGGGCATTTCAGGCCTATATTTCAATGTATTTGCTGTCTGTTACCCTAGTTCTTAACAGCTTTTTTTTGTGGAAAAAAAATACTGGCCACATATTGAACATTGTGGTTTCTCTGTCAGATGCCTGATCTATCAATGGGCTACAAATTTGGGCATTTCAGGCTTACATTCCACTGTATTTGCTGTCTGTTACCCTAGTTCTGAATAGTATTTTGGGGTAAAAAAAAATACACGCTACATATTTAACATTGTTGCTTCTCTTTCAGACAGATGATCTATCTGTGGGCTACAAATTTGGGCATTTCAGGCCTACATTCAACTTTTTTGGCAGTGTGTTTGCCTACTTCTATGCAGTATTTTTCTGAGAAGAGTACAGGTCACATACTGAGCATTGTGGCACCTGTCATATGGTGGATCTATCTGTGGGCTACAAACTTGGGCATTTCAGGCCCCCATTCCACTGTATTTGCTGTCCGTTACCCTCATTCTATACAGTATTTTGGGGTTAAAAAAAATAGGCCACATATTGAACATTGTGGTTTCTCTGTCAGATTCCTGATCTTTCTGTGGGATACAAATTTGGGCATTTCAGGCCTACATTTCACTGTATTTGCTGTATATTACCCTAGTTCTAAACAGTATTTTGGGGTTAAAGAAAAAAATAGGCCACATATTGACATTGTGATTTCTCTGTCAGACTCCTGATCTTTCTCTGGGCTAGAAAATTGGGCATTTCAGGCCTCCATTCCACTGTATTTGCTGTCTATTACCCTCATTCTCTGCAGAATTTTGGGGGTAAAAAATACAGGCCACATACTGAACATTGTGGTTTATCTGTTAGACGCCTGATCTATCTGTGGGCTTCAAGTTTGGGCATTTCAGGCCTATATTCACCTTTTCTTGTGGAGTGTTATCCTAGTTCCATACAGTATTTGTCTGTTTAATTAAAAATATACAGGCCACATATTGAACAGTGTGATATCTCTGTCAAACGCGTCCTCTATCTGTGGGCTTAAAATTGTGGCATTTGAGGGCTCCTTTTAACTGGTTTTGCTGTGTCTTACCCTAGTTAATAACAACAGTTTAAAAAAAATGCCTACAGTCCAGATAATTTAAACTGTGGTTTTTAGGCACACTGATCACTTATAAGTTTGCTCCAAATTCTGCCATTTGTACTGAATGTAGAAAATATTGTAGCAGTCCATTTAAAATGGGCAAGGAGCGTGGCAAGGGATGGGGAAGTGGACGTGATGCTGATGGTGCATGCAGAGGCCTTGGCCGTGGGCAAGCTGAAAGTGGGCCACAACAAACACCCACATCTTCTCGCCCGACCTTCCTGTTGCAATTACTAGGGAACCGCAGCACACCACTACTGAACTCAGAGCAGTGTCAAAAGCGGATAATGCTTCCAGTACTTTGCCACCACCACCACGTCTTCCACATGGTCAAGTCTGAGTAGCCGTGAGTATGGATCGCATATTACTCACCCTGATCCTCCTTCCTCCCACCATGCCGAGTGCCAGTAGACAACTGATCCCACACTTGGACACTCTGAATAGCTGTTCACTTTTCCATTTATAGATTCGGGACTCTCAGCCGGTCCACTTGAAGTGGGGCAAGATGAGATCGCATGTAGCGATGCCCCAATATTTGAGCAGCCACGGTCACACGAAGGTGACATTGGGGAAGTGTCACAAGAGGTGAATGATGATGAGACATAATTGCCAGAAAGTCAGGAGGAGAACCAGGGTGCGGATGTGAAAGATGAGGTGGTGGATGATGTAGTAACTAACCCAACCTGGCAGGAGGACATGCAGAGCGAGGACAGCAGCACACATGGGGAAGGAGGCATAGCACCCCAACAGGCAGGAAGAAGCAGTGTGGCTGCCGCAGGCAGAAGGTGTGTATCTGTTCCTCGCAGCAACAACAACATGTTGGAAGTTGCCACTCCAACTGTTAGGTCTTCACGAGTCTGGTTGTTTTTTAAAGACTCTGCCAATAACCCCAAAACAACCAGCCTGACCACCACGAGCATGATCAGGCACATGGCAGCAAAGCACTAGATTTTGTGGGCCAAACCCCAGGCTCCAGGAACAGTGTCTGTGGGTAACATCACTACTTCTTCCACTGTTGTGCGTGCAAGCCAGTCCCCTGTCCATGGTGCATGCGAAGATGCCTCGTGTCCTGCACCTGTTGTTGCCCACAGTCAACTAGCACCATCATAAAGCACGTCCACGTCCTTGTCCCAGCGCAGCCTTCAGTTGCCCATACCCCAGTCATTGGAATGCAAGCGAAAATACGCAGAAAACACCCCACAGGCCAGAGTACTAAATTCACATATTTCTCATCTGCTTGTGCTCAAAATGTTGCCTTTTAGGCTCGTGGAGACAGAAGCTTTCTGCAACCCAATGGCAGCAGCCATCCCAAGGTATTCAGTCCCCAGCAGCCACTATTTCTCCCGGTGGGCCGTACCGGCATTACACCAGCACGCGTCCCACAACATTACCTGTGCCCTCAACAATGTTTTTACTGGGAACATCCACCTAACCACGGACATGTGGACAAGTGCTTGTGGGCAGGGATGGAACATCTCACAGATGTCACACTAGGTTAACTTAGTAGAAGCAGGGTCCCAGTCGGACCGTGGGATGGAACACATCCTCCCCATGCCAAGGATTGCGGGCCCTACATCAATCAGGGTTGCCCCCACAGTCTACAGCTCCTGCACCTCCTCCTCTTCAGCCTCCATCTCTGAAATGAGCACATCAGTCACAAACTGGAAGCATTGCAGCACTGCCTCAGCCAAGCATCAACAGGCTGTGCTGAAGCTAATCTGCTCAGGTGACAAACTGCACAATGCTAAAGAGCTGTGAAGAGCTCTGAAAGAGCAGTCAGATTTGTGGCTGACATTGGTGAACCTACAGCCAAGCATGGTCATGTGTGACAATGGCCAGAACCTGGTAGCGGCTCTGAGGCATGGTCACACCGTACAATGCCTGGCCCATGTGCTTAACTTCATTGTTCAAAGGCTTCTCAAAAGCTACCCAGAGCTGCCGGATCTGCTTGTGAAAGTACACCACCCGTGTGCCCATTTTAGAAAGTCAGCTACAGCTTCAGCAGCCCTTTCCGTGCTTCAGCAGCGTTTGCACCTTCTGGCTCACTGACTGGTGTGTGATGTCCCCACATGTTGGAACTCTACACTGCATATGTAGGAAAGGATTTGTGAGCAGAAGAGGGTACCAACAAGGCCATTGTTATTCAGTTCAGACTCCACACATAAGACCTCAGGAGTGGACATGGATGTAAGACATATGTACCATCCTACAAAACTTTGAGGACTCCACCAAGATGGTGAGTGGTGATGATGCTATAATTAGCATCACCATCCTGCTTCCCTGCATTCTGAAAAGCTGTCTGCTCACAATGAAAGAGGATGCATTGTAGGCGGAGCACGAGGACATGGAGCAAGGAATCATACAGGGTGATTACATACAGTCAAGCCTCATGTCATCCCAATGTGGATTAGTAGACAATGAGGAGGAGGAGGAAGAACAGGAGCTACTTTCATGGGCTATAGACGGTATGTGGGCTCAAAGGCTTATTGGGGTGCGTATAGCTTTGAAGTAGGACAGGCCTTGCATTCAATACCTAAGCAAATAGTATGGCAGTAACAAATGAATAATGTGAACTATGTTTTCCTGTGACCATCCAGTATGTGGGCTCAAAGGCTTATTGAGGTGCATGTAATTTGGGGGCAGGGCAGGCCTTGCATTCAATGCATAGGCAAACACTATGGGAGACCCACTTTCTTCTAATGGGAACATTTTTTCAGGAGGTCCTGCTGTATGTCTTGTGAAAGGGGTATTGTGGTGCGTCCTAATTTTTTCCAGCTCAGCCACTCACTGCATAGGCAATAACAGTATAGGAGACCCACTGTTTAGTAATGGCCCTTTAAGAATATTAATGCCACTTAATGCCCCTATAAAAATAGGCTTTGTGACTCTAAGAGTCCCTCCTTCATAAATAAAACAAGATGTGTCTGATGATGTGTCACACACCACATGGCCAGCTAAGGTTGTTAAATGTTACAATGATGTTTCCCAGTGAATGCATTTGTATTGGTTGAAAGCAATGCTAAAATTGAAAAATGCTACGTGTGAACATAGCCAAAGTGGTGGAGGTACATTTTTTGGGGAGGGTCTTTATTTGGCCTTACATACAAATTATTACCCTGGAAAGGATGTTCCTTAACATATTTCCCAAGAAAATCCATTTTGGTTTAGTTTTTGTATGTTATTATTGTGCGCCTGTAAAAGTGGCATCACACTCTGACAACATTGGTCAGAGCTGTGACCTAGGAGTCAGAAATACTCCCAGGCGTCTTCCCCATGATGTTCGCGTGTCATTTGAGCACTGTTCCCATTGATTTCTGATGTTTTTAGACCCTAAAAGGATCCCAGAGGGGATCACGGCAAAAATGCTTGGGTTTCCCCAAGACTTACATTGGGCTCGTTGCTCGGGTTGAGTACCCGAGTATACCAACTTGCTCAACCAGAGCAATGAGCACTCGAGCATTTTAGTGCTCGCCCATCACTAGTAAGCATGTCCAGACAATAGTATAGCATAACATTTTTGATGTTTACCTAGCTGTTCAAATCTTTCTTTTTGAATCTTGATGTAGTTTGGGGAATGTATTGTATTTTCTAGAAATGCATTTATTTTTCAATTTGCTATAAATTATCAAAAACATTCATTCTTTGGATCTAGCATTAAAAATTCCATCAAATACATTATATATATATATATATATATATATATATATATATATATATATATATACAGTCATATGAAAAAGTTTGGGCACCCCTATTAATCTTAAGCTTAATGTTTTCTAAAAATGTTTTTTTTTTTTGCAACAGCTATTTCAGTTTCATATATCTAATAACTGTTGGACACAGTAATGTTTCTGCCTTGAAATGAGGTTTATTGTACTAACAGAAAATGTGCAATCTGCATTCAAACAAAATTTGACAGGTGCATACGTTTGGGCACCCTTATCATTTTCTTGTTTTAAATACTCCTACCTACTTTTTACTGACTTACTAAAGCACTTTTTTGGTTTTGTAACCTCATTGAGCTTTGAACTTCATAGCTAGGTGTATACAATCATGAGAAAAGCTACTTAAAGTGGCCACTTGCAAGTTGTTCTCCTGTTTGAATCTCCTCCGAAGAGTGGCATCATGGGCTCCTCAAAACAACTGTCAAATGATCTGAAAACAAAGATTATTCAACATAGTTGTTCAGGGGAAGGATACAAAAAGCTGTCTCAGAGATTTAACCTGTCAATTTCCACTGTGAGGAACATAGTAAGGAAATGGAAGAACACAGGTACAGTTCTTGCTAAGGCCAGAAGTGCCAGGCCAAGAAAAACATCAGAAAGGCAGAGAAGAAGAATGGTGAGATCAGTCAAGGACAATCCTCAGGCCACCTCCAGAGATCTGCAGCATCAACTTGCTGCAGATGGTGTCACTGTGCATCGGTCAACTATACAACGCACTTTGCACAAGGAGAAGCTGTATGGGAGAGTGATGCGAAAGAAGCCGTTTCTGCAAGCACGCCACAAACAGAGTCGGCTGAGGTATGCAAAAGCACATTTGGAGAAGCCAATTTCTTTTTGGAAGAAGGTCCTGTGGACTCATGAAACCAAGATTGAGTTGTTTGGTAATACAAAAAGGCGTTATGCATGGCGGCAAAAAAACACAGTGAATTGTATAGTTGACCGATGCACAGTGACACCATCTGCAGCAAGTTGATGCTGCAGCTCTCTGGAGGTGGTCTGAGAATTGTCTTTGACTGATCTCACCATTCTTCTTCTCTGCCTTTCTGATGTTTTTCTTGGCCTGCCACTTCTGGCCTTAACAAGAACTGTACCTGTGTTCTTCCATTTCCTTACTATGTTCCTCACAGTGGAAATTGACAGGTTAAATCTCTGAGACAGCTTTTTGTATCCTTCCCCTGAACAACTATGTTGAATAATCTTTGTTTTCAGATCATTTGACAGTTGTTTTGAGGAGCCCATGATGCCACTCTTCGGAGGAGATTCAAACAGGAGAACAACTTGCAAGTGGCCACTTTAAGTAGCTTTTCTCATGATTGCATACACCTAGCTATGAAGTTCAAAGCTTAATGAGGTTACAAAACCAAAATAAGTGCTTTAGTAAGTCAGTAAAAAGTAGGTAGGAGTATTTAAAACAAGAAAATGATAAGGCTGCCCATACTTATGCACCTGTCAAATTTTGTTTGAATGCAGATTGCACATTTTCTGTTAGTACAATACACCTCATTTCAAGGCAGAAACATTACTGTGTCCAACAGTTATTAGATATATGAAACTGAAATAGCTGTTGCAAAAAAAAAAACATTTTTATAAAACATTAAGCTTAAGATTAATAGGGGTGCACAAACTTTTTCATATGACTGTATATATATATATATATATATATATATATATATATATATATATATATATAAACAGTACAGACCAAAGGTTTGGACACACCTTCTCATTTAAAGAAGGCAAAGCAAAGCAGTCATCAAAGCAAAAGGTGGCTACTTTGAAGAACCAAGAATATAAGACATAATTTCAGTTGTTTCACCCTTTTTGTTAAGTATATAATTCCACATGTGTTAATTCATAGTTTTGATGCCTTCAGTGTGAATGTACAATTTTCATAGTCATGAAAATACAGAAAAATCTTTAAATGAGAAGGTGTGTCCAAACTTTTGGTCTGTACTGTATATATATCTATCATATTTACAGGTAAGTGTATTTGTTAAACAAGACATTTAAAATTAAATTTACAGAATTTTCAGGCTGTGTTCACACATAGTGTCAATATTGTGTTTTTTGTGCAGAAAATCTGTATTCGACTGTTCAAGGAAACTTGATATGATTTCATTAAAACTCATTGCTACTGTGCATTTAAAACCAATGTTAAACTGTGTATTTCAATGCATTTTTTTCTTTATAGGCTAATGAAAAAATGCAGAATCAAAGGTATTGTTGCCTAAAAAAAAATTAAGAAATTATTCTTTAAATCTGCAGCCCAAGACTCATCAAATAAAGGTTACAAAGCATAAAATAGAACCAGAAATCAATAATGAAGGAACATTTTCATTAACTATTTTGGTATGGTCTAGAGATGAGCAGATTCTTCCATGGAGGATTGTGTTCAGGTCGAAACACCTGAAATTTTTGGTTTCATGAACATTAAAACATTTTCAGGTTATAGCTGTGGTTTGCAAAAAAAAATGCTAGGCACCTTTTCACACACTGCTCTTTGCATTGGCACATGTGCTATCCCATAATGCCCTGCAGGTATAAGGTCCTACAGATTATCAGTCCTTGTACAATGGTGGTCAATACCTGGGCCATCTTAGATCACCGGTTCCCAGTGAAGCACATATTGTGCAGCAGTCATTTTCCATTTCCTTAACCACAGGGTAAGCCTCACTCTTCTGTAGTGTAAGTTCTTATAGTTAACAGAGTACTCTTTTTCTCTGCTGTAGTGTGTGTCAACGGCATCCTCTGTCTCTCTTAGGCCACGTTCACACATTCAGTATTTGATCAGCATTTTACATCAGTATTTGTAAGACAAAATCAGAAGTGGAACAAAGAGAAGAAAAGTATAATAGAAAAATGTGCACCACTTCTGTATTTATCACTCACTCCTGGTTTTGGTTTACAAATACTGATGTAAAATATAGAGCAAACATGGCCTCTTTCACTCATTTTTAAGGCTTAGTCAAAACCAAGAGTGGAATTTAAAGAGAAAAAGTATAATTGCAAAAGTGACACCTTTTCTGTGTTTTGGAAACACTCCTGGATTTTTCATACAAAGGTCCAGGGTCACACTTGCATGTGCAATGCGAGAAACTCACATCAATACCAGGAACTGTTGCTGGCACTCGGGACTGGAATGTGCGGCTGCATGTATTGCTATGCAGCTGCCCGCTCTGGTACCGAATGCAGGTGAAAGTGCCGGGTATTGATGCAAGAAACTCTCAAAATTTTATCGCATTGCACACGCAAGTGTGACCCAGGCCAAATACTGATAAAATGCTGATCAAAAATACTGTAATACGTGTGTATTTTTCAAGCAATTATAACTTTCTAAAATTGTGATTTGCGTAAATTGAATGTTTCGGGAAACTTTTGTGAAATTTGAATTTCAAAGGATCCACTCTTTTCTATTATATCTGAAAAAAACATTCAGATAGAAATCAGCAGAAAAAAAAACCCATAGAATTTATGCTACTTTTAATAACAGCATAAGCATTTTAGTGACAGTTTAATTTTTTTTAGGAACACAACTTTAATCGAACATAGAAAAATTGATTTTGTCTTCACTAAAATTACTTACAAGACTAATAAATTAAAAAATAAACAAGTAATCAAAATGCTTGCTGTATCTGTAATAGGAGCAATAGCCAAAAATTATAACGCAGTAGATGACAAATTTATCAAATTGTACAAGGTTCATCAATTCATTTTGAATTATAGTAGGAAAATTATTTATTCCTTTTTTTTCTTCAGTCAATTAAATGTAAAGGTGCAAATCATGAATTACAAAAAGTAGATTTTAGATTTTACAGGTAATTGAAACTGCATAAAATGGGATCAACTCCAGAATTTCCTAGTTTGGTGCTAAATAGTTCATTGCTAAAGTGAAATTCAAATGCTAAGCATCATCTGCATACAAGTCTGAAACATATAAATCCATTATCCACAATGCCATTACCGAAGTGTGACATAAAACAATAAAGTCGAATATTTTTAATAATTAGAATTTCTAGTGACATAATTTTTCTGCTCCAAACCAAAAAAAGGGTAATGAAAAATAAAATGGAAATAAAACAGAACAAAACATTAACAGACTTTCATTTCTAAGATTTTTTTTACTCTTTGAAGTGGAACTAGTTTGCAAACTTAAAATAGATAATTACACACTCCATTAAATAAGTAATTAACAGTTTATAAATCCGGCTTAAAATATGCAATTTCATTGCCAAAAATAAACCATAAATTCACTATAATCTGAAGTTATAGAGAAATTATTTACTTATAAGCAAAAAAGCCAAACACAATATGTTGCCTTGCAAGTGTGATTGATAACATTTTGCTATGGTAATTATTTGCATGAAAATACCTGTGGTAAAATATGCAATGCACATTACTACAGACTAACCTTAATGGAGAAAGTCATTAAAAAATAATAAAATTTGTTTTTTTCTGATAATTTTTCAATGTATTTTATTCCCTCTAATGAATACTATTTCAGCTTACAATATTTGTTTCAACGTGTAACAGTAATTCCACAGCCATTTTAATCTAAAATGTCATTCAACATACAGCACGATGCAAAAAATATTGCAGATTTGTGGAGCAAATGGTTAGTTAGAAAATTTAGCCAATTGCAGGGGAGTTGCAGTGACTAGACCAAAATTTTGAAATCTGACCAGTGTCTCTTTATGTGGTAATAACTCTGAAATGTTTCAACATATTTCAGTGATTTTGAGATTGTTTTTTCCTATCAGGCATTTATCTCCTCTCCACTCCTTAGGCACTTTTCACTAGAATCAATATATTTTAGCTGCCTTATCTGCATATTTACTTTATGTTATTTGTATTTTTCCTACTATGACAGTGTAATTCAAGTTGATTGCGTAATAATTTCCCTGCATTAAGTTTATTGGGGGCTATTATGCATTCATATATGTATTTCTAGATTGAATAACATTATATTTTCGATTGATTGTATTGTATATGCTTGTGCGTTAGGTCAATTAAGAGCTAGTATACCTTCATACGTTGTTCTAGATTCAACATGCTTTTTATGTCATTGCATTTTGAATAATTATATTAAGACATTGGCATGATGTATAAAGTTTTAGGGATAATAGTTTTCTGTACTGTGTTTTTGAGTCAGGTCCAGACTCTTTGAGCCACAATTTTTTTGTTCCTATGTGATATTATTCTCCTGCATTTTATGCATATATTATGGGATATACAGTCAAGGTATAAAGTGGTCAGATGAGACCAAGATAGAGCTTTTTGGTGAAACATATCATTATACTTTTTACCAAAAATAGAATGAGGCCTACAAGAAAAAGAACATAGTACCTACAGTCAAATATGGTAGAAGTTCAAATAAGATTGTTTGTGACTTGTTTATAAGTTTTTGTTTTTTTTGCTACCTCTGTCTATGGGTGCCTTGACTGTGTGCATGCATAAAAAATAAGTATGAGCTACTGTGATTGGGTCCCTGCTTACTCGGCAAGCTATAATGCTTACCGAATAAGCTACAGCGGGAACCCAGATACATTCAGCACGCCGGCTGATCAGCTGTTCAGCTCCACAGCTGCATGTGTTGCGGCTGTGTCACAGTCACGACACATGCATGTTGAGCCAAACACACAGGCTTTCCATGCATGTGTTGTGACTGTGACACAGCCGCGACACATGCAGCTGCAGAGCCGAACAGCTGATCAGCCAGAGCGCTCAATGTATCCGGGTTTCCGCTGTAGCTTTTTCAGCAAGCAGTATAACTTGCCAAATAAACAGGTACCCGATCAAATTCGCTCATCTCTAATCATGAATTCTGAAGATTACCAAAAGATATTGGGTCTTAATGTAGTGCATAGTGTCAGAAAGCTGGTTTTGTTTCAGAGTCCATGAATCTTCAAGAAGGAAAATGACTCCAAACATACTTCAAGAAGCACCCAGAAATGAATGGAAACAAAGCACTGAAGAGTTTTGAAGTGTCCAATAATCTATATCTAAATTCCATTGAATACCTGTGGACAAATCTTAAAATTGCTGTTGGGAAAAGTCAAGTATGAAAGACTTGGATCAGTTTACAAAAGAAGATTGGTCCAAAATTCCAGTTGAGAGGTGTAAGAACCTGCTGATGGTTGTAGGAAGCAATTGATTGCAATTTATTCCAAATGATGCAAAATCAAATATTAACCCCTTTCTGGCATTGGATGTACTATTCCTTCCATGTGACCAGGGACTTAATTCCCATGGACGGAATAGTACGTCCAATGCGATCAGCCGCGCAAAGAAATGTGGATAGGGAAATTACTTAAAATAACATAATTAATAAAAATATTATCTTCAACCAGAAGGTGGAGGGCCAAGCGGAGAATGAGGTTGAGGAGCAGGTGTAGGTGGTGGTGTAGTTAGAAGAGGCATAGGATGAGAAGGTAGCCAACACTATTTTTGTGTTTTGCCTTTTTCATTATTGATGTTTTGAGGTGGGACTCTGAAACAATGAGGAAAGCATTGAATAGAGCACTTGGTCATGTTGCTGGTGGTGTAGCTGCTGCAGAGAGAAAGAGGCCATGTTCGATCTTTTTGTCTACTTTGCACTCATGCCAAACCACTTGTTCTGTTTGAGGATGAGTATGTGGGAAGGGCAGTGCAAATGGTGAGAGGACTACCAAAGCACATATCTGATGATAATGATGATAAATGGGGGGCCAACTGCTGCAGCTTTCTGCTGGGTGTAGTCCAGTAAGGAGGGCATGGATGAGGACTGGGTGGAACATTATGCAGAGGATTATTATTATTATTATTATTATTATTATTTTAGAGCACCATTGATTCCAAGGTGCTGTACATGAGGAAGGGTTACATAAAAAATACAAAATTACAATGAACAAAGTAATAGTGACAGACAGGTACAAAAGAGAGAGGACCCCACCCTTGAGGCCTTACATTCAACAGGATAATGGCTAAGGAGACAGCAGGTTCAGGTGTTACAGCTGCTCTGGTATTTGTGAGGTGGTAGCAGGATCATTGCAGGCTGTAAGCATTTCTTAACACATGGGTTTTCAAGTTCCGCCTGAAAATTCCAAATGTAGTGGTCAATCGAATTTGTTGGACCACAGAATTCTACAGGATTGGGGATACTCAGAAGTCTTGCAGTCAATTGGATGAGGAATGTACAATTGTGATGGAGAGAAGGTGGTTTTGGGAGGACCAGAGAAATATCTGGAGATTAGTTCAGCGATATATGGGGAGACAAATTATTGTAAGCGATGATGAAGTCATCTTTAGCTTTACTATCCCACTTCTATGCCAGCTACAAAAAAAAGTATAAGGGAATGATGGATGAGTTGATGGCACAGGATGAAGAGGAGGAGGAAGAGGGACCATTTACACCATTATCAGGCCAGGCTTCGACACTTGTCTTGGAGGATGGGATCCTGTCCCATCAGTGGCCAGGTACACAAATGTTCAGCCAGAGGACAGCTTTGGAGGATGAGGATGAGAATGAGAACAATCATGTTCACAACATGGTGGCACTTAAAGCTGCTCATGTGCATCACTGTAGAGCACCTAAAGGATGTTGAGGATAGAGACGATACAGAGAACCCAGACGATACACCTCTGACCGAGAACAGCTTTTCATTGCAGCCTGGCACACATGAGGCAATACATGCTGCTGTGCCTGCTCAATAACCGCTGAATTGTCAGATTTTTGTAAGTGTTGATTACAGTATGATCAACCTACTTGATCCCCACTACAAGCACAACCTGCCATCCATACTTCACTGGAGCGTTATTGGAAAATGTGGGATTTCAAACATACACTGATAGACATACTAATGACAGTTGGAGCTCAGTGGAAGCACAAGACAGAAAATAATGAAGTCACCAACATAGCTGGTGCACTAGCACCACCTCAAAAGGGAGGATTAGCATGACAGAAATAAGGAAAATCTTACTCAGCATGTCACAACATCCAGCACCACCTTCTGATATGGTCCCTATTAGCAGGAGGCAGTGTTTATGTTATGACTAGTGTTGAGCGATACCGTCCGATACTTGAAAGTATCGGTATCGGAAAGTATCGGCCGATACCGGCAAAATATCGGATCCAATCCGATACCGATACCCGATACCAATACAAGTCAATGGGACTCAGGTATCGGACGGTATTCCTGATGGTTCCCAGGGTCTGAAGGAGAGGAAACTCTCCTTCAGGCCCTGGGAACCATATTAATGTGTAAAAGAATGAATTAAAATAAAAAATATCGCTATACTCACCTGTCCGACGCAGCCGGGACCTCAGCGAGGGAACCGGCAGCGTTGTTTGTTTAAAATTCGCGCTTTTACTTGGTTACGTGAGGTCCCGGCTTGTGATTGGTCAGGGCGGCCATGTTGCCGGGACGCGGACCAATCACAGCAAGCCGTGACGAAATTACGTCACGGCTTGCTGTGATTGGTCCGAGTCCCGGCAACATGGCCGCCAATAACCAATCACAAGCCGTGACGTCACGGGAGGCTGGACATGCGCGTATTTTGAAAAGCGCGCGTGTCCAGCCTCCAGTGACGTCCCGGCTTATGATTGGTCACGGCGCCATGTTGCCGGGACGCGGACCAATCACAGCAAGCCGTGACGAAATTACGTCACGGCTTGCTGTGATTGGTCCGCGTCCCGGCAACATGGCCGCCATTAACCAATCACAAGCCGTGACGTCACGGGAGGCTGGACACGCGCGCTTTTCAAAATACGCGCATGTCCAGCCTCCCGTGACGTCCCGGCTTGTGATTGGTTAATGGCGGCCATGTTGCCGGGACGTCACTGGAGGCTGGACACGCGCGCTTTTCAAAATACGCGCATGTCCAGCCTCCCGTGACGTCACGGCTTGTGATTGGTTAATGGCGGCCATGTTGCCGGGACGTCACTGGAGGCTGGACACGCGCGCTTTTCAAAATACGCGCATGTCCAGCCTCCCATGACGTCACGGCTTGTGATTGGTTAATGGCGGCCATGTTGCCGGGACGCGGACCAATCACAGCAAGCCGTGACGTAATTTCGTCACGGCTTGCTGTGATTGGTCCGCGTCCCGGCAACATGGCCGCCCTGACCAATCACAAGCCGGGACTTCACGTAACCAAGTAAAAGCGCGAAATTTAAACAAACAACGCTGCCGGTTCCCTCGCTGAGGTCCCGGCTGCGTCGGACAGGTGAGTATAGCGATATTTTTTATTTTAATTCTCTTTTTTACACATTATTACATTAATGTTGTTGCGATACCCGATACCCGATATCACAAAAATATCGGATCTCGGTATCGGAAATTCCGATACAGCAAGTATCGGCCGATACCCGATACTTGCAGTATCGGAATGCTCAACACTAGTTATGACTATATAGCCACTTACTTGAGTTTAATAGGTTAGACACTAAAATACCCCAACTGAACCTGCTGTTTCCTGTACAGACTAGATATCCTGACACCACTTTCTCACTTGATGCCTGCGGGTGTATGAAAGCCCTAGTGGTGCCTAATAAAAAAATAAAATGATTAGATGGAATCTCCCTAAACTGCCACTGAGTTGCTTCACGTTCCTCCTAAAGAATTATAGGGTAGAGCAGAATGTGAATTAACTACAAGAGGAGAAGTGTGCTCCACATAGGAAACCTGTTACAGTGAGTAAAGTAGATAACAAAATACCAAACAAGAAATAAAGCAATTACTCTTAACAAATATACAGTCTACTTTCTGAAGTTAAACAGAAGAGAGTTGCAAAGTATAGCAAACAAAAAGCAAGGTCCTAGCCATAGCCAATGTTGGCAAGCTCACATGAACCAGGCGTGGCTTCAATAAGACTTGTTCGTACCTTTTGCTGAATATAGAAGTATACCAGCCACACCCAGCCAGTGTTAGACTACACCTCTGTTTGTTTGTTCTGTTTTCCATTCACAATGTTTTGGGGCCTACCAAATTAAAAAGGGGGGTGTTTTGCTGAGTACAAACACACAAGCTGTTTTGCGCTGTAACCGCACCACAGAGGCTGCTTTGCAGAGTACTGCCACACAGGCTTTTTTTCAGAGTACTCCCACAGAGACGCGTTTTAAGCTTTATCATGGTTGATTATCAAAAATTTTAAAAAAAACTGTGTAGGGTCCCAACCATTTTTGACAACCAGCCAAGCTAAAGCAGACAGTTGGGGGCTGGTATTATTATTATTATACATTTTTATAGCGCCATTTATTCCATGGCACTTTACATGTGAAAAGGGGGCAAATATAGACAAATACAATAAACATGAGCAAAAACAAGGCACTAACAGGTACAGAAGGAAAGATTACCCTGCCTGTGAGGGCTCACAGTCTACAGATATTCTCAGTCTGGGAAGGGGCTATGAATATAGCCCCCCAGCATAAAAATAGCAGCTTGCTGCCACCCCAGAAAATATACATCTATTAGATGTGCCAATTCTGATGCTTTGCCCAGCTTTTCCTATTTGCCCTGGTGCTGTGGCAGGTGGAGTAATAGTTGTGGGGTTGATGCCAGCTGTCAGCTGTTGACAACCAGCCCACAGGTTAGTAATGGAGAAGCATCTAAAAGACACCCCCATTACTAATTCCATAGTTTGATTGTAAAAAACCTAGTCAGAACAAAGTCATTTAACTTAAACAAAGACACTGATGCCCCTGCTCATGTCAGCTCATGTCCAGGCCCGTTTAAAGTTCACTAATGACCATCTGGATGATCCAGAGGAGGCATAGGGTCAGATGAGACCAAAATAGAACTTTTTGGTATCAACTCCACTCGCCGTACAAGAAGCAAGATAAAGGATGAGTACAACCACAAGAACATGGTCCCAATCATGAAGTATGTTGGGGGAAACATCATACCTTGGGCTTGCTTTTCTGCAAAGGGAACAGGACAACTGCACAGTTTTCAAGAGAGGATAGATTGTGAGATTTTGTCCAACAACCTCAGTAAGAGCAATGGAAATGAATCATGGCTGGATCTTCCAGAATGACAGTGATCCGAAACACACAGCAAGGGTAGTTAAGGAGTGGCTCCATAAGAAGCATTTCAAGGTCTTGGAGTAGCCTAGCAAATCTCCAGACCTGAACCCAATAGAAAATTTTTGGAGGGAGATGAAGCTCGATGTTGCCCAGAGACAGCCCTGAAACTTGAAAGATCTGGAGAAGATCTGTATGGAGGAGTGGACCAAAATCCCTGCTGCAGCGTGTGCAAACTTGATCAAGAACTACAGGAAACATCTGACCTCTGTAATTGCAAACAAAGGTTTCTGTACAAATATTATGTTCTGTTTCTCTATAGCATCAAACACTTATTAAGGTTCTGTCTATAATAGTTGAAGTCTACCAGGGATAGAAATTACAGACTTCTCCATTCTTTATAGGTGAAAAAATTGGCAGTGTATTAAATACTTATTCTCCCCACTGAAGAAAAACAAAAACATATATTTTTCTCCTGTGATAGATCGGCTCACTCAGCTGGACAGAGGTAGAAACGGAACACTGTTTCTTTAAGGACGTCCTTGGTTTATTAAGTGTAGCTTAAACCAAGCTGAAAAAAGTAAACAATTCCCTCTGGGCAAAACAGCAAAACAAACCTAAACAAAAAACACTACTTCGACTGGGGATCAGCCCGCTCAGGGTTAGCAGTGTCCACGGTTCAGGTCCTTTAACACAGGCACAAACACTTCCTTAGAGTGTTCCTCTTCAGACAATGAACCCTGCTGCCTTTGGAGGCAAGCTACTTAAGTCCCAGACCACACCATGGGGTGGAGATAAATGAACATCCTCCCACCCTCTCTATGGATGTCCGCATAAAACTCAGAGCATTATACAAATTAGCTTAATCATTACCCCTTAACTGCACTGACGCATTTAAGGATAGTGAAACATATCTCCCATCCAGCACTGTATCAATGACTTTGTCACTATATATACGCATATATAAATATATATAATATCTATATATCTCCATAGATTTTTGCTCTTTTTGCCTTTTGCAAGTCTATATTGAACCTCTTCAGTTAGTCATGACTCAATAAACTAAATATGTCTGTTTGCTACAAACTACCAGTTTTCTTCGAACTCTGTATTTCCGTATTTCCCTGCCCACATCACTATTTGGCAGCTTTCGGTGTATACCATATATAGACAGAGATCTGCCAACTTTTCTGAAAACTACGAATGATCACACTCAAAATGGAAATAAAACATTTTTTTTTACTTTAGATATTTACTTGCTTTAAGATATATCTGTCTTTCATCAAATGCAAATATGTTAGCTTCTTAATTATTATTTTTTTTTTTTAAGGAAAGAACTGAACTGTGCTATAGCTAGCCTGTCAGCCTACATCACTACTCATCAGATGCTCAGTGGCCTAAGGTAACCATCGTGCAGTTATAGTTTCAAAGCTTAATCAGGTCAATGTAATTGTCACATTAATTGCTAATATTGTCAAAGCACTGCTTAAGATCCACAGTAAAAAATGAGATGACTTCAAGATTACGATTTGTTGTATCCATAAATAGAATAATAGATGAAGAGCTTTTAAAATAGTAGCTACAGATGAGCTAAACAAATGTGTGCTATCAATTCAAAATATAATAAGTGATTTAGTTTTTTAAGGTTTGGAATCATAGCTAAAGAGGGAGAATGTTGGGTTCTATTTTTGGACCTTTATTTATAAGATAAGAGAACCGTCCCATAGAACACCTCTGGATGAACTAGCAGATCGTTGCATTCCATGCCTGGCAATCTCTTTGACACTAAGTAAAGCATAATTTTGAGAGGATCATGATGTGCGTGTGGGAAACAGTTGTGTGTTGTTATGATTTTCCATTTATTTGATAAATATTGATTTCAGCAATCAAAATATTTTTGTCTAGATACAAAAGAGTCCTAAAGTGTCCTAAAGATCACTCAATACAGAACATCCGAGGATAAAATGTTGTGGGAAACCATACAAAAAAAGTGTATGTATGTATGTATGTATATATATATATATATATATATATATATATATGTATATATATATATATATATATATATATATAAAGTGGCATGTAATGGTTTGGGCACCCCTGGTCAGAATTACTGTTATTGTGAACAGCTAATCAAGTTGACGATGAAATGGTCTCTAGAAGGCCAAATGTTGACACTCTTCCTTTGTATTTTAAGCAGAAGATTATATACTGTCATTTTTTGTTCATTTTAAAAATTGAAGAAAGGAAAGTGGGCACATACAAAAGTTTGGGAACCCTTGGAGATTTGATTGCTCAGATAACTTTGACCAAGGTTTCGTTTCAGACCTTTATTGGTCAGATAGGGTTATGGATTGTTCGCTATCATCATTAGGAAAGAGGAAGTGATGCAAATTTCCCAGCTTAATAAAAACCCAACCTCCTCTCGTCTTGTGCCAAAAAACAGCAGCCATGGATTCCTCTAAGCAACTGACTAGCACTCGGAAAATGAAAATGCTGGAGGCCTACAAAGCAGGAGAAGACTGTAAGAAGATAGCAAAGCATTTTCAAGTTGCCTTTTCCTCACTTTGAAAGGAAAATAAGAAATAGCAGTTAACAGGAGGTCAAAGTCTGGAAGACCAAGCAAAATTTCAGTGAGAACTGCTCATACGATTGCTAGAGAGGCAAATCAGAAACCTTCTTAATGCAAACATAACACCAACTGGAAAAAAGCTGAAGTTGAAAAGAGGATGACACTGGTGCTGCCAGTCATTCAGCAGTTACATTGTGGGTCTGGCTTGCAAACCTTTTCCGTCCAAGTGTACAGTCAGTAGACTACTGTTATTGAAGGAAGTTTTGATAACATTTGCTGCAATTTCTCGATGCTGGTGATGATCAGACAGATTCCCCATTCAACATTAAATTGTCTGGATCATGCCCAAGAGACAGAGAAGCATCAGCAAGCATGTAGGTTGCTTTTCTATTACTGGTATTAGTTCTATCTAGAGCTGCAGCGACAGTGACAATGTTGACGGATCTGACCAACTTTCATTTCTTGGGACTAGAATGCCTTTTGCCCCATTGCCCCATCATTATCATTGTTGAAAGCACAGTTGTCACTGCAACTGCTACTACAACTGCAAACTTAAGCCGATGCTGTTGTCTGCTGAACTTGCTCAGTTTCCCTTTTCTTTATTTCTCTCATAAATCTTTCTTCGACTTTGGCCAGCTTTCTGTTTAATAGTCCCATGCTTACATGACAACCGTTTTCTTTTTGCGCAAGCAAGAAGTCATGGTCTTCCTGAAGCTTTATATGTTTCATGGCATCAGCATGAGTGACATCAAATAAATCATTAAATTTAGTAACAATTTCTTCTTCCTGGATTTTTGTGTTTTGGTTAGCCGTGTAGCATTCTTCTTGAGACTCTTCGATTAACCAGACTATTCATCTTACTGATCACGTGATATTTCTGCTTTGTCGGGTTTCTCACCATTTCCCAGAACTGAAGTACTTTATTTGCTTTGACGGTAGCACTTGTACATGTTGCTTGCTATTCTGTACAGTGCAGGAAATAAAACCTGGCCAACATCTGCCAATTCGACGGCAGCCTAGAACCAGTAATACTGCCTGGTGTCCCTTCAATTAAATACATTCCTCTAATACTGCAATTTGAAGTTGCCATTTTTTATGACAACAGTGACTAAACCTGCGGGAGGCCTAAATAGCAAACTTAAGACCTTATTTCTTTAATCCCTTCACCCCGAAGCCTGTTTTCACCTTCCTGAACAGGCCAATTTTTACAATTCTGACCACTGTCACTTTATGCGGTCATAACTCTGGAATGCTTCAACGGATCCTGGTGATTCTGAGAATGTTTTCTCGTGATATATTGTAGTTTATGATAGTGGTAAAATTTATCTGATACGACTTGCGCTTATTTGTTAAAAAAATGGAAATTTGGCCAAAATTTTGCCATTTTCAAGCTTTTAATTCTTATGCCCTTAAATCAAAGAGTCATATTGCACAATATAGGTAATAAATAGTATTTCCCACATGTCTGTTAGGTATGGTGGAACGTACCAAATAATTATAAGGATGGTATAAGGTGTGTTCGCAGCCCGGGTCCACCGTGCAGAGATGGAACCTGCTGCTGAGTAATGGCGGGAGGGACGCTTGCTCACACATGGGTTAGATCTCCCCCAGTGTGAATGGAAGCAAACTCTGTTGCTTCAGAGTCGCCAAATAAATGCTGCGCCCTGTTAGCAGTCACAGGGTGCAGCTGAAAGACACTGGTGGGATCCGTATGAATCACCCCCACTAAACTGGTGATTGGACTCGCTCTGATCCTCGGTGGCTTTTGAGCCCGCTCTTGAGGATGCCCTGAGTCAGATGCAGAGTCCAAGCAGGAATTCCCACCCTACACTGACAGGTAGTCAGGACAGAACAAAACTAACATTTACCGCACAGAGTGCATATAGTGCTGCAATGGCGGACACCACTATCCACCCTAACTAGGGTCAGGAAACCATACTGTTTGCGCACGGTGCCGCACTGGCAGTCGCTGCTGATTTGAAGCAGTAAAATTGTGCTTCTGTGCAGGATAGCACTGTCAGGCGCTAGGTAGCTCCATCATTCGCGAACATTTAACATCACTAGGAATGGGTATGATTAAGGAGTATTCACCAGAACAGGCATACATCCACACACACACACACACACATGATAACAGTTTTATACTAGTGCATGGCCAGCAGGGACAGCAGTAACCAGCTGCACATTATCAGCTTGAGCCAGATGCTGGGACTGATGTCTCTGCTGAGCAGGCTCCACTGCGGCTGGAAGAGAATGGGAGACCGCAGTGGAGATGGTTTGAAATTCCCCCTGTACAATGGCAGGAACTCGTCACCTAACACATGCCTACTTTACATCAGCACAATTTGGAAACTTATTTTTTTTTGTTAGGAAGCTATAAGGGTAAACGTTGACCAGCGATTTCTCAATTTAAAGCAAAATTTGCAAAAAACATTTTTTTAGGGACCACATCACATTTGAAGTGACTTTGAGGGACCTATATGACAAAAAATACCCCAAAATGACACTATTATAAAAGCTGCACCCCTCAAGGTACTTAAAGCTATATTCAAGAAGTTTATTAACCCTTTAGGTGCTTCACGGGAATTTTTGGAATGTGGAAGAAAAAAATAAACATCTACATTTCTTTCACAAAAATTTTCCTTTAGGCCTATTTTTTTACTTTTGCAAGGGTAACAGGAGAAAATGGACCATATATTTTGTTGTGCAATTTATTTTCGGGTCGGTGCGATTATAGCAATACCAGATTTATATTGGGTTTTTATGCTTGGCTGCTGTCACACACTAAAAGAAGCTTTTCATTGTGAAAACTAGTTTTTGCATCACCATTTTTGAGGACTATAATATTGTTATGTTTCAGCCAACAGATTCATGTGAGGGTTTGTTTTTTTGCGGGACGAGCTGATGTTTTTATTGGTACCATTTTGGGGCACATGACAATTTTTAATCACTTTCTATTCTGATTTCTGGGAGACAGATTAACAAAAACCATCAATTGAGGAATTTCTTTTTGTTTTGTTTATTTATACCATCCCGCGTGTGTAAAATTGGCAAGACAACTTTATCCTTCAGGTTAGTACGATTACAGCAATACCTAATTTATTTATTCTTTTAATGTTTTGGCGCTTTTACACAATAAAAACTATTTTATTGAAAAAATAATTACTTTTGCATCGCTTTATTCTGAGAGCTATAACTTTTTTATTTTTCTGCTGATGGAGCTGTATCGTGGCTTGTCTTTTGCGGGACAAGATGACGTTTTCAGCAGTATTATTTTAATTTACATCTGTACTTTTTTTGCGCTTTGTTTCACTTTTTGTTTGGCAGAATGACAGAGCATTGTTTTTTGCCTCTTTTTTATTTTTTTATGGTGTGCACTGAAGGTGATAACTAGTGGGACATTTTTTATAGAGAGGGCCGTTATGGATGCGGAGATACCAAACACAGTGAGGAAAAAAAGTAATTAGTCAGCCACCAATTGGGCATGTTCTCCCACTTAAAAAGATGAGAGAGGCCTGTAATTGACATCATAGGTAGACCATAACTATGTGAATCAAAATCCAGAAAATCACCTTGTCTGATTTGGCAATATTTATTTAGCAGATTATAGTGGAAAATAATTGTTTTGATACTTAAAAACACGCAAGATTTCTTGCTCTCACCACTCATTACCTGTAGTAATGGCACCTGTTTGAACTTGTTGTCAGTATAAAAGACACCTGTACACAACCTCAAACAGTCACACTCCAAACTCTACTATGGTGAAGACCAAAGAGCTGTTGAAGGACACCAGAAAAAAATGGTAGCTCTGCAGCCCTGCACCAGGCTGGGAAGACAGACTCTGAAATAGGCAAGCAGCTTGGTGTGATGAAATCTACTGTGGGAGCAATAATAAGTAAATGGAAGACAGACAAGACCACTGATAATCTCCCTCGATCTAGGGCTCCATGCATGATCTCATCCTGTGGGGTTAAAATAATCACAAAAACGGTGAGCAAATATAACAGAACCACATGGTAGGACCTTGTGAATGACCTGCATAGAGCTGGGACAAAAATAACAAAGGTTACCATCAGTAACACTACGCCGCCAGGCACTCAGATCCTGCAGTGCCAGATGTGTCCCCCTGCTTAAGCCAGTACATGTCCGGGCCCATCTGTAGTTTACTATAGAGCATTTGAATTATCCAGAAGAGTATTGGGAGAATGTCATATGGTTTGATCAAACCAAAGTACTACTGTTTGGAAGAAACAAAACTTGTCATGTTTGGAGGAGACAGAATGCTTAGTTGCATCCAAAGAACACCATACCTACTGTGAAGCATGGGGCTGGAAGCATCATGCTTTGGGGATGTTTGGCTGCAAAGTGACCAGGACGACTGATCTGTGTAAATGAAATAATTAATGGGGACATGTATCTTGAGATTTAGAGTGCAAACCTCCTTCCATCAGCAAGGGCATTGAAGATGAAATGTGGATGGGTCTTTCAGCATGATAATAATCCAAAGCACACCACCAGGGCAATGAATGAGAGGCTTTGTAAGAAGCACACAAACATCGTGGAGTAGACTAGCCAGTCTCCAGATCTTAGTCCCATAGAGGGAGTTGAAATTCTGTGTTGTCCAATGACAGGCCCAAAACATCACTGCTCTAGAGCAGATCTGCATGGAGGAATGGGCCAACATACCACCAACAGTGTGTGCAAACCTTGTGCAAACTTACAGAAAAAGTTTGACCTCTGTCATTGTCATCAAAAGATATATCACAAAATATTGAGATTAACTTTTGTTAATGATCAAATACTTATTTTCCACCATAGTTTGCAAAATAAATCTTGCCAAATCAGTCAAGGTGATTTTCTGGATTTGTTTTCTCATTTTGATTCTCATAGATGTAGTCTACCTACGATGTCAATTACAGACCGCTCTCATCTTTTTTAGTGGGAGAACTTGCACAGTTGGTGGCAGACTAAATACTGTTTTTCCCCACTGTATGTGTACTTTTATTTTTTTCTGTTTACATAAATGCATGTATTTATTGGAAACATATTCTTTATTTAGGGATTAAAAAAATATATTTTTATACTTTGTAATTTTTTTTTAGCTTTTTTACATTGTCCCAGTATGGGACATCACTATATAATGTCAGATCGCTGATCGGAAAGTGCACAGCAGAATATCGGATCAGTGATCTGACAGGTAGGAAAGGATGCATGTGGGCTCCTGAAGTCGCTCACAAGCTACCTTCCCTCCAGGAACCGGAAGGACCCTGAGCCCATCCATGCAGACCATCAGGCCAACATGGTTGCATTATGTTTGCCTGATGGAGGCGTGCAGGGAGCCCCCTCCCTGCGCAATGGTTCTCTATGCCGCTGTCGCTACTGACAGTATCATCAGAGGGGTTAAATGCTAGCACCGATCATGAGCGTTGCTACAGGGTGTCAGCTGTCACATACAGCTGACACCCGCATGCGATCGCAGCGGCGCTCAGCGTGAGGCCACGTGATCGTGCCGCCATGGATATACTGCTCTTTGTGGGAACGCACGTCCTACAGAGCAATATATGTACGGCGCATGTCAGGAAGGGGTTAAAGTTTGATATGCTGCTACTAGGGATGAGAGAATCTTTGTGTACTTGGCAGTGCACCTTCTCTTTTGCCTTTATCAACCTATGCTAATGACTGAGGGAGGGGCTACAGATGCAAAGTTTGTTGATTGGCTGCCCTGCACTCAGCCTTTCAACAAACTTTATTGTTATTGGACAGTGAATGGAGTTTGAGTGCACACTACTGTGCATGCTTGTCCTCCACTCCATTAACTTCCAGTGTGTACTGGACAGTGGCTGAATTCAGATGAAGCAGAATACATAAGCATCTAGTTATCCTTAACTGCTGCAAATCACCCTAATACCGCTCATCCATGGTATTAAAGTAAAGAAATTTCAGGCAAAAATTTAATTAGTAAAAGACACATGGGAGGAGTGCAGGCTGCTGTGTAAACATTTACAGATCAGACTTACTTAAAACAGTGAATAATACTGAATGTTGTCTGTAATCTGGCAAGTTTAATTTGAAACAGGAAATCTAAACTAATATTACTAATATTAAATACTCTTTACAAATTTCAAATAAGTAAATTGGAGAGAGTGTCAAGGAGAGGTGGAGCTCTTATTGCTGCTCTATATTAAAATTATATTAAAACTACAAAAAATCCTATTTTAAAGGCTATTAAGTGTTCACCAATTGTGCAAGTTCTCCCACTTAAATAGAGAGAGGCCTATAATTGACATCATAGGTAGACCACAACTATGAGAGTCAAAATGAGAGAACAAATCCTTGTTTGGTTTGGCAAGATTTAGTTAGCAAATTATGGTGGAAAATAAGTATTTGGTCATCTCAATATTTTGTTATATATCCTTTGTTTGCAATGACAGAGGTCAAACATTTTCTGTAAGTCTTCACAAGGTTGTTTTAGATCCACAAGTTGTTAATATGTGCAAATCTGAAAAATGTTTAATCACAAAGAATTATAGAAAATTGCACAACTAAAACGGGTTGTCTTGTCCCACCTAATCGGGGTTTAAGCTTTATGTTTGCTCACATTCTACTCTACTGAAATAAACCATATTGTTATCTAAAAACAGCTAAGATGGCCGGCAGGAACATTTGTCATGTTGTCAAAGTTGCTTACGGTTTGATAAAATAAAATTTAAACTTCCTATGATATAAGATATTCATTGTAGCATACATTACAAAAGAGGCAAAGGTCCCATTAACTCCTTTACTACCTTGGATGTATAGGTACATCCAAGGTGGGCTTCTCCTGTTTGCTGTGGACCCTGGTGATGATCCCACAATTTTTCCAGCACATGTCAGATGGTTTGAACAGATGATATGTGACCCTAACAGCTGCAGATAGAATCACGATCCACCCGTGGCTGTTTACATGTTAAATGTTGCTGTCAATCTCTGACAGAGGCATTTAACATGCTAGCACTGTGAGAACAATAACTGTTATGACCCCAATGGCAGAGGGTCTCAGAGGTTAATACCAAGTCTGCACACACAAAAAACCAGCTCATAGGGCAGTGGTAACTAGGCTAACCGTATACCTGATCCTAGTACAACAAATAGCAGTAGCCGGGGAACGTACCTACGTTGGTTCTAGACATCTCGCGCCAGCCGGAGAACTAACTAACCCTAGAAGGGAAACAATAGACCTTTCTTGCCTCCAGAGAAAAGACCCCAAAAGTTGGATACAAGCCCCAACAAATAATAACGGTGAGGTAAGAAGAAAAGACAAACGTAAGAATGAACTAGGTTTTAGCAAAGAGAGGCCCACTGACTAATAGCAGAATATAGGAAGATGACTTATACGGTCAGCAAAAAAAACACTATCAAAATTTCCACGCTGATTATTCAAGAACCCCCGAACCGTCTAATGGCACGGGGGGGGGGATATCAGCCCCCTAGAGCTTCCAGCAATATCAGGAATCACATTTAGTACAAGCTGGACAAAAATAAGAGCAATGCAAATAACCAAAAAATAAGGAAGCAGGACTTAGCTTATTTTGCAAAGAACCAGGACCAGCAGACAGGAGCAAACAGAAAGGAACTGATTACAATGATGCCAGGCACCAGACTGAGAATCCAGGGAGTTTAAATAGCAACACCCCTGGACTAACGAACCAGGTGGGTACCAAGCTGGGGAAAGAAAATCAAAGTGTCATGTCGCTAGTGACCACAAGAGGGAGCCAAAAAGTTTAATTCACAACAAATAACTAAGCACACCCCTCGGCACCAGTGTTACATGACAGTGGGTCGCCGATGGCGATGGGTAGGCATGACAACCCGGGGACTGCAGCAGACCCTTGTGATTGTCATTGATGGATAGCTATGAGCACTGCCCTGTGGTCGGCACTCATAGCAAGTGATAATTTTAGCTACATAAAGCAGGGCTGCGGATGATAACAGCTTATAATCTCACTTGGAGACTAATGATGCAAGTGTAAAGTAATAAAAAATGTTTTTAAAAATATTAAAAAATATAAAAGTTTAAATCACTCCCCATTTGCCCTATTCAAAATAAAGCAAGTCAAAAAAAACAACACAACACATATTTGGTATTGCCACATTCAAAATTGCCTGTTCTATCAATATATGAAAATAATTAATCCAATCGGTAAACAGCGTGCGTAATGAGAAAAAAATTCAAAAGCCAGAATTAGGTTTTTTTGGTCGCCGCTAAAGTACATTAAAATGTAATTACAGGCGATCAACAGATCATATCTACACCAAAATGGTATCAATAAAGATGTCAGCTCAGCAAGCAAAAAGTAAGCATTCAGTCAGTGCCAAATCCAAAAAATAGAGACGCTATGGGTCCCGGAAAATGGTGACTTTTTTTTAGAAACTTAGAATTTATTTTTTGTTATCACTTAAATGAAAAAAATCTATACATGTTTGGTAGCTACAAACTCATAATGACCTGGAGAATCATAATGGCATGTCAGTTTTAGCATTTAGTGAACATGATAAAAAATAAAAACAATAAACAATTATGGAATTGCATTTTTTTTTGCAATTTCACCACACTTTGAATTTTTTTCCAGTTTTCCAGTACACTATATGCAAAACAAATTGTGTCGTTCAAAAGTACAAGTCGTCCTGCAAAAAAACCCCAAGCCCTCACATAGCCAAATTGATGGGAAAAAAATACGTATGGCTCTGGGAAGAAGGAGAGCAAAACATGCAAAATCAAAAATGAAAAAAACCCAAGGTGGTGAAGGGGTTAAAATAGCTTGAACAAAGATCTCTCATTGCTAATAAATGTATATTATCAAGAAAATCCTTCCACAACATTTTCAATCATGCATTGAAATCATAGCTATGAAAATGAAGATAATGACATACAAATTTGCAGTTTGTCATATTACATATGACATAACTGTATCTGCAGTCAGTAGTACAAAACATGTATTCAGAATTGTTAGGCATAGGGTCTGAAATTTCTGTTTTCAAAGTGTATAATTTGAAAGATAATAAATATCACAATTTACATGAAGTTAATTTGCCAGTCACTGCAGTTTTCTGTTATTGAACTCTTTGACATTTCACTTTATTAAGCAAAATACTTTGCAAAAAATTATAATAACTAGAGATAAAGTTCAGAATATTGCCATAACCTTTCAGCCTGTTTACCATAAATGATTTATTGGGGCATGACATACATAGAGTGCACTTTCATTCATATTGTTTTTTATATTAGAAAATAGCCATACATTGTACAATGAATAGATTTTAAAAACACTAATAGAAATTAACATCTAGAGAAAATCGAGCCGAGTAAGATAATTCAAAATCATATTATTTGGAAAACAAACCACACTTGTTAGGATTTAAATATTGCTGGCCCATTTTTAGGACAGTATTCAGCAAAGATGTGTGCTGGTACCATCCACAGATACTCCCTTTAAAGCAGCAGATAAGCAGGGAACCAGACCCTGCAGGTATACCAGTGCATATTAAATAGCTTGAACCACATTACAGTGGAAAAAATAGGGGCAAAATCGCACTTACCATCCTTTAAAACATTTCTTCTTGGTTACAAAATAAAAAAATAGGGTTTGAATTATGACAGCTGTTTATCACCAACTCCTGCTTCAACAGGTTCTTGTGTATCAAATGACACAAGGACCTGTTGAAGCACCAGTTGGTGAGAATTGGCTGTCGTTCTGTAAGCATTTAATTTAACCCTGCAAGCTCTGTGTTTTAATTTTCTAATAAAGAAGAAACATTTTAACCCCTTAATCCCATATGACGTACTATCCCATCAAGGTGACCTGGGACTTAATTCCCAGTGACGGGATAGTACGTCATATGCGATCAGCTGCGCTCACGGGGGGAGTGCGGCCGATCGCGGCCGGGTGTCAGCTGACTATCGCAGCTGACATCCGGCACTATGTGCCACGAGTGGTCACGGACCACCCCCGGCACATTAACCCCCAGCACACTGCGATCAAACATGATCGCAGTGTTCTGGCAGTATAGGGAAGCATCGCGCAGGGAGGGGGCTACCTGCGGGCTTCCCCGAGACCCCTGGAGCAACACGATGTATTTGCATTGCTCTGAGGGTCTCTTACCTCCTCCTCCCTGCAGCAGGCCCGGATCCAAGATGGCCGCGGCATCCGGGTCCTGCAGGGAGGTGGCTTTACTGCGCCTGCTCAGAGCAGACACCGGGAAGCCTCCAGGAGCTGTGCACGTCAGATCGGCGATCTGACACAGTGCACAGCAAAGAGTCAGATCGGCGATCTTACACTATAGCATTAAGCCCCCCCCCCCAGGGGCAATGTTATAATGTAAAAAAAAAATTTCACATTTGTAAAAAAATATAAAAAATTCCAAAAAAAATGCAAAAAAATATATATATTGTTCCTATAAATACATTTCTTTATCTAAATAAAAAAACAAATTAAAAGTACACATATTTAGTATTGCCGTGTCCGTAGCGACCCAACCTATAAAACTGTCCCACTAGTTAACCCCTTCAGTGAACACCGTAAAAAAAAAAAGAGGGAAAAAACGCTTTATCATACTGCCAAATAAAAAGTGGAATAACACGCGATCAAAAAGATGGATATAAATAACCATGGTACCGCTGAAAACGTCATCTTGTCCCGCAAAAAACGAGCCACCATACAGCATCATCAAAGAAAAAATAAAAAAGTTATAGCCCTCAGAATAAAGCGATGCAAAAATAATTATTTTTTCTATAAAATAGTTTTTATCGTATAAAAGCACCAAAACATAAAAAATGATATAAATGAGGTATCGCTGTAACAGTACTGACCCGAAGAATAAAACTGCTTTATCCATTTTACCAAACGTGGAATGGTATAAACGCCTCCCCCAAAAGAAATTCATGAATAGCTGTTTTTTGGTCATTCTGCCTCACAAAAATCGGAGTAAAAAGCAATAAAAAAAGTCAGGTGCCCGAAAATGTTACAAATAAAAATGTCAACTCGTCCCGCAAAAACAAGACCTCACATGACTCTGTGGATCAAAATATGGAAAAATTATAGCTCTCAAAATGTGGTAACGCAAAAAATATTTTTTGCAATAAAAAGCGTCATTCAGTGTGTGACAGCTGCCAATCATAAAAATCTGCTAAAAAACCCACTATGAAAGTAAATCAAACCCCCCTTCATCAACCCCTTAGTTAGCGAAAAATAAAAAATTTAAAAAATGTATTTATTTCCAATTTCCCATTAGGGTTAGGGCTAGGGTTAGGGTTAGGGCTAGGGTTAGAGCTATGGTTAGGGTTAGGGCTAGGGTTAGGGCTAGGGTTAGGGTTGGGGCTAGGGTTGGAGCTAAAGTTAGGGTTAGGGTTGGGGCTAAAGTTAGGGTTAAGGTACCTTCACACTGAACGATATCGCTAGCGATCCGTGACGTTGCAGCGTCCTGGATAACGACATCGATGAGTTTGACAGGCAGCAGCGATCAGGATCCTGCTGTGCCATCGTTGGTCGGAGCAGAAAGGCCAGAACTTTATTTTGTCGCTGAATCTCCCGTAGACATCGCTGAATCGGCGTGTGTGACGCCGATTCAGCGATGTCTTCACTGGAAACCAGGGTAAACATTGGGTTACTAAACGCAGGGCCGTGTAACTCAATGTTTACCCTGGTTACCATTGTAAATGTAAAAAAAACCAAACACTACATACTTACATTCCGGTGTCTGTCCCCCGGCGTTCTGCTTCCCTGCACTGTGTAAACGCCGGCCGTCCGTCACCGCTGTGCTTTCCGGCTGGCGCTTACACAGTGCAGAGAAGCACAGCGCCGGTGGACAGACACCGGAATGTAAGTATGTAGTGTTTGGTTTTTTTACGTTTATGCTAGTAACCAGGGTAAACATCGGGTTACTAAGCGCAGCCCTGCGCATAGTAACCCGATGTTTACCATGGTTACCAGGGGACTTCACATAGTTGGTCGCTGGAGAGCTGTGTGTGTGAAAGCTCTCCAGCGACCACACAGCGACGCTGCAGCGATCGGGATCGTTGTCTAGATCACTGCAGCGTCGCTAAATGTGACGGTACCTTTAGGGTTGGGGATAAAGTTAGGGTTAGGGTTGGGGCTAAAGTTAGGGTTAGGGTTGAGGCTAAAGTTAGGGTTAGGGTTTGGATTACATTTATGATTGGGATTGGGGTTGGGATTAGAGTTAGGTGTTGTGAATTCTGCTCTTGGGCTCCCTCCGCTGGTTGTAATTGGCACTTTTGTGAGTTCTGGTCTTGGGCTCCCTCCGGTGGTTTTGAGTGGAACTGCTGCTCCTTGGATTTAGCAGTCAGCAGCTGCTTCCACTGATCATCTTTCTGGCTCAGCTATTTATCCTGGCTCTATCCCTCAGCCTGTGCCAGTTGTCAATGGTTCCTGGTTGGTTTCACATCTCTCTTGGATTTCCCTGATATTCTGACCAGTTCAGCAAAGATAAGTCCTTGCTTTGTTCTTTTGCAGTCCACTTGTTGTGGACTTAATCTTTCAGCACATTCTATGTTTTTTTCTAGTCCAGCTTGTCAGTATGGATTTATTCAGTTAAGCTGGAAGCTCTGGGAAGCAGATTTACCCTCCACACCTTTAGTCAGGTGTGGAGATTTTTGTAAACTCTGTGGTGGATTTTTCTAGTTTTTAATACTGACCACACAGTATTCTGTCCTGTTCTATCTATCTAGCTAGAGTGGCCTCCTTTTTGCTACATCCTGGTTTCATTCTGTGTATGTCATTTCCCTCTCCACTCACAGTCAATACTTGTGGGGGGCTGTCTGTCCTTTGGGAATTTTCTCTGAGGCAAGATAGCTTTCCAGTTTCTATCTTTAGGGGTAGTTAGTCCTCTGGTTGTGACGAGGTGTCTAGGGAGTGACAGGAACATCCCACGGCTACTTCTAGTGTTGTGTTAAGCTCAAGAACTGCGGTCAGTACAGGTACCACCTCCTCCAGAGCACGTCCCATGTTGCTCCTAAACCACCAGTTCATAACAGTTAGGGGTGTGTCAGGGTTAGGGGTGTGGTTAGGGTTACCGTTGGGATTAGGGTTAGGGGTGTGTTTGGATTAGGGTTTCAGGTAGAATTGGGGAGTTTCCACTGTTCAGGCACATCAGGGGCTCTCCAAACGCGATATGGCGTCCGATCTCAATTCCAGCCAATTCTGCGTTGAAAAAGTAAAACAGTGCTCCTTCCCTTCCGAGCTCTCCCGTGCGCCCAAACAGGGGTTTACCCCAACATATGGGGTATCAGCGCACTCGGGACAAATTGGACAACAACTTTTGGGGTCCAAGTTCTCTTGTTATCCTTGGAAAAATAAAAATTTTGGGGGCTAAATATAATTTTTGTGGGAAAAAAAGATTTTTTATTTTCACGGCTCTGCGTTGTAAACTGTAGTGAAACACTTGGGGGTTCAAAGTTCTCACAACACATCTAGATAAGTTCCTTGGGAGGTCTAGTTTCCAATATGGGGTCACTTGTGGGGGGTTTCTACTGTTTGGGTACATCAGGGGCTCTGCAAATGCAACGTGACGCCTGCAGACTAATCCATCTAAGTCTGCATTCCAAATGGCACTCCTTCCCTTCCGAGCTCTGCCATGCACCCAAACAGTGGTTCCCCCCACATATGGGGTATCAGCATACTCAGAACAAATTGGACAACAACTATTGGGGTCCAATTTATCCTGTTACCCTTGTGAAAATACAAAACTGGGGGCAAAAAAATCATTTTTGTGAAAAAAAATATATATTTTCACGGCTCTGCGTTATAAACTGTATTGAAGCACTTGGGGGTTCAAAGCTCTCAAAACACATCTAGATACGTTCCTTAAGGGGTCTACTTTCCAAAATGGTGTCACTTGTGGTTTTTTTTAATGTTTAGGCACATCAGGGGCTCTCCAAATGCGACATGGTGTCCCATCTCAATTCCAGTAAATTTTACATTGAAAAGTCAATCGGCGCTCTTTCCCTTCCGAGCTCTGCCATGCGCCCAAACAGTCGTTTACCCCCACATATGGGGTATCATCGTACTCAGGACAAATTGCACAACAAGTGTTGTGGTCCAATTTATTATTTTACTTTTTTTGTGAAAAAATATGATTTTTTATTTTTACAGCTCTGCATTATAAACTTCTGTGAAGCACTTGTTGGGTCAAAGTGCTCACCACACATCTATATAAGTTCCTTAAGGGGTCTACTTTCCAAAATGGTGTCACTTGTGGAAGGTTTCAATGTTTAGGCACATCAGGGGCTCTCCAAACGCAACATGGCGTCCCATCTTAATTCCAGTCAATTTTGCATTAAAAAGTAAATTAGCGCTCCTTCCATTCTGAGCTCTGCTATGTGCCCAAACAGTGGTTTACCTTAACATATGGGGTATTGTCGTACTCAGGACAAATTGCATAACAACATTTGCAGTCTAATTTCTTCTCTTACCCTTGGGAAAATAAAAAATTGGGGGCGAAAAGATCATTTTTGTGAAAAAATATGATTTTTTTATTTTTACGGCTCTGCATTATAAACTTCTGTGATGCACTTGTTGGGTCAAAGTGCTCACCACACATCTAGATAAGTTCCTTTGGGGGTCTACTTTCCAAAATGGTGTCACTTGTGGGGGGTTTCAATGTTTACGCACATCAGGGGCTCTCCAAACGCAACATGGCGTCCCATCTCAATTCCAGTCAATTTTGCATTGAAAAGTAAAATGGCGCTCCTTTCCTTTCGAGCTCTGCCAACCAAACAGTGGTTTACCCCCACATATGGGGTATCAGCGTACTCAGGACAAATTGTACAACAACTTTTGGGGTCCATTTTCTCCTGTTACCCTTCGTAAAATAAAACAAATTGGAGCTGAAATAAATTTTGTGTGAAAAAAAGTTCATTTTTATTTAAACATTCCAAAAGTTCCTGTGAAACATCTGAAGAGTTAATACACTTCTTGAATGTGGTTTTGAGCACCTTGAAGGGTGCAGTTTTTAGAATATTGTCATACTTGGGTATTTTCTATCATATAGACCCCTCAAAATGACTTCAAATGAGATGTGGTCCCTAAAAAAAATGGTGTTGTAAAAATGAGAAATTTCTGGTCAACTTTTAACCCTTATAACTCCCTAACAAAAAAAAAAATTTGGTTCCAAAATTGTGCTGATGTAAAGTAGACATGTGGGAAATGTTACTTATTAAGTATTTTGTGTGACAAATCTCTATGATTTAAGGGCATAAAAATTCAAATTTGGAAAATTGTGAAATTTTCAAAATTTTTGCCAAATTTCCATTTTTTTCACAAATAAACGCAAGTTATATCGAATAAATGTTACCACTATCATGAAGAACAATATGTCTTGAGAAAACATTGTCAGAATCGCTAAGATCTGTTGAAGCGTTCCAGAGTTATAACCTCATAAAGGGACAGTGGTCCGAATTGTAAAAATTGGCCCGGTCATTAATGTGCAATCCACCCTCGGGGCTTAAGGGGTTAAAGGATGGTGAGTGAGATTTTTCCTCAATTGTTTACATCTTTAGGACAGTTTTTCAAATGTTGATTGGTGGGGTTCTGACCTCTGAGATATTTGGGTAGCCATATCTAGATCTGCAACTTATCACTTTGCCTTCCCATCTACTGAAGAAAGGCCATGAATGTTTAAAGGGACACTGTCACCTGAATTTGGAGGGAACAATCTTTAGACCTAGGGGCGGGGTTTTCGGGTGTTTGATGCACCCTTTCCTTACCCGCCGGCTGCATGCTGGCTGCAATATTGGATTGAAGTTCATTCTCTGTCCTCCGTAGTACATGCCTGCACAAGGTAAGATTGCCTTGTGCAGGCATGTACTACGGAGGACAGAGAATGAACTTCAATCCAATATTGCAGCCAGCATGCAGCCGGCGGGTAAGGAAAGGGTGCATCAAACACCCGAAAACCCCGCCCCTAGGTCTAAAGATTGTTCCCTCCAAATTCGGGTGACAGTGACCCTTTAAGGTTCTGGAAACAAAACTAAAGCATAACCCTTCACCACTACAGACAATTTTCATTTTTGCACTTTCATTTTTCCCTCCCCGTGTAAAACGAGTCATGACTTTATTATTTTTATTTCAACATAACTATATTAGGGCCTCCTTTTTGCTAGATGAATTGTAGCTATGAATTACTTCATTCACTTTACTATATTACCGTATGTACTTAAAAAATGGCAAAAAATTATTAATGTGGTGAAGAAAATACAATTTTGCTGTTTTTTTTAGGAGGTTGTTGTTTTTATGACATTCGTTGTGCAAAAAAAGGAAAAGACTGCATGATTCCTCATGTCAGCAGTGATACCAAGGTTACATAGTTTTTTCTTTTTTTCATTTAAGTAATGAAAAAATATATATTTTTGATTTTTAATTGTCAAACCTGTATGAAGGCTTGATTTTTACAGAATGAGCTGACATTTATTTATATCAAATTGGGATACATACAAAGTTTAATTGCTTTTTATTACATTTTTACCATGATGCCTATTAACTGAATAATGACAATTCAGGCATGTAAATGTTGTGGTTTTTTTTCTTTAAATGGCTTATTGTACTTCTTAAATAATTTTTTATGTTGATAGATTGAAGTCTTATGACTTTGCAATATTGAGTATGTCTATTTTTTATCTGGGTAAAGAGGTAGTGGTGATCCCAATTTTTATGTTTTTTTGTATATTTAAAAAAAATCATTATAGTCACTTTTCTAAAAATCACTTTTAAAAGACTTGAAACTACAAAACTTGTCTGATCGATTGTTTATTCATTATAATACCACTGTATAGTGTTATACCACTGTATCTAAAATCATGCACTCATACAAAGAAAATTTCCCACAGCACTCTCGCTGTCTTCTATTGTGCTCCATGCATGAGTAGACTGTTCTACATCTTATTTTTGCATTTGCTAATTTTGATACAGCAAGGAATATCCCACCTTGTCATTTAGTGGTGTGGTGAAATTGTTCTGTGATTTGAGCTGTTGTGCATGAATAAAACATTTTTTGGCAGTTGCTACAGTGATTCACCATGTCATTTCTCACCTTGTTATTTTTTGGCGATGAAACTCCACGGTTTGCGTAGCTCAAGCAGATTAAAAAAAATTCTGTATTTAAACATTATACAGCCCATCATATCCCATGTTGCAATTTTGTGGTGGTGAAATTGCTGTGTGTGCAGAGCTGTTGCACATAAAAAAAGATAAAAATTGTGCTTATACAAACAAGATACAGCAGGATAAATCCGATTTTGAAATTGATTGTACCGTATCTTCTAGGTTATACAGGCATCACCCACACTGAAAAAAAAATATTCGGTTACTAACGTAATACAGTAGGTGACATCTCACTTTCAAATTGTTTGTAGCATCTAGTCAATGTTATGCAGGCCTCATCCAAAGGCCCCCCAAAAATGTCTTTGGTTAGTAACCTCATACAGTAGGGGAGATTTCACTTTGAAATTGTTTGTAGCATCTAGTCTATTTTATACAATTCTCATTCAACAAAAAAAAAAAAAAAACATTTCTTCTGCTACTAATGTTCTACAGTAGGGGAGATCTCACTTTGAAATTGTTTGTAGCATCTAGTCAATGTTATACAGGCCTCATCGACAGGCCCCAAGACAGGACTTCTGCTACTAACGTCATACAGTAGGGGACTTCTCACATCTCGTAAGCAGATGAGAAAGATAACTCAATACCCAACCTTTTACAGAATGCCCTCCAAAACCTAGACACAAACTTCACGCCACGGTCAGACACTACATTCAAGGGCACACCATGCAAACAAACCACATGTTGACTGAACAACCTAGACAAGGTCTCGGCAGAGGGTAGTACCACTAAGGGTACAAAGTGTGCTTGCTTAGTAAACCTGTCCATCACCACCCAGATGACAGTGGAGGGAGGAAGAGTGGTGATAAAATCCATGGACAAATGTGTCCATGGTCTATCAGGAACTGGCAAAGGCACCAATTCTCTGGCCAGCCGGTTATGAGAGCTCTTAGCGTGGGCACAAACTTCACAGGCAGGCACAAACTTTCTAACATCAGATGTAAGTGTGGCCCACCAAAAAACCCTCGTGATGGCCCCATGAATGCCTGAAATCCTTGGATGTCCACTCAGCGCCGAATCGTGGAACTCCTGGAGGACTTTGAGTCAAAGTTGGACCAGAACAAACTATTTTCCCACCGGCTTGGATGGGGGGAGAGGACTGGGCTTCCCGAATCTCCCGTTCCAAACCTGCAGACACATCAGCCACCACCACCCTGGGTTGAAGAATGGAGGATGGAGGCTCAGGGGGAGAATTTGAATCCAGACTCTGGGACAAGGCATCTGCCTTCACATTCTTAGATCCCGGACGAAAAGTGATCGACAACTGGAACTGGGAAAAAAGTGACCATCTGGCTTGCCTGGGGATCAACCCTTTAGCAGACTCAATATATGACAGGTTGTTATGGTCAGTATCTACAGTAATGGGATGAACTGCCCGCTCCAAAAAATGCCTTTATTTTTCAAAGGCCAATTTAACCACAAGAAGTTCCTGATTACCCACATCATAATTTCTTTCTGCCGGGGGAAATTCCTGGAGACGAAGGCGCATGGTCTCCAATTGGTCAAGGTGGTGGGCCACTGGGTCAACACAGCCCCCACTCTCACCTCTGAGGCGCCAACCTCCACGACAAAAGGTTCCGATGGATCCTATTAAACCAGAACCAGGGCAGTCATAAAACATTTTTTGTGAGTGAGAAACACCACTACTGCTGACGCAGACCATTTTTTAACATCATCCCCCTTCTGTGTCAAGTCAGTGAGGGGCTTGATCACCTGAGAGAACCCTTTAATAAACCTCAGGTAGTAATTGGCAAATCCCAAGGAGCGCTGAAGGCCCTTCATGTCCTGGGGTTGAACCCAATCAACAATGGCCTGCACTTTTTGGAGTCCTTGCGAAAGCCCTCACTAAAGATAATGAACCCCAAGAAAGTCAATTCCTGGGGGAAAAACAACTTTTCTTTAGCTTGGTAAAGAGTTGGTTCACCCTGAGTCTCTGAAGAACCTGCCTGAAGGTGACCAATATGTGACTGCTTATCACGTGAATAAACTATAATGTCATCCAAGTATATAACCACAAACCTCCCAATACAATCAGAGAACACATGATTGATGAAGTTTTGGAAAACCGCAGGGGCATTGGTCAGACCAAACAGCTTAAATACATTTTCAAACAGCCCTTCTGAGGTGAGAAATGCAGATTTCCACTCATCCCACTTCTGCACCCAGATGAGGTTGCATGCCCCCTGCAAATCTAATTTTGAAAATCATTTGGCCCCGGACAAGTAGTTACACAAATTGGGAATGAGTGGAAGGGGATATGTGTACAGTAATTTTATTTAGCTCCCAAAAGTCAAGGCATGAGCAGAGACCACCGTCTTCTTTTTGTACAGAATAAAACCCTACAGCAATAGGAGACACGGAAGAGCGGATATGCCCCGTGTGGAGACTCTTAGATATGTACTCCTTCATGGCGACCCGCTAGGGACTAGAAAGGTTAAGCAATTAGGCTCTTGGCAATTTAGCCCCAGGAATCAGGTCAATGCCACAATCAAAAGGGTGGTGCGGTGGTAACCCCTCAGCCTGACTTTAGGAGAACACGTCCTCGAAGCCCTTCAGGTACTCTGGAATACTCTCCAGTCTGACGGACGATACAGACACATAATTCAGACATTTGTTTCACAGTTGGAACCCCATTTAACAATCTCCCAGGCATTCCAGTCAATGACTGGATTATGAAATTGCAGCCAAGGAAACCCCAAGACCACACCGGCAGGGAGGCAGTCCAGAACGAAACAGGCTATCTGCCTAAATGAACAGATCCTACCTTAAGGACAAATTCTTTATTAAGAGGGCGGATCCTGTCCTTGGTGAATGGTGTTGAGTCAATAGCCACCACATTCATGGATTTGTCCAACCTGACCATCTCACCGTGGGCCACCAACCTTGAGTCAATCAAGTTCACTGAAGATCCACAATCCACAAAAGCAGCAGAGGAAAACAAATTGCTCACACCAACTTCCACTTTTAACAATAGTTTGAAGGCTGAGGAAAAAAGTACCTGTGGGTCTGGATATCCTCCTCGGCAGCTACCCAGATCCAGTCATTTCCCGAGACCTTGGAATCCAGGGGGCAGGAGGGACAGTCCTTTATCCAATGACCTGGATGTCCACAATAAAATAGAATAGAGTCTTTTCTCTCTGCAAAGTCTCCTCTCCTTTTCCTTCATGGGCTCAACCGACGCCAAAGTCACTGACTTCACTGGCAACAGAGGAACATCTCATTGCACAACACCTCTTTCTCTCAGCCTGCGTTCCATATGAAGGGCCTGGGACATAGCCTCCTCCAGAGACTTGGGTGGTGGGTACAGGGCCAAGACATCCTTTAGATGCTTGGAGAGACTCCATCAGAATAGCTCCCTGAGTGCCAAGTCGTTTCAGGAAACTTTGGGTGCCCATTGCCTGTACTCGCAACAGTACCACTCAGCTGAGCGCTTTCCCAGGATAAGACTTATCATCGTGTCCTCTGCCAAATCTCACCCAATCAGGTTCATTGTATATAAGACCCAAGGCCTCGAAGAACCGATCCACAGACATCCTCTCAGGGGAGGTAGGAGATAAGATTGCGGCCCCTCATGTAACAGGGAAAAAACTATCCCCACCCTTTGGCTCTCATCACCCAAGGACGCAGAGAAAAAAGTAATTCACAACTCTCTTTAAATACCCAGAATTTTTTCTTATCCCCAGAAAAAGTATGCGGAAGTTATACAGAGGGTTCCAGAGAGGATAAGGACACATGAGATACCATCTCCACTGTGAGACGCGGAAGAAGCACCCCGAAAAGCATTAACGGTATCCGCCAATTCCCTCTGTACCTGTTGGTGAAAAGCAACCAGCGCTCTTTGCTCAACAGATAGGTTCTGCATCATCTTGGTCAGGTAGGATACCTACAGTTGTGGCCAAAAGTATTGACACCCTTGCAATTTTGTCAGATAATACTCAGTTTCTTCCTGAAAATGATTGCAATCATAAATTCTTTGGTATTATTATCTTCATTTAATTTGTCTTAAATGAAAAAACACAAAAGAGAATGAAGCAAAAAGCAAAACATTGATCATTTCACACAAAACTCCAAAAATGGGCCAGACAAAAGAACGGCACCCTCAGTCTAATACTTGGTTGCACAACCTTTAGCCAAAATAACTGCAGCCAACCGCTTCCGGTAACCATCAATGAGTTTCTTACAATGCTCTGCTGGAATTTTAGACCATTCTTCTTTGGCAAACTGCTCCAGGTCCCTGATATTTGAAGGGTGCCTTCCCCAAACTGCCATTTTTAGATCTCTCCACAGGTGTTCTATGGGATTCATTTCTGGACTCATTGCTGGCCACCTTAGAAGTCTCCAGTGCTTTCTCTCAAACCATTTTCTAGTGCTTTTTGAAGTGTGTTTTGGGTCATTGTCCTGCTGGAAGACCCATGAGCTCTGAGGGAGACCCAGCTTTTTCACACTGGGCCCTACATTATGCTGCAAAATTTGTTGGTAGTCTTCAGACTTCATGCCATGCACACGGTCAAGCAGTCCAGTGCCAGAGGCAGCAAAGTGAACCCAAAACATCAGGGAACCTCCACCATGTTTGACTGTAGGGACCGTGTTCTTTTCTTTGAATGCCTCTTTTTTTTCTCCTGTAAACTCTATGTTGATGCCTTTGCCCAAAAAGCTCTACTTTTGTCTCATCTGACCGGAGAACATTCTTCCAAAATGTTTTAATGCTTTTTCGGCTAAGTTTTGGCAAACTCCAGCCTGTCTTTTTTATGTCTCGGGGTAAGAAGTGGGGTCTTCCTGGGTCTCCTACCATACAGTTCCTTTTCATTCAGACGCCGACGGATATTACGGGTTGACACTGTTGTACCCTTGGACTGCAGGGCAGCTTGAACCTGTTTGGATGTTAGTCGAGGTTCTTTATCCAACATCCGCACAATCTTGCATTGAAATCTCTTGTCAATTTTTCTTTTCCGTCCACATCTAGGAAGGTTAGTCACAGTGCCATGGGCTTTAAACTTCTTGATGACAATGCGCACGGTAGACACAGGAACATTCAGGTCTTTGGAGATGGACTTGTAGCCTTGAGATTGCTCATGCTTCCTCACAATTTGGTTTCTCAAGTCCTCAGACAGTTCTTTGGTCTTCTTTCTTTTCTCCATGCTCAATATGGTACACACAAGGACACGGGACAGAGGTTGAGTCAACTTTAATCCATGTCGACTCGCTGCAAGTGTGATTTAGTTATTGCCAACACCTGTTAGGTGCCACAGGTACAGGAGCTGTTAGTTACACAAATTAGAGAAGCATCACATGATTTTTCGAACAGTGCCAATACTTTTGTCCACCACTTTTTTATGTTTGGTGTGGAATTATATCCAATTTGGCTTTAGGACAATGCTTTTTGTGTTTTTTCATTTAAGACAAATTAAACGAAGATAATAATACCAAAGAATTTGTGTTTGCAATTACTTTCAGGAAAAAACTGAGTATTATCTAACAGAATTACAGGGGTGTCAATACTTTTGGCCCCAACTGTAATCTTACAGAGCACACAGTGGGTCCATAGAGAACACACACATGCAACCCCCCCTGAAAAATTGTATGGGTCGGTGATAATGTAATGACAGATAAGGTGTCACTGGAACTGACCAGGGGGCGCTATCAGGGGGAACGTGAATGAGTTTAGGGATTGCAGGCAGAAGGAATGCAGTGCACAAGGACCTTAGACTAGTGTAGTGAGCACAGGACCTGGCAAAGAATGATCACGTGGCCAGGGGGCGGAGCCACTGCATGTGAGTGCAGGGAAGGACACTCTGCACGCAGAGCGCTGGGCAAAGACAATAAACGTGGTCAAATAGAGCTGAGAGTCAGAAGCCAGATGAACGTGCAGTACCTAGGGACAAGACAAAGAGTAAATGGGGACAAGCCAAGGGGGTCAGATAACCAGATGAGACAGAGCAGTTCCAAATCAGGATGCAGAGACAGAAGTCAGGGGACAAACCAAAGCAAACACAGCAAGGTACACAAGAGGCACACGATTAAGGACGAGTCACCTGGGTCAGCCACCACTAATTGAATATATGGAAATATCACCAACACAAAATGCAGGTACTGCCAACATTAAATAGCCACTCCAAAACCAAAGCGAGTCAGTCTGAATTAACCATTACCTGACCAGGATGGAGGTGGAACCATCCTGTCTAAAGTCATGACAGTTTGGAGCTAGGGTTGAGCGACTTTTACTTTTTCAGGATCGAGTCGGGTTTCGCGAAACCCGACTTTGTCAAAAGTCGGGTCGGGTGAAATCGGCCGATCATTGCGAAAAGTCGGGGGCCGAGTGAAACACGAAACCCAATGCAAGTCAATGGGGAATAAAAGTCGGCAGTGAGTGGAGGACAGGAAAACACCTAAAGTGCCCATTTTAATGTCAAAAACATCAATTATTGTTACTTAAGCTTGTCAATCTTAATTAACCTTATAATAATAGTTAGGTATTGAAAATTGGGGGTCATTTGGTTAAAGTTTTGGGGGGGTGGAGGGCTGGCTCAATTTTTTCTTGGGCCCAGGAAATGTGGAATACGTCACGGTGGTGGAGCAGGGAGAAGTAAGTATTTCAACTTTGCAAGTGCTGTGATCCTGAACAAGCAGGGAGGGCACACTCGTTCGCATTGCCACTGGCACAGGGCCCCTCAAAGTACGGCGTTGTGATTGACGGCGGGGGCGCCTCCCACCGGCAGAGACACTTTTGCGTACTATGAGGGGCCCTGTGCCAGTGACGTCGCCAATGAGTATGCCCCCCCCCTACCTGTTGAAGGAATCTGCACTTTCATCTGCACCTTCCTCTTTGTCCCCATGTAAGGTGGTATAGTATGCGGGAAGGGGAACCTGAGTTTCAGCAGGGTCAGATTCAGGCTGTGTAGAGTGCAAGGGGAATGTAGTGGTCTGTGTCAAAGTACCAAAGAGGAAAACAAGAGGCTGCAGCAGACAACGTTATTAGGCCCAAACCAAGAACTAGGCCAAATGTAGTTTCATATTGTTGTTACAGGCCGAAAACCTGAAGCTTCAAGCTCAGCTTTGTTTAGTAGAGGAAAACAAGAGGCGGCAGCAGACAATGTTACTAGGCCCAACCCAACAAGTAGGCCAAATGCAGTTTAATATAAAAAATATTTAAACGAATGCCTGAAGATTGAAGCGCAAGAAAAATAAACCAGGAGAACACCAAGGAGCGGCAGACAACGTTAGTAGGCCCCAACCCAACAAGTAGGCTAAATGCAGTTTAATATTTGAAACGGGACAACAGTTGAAGTTCAGCTTTGTTCAGTGAAGGAAAAAAAAGATGCAGTGGCAGACACCGTTATTACGCCCAAATAATAAAGACAGTTGTAGTAGGCACAAAGTATTAAATGGAGTCCAGGGCCCATGTATATTTTAACTATCATCTATCATTTAAAATAATTCGTATTGGCAGTGCCATTTCAGGTTTTACCCGCACAGACTACACAGACTACACAGTGGTGGAGCTCGGAGAGGTAGTATTGCAAGTGGTAGAGCACAGTTCAATCTGGGGGGGGACACTCTCTCGTGGGCGGCGGTACTGGCACAGGGCCCCTCATATAACGACGGTGTAATATGAGTTGTGGTTCAGTGTCTCCCCCCAAAAAATGAGGAAGTCTGGTGGAAGAGGCCGTGGGCGGGGGTTGCCAGCTGGTACTGATGGTGCTGGTGGTGCTGCATCTCGTGGTAGTGGCAAAAGCACAGTAGCACCTAAGGCAGGAGGTGTTCAGCCTGCGTCATCGTCTGGCTACACAAGGCCTCGAAGGCTCCCTTACCTGGGAGTAGGAAAACAGCTTTTAAAGCCAGAGAAGCAGGAAAAAGTGTTGTCTTTCATTGCTGACTCACCCTCTAGCTCTTTCTCCTCCTCTTCCCAAAGTTCTAAATGTAAGAGCAGCCAGTCGTCAGTGGATGCTCCCGGTCAGGAAAAAGACGTTTCCTTGTGTCCTTCTCCCAAACCAAAAGTGAAGGATGCAGCAGGCGACACTACAGGTTACTCCATGGAGCTCTTTACACATACCATGCCTGGGTTCGAAAGGGAAATTGTACACTGCCAATTACAAGAAGAATAGGACATGGAGTGCACTGATGCACAGCCACAGCTAGATTGTGATGCTGTTCCATTGACTCTGATCACTACATTGCCCTCGCAGTTTACTGAGCCAGAATGTGACCCTGATGAGACTATGGTGCCCCGTCCCGAACGCTATAGCACCTTACACGGTGACACTGAGGAAGGTGCACATGACATTGAGGAGGAGGTGATAGATGACCCAGTTGTTGACCCAGATTGGCAGCCATTGGGTGAAGAGGGTGCCGCTGCCACTAGCTCAGAAGCAGAGGAGGATGATCCGCATCAGCCATCTACATTGCAACAGCTGTCATCTGGCAGACCCGTAACAGGCCAAAAATGTTTGCGAAAAACAAAAACAGTTTTAGGAGAGCGTGGCCATTCGGTGAAAGTAGCACAGCGCACAATGCCTGAAAAGGTTTTCGATAGTAGGAAGAGTGTAGTGTAGCAATTTTTTAACCAAGATCAGAATGATCAGTCAAAAGTTATCTGTAAGAAATGCTCCAAGACCTTTAGCAGAGAGAAGAATCTTCAAAATTTAAGTACAGCGTGCATGCTTAGACATTTAACCACCATGCACTTGCAAGCCTGGACTAACTACGAAACGTCCCGTACCGTTGGTGTACCTGCTTGGACTGAAGGTAGTCAGCAATGCTACATTGCTTCCCTCACTGTAAGCCCACTGGTTAGGACACCACCAGCAGCAAATGTGGAGGTATCGTCGTAAGGCCAAAGCAGTCAGGGAATCACAAGGTTATTGGTAGGAAAGACTCTATGTTCGCCAACAACAAGAATAAAATAACATCCACCATATGCAGCTCTCCAGTCCAGCTCACCCTACAAGAGACTCTCATTAGGAAAATAAAGTACTCATCCTCTCATCCGCGTATACAGGATTTGAACGCCCACATTGCTATACTAATCTCATTACAGATGATGCCCTACCGTTTGGTTGAAAGCGAAGCTTTCAAAGACCTGATGGCCCACGCAGTACCACGCTATGACCTACCCAGTCGACACTTCTTTGCGAGAAAAGCCATCCCAGCCCTCCACCAGCATGTCAAAGACCGCATTGTCCATGCCTTAAGTCAATAAGTCAGTGGAAAGGTGCACCTCACAACAGATGCATGGACCAGTAGGCATGGCCAGGGACATTACGTGTCCATCACGGCGCACTGGGTTAATGTGTAGGATGCAGGGTCCACAGGGGGCAGCCATAGTGCAACAGTTCAGCCTATCCCACAGTCTCAGGAAAAAGTTGGCATACAGCGTTCGCCACTCCTCCTCCTCCAGGATCGAAAGCTCATGCACAGAGCGCAGTCGCCCTACCACTCCATCCGCAGCTGCCAGTGTTGCACACGGGGTGTCCCATTATCGAACAGCTAGTGGTAAAGGCTGTGTTTCAAATGAAGTGTTTGGGCGACAACAGACACACCGCAGAAGTACTGGTGGAGTACTTGCATCAACAAACTCAGTCATGGCTGGGCAGTGTACATCTTGAGGCAGGCAAGGTATTCAGTGATAACGGAAGGAATTTTATGGCTGCCATAGCCCTTTCAGAACTGAAACACATACCTTGCCTGGCTCACACCTTTAACCTGGTGGTGCAGGGCTTCCTCAAAAATGATCCAAAGTTACCAGCCCTGCTCCTGAAGGTGCGAAGACTTTGCTCGCACATCTGCCGGATGCCCATACACTCCAGCTGTATGCTGAACCATCAGCGATCGCTGAATCTTCCCCAGCACCTCCTAATAATCAACGTTGAAACAAGGTGGAACTCCACACTGCACATGATTAAGAGGCTGTGCGAACAGAGGCGTGCTGTTATAAATTTGTGGGAGGATACACGGGCAGGCACTTGGATGGCAGACATGGAGTTGTCTGGTGTGCAGTGGTCGACGCCATCATAAGCATTAACATCCCACTTATGCGTCTGCTGATGCAAAGTTTGATGCACATTAAGGAGCAGGAGTCTGCAGCCGAGGAGGAGGGAAGCCTTGATGACACTCAGCCATTGTCTGCTCAGGGAACTGTCCAGGACGAATTGGCGGACGAAGAGGATGAGGAGGAGGATGATGGGAATGAACATGTATGGGAGGAGGATGATTCTCAGGTGGCAATAGAAACTGGTGGCATTGCAAGGTCTGGTACAGGTTTATTGAGGGACACTTGTGATGTTGATTTGCAAGAAAGTGGGCCTCAACCCAGCAGAAACAGTTAATTCACACCTGGAACATTGGTCCACATGGCTGAGTATGCCTTGCGTATCCTAAAAAGGGACCCCCGCATTTTTAAAATGATGACCGATGATGACAACCGGTTGGCCTGCCTCCTGGATACAAGATATAAAGGAAAATTGCAAAATATCATGCCACATGAGAACCTAGGTCAAATATTGGCTACCAAACAAGCAACTCTTGTAGACCGTTTGGTTCAGGCATTCCAAGCACACAGTGCCGGTGATGGTTCTCACACGAGCTGCAGGGGGCAACATGGCAGAGGTGCTAGAGGTGCAGAAATCCGAAGTGGCGTTGGACAGAGGGGTTTTACGACAAGGTTGTGGAATGATTTTGCAATGACCGCTGACACGACAGGGACAGCTGCATCGATTCAAAGTGACAGGAGACAGCATTTGTCCAGTATGGTTACAAACTACTTTTCCGCCCTTATCGATGTTCTCCCTCTCAGGTCATTCCCCTTTGATTACTGGGCATCTAATCTAGACACCTGGCCTGAATTGCCAGAATATGGATTACAGAACCTCGATTGCCCTGCTGTCAGCGTGCTTTCAGAAAGGGTGTTCAGTGCTGCTGGTTCAATACTGACCGAAAAAAGGACACGTCTGCCTACCAAAAATGTTATTTAGCTAACCTTCATTTAAATTAACCAATCATGGATTTCACATTGTTTTGCCCCACCTTCCCCAGCTGACACCTATCTTGCCTGAAAGATGACTTGCTTTTGGGGGGAGACACTGAACCCTAACTCTGGCCCTGTGGGATAACACAACACTATGAACGTGGAAGAAAGTGTCTGCCTGATATACGATGCACTAGCAGTACAGCTGAATATACACTGTGTGAGAATTTGAATCTCCATTTTTCGGGGGGAGACACTGAACCCTAACTCTGGCCCTGTGGGATAACACAACACTATGAACGTTGAAGAAAGTGGCAGCCTGATATATACGACACACTAGCAGTACAGCAGAATATACACTGTGTGCGAACTTTATTCTCCCTTTTTTTGAGGGGGAGACACAGATCCACAACTCTGGCCCAGTGGTATAACAGTAAACTATGAACGTGGCAGAAAGTGGCTGCCTGATATATACGACACACTAGCAGTACAGCAGAATATACACTCATAGAATCTCATGGCTTTCAGTATCACCTCTATGCTGATGACACACAGATCTACATCTCTGGACCAGATATAACCTCCCTAGTAACCAGAATCCCTCAATGTCTGTCCACTATTTCATCCTTCTTCTCCGCTAGATTTCTGAAACTTAACATGGACAAAACAGAATTCATCATCTTTCCCCCATCTCACGCGACCCCCCCAACGAACGTAACAATTACAGTAAATTGCTGCCCACTCTCCCCAGTCCCACAAGCTCGCTGCCTCGGGGTAATCCGTGACGCTGATCTCTCCTTCAAACCACATATCCAAGCCCTTTCCACTTCCTGCCGACTTCAACTCAAAAATATTTCACGAATCCGTTCATTCCTCAACCAAGAATCTGCAAAAACCCTAGTCCATGCCCTCATCATCTCTCGCCTTGACTACTGCAACCTCCTGCTCTGTGGCCTCCCCATGAACACTCTCGCACCCCTCCAATCTATTCTAAACTCTGCTGCCCGACTAATCCACCTGTCCCCCCGCTATTCCCCGGCCTCTCCCCTCTGTCAATCCCTCCACTGGCTCCCTATTGCCCAGAGACTCCAGTACAAAACCCTAACCATGACATACAAAGCCATCCACAACCTGTCTCCTCCATACATCTGTGACCTCGTCTCCCGGTACTTACCTACACGCAACCTCTGATCCTCACAAGATCTCCTTCTCTACTCCCCTCTTATCTCCTCTTCCCACAATCGCATACAAGATTTCTCTCGCATATCATCCCTACTCTGGAACCCTCTACCACAACATATCAGACTCTCGCCTACCATCGAAATCTTCAAAAAGAACCTGAAGACCGACCTCCTCCGACAAGCCTACAACCTGCAGTAACCACCGATCAACCAAACCGCTGCATGACCAGCTCTACCCTCACCTACTGTATTCTCACCCATCCCTTGTAGATTGTGAGCCTTCGCGGGCAGGGTCCTCGCTCCTCCTGTACCAGTTATGACTTGTATTGTTTAAGATTATTGTACTTGTTTTTATTATGTATACCCCTCCTCACATGTAAAGCGCCATGGAATAAATGGCGCTATAACAATAAATAATAATAATAATAATACACTGTGTGCAAATTTTATTCTCCCTTTTTTTGGGGGGGAGACACAGAACCACAACTCTGGCCCAGTGGTATAACAGTAAACTATGAACGTGGCAGAAAGTGGCTGCCTGATATATACGACACACTAGCAGTACAACAGAATATACACTGTGTGCAAATTGTATTCTCCCTTTTTTGGGGGGGAGACACAGAACCACAACTCTGGCCCAGTGGTATAACAGTAAACTATGAACGTGGCAGAAAGTGGCTGCCTGATATATGCGACACACTAGCAGTACAGCAGAATATACACTGTGTGCAAATTTTAATCTCCCTTTTTTTTGGAGGGAGACACAGAACCACAACTCTGGCCCAGTGGTATAACACAACACTATGAACGTGCCAGAAAGTGGCTGGAATTATTATTTAAAAAAATAAATAAATAAATAAAAATAACAAGCTCCCTACAATGAGCTCAGGACAAGTATGGCAGCAATAAAAATGACTGCTGAACACAAAAATGTGGACAAATAAACAAGATAGGTAACTGTGCAGAAAGGAGCAACAGGAATTTTGCTTTTAAAAAAGCAGTTGGTTTGCACAGCACCGTGCACACAGCTATGCAGCTGCTGCACTGAAATACGACCTCCACTGTCCCTGCACAAAAAGGTGGTGTGGGACAGTGAAAATCGCTCCAGCACAAGCGGTTTGGGGGTTTATATTTCCTCCCTAACGCTGTCCCTGCTTCTGACTAACTGCAGCAACACCTCTCCCTATGCTCAGATCGGCAGAAGTAAGATGGCGGTCGGCGTGCATGCCCCTTTATGCCCCCTGTGACGCCGCAGACAGCAAGCCAATCACTGCCATGCCCTTCTCTAAGATGGTGGGGACCAAGACCTATGTCATCACGCTGCCCACACTCTGCGTCCTCCTTCATTCGATGAAAAACGGCGGTGACAGCGTCATATGAAAAGCGAATTTGGCGCTCTGATCGTGTACCGCATGGCCGATCCCACACTAGGATCGGTTCGGGTTTCATGAAACCCGACTTTGCCTAAAAGTCGCCGATTTATGAAAATCACTGATCCGTTTCGCTCAACTCTATTTGGAGCATCTAGCCAATGTTATACAGGCCTCATTGACAGGCCCTCCAAAATGCTTCTGTTTCTAACGTCATTAACATCATACAGTAGGGGACATCTATCTTTTAAATTATTTGTAGCATCTATTCCATTTTATACAGTCCTCATCCAACAAAAATGAAACATTTCTTCTGTTACTAACATTCTACAATAGGGGAGATTTCACTTGAAATTGTTTGCAGCATCCAGTCAATGATATTCAGGACGAAAAAAAATTATTCTATTACTAGCGTCATACAGTAGGGTAGATCTCACTTTGAAATTGTTTGTAGCATCTAGTCTATGCTACAGTGGCTTTATCCATAGACCCCAAAAAATGTTTCCAGTTACTAACATCATATAGTAGGGGTAATCAAATCTTAAAATTGTTTGGAGCATATATTCTTTGTCATACATGCCTCATCCACAGTCAAACAATTCTTTCTTCTGTGACTAACATGATTCAGCATGCCATACTTCACCTTGTCATTTACTGCCGCTGAATTCAGCTATTTGCAGAGCTCGGGCAGAGATAGAAATTTAATTTTTTGTTGCAAATACTATGCTACTACCACACTATCTGAGAACATGGGTAGGAAAAGTAGAGGTCATGGTGGAAGGGCTATTAGGCATGGTATTCAAGGTATACGTGGTATAGGTGGCAATGTTTGTGAAAGTACTAGTGGACCAACGTCACGTCCTATACAAAGACAACTGATAACTTCTGTTACTGGATGGGCTACTCCACTACCTTTCTTTGGCAGATGTACAGTGGTACACCTTGTTGATGAGACTCGGAAAGAGCATGTGCTCAAGTGGATGGCAAGCACAGCCACTCCTGTTCCTCCACCTCAACATCACACCCAGTAGAGTCCACAGAGGTGGCACTCATATTACCCTTGCTTCCCCTTCGTCACAACTTTCTGGGCATGCAACTGACTGTAGGTAACCACAGATGGGTGAGTCTGACAAGCTGTTCACACATTCAATGCCATGGGCATCAGAAGTGTGCTCAAAAGCTTCATGGAGTCAAGAGAAGGAAATCTGTTCTGATTTCAAAAGTTTTTTAAGTTTGGTTTCGGGCAAGGTGAAGTAGGGTCCGAAGAGCATCCTGACCCTCGTCATCAAACATTAACCCCTGGGGGGAGATGATCCTGATGAGAAACAGATATCTGAGGCACACACAGACTGTACTGTGCTGTCAGGACAGGAAGTGTGTGACTCTAAGTGCTAGGAATGAGATACCATAGAGGAGGAGGAAGATGAGTAGGTTACATTGTTAAATTGTTTCATCCTACACATGACAAAGCTGAGAGAATAAACTCCACTATCTCCATTCTGTTAAACACAGAAATGCTGCCTTTTCACCTAGTAGATACAGACGGTCTCTACAAGTCTTGGAAACCACAAGGTTTGCAGGACAAACCTCTATATTTCACACTTCCTCCACTGTTTCTGCCTCCTCCACCCCTTCTAGGGTCTCCACTTGTGCCATCAATCTCTGCCTTAATGAGATACGTGTTTCAACAGTGCAGAGTAAATCCCCACCACCTCCGTGTTAAAATTGCTATACCTTGGAGATTGCAGTAATACAGCTCAAGAGCTCCAAGCAGAGTTTGAGCAATGGCTGTCTCCGCTGACATGCATCCAGGGAAGATTGTGTCTGATAATGTTGCAAACCTGGTGGAGGCCCGATGCCGAGGCAAGCTCACATACGTGCCTTGCATAACTTGTGTCCTCAACCTGGTGGAACAGCCACTATCCTTGTCTGGGTGAGCTGCTGCAGAAAGCACAGAAATTGTGTGCTCACTTCCGCCTTTTGCACCCTTCAGGTCATCCACTTACAGTGATACAGAAGTATTTGTCCATGCCACCTAACAGGTTGATATGCAATGTGACGTCACAATGGAATTCTATGGTGTGACTTTGAGAGCAGCAATGAACCCTGACACAGTAGTTCATGTTGTATAACCTGAGCAAATTCTGAATGTACATGGCACATATCATGTTTAGGGAGTGGGCACAGAGTACGGACCTCTGCACCCTTCTGTAAAGTTTTGAAATGGCTACTAAGATGGTTAGCACTGATGATGCCATCATCAGCATCACTATTCCGGTCATCTATATGCTGGAGTAGACTTTGAAAAGCCGAGGGGAGGAGGTGGTGGTCCCAGAGGAAGAGGAGGAATCAGAGGAGGATGCGGAAGGGATAACATTGTCTCTAAGATCCAGACTGCCGTCACACAGGTGGGGCCAAGGGAGGGTGGATTACTGAGATCGAGCAGAGCTGGTGCTACCAGACAAACTGTTAGTGAAGTGCAAGATCCAAGGAATTAATGGAGGAGGAAGAGGTGATATGCAAGCAACTGTCAGGAGAAAAAGAGGATACCCACCCCCTATTGTTGTTTATGGTTGGCAGGAGGGAAAAGAGGAAACAAGCATCATTGTTACCCATCCACTAACACTGCATGGCCTTGGATCTCATGGAAGAGCCCGTCATATGCGTGTCTTGTTGCTGCACTATCTGCAACATCATCCCCCATATAGTTATGATTAAAAAAAGTGTTGAATAATGTGTTGCCACTCTGTTAGATCCTCTATATAAGACCAAATTTTACCTGATGCTTCCCGCCCTTGAAAGGGATCCGCAAATGCTGAAGTATTGATACACGCTTTTACACAGCCTTAATAGAGGTTTCCCCTAGACAGCATTGAGGCACACAAGACAGCATTGAGGCACACAGTGTGCATCACAGCACTAGACTTCCAACATCTGGAATGTCAATTTGTCCAAGCCAAAACTTTAGCAGCAGCAGTAGTGTATGTGGAAGAAGCAATTTCTGTGAGTCGTTTGACACTTTTTTTAGACCAGCTTGTGCACCAGCACAGAGTCCAAGTCTGACACACTGTGAATGAATGGAGAGGATGGTGCAGGAGTATCTAGAACTGAATATCAATACCATCAGGGAGGGTTTGAACCCTTTCAAAATGTGGTCTTCAAAAATGGATGAGTGGCCTTACTACTAGAGATGAGTGAATATTTCAATGTTAGTAGACCATTGGTGACTTTATTCAGGGCAGTTTCAGTGGAATGGTGCAGTCTGAAAGTCAGACTGTATGTGGTCAAAGAGGGAACAAGAGGAGAGGTGGGAGGACAGTTTAAAATGGATATGTTATTCCAGTAGTTTGAAGACATAGAGGAGAAATGATATGAGGCGATAGGTAGACACAGAGGATGGGACAAGGGTGGGCTCTTGGAGGATGGGTGTTATCGAGGTATGTCTCAATCAGGATAGAAAATGCCAGTTGTTATTGACAAGTTGAAAAGGTGGGTTAGGCTTGTGATGACGACTGTGGTAAAGTTTGGAATGAGGTAGGACGTTATTGTGTCAAGTTCACAGGTGGTCAGGCAAACTATTCAGCTGAGATGAGAGGAGAGGGAAAGGGAACTTCTAGACGTAGGAAAGAAATGAAAGTACTGAATAGCTGTTTAGGGTTGTGAGAAAGGTATGATATGAGGGATGAGAAGTCGGTGTGTTTTTCTGCAGTCAGAATTTGAGAAGCATTTTTACAACTTCTGTTATTGGACGAGCAACTTCGCTCCTTCTCTTTGTCAGTCATAAATATTTTTTAAATTTCACCGCATTCTCACAGGAAATATGATGCAAAATTATTAACAATTTTATTTAGTATTCTGGGAGCATAACAGAATATTACAAAAAAGCGATGAGAGACGTTTCGGCTCCACCAGAGCCTTTATCATATTCGCTTGTTCAGAGAGTTAGAGTGTATAGGGAAGATAGGGATAAGGAACCTGGTGATGCTATGATTATGCAGTGCCCAGGCGAATTTGCGCAATGAAAGGACAGCTGTAGATCTGGGTCAATGATGGAGATAGCGGCGCTCCCATGCCTAGCCATCACCGCAGCTAGGCACAGGAGCGCCGCTATCTCCATATATATATCCATATCCATATCTTCCCTATACGCTCTAACTCTCAGAACAAGCGAATATGATAAAGGCTCCGGTGGAGCCGAAACGTCTCTCATCGCTTTTTTGTAATATTTTGTTATGCTCCCAGAATACTAAATAAAATTGTTAATAATTTTGCATCATATTCCCTGTGAGAGTGCGGTGAAATTTACAATTAGCTATTTATGTACACAAACATTTTAAATTTATAACCAGGGAGTAGCACCCTGAGGTGTCACAAAATAATTTGTGAAAATATAATGTACTTTCAGTCCGGAAAGCGGACAATGCTGAGGGATCACATGTAGTCTAGGCCTACCAAATTGCCCAACACACCTTCAGCACCATCAGATGATGAGCATTCATGAAACCGGGTGAAGTTATGTAAGACTACACATGCTTTGATGATTTCATTTACGTTGGCTTCACTCAGCTGAATGGCTTACTGGAGGACCCGCCATTTGGCACAAAGAATGCCAAAGGCGCACTCCAACAGACGCCGTGCCCGTGATAGACGCAAGTTAAAGATCCTACGCCGGTGGTCCAGGTTTTGACAGGGATATGGCCTCATTACATGCCGGGTTAATTGAAAGGCCTCATCTGCAACAAAGACATAAGGCACATATTCTTGATTGGAGCCTGGAAGATGATATGGTGATGGTAGGTCCAACTGGTTATTATGCAGCTGCCGACCCATAATGGAAGAATTGAAGACTCTAGAGTCTCCAGTTCTCCCATAGGCCCCCAATGTCAACAATTATAAACCTGTAGTGACTGTCAACCAGAGCCAACAACACTACAGAAAAATATTGCTTATAATTATAGAATTGGGACCCTGAGTTCAGCGGCTGATGCACACAGATGTGTTTTCCATCAAGGGCTCAATACAATTTGGAAATTGGTATTGCTCCTCAAAACCAAAGGCAATCCGCAACCAGTCTTCCATCTTGGGCTCAGGCAAGAACCCTTGATGAAGTCCTGACTAGTGTTGAGCATTCCGATACTGCAAATATCGGGTATCGGCCGATATTTGCTGTATCGGAATTCCGATACCGAGTTCCGATATCGGGATCCATATTCATGTAAAAAATAAAGAATAAAAATAAAAAATATGGATATACTCACCCTCCGACTGCCCCTGGCTCTCAGCGGTGCAACCGGCAGCCTCTGTTCCTAAGAATGCAGTGAGGTAGGACCTGCGATGACGTCGTGGTCTTGTGATTGGTCACGTGACCGCTCATGTGACTGCTCACATGACCGCGACGTCATCAAAGGTCCTTCACTCTGCATTCTTAGGAACGGAGGCAGACGCTTGCAGCGGTGACAGCCAGGGGCCGTCCGAGGGTGAGTATATCCATATTTTTTATTTTTATTCTTTATTTTTTACATGAATATGGATCCCAGGGCCTGAAGGAGAGTTTCCTCTCCTTCACACCCTGGGAACCATCCAGGATCGCTCCCTATAACGTTCCGATATTTGTGCCCCATTGACTTGTATTGGTATCGGGTATCGGTATCGGCGATATCCGATATTTTTTGGATATCGGCCGATCCAATCCGATACCGATACTTTCAAATATCGGAAGGTATCGCTCAACACTAGTCCTGACCAGATTACTGAACTGGTAGAACGGACTATGCCTGAGATTGTAGACTTCCCAATCAAAAATTCATGATGTAGTGCTGCATAGAAAGACCAGTTGTCAGGAAGGTAAAAGAGAATAAAAAAAGCATTAAAACTGTTTGAAGGTTTTAAAACATTCCTATAGAACACAAGCTGTTGTGAAATTGGATTCTGGGCTCCCCCGGTGGCCACTTGTGGAATTGAACTTGTGTGCATCATCCCCTCTGTTCACCTGCTCCTATCAGGATGTGGGAGTCGCTATATAACCTTGCTCCTCTGTCAGTTTCTTGCCGTTCAGCAATGTAATCAGAAGCCTTCTGTGCTTGTTCCTGCTACTAGACAACTCCCAGCTAAGTTGGACTTTTGTCCTTGTGTGTTTTTGCATTTTGTTCCTGTTCACAGCTGCTGTTTCGTTACTGTGTCTGGAAAGCTCTTGTGATCGGAAATTGCCACTCTGGTGTTATGAGTTAATGCTAGAGTCTTAAAGGAATTTCTGGATGGTGTTTTGATAGGGTTTTCTGCTGACCATGAAAGTGTCCTTTCTGTCTTCCTGCTATCTAGAAAGCGGACCTCGATTTTGCTAAACCTATTTTCATACTACGTTTGTCATTTCATCTAAAATCACCGCCAATATATGTGGGGGCCTCTGTCTGCCTTTTGGGAAAATTTCTCTAGAGGTGAGCCAGGACTGTCTTTTCCTCTGCTAGGATTAGGTAGTTCTCCGGCTGGCGCTGGGCATCTAGGGTTAAAAAACGTAGGCATGCTACCCGGCCACTTCTAGTTGTGCGGCAGGTTTAGTTCATGGTCAGTATAGTTTCCATCTTCCAAGAGCTAGTTCTCATATATGCTGGGCTATGTTCTCTCGCCATTGAGAATCATGACAGTTTGACCGGCCAAAAAAAAGGGTTAAATTACTGGCTGAGAAAGGAGAGAAAAAAGAAGTCTGCTACAATTTTTTTTTTTTTTTTCCTCTAGTTCTGAGTGTGCTCTTAATTGAATCACTTGCTAGTCTGCCTATACTGCAGCCTTCCTCTCTTTCTCTCCTTCTAATCCTTGAATGGCTCTGTGTTCACCTGTTTCAAATGGATCTTCAGAGTGTAGCTACAGGTTTGAATAATCTCGCCACAAAGGTACAAAATTTGCAAGATTTTGTTGTTCATGCACCTATGTCTGAGCCTAGAATTCCTTTGCCTGAATTCTTCTCGGGGAATAGATCTCACTTTCAAAATTTTAAAAATAATTGCAAATTGTTTTTGTCCCTGAAGTCTCGCTCTGCCGGAGACCCTGCACAGCAGGTCAGGATTGTAATTTCCTTGCTCCGGGGCGACCCTCAAGACTGGGCTTTTGCATTGGCACCAGGGGATCCTGCGTTGCTCAATGTGGATGCGTTTTTTCTGGCCTTGGGGTTGCTTTATGAGGAACCTCATTTAGAGCTTCAGGCGGAAAAGGCCTTGATGTCCTTGTCTCAGGGGCAAGATGAAGCTGAAATATACTGCCAAAAATTCCGCAAATGGTCTGTGCTTACTCAGTGGAATGAGTGCGCCCTGGCGGCGATTTTCAGAGAAGGTCTCTCTGATGCCATTAAGGATGTTATGGTGGGGTTCCCTGTGCCTGCGAGTCTGAATGAGTCCATGACGATGGCTATTCAGATCGATAGGCGTCTGCGGGAGCGCAAACCTGTGCACCATTTGGCGGTGTCTACTGAGAAAACGCCAGAAAATATGCAATGTGATAGAATTCTGTCCAGAAGCGAGCGGCAGAATTTTAGACGAAAAAATGGGTTGTGCTTCTATTGTGGTGATTCAACTCATGTTATATCAGCATGCTTTAAGCGTACTAAGAAGCCTGACAAGTCTGTTTCAATTAGCACTTTACAGTCTAAGTTTATTCTATCTGTGACCCTGATTTGTTCTTTGTCATCTATTACCGCGGACGCCTATGTCGACTCTGGCGCTGCTTTGAGTCTTATGGATTGGTCCTTTGCCAAACGCTGTGGGTATGATTTGGGGCCACTGGAGGCTCCGATACCTCTGAAAGGGATTGACTACACCCCATTGGCTAGTAATAAACCACAATACTGGACACAAGTGACTATGCGTGTTAATCCGGATCACCAGGAGGTTATTCGCTTTCTGGTGCTGTATAATCTACATGATGTTTTGGTGCTGGGATTGCCATGGCTGCAATCTCATAACCCAGTCCTCGACTGGAGAGCTATGTCTGTGTTAAGCTGGGGATGTAAAGGAACTCATGGGGACGTACCTTTGGTTTCCATTTCATCATCTATTCCCTCTGAGATTCCTGAATTCTTGTCTGACTTTCGTGACGTTTTTGAAGAACCCAAGGTTGGTTCACTACCTCCGCACCGGGAGTGCGATTGTGCCATAGACTTGATTCCAGGTAGTAAATACCCTAAGGGTCGTTTATTTAATCTGTCTGTGCCTGAACACGCTGCTATGCGAGAATATATAAAGGAGTCCTTGGAAAAGGGACATATTCGTCCTTCGTCATCTCCCTTAGGAGCCGGTTTTTTCTTTGTGTCTAAGAAAGACGGCTCTTTGAGGCCGTGTATTGATTATCGACTTTTGAATAAAATCACGGTTAAATATCAATATCCGTTACCACTGCTTACTGATTTGTTTGCTCGTATAAAGGGGGCCAAGTGATTCTCTAAGATTGATCTCCGTGGGGCGTATAATTTGGTGCGAATCAAGCAGGGGGATGAGTGGAAAACCGCATTTAATACGCCCGAGGGCCATTTTGAGTATTTGGTGATGCCTTTTGGTCTTTCAAATGCCCCTTCAGTCTTCCAGTCCTTTATGCATGACATTTTCCGCGATTATTTGGATAAATTTATGATTGTGTATCTGGATGATATTCTGATTTTTTCGGATGACTGGGACTCTCATGTCCAGCAGGTCAGGAGGGTTTTTCAGGTTTTGCGGTCTAATTCCTTGTGTGTGAAGGGTTCTAAGTGTGTTTTTGGGGTTCAAAAGATTTCTTTCTTGGGATACATTTTTTCCCCCTCTTCCATCGAGATGGATCCTGTCAAGGTTCAGGCTATTGGTGATTGGACGCAACCCTCTTCTCTTAAGAGTCTTCAGAAATTTTTGGGCTTTGCTAACTTTTATCGTCGATTTATTGCTGGTTTTTCTGATGTTGTAAAACCATTGACTGATTTGACTAAGAAGGGTGCTGATGTTGCTGATTGGTCCCCTGATGCTGTGGAGGCCTTTCGGGAGCTCAAGCGCCGCTTTTCTTCCGCCCCAGTGTTGCGTCAGCCTGATGTTGCTCTTCCTTTTCAGGTTGAGGTCGACGCTTCTGAAATCGGAGCTGGGGCGGTGTTGTCGCAGAGAAGTTCCGACTGCTCCGTGATGAGACCTTGTGCTTTTTTTTCCCGTAAATTTTCGCCCGCCGAGCGGAATTATGATATTGGGAATCGGGAGCTTTTGGCCATGAAGTGGGCTTTTGAGGAGTGGCGTCACTGGCTTGAGGGGGCCAGACATCAGGTGGTGGTATTGACTGACCACAAAAATTTAATTTACCTTGAGTCTGCCAGGCGCCTGAATCCTAGACAGGCGCGCTGGTCGTTGTTTTTCTCTCGGTTTAATTTTGTGGTGTCGTACCTACCGGGTTCTAAGAATGTTAAGGCGGATGCCCTTTCTAGGAGTTTTGAGCCTGACTCCCCTGGTAATTCTGAGCCCACAGGTATCCTTAAAGATGGAGTGATATTGTCTGCCGTTTCTCCAGACCTGCGGCGGGCCTTGCAGGAGTTTCAGGCGGATAGACCTGATCGTTGCCCACCTGGTAGACTGTTTGTTCCTGATGATTGGACCAGTAGAGTCATCTCTGAGGTTCATTCTTCTGCGTTGGCAGGTCATCCTGGAATCTTTGGTACCAGGGATTTGGTGGCAAGGTCCTTCTGGTGGCCTTCCCTGTCACGAGATGTGCGAGGCTTTGTGCAGTCTTGTGACGTTTGTGCTCGGGCCAAGCCTTGTTGTTCTCGGGCTAGTGGATTGTTGTTGCCCTTGCCTATCCCGAAGAGGCCTTGGACGCACATCTCGATGGATTTTATTTCGGATCTGCCTGTTTCTCAGAAGATGTCTGTCATCTGGGTGGTGTGTGACCGTTTCTCTAAGATGGTCCATCTGGTTCCCTTGCCTAAGTTGCCTTCTTCTTCCGAGTTGGTTCCTCTGTTTTTTCAAAATGTTGTTCGTTTGCATGGTATTCCTGAGAATATCGTTTCTGACAGAGGGACCCAATTCGTGTCTAGATTTTGGCGGGCATTCTGTGCTAGGATGGGCATAGATTTGTCTTTTTCGTCTGCTTTCCATCCTCAGACTAATGGCCAGACCGAGCGGACTAATCAGACCTTGGAGACATATTTGAGGTGTTTTGTGTCTGCGGATCAGGATGATTGGGTTGCTTTTTTGCCTTTGGCGGAGTTCGCCCTCAATAATCGGGCCAGCTCTGCCACCTTGGTGTCCCCGTTTTTCTGTAATTTGGGGTTTCATCCTCGATTTTCCTCCGGTCAAGTGGAATCTTCGGATTGTCCTGGAGTGGATGCTGTGGTGGAGAGGTTGCATCAGATTTGGGGGCAGGTGGTGGACAATTTGAAGTTGTCCCAGGAGAAGACTCAGCTTTTTGCCAACCGCCGTCGTCGTGTTGGTCCTCGGCTTTGTGTTGGGGACTTGGTGTGGTTGTCTTCTCGTTTTGTCCCTATGAGGGTTTCTTCTCCTAAGTTTAAACCTCGGTTCATCGGCCCGTACAAGATATTGGAGATTCTTAACCCTGTGTCCTTCCGTTTGGACCTCCCTGCATCCTTTTCGATTCATAATGTTTTTCATCGGTCATTGTTGCGCAGGTATGAGGTACCGGTGGTGCCTTCCGTTGAGCCTCCTGCTCCGGTGTTGGTTGAGGGTGAGTTGGAGTACGTTGTGGAAAAGATCTTAGACTCTCGTGTTTCCAGACGGAGACTCCAGTATCTGGTCAAATGGAAGGGATACGGTCAGGAGGATAATTCTTGGGTCACTGCCTCTGATGTTCATGCCTCCGATCTTGTCCGTGCCTTTCATAGGGCTCATCCTGATCGCCCTGGTGGTTCTGGTGAGGGTTCGGTGCCCCCTCCTTGAGGGGGGGGTACTGTTGTGAAATTGGATTCTGGGCTCCCCCGGTGGCCACTTGTGGAATTGAACTTGTGTGCATCATCCCCTCTGTTCACCTGCTCCTATCAGGATGTGGGAGTCGCTATATAACCTTGCTCCTCTGTCAGTTTCTTGCCGGTCAGCAATGTAATCAGAAGCCTTCTGTGCTTGTTCCTGCTACTAGACAACTCCCAGCTAAGTTGGACTTTTGTCCTTGTGTGTTTTTGCATTTTGTTCCTGTTCACAGCTGCTGTTTCGTTACTGTGTCTGGAAAGCTCTTGTGATCGGAAATTGCCACTCTGGTGTTATGAGTTAATGCTAGAGTCTTAAAGGAATTTCTGGATGGTGTTTTGATAGGGTTTTCTGCTGACCATGAAAGTGTCCTTTCTGTCTTCCTGCTATCTAGAAAGCGGACCTCGATTTTGCTAAACCTATTTTCATACTACGTTTGTCATTTCATCTAAAATCACCGCCAATATATGTGGGGGCCTCTGTCTGCCTTTTGGGAAAATTTCTCTAGAGGTGAGCCAGGACTGTCTTTTCCTCTGCTAGGATTAGGTAGTTCTCCGGCTGGCGCTGGGCATCTAGGGTTAAAAAACGTAGGCATGCTACCCGGCCACTTCTAGTTGTGCGGCAGGTTTAGTTCATGGTCAGTATAGTTTCCATCTTCCAAGAGCTAGTTCTCATATATGCTGGGCTATGTTCTCTCGCCATTGAGAATCATGACAACAAGCACTGTGTGGAACTAACTAAAGCCAGGCTGAGGCTATCACTACCTTAAAAAATTGACACTGGCTATGTGAAATTAACATTAATAACATATTCTTATTACTAAGAGTAGAGATTTTAGATATATCAATAATAAATTAACAGCAGCTGGTAAGCATAACTGGATAATACATTTAGAGACACATCGTCAACATAGAGTATGAGGGGGAGGAATATATACCATAACGTAAGGAGAAGACGCTCCTCAGCAGATATACATTTACGCATCCTGGTGTCCTGAAGGGTGATCCCAGGGCACACTGTCTCCAACAAAATATCAAAGGTGGCAAGGCTCATGTGACAATATTGATAAAACTTGTCAGGATATATCCGCAGAGATGCATAAAGATGGTGGAAATGGCCTTTAATGAGGTGTTGCCTCAAAAGCGGATGGACCCACATTCATCTCCTCCTCCTTAGATCCACTATCACTGGGTATGGCTGCCCAAAGCGGCGTGACAAAACCCAGTTGAATAGGACACGCTCAGTTGGGGTGAACCTAAGTCTGTCTGACAAGTTGCCAAAAAACCACCAATACACAAACACAAGCACAGCGACAAAATGGCCAGATAGGAGGCTGCCACCTGTTGTAGAGGCAATAAATAGGGTTGCTGATGATGATTTAAATTAGTTTCAGGCCTCAAAACCGTTAAATGTCCATTTTGGAAGGTTGCAAGAAAAAAATGCTATACAGATAACATACGGAAGATTACATGCGCAAAATATGCAACAACACCTTGCCAATGGATTACATACGGATCACTGTTCCGGGAACATTTCTGCTTATTACGACCGTAATAAACGGACCATATTTTTATATGTTAGGTGTGACCCCGGCTTTACTGTCATCTACATGCTGGAGCACACTTTAAATAGTGGGGGTGATCAGTTGATGGTGGTGGTCCTGGGGGAAGAGGAAGCAGAGGAGGATACCTTTAGGGTTAACAATATCTATCTATATCTGCCATCTCTCAGAAGTTTGACATGGGAGGAACAAATGGAGAAGGGCCTTGAAAAGGACAAGAGTGAAGAGACGATGGACATGCAACAGTTAGGAGATGAAAATGATAATGATTCCCTCTATGTTGTCCGTGGTTGTCAGCAGGGGATGGAGGAAAAAAGCTTGAGTGTTATCCACCAACAACACACAGTGGAGTTTGACTTCATGAAAGAGACCAACCCATGAGCGCTTTCTTGCAGCACTATCTGCAACATGATTGTTATCCACATACTTATGATTCCAAATAGTACTTACTACTGAGTTGCCAGCGTGTTCTATCCACAATACAAAAGTAAATGTTGCCTGTTGCTAACCCCCTGGAAAGGGATGCACCCATGCTGCAGTATCAAAACATGCTGGAAGACAATATTGACAGTGGTTTTCCCCAGCACAGCAGTGAGGCACACAGTTTGAATCACAGTGATAGCCTTCCAACCACAGAAACATTCAGTTGTCAATGCAAAAATATTAGCATACTTGCAGCGGTGTAGTCCTGTGTTACAGCCCCACCAAGGACAGCATCTGCAAAGAGTTTGTATGTTCTACCTGTGTTTGCGAGGGTTTACTCCCAGTAATTATTTTTCTACCCACACTACAAAGACATACAGATTTCTCATAAATAATAATAATAAATAATAAAATAGTAAATTTAGATTGTGAGTTCCAATGATGACAGTGCCAATAATGTCTGTAAAGCGAATGTTGCATTATTGGCTCTATATAAGTGATAAAACCCTCCCATGAATTGAAAGTGATACTCAGCCACACTCAGTTTGCACACACTTCACTTTCGTAGACTATAATTGTCAGAAAAATGTAAGGATAGTTATACGGGTAGTTGACTCAAAGACAGAGGAGCACTGCCGGTATTGGAGGCCTACTGCTACAGGCAACACACATGAAGAAGATCCAACGTGGAATCTACACATTTTCAAAAATTTATTTGCACACACCAGCAAAGGGACAACAATTTCACCACAATAGAAATAGTCTAATATAGACCAACAGGTCTTCTACTACACCCAACCCAGCAGATGGACACCCAACCAAGAGTGTTCACATTTCCAAAAATTAGTGTCGGACACAAACAAAGTGGCATCAATTTTACCACAGTAGAAATAGTATGATAGAGACCCACAGGTTTTCCACTACACCTAATCCAACAGATGGACACTCAAGCAGGACTGCTCACATCTCCACAAATTAGTGTTAACATCTCCAGCAGCAGCAACAACAGGAATATAAGCCCCACTAAAGATATCAGAGACTGCAATTACGCAAGAACAATGCAGCACACCAAAAACTACAACATCCAGTAACAGAAGTTGCCAGTTGTCTTTGGATAGGACGTCACGTTAGTGGTTCTCTTGTGCTTTCAGAAACATTAACACCTACCCCACATATAACTTGAACACCAAACCTAATCACCCTTCCTCCACGACCTCACTTTTTCCCAGTCATGTTGCTCAGTTAGTATGCTAGGAGAACACTATTAGCAACTAAAAATAGTTTTTTTACTCTCCACGACCTGTTCACACAGCTAAATTTCAGCAGCACAAAATTAGAAGATGAAATGTGGCGTGATTAATTATGCTACTCACAGTGGAAAGAATTGTTTCAGTGTCGATGAGGCCTGCTCCAAGAAATTTCAAAGAGAAATGTCCACTACTGTGACATTAGTAACATTTTTTTTGTTTTTTGGGTGTAGATGAGGCCTGTATAACATTGACTAGATGCTCCAAACAATTTCAATGTGAGATGTCCCCTACTGTATGATGACTGTAACTGAAGAATTTTGGGGGGCCTGTCGATAAGGCCTGTATAACATTGACTAAATGCTATAAACAATTTAATAATGACATGTCCACTACTTTATTACATTAGTAACACTAGAATTTTTGAGGGGCCTGTCGATGAGGCCTGTATAACTTTGGCTAGATGCTCCAAATAATTTGAAAGTGAGATGCCCCCTACTGTATGATGATAGTAACAGAAGAATTTTTGGGGGGATGGTCGATGAGGCCTGCATAACATTGATTAGATGTTCCAAACAATTTCAAAGTGAGATGTCCTCTACTGTATGATATTAGTAAAAGAAAAATTGGGGGGCCTGTCGATGAGATATGTATAACATGAAAATAATTTTGTGGCAACGCAAAGATTTTCCCTCACTTTTTACAAAACGTTACAGTTTTTTCCAATTTTATAAAATTTTGCTTGTGTTTACGATCACGAACTTGATTGTGCCATATTTGTGTCGAATATATGTTTGGCAATAGTTTTCTGAACGAATTTGCTCATCATTCATTTCAACAAATTAAGGCAAGAGCTTAATTGTATAGACTGGGACCATGTCATGGTAACTTAGGATAATGGATTTAAAGGGTTCATGTTTAAGGATATACTGCAAGTAGAATACTTTACCCTTTGGAAATAAAGAGTCCAGGAAAAAAATAAACTATGATGGATAAGCAAGACGGTACAAAGTTTAATAAGACAAAGATTAAGGGCATTCAAAATCTTGAATGTCCAGAATACACAAATAGCATTTCAGGAGTATAATGAGCTCTAAAAGAAATTTAACAAAATAAATCAAGCTAGCAAAGTTAACTACTGAAACACAATTTTCCAGTGACATTACAATAAATCCCCCAGAAGTTTTAGAAATACATTAATGCCAAAAATAAAAAAGGATGGTGTCGGCCTTTTGAAAGATAATAAGATATTTATAGAGGACAAAGAAAAGGCTGAGATATTAAAAAGGCACTCTTGATCTGTGTTCACAAATTATCTGACTATTTCAGGGATCATTCAACACAGAAAAAAAATCTGATATCACTAGTTTAACACAGGAAGAAGTTCGTCTGTATCTCAGCAAAATAAATATGGACAAATCTCCAGGGTATTCATGAACAGATATTGAGGGAATTGAGCTCAGTAATTAACAAACTGCTATATGTCCTCTTATTAATCTCTCTTGTAACAGGGTTGGTGCCAAAGGATTGGAGGATGGCTGAAGGGGGTCCTAAAATTTAAAAAGGAAACTAGGTGAAACTAGGCAACCTCCTTTCTGTAAGCCTGACATGAGTAGTGCAGTTTCGAGGGCATTATAATAGGTGACCTTCAGAAATAAATTGAAGAGAATAATATAATAACCGATAATCAGCATACATTTATGAAAAATATGTCGTGTTTAGCCCATATGTTGGGTTTCTATGAGGAGATAAGTGCAAATCTTAGAAAACAGAAGAGAAGATCTCATTTGTGCCTATAAATAGGCATATGTGGGCAATGCAAAGGACTGGCGCATAAGTTGTTCCTTCCAAAGACCATAATGAAGACCAGGGTGTACTCATTATGGGTGTAAGAAAGGGGATTCCTGCAGCTAAATACAAAAGGGTTCTTTACAATTAGAGTAGTCAGACTGTGTAATGCCCTACCACAAGAGGTAGCAATGGCAGACACTATCAGAGCTTTTAAAAAAGGGCTGGATGCTTTCCTCAGTACACATAACATTGTTGGCTATAGTATAAAATAAGGCCGGGAACACACATGCGAGAAAAACGGCCGAGTCTCGCATGTTAATACCCGACATTGCCGCCGTCACTCAGGAGCGGAGCGTGCGGCTCCATGTATTGCTAGGCGGCTACATGCTCCGCTTCTGAGTGACGGCGGCAATGCCGGGTATTAACATGCGAGACTCGGCCATATTTCTTGCATGTGTGATTGCGGCTTAATAGTGTTATAATATAGTGACAAAAATGTATAATTGGTGGAGAAAGGTAAACTTGATGGACCCAGGTCTTTTTTCAACCTGTGCAACTATGCAATTATGCAAGGTGAGAATGAGAAAAAGCCTTAATATATATATATATTTTTTTTTTTATTAATTTACATATTACATATGAAGCAGTTCTATATAGAGGTAATTACAATTTTTCTCACTGAGTCTCACAGTATAAGGTAAAAAATTGATATATGTGATGTAATAGTGGCTGCAGAGAGGAAGAAAATGTTATTTTTAATTATATTGCTGAGTTATTACCACCCAAAGTATGAGTGTTAGGGCTCATTTCCACATGCGAGGCACACGTCCGTATCTCGCATGTGGAAACCAAGCTGTGGAGCCGGCACTCCAGAGCGGAGCGTGCGGCCGCCTAGGAACACATGGAGCTGCACAGCTCGGCTCCTGAGTGCCGGCTCCACAGCTTGGTTTCCACATGCGAGACACGGACGTGTGCCTTGCATGTGGAAATGAGCCCTAACAAGAGATATTTATCAGCCAGTTTTCACAGTGAGCATGTACTTCTTCTGTCAGTATGATTCTGTCCAATAATAAGCAGGCAGCAACATTTGAAGGAATGGAGAACACACCCATACAATAGCTTGGAGCAGGATTCTCAGTGTCTGAGATATAAGACAGATATGATCTCTTTCTCTAACTTCCCAAATGAGTCAATGTGTGGGTGTGGCGCCCCAGGGTCCTGGTCATCACAGTAGCATTGCTTTCCTCACGAGAAGAGTGATGTTACGTTTGGAAGCGATGAAGGATCTCTTTTATCAGGTAATCACCATACACACAACAAGTTCACACTCCAGGCCACAAGGGGAGCTTTTGATCCTATTTCTAGGTGACTCCCCTATATATATTGTGGTTTGGAGGGAAAGTTCAGATTCAGATTGTCAGAGAGACAGAAGAAAGCAGACCGACATAAGAGAGTCAGAAGGTCTGAAGGGGGCATGTAGTCTGAATTACTACAGCTCCTGGAAAGAGACATACAAAAAGCCAAACATTGTTCAGCGAGCGTGAAGGAGAGCGAAGCACAGGAGAGTAACATCAGGGGAGACCAGCTAAGGGAAGGCTGCCTCCCTCTGAGGCGCAGATAAGTGGTAGTCGGACCATGAGGTTGTAAGGGACTCTACGACTTACATCAGTGACTCGCAGGACAGCTGAACTGCAACTTACCTGTCCGCCACACACACCTGAGACACAGTAACACATAGAGCCTGGGGCGTGCTACAGTCCCTGTAAAAAGGCTTGAGCTACCTGTCATGCAGGTATTGTCCTATCCTATATGGGGGCCAGAGAGAAGAACTGTGAGAACCTTATCTGAAGCCATAGGCAGTAAGGGACTACTGTTATGACCTGGTGGTTAAGGAGCCACACTGATATGACCTGGTGGCTAAAAGGCAACATGGGACGAGCTCTGAGGAGGTGGTATCTTTACTGACCGCAGTTCCTAATCCTAAAAAAAACACTAGTAATAGCCGTGGGATGTTCCTGACTCTCCCTAGACATCTCGTCACAGCCTAAGGACTAACTACCCCTAAAGAAGGAAATAGAAAGTTATCTTGCCTCAGAGAAAACCCCAAAAGGAAAGACAGCCCCCCACAAATATTGACTGTGAGAGGAGAGGGAAATGACATACACAGAAATGAAATCAGATTTTAGCAAAGGAGGCCAATACTAATCTAAATAGACAGGATAGAAAAGGATACTGTGCGGTCAGTATATAAAAACTAAAAATCCACGCAGAGTTTACAAAAAAGGTCTCCACACCAACTCACGGTGTGGAGGGGCAAATCTGCTTCCCCAGAGCTTCCAGCTAGCCTGAATACAACACAAAGACAAGCTGGACAAAAAGACAAATAACATGAGCAGAGCAATAGAGTCCAAAGCAAATGGACAACCAAAGAACTAGCAAGAACTTATCTTTTGCTGAAATGGACAGGCCATATGAGAAATCCAAGGAGAGAACTAAATCCAACACAGAACATTGACAGCTGGCATGAACTAAAGCCCAGAGCCAGGTTAAATAGAAAATCCAGGCAAGACGATTAGTGAAGGCCGCTGCTACAGCTAACCTCAAGGAGCAGCAGTTCCACTTGAAACCACCAGAGGGAGCCCAAGGGCAGAACTCACAAAAGTACCATTCACAACCACAGGAGGGAGCCCAAGAACGGAATTCACAACAGTACCCCCCCTTGAGGAGGGGTTACCGAACCCTCACCAGAGCCCCCAGGTCGATCAGGACGAGCCAAGTGAAAAGCACGAACCAAATCGGCAGCATGGACATCGGAGGCAACAACCCAAGAATTATCCTCCTGGCCATAACCCTTCCACTTGACCAGATACTGAAGCTTTCACCTCGAAAAACGAGAATCCAAAATCTTCTCCACCACATATTCCAATTCCCCCTCAACCAACATTGGAGCAGGAGGATCAACGGAGGGAACCATAGGTACCACATATCTCCGCAACAAAGATCTATGGAACACATTATGAATGGAAAAAGAAGCTGGAAGGGCCAAACGAAAAGACACCGGATTGATAATAATTGATAATCAACGGATCTTGGCGATTCTGACATTGTTTTCTCATGACATATTGTACTTCATGATAGTGGTAAAATTTCTTCGATATAACTTGCGTTTATTTGTGAAAAAAAACGGATATTTGGCGAAAATTTTGAAAATTTCGCAATTTTCCAACTTTTAATTTTTCTGCCCTTAAATCACAGACATATGTCATGCAAAATACTTAATAAGTAACATTTCCCACATGTCTACTTTACATCAGCACAATTTTGGAACCAAATTATTTTTTGTTATTGAGTTATAAGGGTTAAAAATTGACCAGCAATTTCTCATTTTTACAACACCATTTTTTTTCAGGGACCACATCTCATTTGAAGTCATTTTGAGGGGTCTATATGACAGAAAATACCCAAGTGTGACACCATTCTAAAAACTGCACCCCTCAAGGTGCTCAAAACCACATTCAAGAAATTTATTAACCCTTCAGGTATTTCACAGGAATTTTTGGAATGTTTAAATAAAAATTAACATTTAACTTTTTTTCACACAAAATTTATTTCAGCTCCAATTTGTTTTATTTTACCAAGGGTAACAGGAGAAAATAGACCACAAAACTTGTTGTACAATTTGTCCTGAGTACGCTGATACCCCATATGTGGGGGTAAACCACTGTTTGGGCGCATGGCACAGCTCGGAAGTGAAGGAGCGCCATTTGACTTTTCAATGCAGAATTGACTGGAATTGAGATGGGATGCCATGTTGCGTTTGGAGAGCCCCTGATGTGCCTAAACATTGAAACCCCCCACAAGTGACACCATTTTGGAAAGTAGACCCCTTAAGGTCTGATTGGTTCGCTCCATTTGGCCATTTGTCTGAGGATGAAACGCTGAAGAAAAAGACAAATCAATGCCCATTCTAGCACAAAAGGACCGCCAAAACCTAGAAACAAACTGGGAACCTCTGTCAGACACAATATTCTCCGGAATGCCATGCAAATGAACCACATGCTGAAAAAACAATGGAACCAAATCAGAGGAGGAAGGCAACTTAGGCAAAGGTACCAAATGGACCATCTTAGAAAACCGGTCACAAACTACCCAGATGACAGACATCTTCTGAGAAACAAGAAGATCAGAAATAAAATCCATGGAAATATGCGTCCAGGGCCTCTCAGGGATCAGCAAAGGCAAAAGCCACCCACTAGCACGGGAACAGCAAGGCTTAGCCCGAGCACAAATCCCACAGGACTGCACAAAAGAACGCACATCCCGCGACAAGGAAGGCCACCAAAAGGACCTAGCAACCAAATCCCTGGTACCAAAAATCCCAGGATGACCAGCCAACACTGAACAATGAACCTCAGAAATTACCCTGCTAGTCCATCTATCAGGAACAAACAGTTTCCCCACTGGACAGCGGTCAGGTTTATCAGCCTGAAACTCCTGAAGTACCCGCCGCAAATCAAGGGAGATGGCAGAAAGAATCACCCCCTCCTTGAGAATACCAGCCGGCTCAAGGACTCCCGGAGAATCAGGCAAAAAACTCCTAGAAAGGGCATCAGCCTTCACATTCTTAGATCCCGGAATATACGAGACCACAAAATCAAAACGGGAGAAAAACAGAGACCATCGAGCTTGTCTAGGATTCAACGCTTAGCAGACTCGAGGTAAATCAGATTCTTATGATCAGTCAAGACTAGGGTTGAGCGAAACGGATCGTTCATTTTCAGAAGTCGCCAACTTTTGGCAAAGTCGGCGTCTCATGAAACCGAGCCGATCCCTGTGTGGGGTCGGCCATGCGGTACGCGACTTTCGCGCCAAAGTCGCGTTTCGATGACGCTAAAAGCACCATTTCTCAGCCAATGAAGACGGACGCAGAGTGTGGGCAGCGTGATGACATAGTTCTCAGTCCCCACCATCTTAGAGAAGGGCATTGCAGTGATTGAATTGCTTTCTGCGGCGTCACAGGGGCTATAAAGGGGCGTTCCCGCCGACCGCCATCTTACTGCTGCTGCTCTGAGCGTAGGGAGAGGTTGCTGCCGCTTCTTCAGAAGCAGGGATAGTGATAGGCAGGGTACATAAAGCTACAAACCGCTTGTGCTGTAGCGATTTCCACTGTCCAACACCACCTTTTGTTTGCAGGGACAGTGGAAGCTACATTTTTTTTTCCTCAGCGCTGTCGCTCATTGGGCTGCCCTAGAAGGCTCCCTGACCCTGATAGCTGCGTTGCTGTGCCTGTGTGTATGCCGCTGTGCAAACCAACTGCTTTTATCAAAGCACAAATCCTGTTTTTCCTTCCTTTCTGCACAGCTATCTTGTGTGTTTGTCCACACTTTTGTGTGCAGCAGTCCTTATTATAGCTGCCTGCCATACTTTTCTGAGATTACTGCAGGGAGATAAATATTGGCAAGTCTGCCTCCGTGCCATTGCTGTGTGTGGTATCTGTCTCTCATTGTGTGCCACCGAAAAACACTGTGTGATACTTGGCCTTTTTTTTTTTCTAAATTCTCCCTTTTTAAAAAAAAAATTAGTGGGAGATAAATATTGGCAAGTCTGCCTCCGTGCCAGTCCTGTGTGTGGCATCTGTCTCTCATTGTGTGCCACCGAAAAACACTGTGTGATACTTGGCCATTTTTTTTTTTCTAAATTCTCCCTTTTCAAAAAACAAAATTAGTGGGAGATAAATATTGGCAAGTCTGCCTCCGTACCAGTCCTGTGTGTGGCATCTGTCTCTCATTGTGTGCCACCAAAAACCAGTGTGTGATAATTGGCCTTTTTTTTTGTTTTTGGGTACATTCTCCCTTTTCAAAAAAAAATAATTAGTGGGAGATAAATATTGACAAGTCTGCCTCTGTGCCATTGCTGTGGGTGGCATCTCTCTCTCATTGTGTGCCACCGAAAAACACTGTGTAATAATTGGCCTTTTTTTTTTCTAAATTCTCCCTTTTAAAAAAAAAAAAATAGTGGGAGATAAATATTGGCAAGTCTGCCTCCGTGCCAGTCCTGTGTGTGGCATCTGTCTCTCATTGTGTGCCACCGAAAAACACTGTGTGATACTTGGCCATTTTTTTTTTTCTCAATTCTCCCTTTTCAAAAAAAAAAAATTAGTGGGAGATAAATATTGGCAAGTCTGCCTCCGTGCCAGTCCTGTGTGTGGCATCTGTCTCTCATTGTGTGCCACCAAAAACCAGTGTGTGATACTTGGCCATTTTTTTTGTTTTTGGGTACATTCTCCCTTTTCAAAAAAAAATAATTAGTGGGAGATAAATATTGACAAGTCTGCCTCCGTGCCATTGCTGTGGGTGGCATCTCTCTCTCATTGTGTGCCACCGAAAAACACTGTGTGATAATTGGCCATTTTTTTGTTTTTGGGTACATTCTCCCTTTTCAAAAAAAAAATAATTAGTGGGAGATAAATATTGGCAAGTCTGCCTCCGTGCCAGTCCTGTGTGTGGCATCTGTCTCTCATTGTGTGCCACCGAAAAACACTGTGTGATACTTGGCCTTTTTTTTTTCTAAATTCTCCCTTTTCAAAAAAAAAATTAGTGGGAGATAAATATTGGCAAGTCTGCCTCCGTGCCAGTCCTGTGTGTGGCATCTGTCTCTCATTGTGTGCCACCGAAAAACACTGTGTGATACTTGGCCATTTTTTTTTTCTAAATTCTCCCTTTTCAAAAAACAAAAATTAGTGGGAGATAAATATTGGCAAGTCTGCCTCCGTGCCAGTCCTGTGTGTGGCATCTGTCTCTCATTGTGTGCCAACAAAAAACACTGTGTGATACTTGGCCATTTTTTTTTTTTTTCTAAATTCTCCCTTTTCAAAAAAAAAATTAGTGGGAGATAAATATTGGCAAGTCTGCCTCCGTGCCAGTCCTGTGTGTGGCATCTGTCTCTCATTGTGTGCCACCAAAAACCAGAGTGTGATAATTGGCCTTTTTTTTGTTTTTGGGTACATTCTCCCTTTTCAAAAAAAAATAATTAGTGGGAGATAAATATTGACAAGTCTGCCTCCGTGCCATTGCTGTGGGTGGCATCTCTCTCTCATTGTGTGCCACCGAAAAATACTGTGTGATAACTGACCATTTTTTTGTTTTTGGGTACATTCTCCCTTTTCAAAAAAAAAAAATTAGTGGGAGATAAACATTGGCAAGTCTGCCTCCGTGCCAGTCCTGTGTGTGGCATCTGTCTCTCATTGTGTGCCACCGAAAAACACTGTGTGATACTTGGCCTTTTTTTTCTAAATTCTCCCTTTTCAAAAAAAAAAATTAGTGAGAGATAAATATTGGCAAGTCTGCCTCCGTGCCAGTCCTGTGTGTGGCATCTGTCTCTCATTGTGTGCCACCGAAAAACACTGTGTGATACTTGGCCATTTTTTTTTTTTCTAAATTCTCCCTTTAAAAAAAAAAAAATTAGTGGGAGATAAATATTGGCAAGTCTGCCTCCGTGCCAGTCCTGTGTGTGGCATCTGTCTCTCATTGTGTGCCACCGAAAAACACTGTGTGATACTTGGCCATTTTTTTTTTTTTCTAAATTCTCCCTTTTCAAAAAAAAAGAATTAGTGGGAGATAAATATTGGCAAGTCTGCCTCCGTGCCAGTCCTGTGTGTGGCATCTGTCTCTCATTGTGTGCCACCAAAAACCAGTGTGTGATAATTGGCCTTTTTTTTGTTTTTGGGTACATTCTCCCTTTTCAAAAAAAAATAATTAGTGGGAGATAAATATTGACAAGTCTGCCTCCGTGCCATTGCTGTGGGTGGCATCTCTCTCTCATTGTGTGCCACCGAAAACCGAAAAACACTGTGTGATAATTGGCCATTTTTTTGTTTTTGGGTACATTCTCCCTTTTAAAAAAAAAAAAAATTAGTGGGAGATAAATATTGGCAAGTCTGCCTCCGTGCCAGTCCTGTGTGTGGCATCTGTCTCTCATTGTGTGCCACCGAAAAACACTGTGTGATACTTGGCCATTTTTTTTTTTCTAAATTCTCCCTTTTCAAAAAAAAATTAGTGGGAGATAAATATTGGCAAGTCTGCCTCCGTGCCAGTCCTGTGTGTGGCATCTGTCTCTCATTGTGTGCCACCGAAAAACACTGTGTGATACTTGGCCATTTTTTTTTTTCTAAATTCTCCCTTTTCAAAAAACAAAAATTAGTGGGAGATAAATATTGGCAAGTCTGCCCCCGTGCCAGTCCTGTGTGTGGCATCTGTCTCTCATTGTGTGCCACCAAAAACCAGAGTGTGATAATTGGCCTTTTTTCTGTTTTTGGGTACATTCTCCCTTTTCAAAAAAAAATAATTAGTGGGAGATAAATATTGACAAGTCTGCCTCCGTGCCATTGCTGTGGGTGGCATCTCTCTCTCATTGTGTGCCACCAACAAATACTGTGTGATAATTGGCCATTTTTTTGTTTTTGGGTACATTCTCCCTTTTCAAAAAAAAATAATTAGTGGGAGATAAATATTGACAAGTCTGCCTCCGTGCCAGTCCTGTGTGTGGCATCTGTCTCTCATTGTGTGCCACCGAAAAACACTGTGTGATACTTGGCCTTTTTTTTTCTAAATTCTCCCTTTTCAAAAAAAAATAATTAGTGGGAGATAAATATTGGCAAGTCTGCCTCCGTGCCAGTCCTGTGTGTGGCATCTGTCTCTCATTGTGTGCCACCGAAAAACACTGTGTGATACTTGGCCATTTTTTTTTTTTTCTAAATTCTCCCTTTTCAAAAAAAAAATTAGTGGGAGATAAATATTGGCAACTCTGCCTCTGTGCCAGTCCTGTGTGTGGCATCTGTCTCTCATTGTGTGCCACCAAAAACCAGTGTGTGATACTTGGCCATTTTTTTTGTTTTTGGGTACATTCTCCCTTTTAAAAAAAAAATAATTAGTGGGAGATAAATATTGGCAAGTCTGCCTCCGTGCCAGTCCTGTGTGTGGCATCTGTCTCTCATTGTGTGCCACCAATAACCAGTGTGTGATAATTGGCCATTTTTTTTGTTTTTGGGTACATTCTCCCTTTTCAAAAAAATATAATTAGTGGGAGATAAATATTGACAAGTCTGCCTCCGTGCCATTGCTGTGGGTGGCATCTCTCTCTCATTGTGTGCCACCGAAAACCACTGTGTAATACTGGGCCTTTTTTTTGGGGGGGGGTAAATTCTCCCTTTTAAAAAAAAAAAATAAGTGGGACATAAATATTGGCAACTCTGCCTCTGTGCCAGTCCTGTGTGTGGCATCTGTCTCTCATTGTGTGCCACCAAAAACCAGTGTGTGATACTTGGCCATTTTTTTTGTTTTTGGGTACATTCTCCCTTTTCTAAAAAAAATAATTAGTGGGAGATAAATATTGGCAAGTCTGCCTCCGTGCCAGTCCTGTGTGTGGCATCTCTCTCTCATTGTGTGCCACCGAAAACCACTGTGTAATACTGGGCCTTTTTTTGGGTAAATTCTCCCTTTTAAAAAAAAATAAATAAGTGGGAGATAAATATTGGCAACTCTGCCTCTGTGCCAGTCCTGTGTGTGGCATCTGTCTCTCATTGTGTGCCACCAAAAACCAGTGTGTGATACTTGGCCATTTTTTTTGTTTTTGGGTACATTCTCCCTTTTCAAAAAAAAAAAAATAGTGGGAGATAAATATTGGCAAGTCTGCTTGAGTGCTGCTCCTGTGTGTGCTATATGTCTCAAATTATTGGGGCACAGAAAGCCTAGTGTGTAACATTGGGCCTGATTTTCCTTTCAGTGTCAGGCACCTATAAAGGTATATATAAATCCTACAGAAGTTTGAGTTCACCTTATAAGTTGTTTTACAGTAACAAATAGCGTTACTTTGGTTACGTTTTGCAAACAATGAGGAAGTCTAGTGGAAGAGGTCGTGGCCATGGGCGGTCATTGTCAGCTGGTAATGATGGTAGTGGTGGTGGAGCATCATTTGGTCGTAGTAAAAGCAGTACAGCACCTAAGTCTCGAGTTGTTGAGCCAAAAACGCCGTTTGCCTACACAAGGCCTCGAACGCTCTCTTTTCTGGGAGAAGGAAAACCACTTTTGAAGCCGGAGCAGGAAGAACAAGTATTGGCTTTCATTGCTCACTTTGCCTCTAGCTCTTTCGCCTCCTCCTCGGAAAGTGCCAAATGTCAGAGCAGTGCATCATCAGTGGATGCTCCCGGTCAGGAACAAGTCGCTTCCTTGTGTCCTTCACCCAGAACAACAGTGAAGGATGCGTCAGTCGACACAACAGGTTACTACATGGAGCTCTTTACACATACCGTTCCTGGGTTAAACAGTGAAACAGTTAACAGGCCATGCCCATTAGAAGTTGAATCGGACATGGAGTGCACAGATGTACAGCCACAGCCAGATTACTATGCTGTTCCTTTGACTCAGACCAGAACATTGCCCTCGCAGTGTACTGAGGCAGAATCAAACCCAGCGGAGACTATGGTGCCCCGTCACGAACGCTATACCACCGGCTTACACGGTGACACAGACGAAGTTGCACACGACATAGAAGAGGAGGTCATAGATGACCCAGTTGTTGACCCCGATTGGCAGCCATTGGGGGAACAGGGTGCAGGCGGCAGTAGTTCAGAAGCGGAGGAGGAGGAGCCGCAGCAGGCATCAACATCACAACAGGTTCCATCTACCGGGCCCGTATCTGGCCAAAAACGCGTGGCAAAACCAAAACCTGTTGGAGGACAGCGTGGCCATCCGGTTAAAGAAGCTCAGTCTGCAATGCCTGAAAAGTTATCTGGTAGTAGAAAGAGTGCAGTCTGGCATTTGTTTAAACAACATCCAAATGATCAGCGCAAAGTCATCTGTCAAAAATGTTCAACTACCTTAAGCAGAGGTCAGAATCTTAAAAGTCTAAATACAAGTTGCATGCATAGACATTTATCCACCATGCATTTGCAAGCCTGGACTAACTACCAAACGTCCCTAAAGGTTGCAGCACCCTCGGCCAATGAAGCTAGTCAGCAACGCTACATCCCTTCCCTCACTGTAAACCCACCATTTCCCGCACCACCCGCAGTATCTGTGCAGCTTTCGTCGCCAGGCTAAAGCAGTCAGGAAATCACCAGGTTTGCAGTAGGAAACACTGCATGTAGGGCACCAGCAAGAATACCATCTCCAACCCTCTCTCACTCACCCATGTCCACCGGCACCACCGCTAGTTCCACGATCTCCAGCTATCCAGTCCAGCTCACCCTACATGAGACTCTTGGAAAAGGAAGTACTCATTCTCGCATCCGCGTACACAGGGTTTGAACGCCCACATTGCTAGACTAATCTTATTAGAGATGATGCCCTACCGGTTAGTTGAAAGCGAAGGTTTCAAAGCGCTGATGGACTATGCTGTACCACGCTACAAGCTACCCAGTCGGCACTTCTTTTCTAGAAAAGCCATCCCAGCCCTCCAATAGCATGGTAAAGACCGCATCGTCCATGCACTCAGGCAGTCTGTGACTACAAAGGTGCACCTGACAACAGATGCATGGACCAGTAGGCATGCCCAGGGACGTTACGTGTCCATCACGGCACACTGGGTGAATGTGGTGGATGCAGGGTCCACAGGGGACAGCAATATTGGGACAGTTTTGCCTAGTCCACGGTCAAGGAAAGAGTTGGCTGTAGGCGTTCGCCCCCCCTCCTCCTCTTCCTCCTCCTCATGCAGAAGCGAGAGCTCGTCCACACACCGCAGTCGCACATCCACTCCATCCGCAGCTGCCACTGTTGCACACCAGGTGTGCCATTATGGGACAGCTAGTGGCAAGCGTCAGCAGGCTGTATTGGCAATGAAGTGTTTGGGCGACAACAGACACACCGCGGAAGTTCTGTCTGAGTTCTTGCAGAATGAAACTCAGTCATGGCTGGGCACTGTACATCTTGAGGTAGGCAAGGTAGTGAGTGATAACGGAAGGAATTTCATGGCTGCCATAGCCCTTTCCCAACTGAAACACATTCCTTGCCTGGCTCACACCTTAAACCTGGTGGTGCAGTGCTTCCTGAAAAGTTACCTGGGGTTACCCGACCTGCTCCTCAAAGTGCGCAGACTTTGCTCGCATATCCGCCGTTCGCCCGTACACTCCAGCCGTATGCAGAACTATCAGCGGTCTTTGAACCTTCCCCAGCATCGCCTAATCATCGACATTTCAACAACGTGGAACTCCACACTGCACATGCTTCAGAGACTGTGCGAACAGAGGCGTGCTGTTATGTTTTTGTGGGAGGATACACATACACGGGCAGGCAGTTGGATGGCAGACATGGAGTTGTCAGGTGTGCAGTGGTCGAAGCTACAAGACCTGTGTCAAGTCCTTCAGTGTTTTGAGGAATGCACATGGCTGGTTAGTGCAGACAACGCCATAATAAGCATGAGCATCCCCCTAATGCGTCTGCTGATGCAAAGTTTGACGCACATAAAGGAGCAGGTGTCTGCAGCCGAGGAAGAGGAAAGCCTTGATGACAGTCAGCCATTGTCTGGTCAGGTCCGTGTAGAGGACGCGGTAGCGGGCGAAGAGGAGGAGGAGGACGAGGAGGATGATGGGGATGAGTACTTTTTGAATGAGGAAGCTTCTCCTGGGCCAACAGAAATTAGTGGCGTTGCAAGGCTGGGTTCTGTTTTTTTAAGGGAGACAAGTGACGTAGATTTGCCTGTAACAGCCCCTCCAACCAGCACAACCGCAGATTTGACAACTGGAACTTTGGCCCACATGGCGGATTATGCCTTACGTATCCTCAAAAGGGACACACGCATTATTAAAATGATGAGAGATGACGATTATTGGTTGGCCTGCATCCTTGACCCTCGCTATAAAGGCAAATTGCAAAATATTATGCCACATGAGAACCTCGAACAAATATTAGCAACCAAACAAGCTACTCTTGTAGACCGTTTGATTCAGGCATTCCCAGCACACAGCGCCGGTGATGGTTCTCAGTCTCACACAAGCTGCAGGGGGCTACATGGCAGAGGTGTTAGAGGTGCACAAATCAGAAGTGGCGTTGGACAGAGGGGTTTTCTGACCAGGTTGTGGAGTGATTTCGCAATGACCGCAGACAGGACAGGTACTGCAGCATCTATTCAAAGTGACAGGAGACAACATTTGTCCAGTATGGTTACTAACTATTTTTCTTCCCTTATCGATGTTCTCCCTCAACCGTCATTCCCATTTGATTACTGGGCATCAAAATTAGACACCTGGCCTGAATTGGCAGAATATGAGTTGCAGGAGCTTGCTTGCCCAGCAGCTAGTGTGCTATCAGAAAGAGTATTCAGTGCTGCTGGTTCAATATTAACTGAAAAAAGGACTCGTCTGGCTACCCAAAATGTGGATGATCTCACCTTCATTAAAATGAACCACTCCTGGATTTCAAATTATTTTGCCCCACCTTTCCCGGCTGACACCTAGCTTTCCTATAAAAAGGTGTTGCTTGTGGACTGGTCTTACTGAGTGTTCCAATCTGTTAATTTTCAGCAGCTGTTTGTCCAGCATATGACATGTTTACACCTCCCCCAATGGGAAAAATCCCCCCACGGGGCCGTTGTCTCGCCACTTGGCGCAAGCACCCGTTACAGTGCTGATTGTCTGAAGAGGTGGGTGTGCCCGCTTTTGGTCGACGGCACTGCCACTGGGTCCCTCATAGTACAATGTAGTGTCTCTGGTGGTGGTGGTGTGCACCCAACGTCAGACACACCATTGTAACATGAGGGGCCCTGGGGCCGTACCGCCGGCCACAAGAGAGTTCGCCCCCCAGCTCAAACTGTGCTCTACCACGTGCAAAATTATCTCGCACAGCTCCACCAATGTTTAGTCTATGCACTGACATCATTCAATGCCTGGCACAGACAAACAATACCAATTTGTTTGCATCTATGATGCTAGTTAAAGTAGTCTGGGTCAGTGTCCTATATTGACACCAGTAAATACTAATTTACTGCCAAATTACTTTGTCATAAACTCTGCAGTTGAGCCCACCCCTGTACCTAAGCATGACACCCTTTTCTTACTTATAGTTGTTTTGCGAGACATTAACATCTATTTATTTTTTTGGAGTACTAACTGTGTCACACACTCCTTGCAATACTCCTCCACTGACCACAATGCTGCCTGCCTGTGTATCCATGTAACCGATTAAAACTGCCATGAGCCTAGTGTTTGTTATTTTAGGCCTTTGTTAGCCTGTCTGCGGTCCCTACTTGCATTACTCCTCCACTGACCACAATGCTGCCTGCCTGTGCATCCATGTAACCGATGTAAAACTGCCATGAGCCTATTGTTTGTTATTTTAGGCCTTTGATAGCCTGTCTGCGGTCCCTACTTGCATTACTCCTCCACTGACCACACCAATGCTGCCCGTTTACCCCTGGAACCTATTTTACAGTGCATAGAGCCTATTTTTTTATTTTATTTATTATTAATAAAGCCATGATGGACTACGCTGTACCACGCTATGGGCTACCCAGTTGACAATTCTTTTGCGAGAAAAGCCATCCCACCCCTCCACCAGCATGTAAAAGACCGCATTGTCCATGCACTATGTCAATCTGTGAGTCCAAAGGTACACCTGACAACAGACACATGGACCTGTAGGCATGGCCACGGAAGGTTACGTGTCCTTTGTGGCGCAATGGGTTAATGTATTGGATGCATGGTCCACACAGGGGACAGCCTGGTAAGTCTGTCTGCAGTCCCTAATTCAAGTTGTCCTCAAATGAATAAATCTGAGCTTCAACCTTCTGGCTCTCATTAAGTGCTGTTGTTTAAAAAAAAAATTGGTGTTTAGGGCCTACTAACGGTGTCTGCCCCTGCCTGGTGTTTGTCCTCAACTGAAAAAAGCTGAGCTTCTACCTTCTGGCTCTGATTAACTGCTGTTTTTTTAAAAATTGGTGGTTCCGGCCTACTAACGGTGTCTGCCCCTGCCTGGTGTTGTCCTCAACTGAATGAAGCTGAGCTTCTACCTTCTGGCTCTGATTAAGTTTTTTTTTTTTTTTTTTTATTTAATTGCTGGATGGGGCCTAATACCTCTGTTTGCTGCTCCCTGGTGTTTGTCCTCAACTGAATAAAGCTGAGCTTCTACCTTCTGGCTCTGATTAACTGCTGTTTTTTTAAAAATTGGTGGTTCCGGCCTACTAACGGTGTCTGCCCCTCCCTGGTGTTGCCCTCAACTGAATAAAGCTGAGGTTCTACCTTCTGGCTCTGATTAACTGCTGTTTTTAAAAAAATTGGTGGTTCCGGCCTACTAACGGTGTCTGCCCCTGCCTGGTGTTGTCCTCAACTGAATAAAGCTGAGCTTCTACCTTCTGGCTCTGATTAACTGCTGTTTTTTAAAAAATTGGTGGTTCCGGCCTACTAACGGTGTCTGCCCCTGCCTGGTGTTGTCCTCAACTGAATAAAGCTGAGCTTCTACCTTCTGGCTCTGATTAAGTTTTTTTTTTTTTTTTTAATTGCTGGATGGGGCCTAATACCTCTGTTTGCTGCTCCCTGGTGTTTGTCCTCAACTGAATAAAGCTGAGCTTCTACCTTCTGGCTCTGATTAAGTTTTTTTTTTTTTAATTGCTGGATGGGGCCTAATACCTCTGTTTGCTGCTCCCTGGTGTTTGTCCTCAACTGAATAAAGCTGAGCTTCTACCTTCTGGCTCTGATTAACTGCTGTTTTTTTAAAAATTGGTGGTTCCGGCCTACTAACGGTGTCTGCCCCTGCCTGGTGTTGTCCTCAACTGAATAAAGCTGAGCTTCTACCTTCTGGCTCTGATTAAGTTTTTTTTTTTGTCTGCAGTCCCTAATTCAAGTTGTCCTCAAATGAATAAATCTGAGCTTCAACCTTCTGGCTCTCATTAAGTGCTGTTGTTTAAAAAAAAAATTGGTGTTTAGGGCCTACTAACGGTGTCTGCCCCTGCCTGGTGTTTGTCCTCAACTGAATAAAGCTGAGCTTCTACCTTCTGGCTCTCATTAAGTGCTGTTTTTTTTAAAAAAAAATGGTGTTTAGGGCCAACTAACGGTGTCTGCCCCTCCCTGGTGTTTGCCCTCAACTGAATACAGCTGAGCTTCAACCTTCTGGCTTTCGGCCTATAGTATCACATATTAAACTGCATTTGGCCTTCAACTTTGGTTACGGCCTAATAACGGTGTCTGCCCCTCCCTGGTGTTGACCTCAACTGAATACAGCTGAGCTTCAACCTTCTGGCTTTCGGCCTATAGTATCAGATATTAAACTGCATTTGACCTTCAACTTTGGTTACGGCCTACTAACGGTGTCTGCCCCTCCCTGGTGTTTGCCCTCAACTGAATACAGCTGAGCTTCAACCTTCTGGCTTTCGGCCTATAGTATCAGATATTAAACTGCATTTGGCCTTCAACTTTGGTTACGGCCTACTAACGGTGTCTGCCCCTCCCTGGTGTTGACCTCAACTGAATACAGCTGAGCTTCAACCTTCTGGCTTTCGGCCTATAGTATCAGATATTAATCTGCATTTGACCTTCAACTTTGGTTACGGCCTACTAACGGTGTCTGCCCCTCCCTGGTGTTGAGTCTGACCTAAACTGAACACAGCTGAGCTTCAACCTTCTGGCTCTCATTAAGTGCTGTGTTTTTAAAAATTGGTGGTTAGGGCCTACTAACGGTGTCTGCCCCTCCATGTTGTTTGTCCTCAACTGAATAAAGCTGAGCTTCAACCTTCTGGCTTTTGGCCTACAGTAGCAGATATTAAACTGCATTTGGCCTACTAGTGTGGTTGGGCCCTTAAAACAGTGTCTGCTGCTCTTGGGTTTGCTACTCCACTGAACAAAGCAATGCCGCCTGTTTAGTCCTGTTACCAATTTTGAACTGCATTTAGCCTACTTTATTCTTTGGCCCTATATCTGTTTCCTCCTCATCCTGCCCATTGCCCAGCCACTGCTAGATGAGTCTGCTGGTACATTGACCAAGACCACTACATTCCCCTTGCACTCTACACAGCCAGAATCTGACCCTGCTGAAAGTAAGGTTCCCCTTCCCGCATGTTATACCACCTTACATAGGGACAAAGAGGAAGGTGCAGATGAAAGTGCAGGTTCCTTCATCAGGTGGGGGGCATACTCGTTGGCAACGTCACGGGCACAGGGCCCCTCAGAGTACGCAAAAGTGTCGCTGCCGGTGGGAGGCGCCCCCGCCATGCAAACACACCGCTGTACTTTGAGGGGCCCTGTGCCAGTGCCAATGCGAATGAGTGGGCCCCCCCTGCTTGCTCAGGATCACAGCACTTGCAACGTTGAAATACTTACCTCTCCCTGCTCCACCGCCGTGACTTAGTCCACATTTCCTGGGCCCACTAAAGCCTTGAACCAGCCCTACCCCCCACAACTTTTGCCAAATGACCCCCAATTTCCTATGCCCAACTATTATTATAAAGTTAATTAAGATTGACAAGCTTCAGAAACAAGAATGGATGTTTTTGGCATTAAAATGGGCACTGTAGGTGTTTTCCTGGCCTCCACGCACTGCCGACTATGCTTCCCCATTGACTTGCATTGGGTTTCGTGTTTCGGTCGATCCCCGACTTTTACCGATAATCGGCCGACTGCACTCGACTCGACTCTGGACAAAGTCGGGTTTCACAAAACCCGACTCGATCTTAAAAAAATGAAAGTCACTCAACCCTAGTCAAGACCACAACGCGATGCTTGGCTCCCTCAAGCCAATGTCGCCACTCCTCAAATGCCCACTTCTGTCATGATTCTCAATGGCGAGAGAACATAGTCCAGCATATATGAGAACTAGCTCTTGGAAGATGGAAACTATACTGACCATGAACTAAACCTGCCGCACAACTAGAAGTGGCCGGGTAGCATGCCTACGTTTTTTAACCCTAGATGCCCAGCGCCAGCCGGAGAACTACCTAATCCTAGCAGAGGAAAAGACAGTCCTGGCTCACCTCTAGAGAAATTTTCCCAAAAGGCAGACAGAGGCCCCCACATATATTGGCGGTGATTTTAGATGAAATGACAAACGTAGTATGAAAATAGGTTTAGCAAAATCGAGGTCCGCTTTCTAGATAGCAGGAAGACAGAAAGGACACTTTCATGGTCAGCAGAAAACCCTATCAAAACACCATCCAGAAATTCCTTTAAGACTCTAGCATTAACTCATAACACCAGAGTGGCAATTTCCGATCACAAGAGCTTTCCAGACACAGTAACGAAACAGCAGCTGTGAACAGGAACAAAATGCAAAAACACACAAGGACAAAAGTCCGACTTAGCTGGGAGTTGTCTAGTAGCAGGAACAAGCACAGAAGGCTTCTGATTACACTGTTGACCGGCAAGAAACTGACAGAGGAGCAAGGTTATATAGCGACTCCCACATCCTGATAGGAGCAGGTGAACAGAGGGGATGATGCACACAAGTTCAATTCCACAAGTGGCCACCGGGGGAGCCCAGAATCCAATTTCACAACAGTACCCCCCCCTCAAGGAGGGGGCACCGAACCCTCACCAGAACCACCAGGGCGATCAGGATGAGCCCTATGAAAGGCACGGACAAGATCGGAGGCATGAACATCAGAGGCAGTGACCCAAGAATTATCCTCCTGACCGTATCCCTTCCATTTGACCAGATACTGGAGTCTCCGTCTGGAAACACGAGAGTCTAAGATCTTTTCCACAACGTACTCCAACTCACCCTCAACCAACACCGGAGCAGGAGGCTCAACGGAAGGCACAACCGGTACCTCATACCTGCGCAACAATGACCGATGAAAAACATTATGAATCGAAAAGGATGCAGGGAGGTCCAAACGGAAGGACACAGGGTTAAGAATCTCCAATATCTTGTACGGGCCGATGAACCGAGGCTTAAACTTAGGAGAAGAAACCCTCATAGGGACAAAACGAGAAGACAACCACACCAAGTCCCCAACACAAAGCCGAGGACCAACACGACGACGGCAGTTGGCAAAAAGCTGAGTCTTCTCCTGGGACAACTTCAAATTGTCCACCACCTGCCCCCAAATCTGATGCAACCTCTCCACCACAGCAGCCACTCCAGGAAAATCCGAAGATTCCACTTGACCGGAGGAAAATCGAGGATGAAACCCCAAATTACAGAAAAACGGGGACACCAAGGTGGCAGAGCTGGCCCGATTATTGAGGGCGAACTCCGCCAAAGGCAAAAAAGCAACCCAATCATCCTGATCCGCAGACACAAAACACCTCAAATATGTCTCCAAGGTCTGATTAGTCCGCTCGGTCTGGCCATTAGTCTGAGGATGGAAAGCAGACGAAAAAGACAAATCTATGCCCATCCTAGCACAGAATGCCCGCCAAAATCTAGACACGAATTGGGTCCCTCTGTCAGAAACGATATTCTCAGGAATACCATGCAAACGAACAACATTTTGAAAAAACAGAGGAACCAACTCGGAAGAAGAAGGCAACTTAGGCAAGGGAACCAGATGGACCATCTTAGAGAAACGGTCACACACCACCCAGATGACAGACATCTTCTGAGAAACAGGCAGATCCGAAATAAAATCCATCGAGATGTGCGTCCAAGGCCTCTTCGGGATAGGCAAGGGCAACAACAATCCACTAGCCCGAGAACAACAAGGCTTGGCCCGAGCACAAACGTCACAAGACTGCACAAAGCCTCGCACATCTCGTGACAGGGAAGGCCACCAGAAGGACCTTGCCACCAAATCCCTGGTACCAAAGATTCCAGGATGACCTGCCAACGCAGAAGAATGAACCTCAGAGATGACTCTACTGGTCCAATCATCAGGAACAAACAGTCTACCAGGTGGGCAACGATCAGGTCTATCCGCCTGAAACTCCTGCAAGGCCCGCCGCAGGTCTGGAGAAACGGCAGACAATATCACTCCATCTTTAAGGATACCTGTGGGCTCAGAATTACCAGGGGAGTCAGGCTCAAAACTCCTAGAAAGGGCATCCGCCTTAACATTCTTAGAACCCGGTAGGTACGACACCACAAAATTAAACCGAGAGAAAAACAACGACCAGCGCGCCTGTCTAGGATTCAGGCGCCTGGCAGACTCAAGGTAAATTAAATTTTTGTGGTCAGTCAATACCACCACCTGATGTCTGGCCCCCTCAAGCCAGTGACGCCACTCCTCAAAAGCCCACTTCATGGCCAAAAGCTCCCGATTCCCAATATCATAATTCCGCTCGGCGGGCGAAAATTTACGGGAAAAAAAAGCACAAGGTCTCATCACGGAGCAGTCGGAACTTCTCTGCGACAACACCGCCCCAGCTCCGATTTCAGAAGCGTCGACCTCAACCTGAAAAGGAAGAGCAACATCAGGCTGACGCAACACTGGGGCGGAAGAAAAGCGGCGCTTGAGCTCCCGAAAGGCCTCCACAGCATCAGGGGACCAATCAGCAACATCAGCACCCTTCTTAGTCAAATCAGTCAATGGTTTTACAACATCAGAAAAACCAGCAATAAATCGACGATAAAAGTTAGCAAAGCCCAAAAATTTCTGAAGACTCTTAAGAGAAGAGGGTTGCGTCCAATCACCAATAGCCTGAACCTTGACAGGATCCATCTCGATGGAAGAGGGGGAAAAAATGTATCCCAAGAAAGAAATCTTTTGAACCCCAAAAACACACTTAGAACCCTTCACACACAAGGAATTAGACCGCAAAACCTGAAAAACCCTCCTGACCTGCTGGACATGAGAGTCCCAGTCATCCGAAAAAATCAGAATATCATCAAGATACACAATCATAAATTTATCCAAATAATCGCGGAAAATGTCATGCATAAAGGACTGGAAGACTGAAGGGGCATTTGAAAGACCAAAAGGCATCACCAAATACTCAAAATGGCCCTCGGGCGTATTAAATGCGGTTTTCCACTCATCCCCCTGCTTGATTCGCACCAAATTATACGCCCCACGGAGATCAATCTTAGAGAACCACTTGGCCCCCTTTATACGAGCAAACAAATCAGTAAGCAGTGGTAACGGATATTGATATTTAACCGTGATTTTATTCAAAAGTCGATAATCAATACACGGCCTCAAAGAGCCGTCTTTCTTAGACACAAAGAAAAAACCGGCTCCTAAGGGAGATGACGAAGGACGAATATGTCCCTTTTCCAAGGACTCCTTTATATATTCTCGCATAGCAGCGTGTTCAGGCACAGACAGATTAAATAAACGACCCTTAGGGTATTTACTACCCGGAATCAAGTCTATGGCACAATCGCACTCCCGGTGCGGAGGTAGTGAACCAACCTTGGGTTCTTCAAAAACGTCACGAAAGTCAGACAAGAATTCAGGAATCTCAGAGGGAATAGATGATGAAATGGAAACCAAAGGTACGTCCCCATGAGTTCCTTTACATCCCCAGCTTAACACAGACATAGCTCTCCAGTCGAGGACTGGGTTATGAGATTGCAGCCATGGCAATCCCAGCACCAAAACATCATGTAGATTATACAGCACCAGAAAGCGAATAACCTCCTGGTGATCCGGATTAACACGCATAGTCACTTGTGTCCAGTATTGTGGTTTATTACTAGCCAATGGGGTGGAGTCAATCCCTTTCAGAGGTATCGGAGCCTCCAGTGGCTCCAAATCATACCCACAGCGTTTGGCAAAGGACCAATCCATAAGACTCAAAGCAGCGCCAGAGTCGACATAGGCGTCCGCGGTAATAGATGACAAAGAACAAATCAGGGTCACAGATAGAATAAACTTAGACTGTAAAGTGCTAATTGAAACAGACTTGTCAGGCTTCTTAGTACGCTTAAAGCATGCTGATATAACATGAGTTGAATCACCACAATAGAAGCACAACCCATTTTTTCGTCTAAAATTCTGCCGCTCGCTTCTGGACAGAATTCTATCACATTGCATATTTTCTGGCGTTTTCTCAGTAGACACCGCCAAATGGTGCACAGGTTTACGCTCCCGCAGACGCCTATCGATCTGAATAGCCATCGTCATGGACTCATTCAGACTCGCAGGCACAGGGAACCCCACCATAACATCCTTAATGGCATCAGAGAGACCTTCTCTGAAAATCGCCGCCAGGGCGCACTCATTCCACTGAGTAAGCACAGACCATTTGCGGAATTTTTGGCAGTATATTTCAGCTTCATCTTGCCCCTGAGACAAGGACATCAAGGCCTTTTCCGCCTGAAGCTCTAAATGAGGTTCCTCATAAAGCAACCCCAAGGCCAGAAAAAACGCATCCACATTGAGCAACGCAGGATCCCCTGGTGCCAATGCAAAAGCCCAGTCTTGAGGGTCGCCCCGGAGCAAGGAAATTACAATCCTGACCTGCTGTGCAGGGTCTCCGGCAGAGCGAGACTTCAGGGACAAAAACAATTTGCAATTATTTTTAAAATTTTGAAAGTGAGATCTATTCCCCGAGAAGAATTCAGGCAAAGGAATTCTAGGCTCAGACATAGGTGCATGAACAACAAAATCTTGCAAATTTTGTACCTTTGTGGCGAGATTATTCAAACCTGTAGCTACACTCTGAAGATCCATTTGAAACAGGTGAACACAGAGCCATTCAAGGATTAGAAGGAGAGAAAGAGAGGAAGGCTGCAGTATAGGCAGACTAGCAAGTGATTCAATTAAGAGCACACTCAGAACTAGAGGAAAAAAAAAATTGTAGCAGACTTCTTTTTTCTCTCCTTTCTCAGCCAGTAATTTAACCCTTTTTTGGGCCGGTCAAACTGTCATGATTCTCAATGGCGAGAGAACATAGTCCAGCATATATGAGAACTAGCTCTTGGAAGATGGAAACTATACTGACCATGAACTAAACCTGCCGTACAACTAGAAGTGGCCGGGTAGCATGCCTACGTTTTTTAACCCTAGATGCCCAGCGCCAGCCGGAGAACTACCTAATCCTAGCAGAGGAAAAGACAGTCCTGGCTCACCTCTAGAGAAATTTTCCCAAAAGGCAGACAGAGGCCCCCACATATATTGGCGGTGATTTTAGATGAAATGACAAACGTAGTATGAAAATAGGTTTAGCAAAATCGAGGTCCGCTTTCTAGATAGCAGGAAGACAGAAAGGACACTTTCATGGTCAGCAGAAAACCCTATCAAAACACCATCCAGAAATTCCTTTAAGACTCTAGCATTAACTCATAACACCAGAGTGGCAATTTCCGATCACAAGAGCTTTCCAGACACAGTAACGAAACAGCAGCTGTGAACAGGAACAAAATGCAAAAACACACAAGGACAAAAGTCCGACTTAGCTGGGAGTTGTCTAGTAGCAGGAACAAGCACAGAAGGCTTCTGATTACACTGTTGACCGGCAAGAAACTGACAGAGGAGCAAGGTTATATAGCGACTCCCACATCCTGATAGGAGCAGGTGAACAGAGGGGATGATGCACACAAGTTCAATTCCACAAGTGGCCACCGGGGGAGCCCAGAATCCAATTTCACAACACACTTCATAGCCAACAACTCCCGATTGCCGACATCATAATTACGCTCAGCAGGTGAAAACTTTCTGGAGAAGAAAGCACACGGTTTCATCAAAGAGCCATCAGAATTTCTCTGAGACAAAACGGCCCCTGCCCCAATCTCAGAAGCGTCAACCTCTACCTGAAAAGGGAGAGAAACATCTGGCTGACGCAACACAGGGGCAGAAGTAAAACGACGTTTAAGCTCCTGAAAGGCCTCAACAGCCGCAGAGGACCAATTCATCACATCAGCGCCTTTCTTCGTCAAATCGGTCAGAGGCTTCACCACACTGGAAAAATTAGCAATAAAGCGGCGATAAAAATTAGCCAAGCCCAAAAATTTCTGAAGGCTCTTTACAGATGTGGGTTGAGTCCAATCATGAATGGCCTGGACTTTAACAGGGTCCATTTCAATAGTCGAGGGGGAAAAAATGAAACCCAAAAAAGAAACCTTCTGAACTCCAAAGAGGCACTTAGACCCCTTCACAAACAATGCATTAGCACGAAGGACCTGAAATACCATCCTGACCTGCTTCACATGAGACTCCCAATCATCGGAAAAAAACAAAATGTCATCCAAATATACAATCATGAATTTATCCAGATAATTCCGGAAGATATCATGCATAAAGGACTGAAACACAGATGGAGCATTAGAGAGCCCGAATGGCATCACAAGGTATTCAAAATGGCCTTTGGGTGTATTAAATGCTGTTTTCCATTCATCACCCTGTTTAATACGAACAAGATTATACGCCCCTCGAAGGTCGATCTTAGTAAACCAACTAGCCCCCTTAATCCGGGCAAACAAATCAGAAAGCAAAGGTAAAGGGTATTGGAATTTGACCGTGATCTTATTGAGAAGGCGATAATCAATACAAGGCCGCAAGGAGCCATCCTTCTTGGCAACAAAAAAGAACCCCGCTCCCAACGGTGACGAAGACGGGCAAATATGCCCCTTCTCCAAGGACTCCTTTACATAACTCCGCATAGCGGCATGCTTTGGTACAGACAGATTGAAAAGTCGGCCCTTAGGGAACTTACAGCCAGGAATCAAATTAATAGCGCAATCACAGTCCCTATGAGGAGGTAGGGAACTGGACTTGGGCTCATCAAATATATCCTGGAAATCCGACAAAAACTCAGGAACTTCAGAAGAAGGGGACGAGGAAATTGACATCAAAGGAATATCACTAAGTATCCCTTGACAACCCCAACTAGTCACAGACATAGATTTCCAATCCAGCACTGGGTTATGTACCTTAAACCATGGAAAACCCAGCACAACAACATCATGCAAATTATGCAACACCAAAAAGCGAATATTTTCCTGATGTGCTGGAGCCATGTACATGGTTAGCTGTGTCCAGTACTGAGGTTTATTCTTGGCCAATGGCGTAGCATCAATCCCCCTTAAGGGAATAGGGCTCTGCAAAGGCTCCAAGGAAACACCACAGCATTTGGCAAATTCTAAGTCCATTAAGTTCAGGGCAGCGCCAGAATCCACAAATGCCATAACAGAAAAGGATGACAATGAGCAAATCAGGGTAACAGACAAGAGAAATTTAGGCTGTACAGTACTAATGGTAACAGACCTAGCGACCCTCTCAGTACGCTTCGGACAATCAGAAATAGCATCAGTAGAGTCACCACAGTAAAAACACAGCCCATTCTGACGTCTGAATTTCTGCCGTTCTGCTCTAGTCAAAATCCTATCACACTGCATAGGCTCAGGACTCTGCTCAGAAGACACCGCCATATGGTGCACCACCTTGCGCTCGCGCAGGCACCGATCAATCTGAATGGCCAAAGACATTGATTCGTTCAAACCACCATAACATCTTTAAGGGCTTCAGAAAGACCCTTTCTGAAAATCGCTGCCAGGGCATACTCATTCCATTTTGTGAGCACAGACCATTTTCTAAATTTCTGGCAGTATACTTCTGCTGCTTCCTGACCCTGACACAGAGCCAGCAAGGTTTTTTCCGCCTGATCCACAGAATTAGGCTCGTCATACAATAATCCGAGCACTTGAAAAAATGCGTCTATATTGAGCAATACAGGATTTCCTGGCTCAAGGGAGAATGCCCAGTCCTGCGGGTCGCCACGCAGCAGAGAAATAACAATCTTCACCTGCTGAATGGGGTCACCAGAGGAACGGGGTCTCAGAGCAAAAAACAATCTGCAGTTATTTTTAAAGTTCAAAAATTTAGATCTATCCCCAGAAAACAGATCAGGAATAGGAATTCTAGGCTCTAATACCGGAGTCTGGACAACATAATCTTGGATACTCTGTACCCTTGCAGCGAGTTGATCTTCACGCAAGGACAGACCCTGAACCTCCATATCAGCACCAGAATCCTGAACTACCCAGAGATTAAGGGGAAAAAAAGACAAAACAAGCTGCAAAGGAAAAAAAAATGACTCTGAACTTTCTTTTCCCTCTTTTGAGATGCATTTAACACATTGTGGGCCAGCTGTACTGTTATGACCTGGTGGTTAAGGAGCCACACTGATATGACCTGGTGGCTAAAAGGCAACATGGGACGAGCTCTGAGGAGGTGGTATCTTTACTGACAGCAGTTCCTAATCCTAACAACAACACTAGTAATAGCCGTGGGATGTTCCTGACTCTCCCTAGACACCTCGTCACAGCCTAAGAACTATCTACCCCTAAAGAAGGAAATAGAAAGCTATCTTGCCTCAGAGAAAACCCCAAAAAGAAAGACAGCCCCCCACAAATATTGACTGTGAGAGGAGAGGGAAATGACATACACAGAAATGAAATCAGATTTTAGCAAAGGAGGCCAATACTAATCTAAATAGACAGGATAGAAAAGGATACTGTGCGGTCAGTATATAAAAACTAAAAATCCACGCAGAGTTTACAAAAAAGGTCTCCACACCGACTCACGGTGTGGAGGGGCAAATCTGCTTCCCCAGAGCTTCCAGCTAGCCTGAATACAACACAAAGACAAGTTGGACAAAAAGACAAATAACATGAGCAGAGCAATAGAGTCCAAAGCAAATGGACAACCAAAGAACTAGCAAGAACTTATCTTTTGCTGAAATGGACAGGCCATATGAGAAATCCAAGGAGAGAACTAAATCCAACCCAGAACATTGACAGCTGGCATGAACTAAAGCCCAGAGCCAGGTTAAATAGAAAATCCAGGCACGACGATTAGTGAAGGCAGCTGCTACAGCTAACTTCAAGGAGCAGCAGTTCCACTTGAAATTACCAGAGGGAGCCCAAGGGCAGAACTCACAAAAGTACCATTCACAACCACAGGAGGGAGCCCAAGAACGGAATTCACAACAGACTACAACACCATCGCGCCTGAGGAAGGCTTTCATCTCCACCTGGTAAAGGGGACTCTGTATTCGCTTCCAAGCTGGCTGGACCCTTCTTGCCCTGTGATCTGGTACCCTGGACTGTGACTACCTGAAGTCTTCAGTAAACCAGGTAAAGAGACTGCAAACCTGTGTCCTCATTCTTTACTGCGCCATTCATCATCTTCCATCTACACACTGGGAGCCCTGGGGATATACTTCACCTGTGGGAAGTTATACCATCTAGCTGCCATAACATCACCCCAGAGGACCCCTTAAAGCAGCGTCGGTCCCCACTGACCGAATACCACAGGTGGCGTCATGAACATAAACTCTATTCACCAAATCCCTTTAAAGACTTTCCCCTTTTATATGGGAGCCAAGGGCCATGGACCGGGTATCCACCGTGACATCCCCCTGTGAACACCGGACCCGGTGCCGGGTACCCCACGGCCCTGGCAGGGTGACTCACGGGAAGGACGGTACAGATGTGTCACCTTACAAACCTTTCTATCAGTTCTGATTGATCATGTGTGTCACTAATCACACACATTTTTACTGTGCTGAGGCAACTTTCAATCTCTCTGCAGTGAGATAAAAAAAATTAGCTCTGCTCTTCAGCCACTTTTACATTGTGTGTTCAGTTCAGCTTTAAGAATTTGGTGAAAGATCCGTTAATCATGCTAACCATGGAGCCTAAGATATTTTTCGGCAAGAAATGGCAGTCTTTTTCCGTAATGCAAATCTTTGCTATTGTAGTGAAAAAATGTCTGAGACATGTAATTGTTATTTGCTATACAATACAGGTAGAATCATAACAACATAATTAGCAATGACAGGATAACACCAGACATACAAAGAATAGTTACATGAACTGTGTATCCTTTCTGTCAGAGGATGCTAATGCATAAAGATTGAGTTACAGAATTTTGTGGTAATATGCAGACAGTCATTATCATTTTCTTGCAGTGAATGGAGTAATAATACATCATCAGCTTGCTCATATAGTGATATGCCTATGTTATTCCATTTACAGTTCATCAGTGTTATTCAATGTAATATACAGTCATGGTTGAAAGTGTTGGCACCCCTGAAATTGTTCTAGAAAATAAAGTATTTCTCCCGGAAAATTATTGCAATTACAAATTTTGTTACACATGTTGTTTCGTTTGTGAGTACTGGAACAACCCAAAAACAAACCGAGGAAAAAAATGCAATTTGGAAATAATTTTGCACAAAACCTCAAAACTGGGCTAGACAAAATTGTCACCCTGGGACCGAAATTCAGCCCTGGCATTTAAAATCCCACAGGCCCACAATGTTTTCCCTGTCTGCAAGCACCAGATGAGGATATATTAATAATATCACCCTGCCTGGGGAAAATAAAGATTTACTACAAGACCAATATTTCTAATACCGGTAATATCGTTATATCAGGTTAAATAATTCTAATATCAAAATAATATAATTGCAATTTTATAGACAAATACCAACAAACCATAACCAAATATTACCTGTTTATACAGTATTGGTAATACCACCATACTGATCGTTAAAGGGGTCAAGGTTAAAGTCTATGTAACGTTAGACTTCTGAGTAGTCATAACGCAAACTTAGGATTCTCCAGTGGCGGCGTTGGGAACGACTATGTGACCACTTGTATGAGATTTTTCACACCTCCAGCCACATTTCAACTAATTGTACTTGGTTTTGATAATTTCAACGGTATTGAGCAAGGCCATGCATGTCTAGTCAGCACGTGACCGCAGGTATGCAAATCACATAGTTGCTGTAGCATGAACAGAGGCGAAACTACAGTAGGTACAAGGGTGGCAATGGCACCAGGGCCCTGGAGCCTAGGGGGCCCCAAAAGTCCTTTTGGTCTTTATGAAAAGACCAATGCTATTATAGACTTGTAATAATTGGGGCCCATGCTAATCGAGTTATGCCACTGCACATGATCACAAACTCCCAGAGCCGGAGAATTCTCACAGTGCGCAAACTATTTGAGGATTCTGAAGTCCGCAGTCATAGAGGCACTGCAGACTTTAACTTCAAGCTTGGGCAACTACTTTAACCAAAAAAGCTGTACTAAGACTGATATTACAACCATACAGTAACCGTATAATGGTAATATCAGTTTTACACCAGTGCTCTGCAGACTGTACATGTGTATGTTGTGCAGGTTCTCACCAGTGATGTTCTAGCTGATTGTTGTCTAAGGGATATCGTTTCTCCTTCTGGAGAGTGACATACCATCTCTGGCTTGTCAAGGTAAAGAGGCTTATTTGCCGTACAATGCTCCTCTGGGAATTTAAATATGCAAATTGCCTCTTCTGAGAAAAAGAGGACTTAACTCTATAGCGCCACCTGTTGGAAGTAGCGATCCTACAAGTCACAATCAACCCTTTAACGAGTCGTGCAATATGACTTAGGATAAAAGCCAAATCAGTATCTCAATTCGCAGACCGTGTCTGCGAATTGAGATACTGATTTGGCTTTTATCCTAAGTCATATTGCATGACTCATTAAAGGGTTGATTGTGACTTGTAGGATCGCTACTTCCAACAGGTGGCGCTATAGAGTTAAGTCCTCTTTTTCTCAGAAGAGGCAATTTGCATAGCTGATTGTTGTAATTCATTTTCCCTTTTCCTTTTGCATTAGCTCCTGACCACCTTAACCTCTTCTACCATCCATAACTTGTTCCTATAAAACATAACACACAAACATCTTCACTTTCACATTCTACCACCTCCACACAAACCACAACTTTTGCTATCTTATAATAATTCCCCTATGCCTCCTTTAATAATGCTCCCCCTTGACTTCTTATAATAATTGTAATAATGCTCCTGAGCAGGAGTGTGCATAGAAATAACCGGCGCCCTATAGAAAAAATCCCATCATGTCACAGCCAATGAGCATATCTCCCAACTTTTTAAGAACCGGAGAAGGATATGCATTGCAGCACTTAGACAGTTATTTTGCCCCTATTGAAGTGTGTGGTCTCACTCACTTTGATGACCCCCATAAAGTATTTTGCTCCCACAAAATATGATGACCCCACATAGTATGATTTCTCCACAAACCTTACACAAAGAATGATACCACACACAGTAAAATTGTCACCACAGCCTCCAATACAGTATGGTATCCACAACAGCCCCCAATATATATTATGATGATCCCTCCAATAGACCCTTACATAGTACGATGGTCCCCCCAACACCCCCTCATAGTATGATGAGCCACATCACAATTCATTATATATTATGATGGCACCCCCAACAGCCCCTCATATAGTATGATAGTTCACCTCATAGCCCCCTATATAGTATGACAGTCCACATCACAGTCTCCAATATAGTATGATGGTCCCCCAAAAAGTACACTATATAGTATGGTGTTCTACCCCAAAGCCCCTTGTATACTACAATGGCCCAACACACAGCGCTCTATATAGTGTGATGGTATCTCATAGCCCCCCAAAAATATAAAATCCCCATACTCACCTAATCAAGATTCCTCATGCTCTGCAGCATCTGCCTCCTCTTCTATCCATTCACACAGTGGATGCTGGCTGCACAATGCAGTGATTTAATTGCACTGCCCATGTTCCTTGTTTTGTGCTGGACTCCAGCAGGCCGCAGACAAAAGGTATGCCCACAGCCAGCTAGGGTAAGTGATGGAGCCAGCGACTTTGTGCTACTTCACAACTGTTAAAATTATGGGTGTCTTGCCAGATAGCCAGTCTGGCCCTACCCTCAACTTAATATTTGGTTGCACACCCTTTGGAACAATAACTGCAATCAATCACTTCCTATAACCATCAACAAGCTTCTTACAACTCTCACCTGAAATTTTGGACCACTCTTCCTTTTCTAACTGCTCCAGATCTCTCATATTTGAAGGATGACTTCACCCAACACCATTTTTAATATATTTTCACAGGTGTTTAATAGCATTTAGATCCAGACTAATTGCTGGTCACTTCAGAACTACCAGCGCTTTGTTTCCATCCAATTGTGGGTGCTTTCTGAAGTTAGTTTGGGGTCACTGTCCTGCTGGAAGAATCATGATAAAGGATGAAAACCCAACTTTCTGACACTGGGCACTATATTGCGATCCAAAATCTTTTGGTGTTCTTCAAGCAATCAAGGCACCCTGTTTAAGACAAAGCAAAAAGTTCCCAAAATATCTTTGATACTCCACTATATAAGACTGTAGGTACAGTGTTCTTTTCTTTGAAGTCCTCATTCCATTTTCAGTAAACAATAGAATGATGTGCTTTATCAACAAGCTTTATCCTGGTATTTTGAATTTATCTGTCCACAAGATGCTTTTCCAGAAGGATATTGGCTTCCTCTAGCACATTTTGCAAACTGCAGTGTAGCTTTTTATGTCTCTGGATCTTCTGCCATAGTGTTCAATTTCATTTAAATGTTAACCGATAGTTTGCACTGACACTGATGCACTTTGAGCTGTCAGGAGAGCTTGAATTTCTTTGGAACTTGCTTGAGGCTGCTTATCCACCATCCAAAATATCCTGCATTGCAAACTTTCATCAATGTTTCCCTGCTGTCTATGTCCAGGAGATTAGCTATAGTGCCATGGGTTTAAATTTCTTGATAATGTCACACACTGGAACATCAAGTTTTCTAGAGATGGACTTGAAACCTTGACATGGTTGATATTGGTCAACAATTTTGTTTCTCAAGTCCTCAGATAGTTCTCTTCTCTTTCTGTTCTCCATGTTTAATGTGGCACACACAGACACACAATGCAAAGACTGAGTCAACTTCTCCCCTTTTTATCAGGTTTCACGTGCGATTTGTTACTTACAACAGGTGAGTTTGCACAAGCATCACAGGCTTCAAACAAAGCTGTTTACTCACAAGGTGCCGACAGTTTTGTCCAGACCATTTTTGTGGTTTTGTGTGAAATTATGTCCAATTTGCTGTTTTTTCTTAGATTTTTTAGGTTGTTCCAATGTACACAAAGGAAATAAACATGTGTATAACAATATATGTGCAAATGCAATAATTTTCTGGGATACATACTTTATTTTCTGGAACAATTTCAAGGGTGGTAGCACTTTCAGTCATGACTGTATAAGCAAACTAATGAATTTAGTGCTGACAATTATAGAGCCAAATTTACAATTTTTGCAGATATGTTGTTTATTATTATTATAATTATTATCATTATTACTACTATTACTATTTTGATATAGAAGGGTAAATTTTGTCTTTTGTGTATTTAGACAAATTTAAGTCACTAGGTCAATTACACACTGAAGAAACAATAAGATTCAAATGTCAAAAATAATTTAGCTTTTGAACAAGTTCATTAATATAGCTGACCATAAAATACATGTTTCTATGCATATTGCCTGATTTCAAAAAGCTTGTGTTAAATTATGTGGTCCTGTAAAGTTTAAGATAATAATACATTTACAGCTTTAGAAGCAATCATATGTTCTCTATAAAATGACACCCTTGTTGCAACTATTAACTTGGCTGCCAGCCAAAAAATGGAATGGAAAATAGTGGGGAACATGTGTTCTGCCTTATCCCTTATCCCATCAAACTGAATAGACATGTTTAGACCAGAAGGTGGCAGAACAGATAGCAATTTTAATTTTACTAAACATTTCCTCTAACTGCCTAAATAATTAAACAAGATTGGCCTTAAAAACATTCAGACTTAAGATGTATATTTTAATATAATTTCAAATGCATGATTAATAGTGAAGGGTGTAACGTGGATCTTCTGGTCCGCTGGGTTTGGCCAAACATTTAAAAAATGGTACCAAAACTCGAACCTTAACCCGGACACCATTGAAACAAAAGGGGGCACAAAAATCTGACATTTCCCAAGCTGTCAACTATGTGACAGGCCGGGAAACACCGACTCTGATGTGCGGTAACCTATCACATTACTGCTGGTCAAAGCGCTGCAGTATTCATGCTGTCATACAGATGACACAGTGTTAGCCAGCAGCTTGGACTGGCAGTGAAAAGGTCACCACCGGTCAGTCTTTGGCTGTGGAGAGTACTATGAGAGTGTGTATTCTTACTTTTTAACAAAAGGCTCCAATTCTCACTGAATAATTTCAATTGAATATGAAAATATGCTAGGAATATTAATGACATGGTAGTAATTCTCATCAAATCCACTTTGTGGTTGTATATACAGAAAATAAGACAGACAGTTCCTGGCAGAGTTTTACAAAATTATTACTTTTTTAAAGCTAACTTGCACCACATATCTTGGAAAATGTCAAAAAGGAAAGATAACGATGGAAATATTTGTATGTATACTCTGGTTTATTCTATGTTGCATAGAGACCCATGTTCATAGCAACATAGTATGTAAGGTTGAAGGAAGACTTTAAGTCCATCTAGTTCAACCCATGCCCTAACATGTTGATCCAGAGGAAGGCAAAAAAAACCTCAAACTACAAACACTAAGCTCCACACTGGGGAAAAAAATTCCTTCCCGACTCCACATACGGCAATCAGACTAGTTCCCTGGATCAACGCCCTATCAAGGCATCTAATATATACAACCTGTAACATTATACTTTTGAAGAAAGGTATCCAGTCCCCTCTTAAATTTAAGTAATTAATCACTCACTACAACATCATACGGCAGAGAGTTCCATAGTCTCACTGCTCTTACAGTAAAGAATCCGCGTCTGTTATTATGCTTAAACCTTCTTTCCTCCAGACGTAGAGGATGCCCCCTTGTCCCTGTCTCAGGTCTATGATTAAAAAGATCATCAGAAAGGTCTTTGTACTGTCCCCTCATATATTTATACATTGTAATAAGATCACCCCTAAGCCTTCGTTTTTCCAAACTAAACAGCCCCAAGTATAATAACCTATCTTGGTATTGCAGACCCCCCAGTCCTCTAATAACCTTGGTCGCTCTTCTCTGCACCCGCTCCAGTTCAGCTATGTCTTTCTTATACACCGGAGACCAGAACTGTGCACAGTATTCTAAGTGTGGTCGCACCAGTGACTTGCATAGAGGTAAAATTATGTTCTCCTCATGAGCGTCTACGCCTCTTTTAATGCATCCCATTATTTTTTTTTATTTGCCTTTGCAGCAGCTGCCTGACACTGGCCACTAAATGTGATTTTGTCGTCCATCCATATGCCCAGGTCTTTTTTAGTGACAGTTTTGCCAAGTGTTTTACAATTAAGCACATAATTATACATCTTATTTCTTATTTCTAAAAGTATTGTATTAAATTATATGAATACTACAAAGATTATTACAATACATAAATACTACTGGACATTTACAAAAGAATGGGGATGCAACATCATATATTATATTACGTAGTGCATTGATGCCTTATCATGCTGGTTATATTCAGAAAAAACAATATCAGTGGTTAAATTCCCCTTATGTGGAACAATGGTCACATGAAAAAAATGTATGTTAATACAAGCAAGATGGCAACACTTACGTCAATATGTACTTGGAAAGAGGATCCCCACTACTCCAATGCACGTTTCGTATCAAAACATAACGCCTCCTGATGAAGTTTTGATACGAAACGTGCATTTCAGCACCTCCGGAGAGGAGTTGGTTGAGTGCATTTGTATGTTGTATGTTGCAGTGAGTCACTGCTTAGAAACGGCTGTGTCTGCAACATACACTGCACCACCAATGTTCCTTTGGCAAACTATCTGGACAATGGCTTCCTGGGAACCTATTACACACACTGAACTGCCAGCTAAACTGGACATACTGCACTTTATGAAACATTGCATAGCAGTGACACTACTTACCCGGTGATTCTTCACTTAACCCCTTCCCGACATTTGACGTACTATCCCGTCGAGGTGGGGTGGGCCCGTATGACCGCCGACGGGATAGTACGTCATAGCCGATCGGCCGCGCTCACGGGGGGAGCGCGGCCGATCGCGGCCGGGTGTCGGCTGCATATCGCAGCTGACATCCGGCACTATGTGCCAGGAGCGGTCACGGACCGCCCCCGGCACATTAACCCCCGGCACACCGCGATCAAACATGATCGCGATGTGCCGGCGATGCAGGGAAGCATCGCGCAGGGAGAGGGCTCCCTGCGGGCTTCCCTGAGCCCCCCGCAGCAACGCGATGTGATCGCGTTGCTGCGAGGGTCTTACCTCCCTCCCTGCCTGCTCCAGACCCGGATCCAAGATGGCCGCGGATCCGGGTCCTGCAGGGAGGGAGGTGGCTTCACAGAAGCCTGCACAGAGCAGGCACTGTGAAGCAGCCTGCACTTCTCGCAGATCGGTGATCTGTCAGAGTGCTATGCAAACTGACAGATCACCGATCTGTATTGTCCCCCCCTGGGGCAAAGTAAAAAAGTAAAAAAAAAATTTTCCAAATGTGTAAAAAAAAATAAAAAAAAATATTCCAAAATAATGAAAAAAAAATATATATATTATTCCCATAAATACATTTCTTTATCTAAATTAAAAAAAAAAAACAATAAAAGTACACATATTTAGTATCGCCGTGTCCGTAACGACCCAACCTATAAAACTGCCACACTAGTTAACCCCTTCAGTAAACACCGTAAGAAAAAAAAAAAAAAACGAGGCAAAAAACAACGCTTTATTACCATACCGCCGAACAAAAAGTGGAATAACACGCGATCAAAAAGACTGATATAAATATCCATGGTACCGCTGAAAACGTCATCTTGTCCCGCAAAAAACAAGCCGCCATGCAGCATCATCAGCAAAAAAATAAAAAAGTTATAGTCCTGAGAATAAAGCGATACCAAAATAATTATTTTTTCTATAAAATAGTTTTTATCGTATAAAAGCGCCAAAACATAAAAAAAATGATATAAATGAGATATCGCTGTAATCGTACTGACCCAACGAATAAAACTGCTTTATCAATTTTACCAAACCCGGAACGGTATAAACGCCTCTCCCAAAAGAAATTCATGAATAGCAGGTTTTTGGTCATTCTGCCTCACAAAAATCGGAATAAAAAGCGATCAAAAATGGTCACGTGTCCGAAAATGTTACCAATAAAAACGTCAACTCGTCCCGCAAAAAAAAAGACCTCACATGACTCTGTGGAGCAAATGTGGAAAAATTATAGGTCTCAAAATGTGGAGACGCAAAAACTTTTTTGCTATAAAAAGCGTCGCTGGTTTCACACTTCCGTTTTTGTCTGCAGCGTTTTTTGCACAAAAAAACGCATGCGTTTTTTCCCTATATTTAACATTGAAAACGCATGCGGTTTTTTTGTACGCGTTTGGTCGCGTTTTCAAACGCATGCGGTTTTTTTCTGCATGCGTTCATTTTCAGAAATACAACCTGCAGTATTTTCTTGCGTTTTTAAGCACATGCGTTTGTTTGCGTTAAAAACGCATGCATTTTTATCGAAAAAAACAAAACACACTGAAAAGCCACCCACCACCATCAAGGTGATAAAGGGATCCAAACCCTAACCCTAACTCTACCCCTAACCTCACCCCTAACCGTTTAATGAACATTTTCTGACAGTCATAGTGCCACGTATTTCAGTGCCACGTATTTCAGTGCCACGTATTTCAGTGCCACGTATTTCAGTGCCATGTATTTCAGTGCCACGTATCACGTATTTCAGTGCCACGTGTTTCAGTGCCACGTATTTCAGTGCCACGTATCACGTATTTCAGTGCCACATATTTTAGTACCACGTATTTCAGTTGCACGTATTTCAGTGCCACGTATTTCAGTGCCACGTATTTCAGTGCCACGTATCACGTATTTCAGTGCCACGTGTTTCAGTGCCACGTATCACATATTTCAGTGCCACGTATTTCAGTGCCACGTATTTCAGTGCCACGTATTCCAGTGCCACGTATTTCAGTGCCACGTATTTCAGTGCCACGTATTTCAGTGCCACGTATTTAAGTGCCACATATCACATATTTCAGTGCCACTTATTTAAGTGCCACGTATTTCAGTGCCACGTATTTCAGTGCCACGTATTTCAGTGCCACGTATTTCAGTGCCACGTATTTCAGTGCCACGTGTTTCAGTGCCACGTATTTCAGTGCCACGTATCACGTATTTCAGTGCCACGTATTTCAGTGCCACGTATTTCAGTGCCACGTATTTCAGTGCCACGTATTTCAGTGCCACGTATTTCAGTCACGTTTAGGGTTAAGGTTAGGGGTAGGGTTAGGGTTAGGGCTAGGGTTGGAGGTAAAGTTAGGGTTGGGGCTAAAGTTAGGGTTGGGGCTAAAGTTAGGGTTAGGGTTTGGATTACATTTACGTTTGGATTAGGGTTGGGATTAGAATTATGGGTGTGTCAGGGCTAGGGGTGTGGTTAGGGTTACCGTTGGGATTAGGGTTAGGGGTGTGTTTGGGTTAGGGTTTCAGGTAGAATTGGGGGGTTTCCACTGTCCAGGCACATCAGGGGCTCTCCAAGCGCGACATGGCGTCCAATCTCAATTCCAGCCAATTCTGCGTTGAAAAAGTAAAACAGTGCTCCTTCCCTTCCGAGCTCTCCCGTGCGCCCAAAAAGGGGTTTACCCCAACATATGTGTTATCAGCGTACTCGGGACAAATTGAACAACAACTTCTGGGGTCCAAGTTCTCTTGTTATCCTTAGGAAAATAAAAATTTGGGGGGCTAAAAATCATTTTTGTGGGAAAAAAAAGATGTTTTATTTTCACGGCTCTGCATTATAAACTGTAGTGAAACACTTGGGGGTTCAAAGTTCTCACAACACATCTAGATAAGTTCCTTGGGAGGTCTAGTTTCCAATATGGGGTCACTTGTGGGGGGTTTGTACTGTTTGGGTACATCAGGGGCTCTGCAAATGCAACGTGACGGCTGCTGACCAATCCATTTAAGTCTGCATTCCAAATGGCGCTCCTTCCCTTCCGAGCTCTGTCATGCGCCCAAACAGTGGTTCCCCCCCACATATGGGGTATCAGCGTACTCAGGACAAATTGGAAAACAAATTTTGGGGTCCAATTTATTCTGTTACCCTTGTAAAAATACAAAGCTGGGGGCTAAAAAATCATTTTTGAGAAAAAAAAAAAAATTTATTTTCACGGCTCTGCGTTATAATCTGTAGTGAAACACTTGGGGGTTCAAAGCTCTCAAAACACATCTAGATAAGTTCCTTAGGGGGTCTACTTTCCTCTACTAAATGGTGTCACTTGTAGGGAGTTTCAATGTTTAGGCACATCAGGGGCTCTCCAAACGCAACATGGCGTCCCATCTCAATTCCAGTCAATTTTGCATTGAAAAGTCAAATGGCGCTCCTTCCCTTCCAAGCTCTGCCATGCACCCAAACAATGGTTTACACCCACATATGGGGTATCAGCGTACTCAGGACAAATTGCACAACATTTCTTGGGGTCCAATTTCTTCTCTTACCCTTGGGAAAATAAAAAATTGGGGGCAAAAAGATCATTTTTGTGAAAAAATATGATTTTTTATTTTTACGGCTCTGCATTATAAACTTCTGTGAAGCACTTGGTGGGTCAAAGTGCTCACCACACATCTAGATAAGTTCCTTAGGGGGTCTACTTTCCAAAATGGTGTCACTTGTAGGGAGTTTCAATGTTTAGGCACATCAGGGGCTCTCCAAACGCAACATGGCGTCCCATCTCAATTCCAGTCAATTTTGCATTGAAAAGTCAAATGGCGCTCCTTCCCTTCCAAGCTCTGCCATGCGCCCAAACAATGGTTTACACCCACATATGGGGTATCAGCGTACTCAGGACAAATTGCACAACATTTTTTGGGGTCCAATTTCTTCTCTTACCCTTGGGAAAATAAAAAATTGGGGGCAAAAAGATCATTTTTGTGAAAAAATATGATTTTTTATTTTTACGGCTCTGCATTATAAACTTCTGTGAAGCACTTGGTGGGTCAAAGTGCTCACCACACATCTAGATAAGTTCCTTAGGGGGTCTACTTTCCAAAATGGTGTCACTTGTAGGGAGTTTCAATGTTTAGGCACATCAGGGGCTCTCCAAACGCAACATGGCGTCCCATCTCAATTCCAGTCAATTTTGCATTGAAAAGTCAAATGGCGCTCCTTCCCTTCCAAGCTCTGCCATGCGCCCAAACAATGGTTTACACCCACATATGGGGTATCAGCGTACTCAGGACAAATTGCACAACATTTTTTGGGGTCCAATTTCTTCTCTTACCCTTGGGAAAATAAAAAATTGGGGGCGAAAAGATCATTTTTGTGAAAAAATATGATTTTTTATTTTTACGGCTCTGCATTATAAACTTCTGTGAAGCACTTGGTGGGTCAAAGTGCTCACCACACATCTAGATAAGTTCCTTAGGGGGTCTACTTTCCAAAATGGTGTCACTTGTAGGGAGTTTCAATGTTTAGGCACATCAGGGGCTCTCTAAACGCAACATGGCGTCCCATCTCAATTCCAGTCAATTTTGCATTGAAAAGTCAAATGGCGCTCCTTCCCTTCCAAGCTCTGCCATGCGCCCAAACAATGGTTTACACCCACATATGGGGTATCAGCGTACTCAGGACAAATTGCACAACATTTTTTGGGGTCCAATTTCTTCTCTTACCCTTGGGAAAATAAAAAATTGGGGGCAAAAAGATCATTTTTGTGAAAAAATATGATTTTTTATTTTTACGGCTCTGCATTATAAACTTCTGTGAAGCACTTGGTGGGTCAAAGTGCTCACCACACATCTAGATAAGTTCCTTAGGGGGTCTACTTTCCAAAATGGTGTCACTTGTAGGGAGTTTCAATGTTTAGGCACATCAGGGGCTCTCCAAACGCAACATGGCGTCCCATCTCAATTCCAGTCAATTTTGCATTGAAAAGTCAAATGGCGCTCCTTCCCTTCCAAGCTCTGCCATGCGCCTAAACAATGGTTTACACCCACATATGGGGTATCATCGTACTCAGGACAAATTGTACAACAACTTTGGGGGTCCATTTTCTCCTGTTACCCTTGGTAAAATAAAACAAATTGGAGCTGAAATAAATTTTGTGTGAAAAAAAGTTAAATGTTCATTTTTATTTAAACATTCCAAAAATTCCTGTGAAACACCTGAAGGGTTAATAAACTTCTTGAATGTGGTTTTGAGCACCTTGAGGGGTGCAGTTTTTAGAATGGTGTCACACTTGAGTATTTTCTATCATATAGACCCCTCAAAATGACTTCAAATGAGATGTGGTCCCTAAAAAAAAATGGTGTTGTAAAAATGAGAAATTGCTGGTCAACTTTTAACCCTTATAACTCCGTCACAAAAAAAAATTTTGGTTCCAAAATTGTACTGATGTAAAGTAGACATGTGGGAAATGTTACTTATTAAGTATTTTGCGTGACATATGTCTGTGATTTAAGGGCACAAAAATTCAAAGTTGGAAAATTGCAAAATTTTTGCCAAATTTCCATTTTTTTCACAAATAAACGCAAGTTATATCGAATAAATTTTACCTTTAACATGAAGTACAATATGTCACGAGAAAACAATGTCAGAATCGCCAAGATCCGTCAAAGCGTTCCAGAGTTATAGCCTCATAAAGGGACAGTGGTCAGAATTGTAAAAATTGGCCCGGTCATTAACGTGCAAACCACCCTTGGGGGTGAAGGGGTTAAAGGGCGACTATGTGATAGAGGCCGTTTTCTGGCCGAAACATCTCTAGCTGTCGCTAACTTTAATAAATATTCACCTGAAGCATACTTCTTCCATCGTATGTGTGCAGTGATTCTACATTGAACTTGTATCTATGGGACCAATGGTTTCTTTTCACTAGCACCATATATCAATATTCTTCAGTCGAGTGCTAACCATCTATATTATACACCCTTAATAATTGAGTCCCCCACTACCAGCACCTGTCTGGCCTGCCCTACTCTCCTATTTCCCCCTTTACTGGAGTAGACACTCCTGCGACTTTCAGAGGTCATGCCTTGCTGCAGCAATGATACCCCTGTTCTGACACTCCCCTCAGCTGCCAACTTAGCAAACTTATTGGGGTGAGCCAAATCAGGACTAGCCTCCCTGGCACTCTTGTTTCCCCAGCTCTCTAGCTGTCACCCAGCTTACTGCCTCACTGTCCTGCAGTTCCTTACTACCATTCTCCCCCACATCTATCCCATTGAGTGTCTGCTCAGTGAGCAGCAGACTCCTTTCCATATTGTCTATGGATCTCAGTGTTGCCAGCTGCCCATTTAGATCCATTACCTGGGCTTCCAATGCACAACATGCTCACATCTCACACAGCAGTATGCATCCTCAACCGGCTGTTCAAGGATTGCATACATGTGGCAAGATGAGCACTGGATGGCATTGTCAATAATGGAGCTCATTTCCTAATGGGGATGGCACCAGATGGAAGTGTTAAGTAAAAAGAAATATAAAGAATAAATAAAATACAAACAGAAACACAAAGAGAAAAAGGGTAAAAGCCCTGAGCTCGGAATGCATAGACAGATGTCCTAATCCCCCTTCCTTAACTCCTCACTTCCCTCCTTCTTCCTCCACATTTAATTTTCTCACTATGAATTCTCCATTTTAAATATTATCATTAAAAGTCAGGTTTTAATCTCGACATCAAGTGGATGCTGGAATACCCATTTTCTCTTTGACTTTGCTGCCGTGCTGGAGTCTGAGCATCACACCCTACTATGGAGACTATATCCACACACATGGTGAGCTTAAAATATCCGTTCCCCTTTCCCATTTTTTTATGCAGAAAAAACAACAAAAACAGCATTTTCCATGATGGAGCATAGCTTAATAAATAGAGCACAGACTAATCTTTCAGGTGAGAAATTTGTAAACAAATCTTGTGGGTGAATTGGAAATAACTAATAAAAAATAACACAATAAACATTACAGTTTGATCTATTAATTGGACATTCTAAGGCCCAAAAGTACAAGTCCACCAACTTTCATAGTCCATTTACTGTTAGTGATGTCTGGACCGTCCATGGGTCTTTGATCAAAGTAAAGGTATACACGTGGCTGTTGCGTTTTTTTTTTAAGGACATCACATTCCAACTTGGACCATAAAAGTTGGGGAAACTAGCGATAAGGAGCATTTACACTGCAAATAATCGTGAATAAGCATTGTTAAAAAATGCTTGTTTCAGAACTATCTCACTATGTAAACAGGATGCCTATCAGCTGATGAATGAGCAAACTGATCAATGATCAGGGAAATGATCCTTAACCCTCCGTCAGGGGCAACTGATCTGACAGGCGCAGCTCACTTAGTTTCATTTCTCTATTTTCAGTGGTTTGTCTGGGAAACACCATCCTCCCAGTACCTTCCTAACTTTAAAGGCTGTGTGAAACCTGAGAAGCCTCTTGTGCTGCAGAGCTGCAGGAGATCAGATATCAGTGTTTTGGCTTCTCCGGCTCATTGCCCCTGAACGCGTCACACATTTGTCGATTAGAATTTGCTGTTTTTATTCATCCCAATTGTTTTTTTAGCTTGATTTATGAATAGCAAGTGCTAAATTTGTGGATTTGTCATAAAAGGTTTTGTTAGAAATAAGAGTGTGCTTCTCAGGCACATTGCGCCCTAACACATATTCTCTCTCTTGCTTCAGCTTTTCTTCTGAAATGGCGAGGAGAATATTCGACTTGTCCAATGCCCTTCATGTTGAGCAAGTGCAAAATATACTGCTTGATGATGAGACAGACCCCTTACAGCTAGAAGATTTAGGGGAAGAAAGTGACATTGCTTCAGAAGATGATGTGGAAGAATGTCCAGATGTGTCTGATACAGGTCAAGATGGAGAGAGTGAGGAGGATGCTCAAGACATAAAAACATATTACTTTTCTGGTTATTAAACATTTTTTTTTACACCTGATTATATGTATTCTCATTCATTACATTCCTATTAAGGTAACCGATCACTTTTAGAGCATTGAAATTTTTAAAAAAGGAAAATATAGCCAATTTTCTAGCCTGTGCCGACAGGCGCAATGCCCCTAAACTCGTTATGAAACATATTGCCCCTGACGGAGGGTTAATAATGATCTTTAATTTAATTTAGCATAAAATATTATCGTTTTCAGCAATGTCTCATGCTGTATAAATTAGACATAGACTGTCAATAAAAATGGCAGCATAGGTTCACTGAGCAGTCTAGTATAAATCGCTTAGTGCTCATTGATTTCTTTGGTCTGCCTGTGTAAACAGGCACTGAAATGACTGTCTACTAGTAAAACTTTACCGATTGGCATTTGTGTAGCTTTATATATTGGTCTGTGGAAATAGACCCTTAACTCCTTAAAGGGAAGGTGCCATCAAAAAACATTTTTTTTACAGCAAATGTAAAAATGTAAAGAATTAATGTTTACATTTTCTTAAAAAATATTATCATTTGTTTATAATTTAGTAAAATATGAAAAATAGTTTGAAAAGTTTTGGAATTTCCACTTTTAAACACCGGGGGGAACAGCTGCTGAAATTTCAGAAAAACCTAGTGTACACCTAGCTCACATTACAGCACCGCAGTAATTATGGGCGGAGTCTGATGCGTGTGATGTCTCCTCTCCTCCCCTTCTGGGTGTTTGCTAAGGGATAAGAGAGGATGATATTCAGGAACCCAGTGAGAAGCCATTTTGTTGGTGACTGCAGAGTAAGGCTGCCGTCACACTAGCAGTATTTGGTCAGTATTTTACCTCAATATTTGTAAGCCAAAACCAGGAGTGTAACAGAGGAAAAGTATAATAGAAACATATGCCCCACTTCTGCATTTATCACCCAATCCTGGTTTTGGCTTACAAATACTGAGGTAAAATACTTACCAAATACTGATAGTGTGACGGCAGCCTTAGGCTACTTTCACTGTTGTGAATTCTGCTCTTGAGCTCCCTCCGGAGGTTGTTGGTGGTAGTGCAGTTGTCTTGGGGTTGTAATCCTGGGCAGGTGTTTCTGCTGATTTCAGCTCTATTAGGTATTTAGGTGTGCAGGATCCATGAGTCCTTGCCAGTTGTCCATTGTTTCTGGAGGGATTGTATCTCTCTCTGGCTCCTCATGCCCTGCTGCCAATTCAGCTAAGATAAGTGTCTGTTTTTTTGTCTCTGTGCACACATGCAGTGTGCTTTGCAATTCAGTGCAATTCATTGTGTTTTTGTCCAGCTTAGACTTTGTTTGGATTTTTCAGTCATGCTGGATTCTCAGGAGATGCAGATATACTTTCTATGTCTTTAGTTAGATGTAGAATATTTGTATTATCTGCTGTGGATATTTTTAGGGTTTTAATACTGGCCGCTTAGAATTCTGTCCTATCCTTTTCTATTTAGCTAGAAGTGCCTCTTTTGCTAAATCCTGTTTTTCTGCCTGCGTGTGTCTTTCCTCTTATACTCACAGTCAATATTTGTGGGGGGCTGCCTATCCTTTGGGGTTCTGCTCTGAGGCAAGATAGAATTCCCATTTCCATCTATAGGGGTATTTAGTCCTCCGGCTGTGTCGAGGTGTCTAGGATGTGTTAGGTACATCCCACGGCTACTTCTAGTTGCGGTGTTAGTTTAGGGTTTGCGGTCAGTACAGGTACCACCTACTCCTGAGAAAGTCTCTCATGTGGCTCCAAGGTCACCGGATCATAACATTTCACACTAGCGTTGTTGGCTGTACGTTGCAATGCGTCGTTCAGGAGAAAAAACACATCCTGCAAAGTTGTCTGCAGGATGCGTTTTTTCCCCATAGACTAACATTACCGACGCATTGCGACGTATTGCCACACGTCGCAACCGTCATGCGACAGTTGCGTTGTGTTTTGGCGGACCGCCGCCACAAAAAAAGTTACATGTAACGTTTTTTGTGCGTCGAATCCGCCATTTTAGATTGCGCATGTGCGGCTGAAACTCCGCCCGCTCCTCCCCAGACCTTGCAATGGGGCAGCGGAAGCATCGTAAGACTGCTTCTGCTGCCCACGTCGGGCATTTCTTTCACAACATGCGTCGGTACGTCGGCCCGACACACTGCGACGGGCCCATACCGACGCTAGTGTGAAAGCAGCCTTATACTGACAAGTAGACAGTCACCGAGGATGGCAGGCAGCAAGGATTCTGGGAGATATGTGGTGGAGGGAGCAGGGTGACAGCAGCACAGAGTATTTCAGGAGAGCAGTGTGCTGGTCTATGGGGGGCACCATGTTTGGTGCGCGGAGCAGCCAGGGATTGTACATAGAGCGCTGTCTTTTATACACATGGATGGACAGTCTGCTTGTCTGCTCCACAGAAATCCAGGAAACATTTCTGCTGATTGATGGCCTGTTCTGATCCAGACTTTGCATGCAGACCCCATTCCCCTCCTCAGATCCTGTCATCTCCAGCAGTCAGTATCACACATGAGAGGATTATTAGATACACGTCTCAGCAGACAGTATCACACAGGAGAGGATTAGATACATGGCTCAGGCTACTTTCACACTTCCGTCTTCAGGGATACGTCACAATGCGTCATTTTGGAGAAAAAACGCATCCTGCAAAGTTGCCCGCAGGATGCATTTTTTCCCCATAGACTTACATTAGCGACGCAATTGCGACGCATTGCGACGTGTGGCCACACGTCGCATCCGTCGTGCGACGGATGCGTCGTGTTTTGGCGGCCGCGATGCACAAAAAAAAGTTCAATGTAACTTTTTTTGTCCGTCGGTTCCGCTTTTTCCGACCGCTCATGCGCAGCCGGAACTCCGCCCCCTCCTCCCCGCTCATCACACTGGGCAGCGGATGCGTCATAAGACTGCATCCGCTGCCCACGTTGTGCTAAATTTAGCACAACGTCTGTCGGTACGTCGGGCCGACGGTTTGCGACGGCCCCATACCGACGGAAGTGTGGAAGTAGCCTCAGCAGTCAGTATCACACAGGAGAGGATTACTAGATACATGTCTCAGCAGACAGAATCACACAGGATAGGATTAGATACACGGCTCAGCACAGTATCACACAGGATAGGATTAGATACACAGCTCAGCACAGTATCACACAGGATAGGATTAGATACACGGCTCAGCACAGTATCACACAGGATAGGATTAGATACACGGCTCAGCAGTCAGTATCACACAGGAGAGGATTAGATACACGGCTCCATTCCGCAAAAATTTTATCTAGGAGTATAGAGAAGATTTTGAACCCAAAGATACTACACACAATTTGGTAATATTAGGACAGTAAATAGAAATATTTTAATTTTTCACAAAAAATGTTGTTTTAGCCTCAATTTTTTCACTTTTGCAAGAGGTGACATGAAATAATAGACCACTCAGTTTGTTGCCCACTTTCTTCTGAGCATGGCAATACTCCGCATGTGGTGAAAAAACACTGTGTGGACAAACGGCATGGCTCCGAATTGAAGAAGTGCTATTTGAATTTTGGAGCACAAATTTGGCTGGAAGAGTCCTTGACTTGCGAAAACAGCAGAAACTCCACAATTGACCCCAGTTTCTAAATTGCACACCCTAAAGAATTAATTTATGTGTGTAATGAGTCTTTCGAGCTCACGTTGTTAGGACTGGCAGAACGCACCAAATAATAATTAGAGATGATATAAGGTGCAGTCCGGGGTCCACCGTGCAGCTAAGACACCTGCTGCTTGGTAATGACGGACTATATGGCGGTATAATGTGAGTACACACATGGGTTAGCTACACCCAGTATGAACGAAGTGAACCCTGTTGCATCACAGGGCTGGGATACCACACAGAGAGCGCAAGCAAAGCGACACAGAACTTTGCCCCAAGACTTAGGGTAAGAGTCCTTCTAGATCTATTACGCTCAAAACCGCTACTGTAGTGCCAGGGAATCAACTAAACTTAAAGATATACTGCACCGGAGTGCATGCAGCGCCGCTCTGGCAGACACCACTAACCACCCTAACTAGGGCCAGGAAAGTGCACTATCTGCGCATGGCGCCGCTCTGGCGGTCGCTGCTAACTAGATAAAGTATCTTGTGCTAATGTGCAGGATAGCACTGTCGGGCGCTAGATAGCTCTACCATTTGTGAGCAGGCAACAACATTAGGGATGGGAATGATTTGGAGCTTTCATCCATCGACAGGCATTCATCCACACACACACACAAGTTTACACTAGCGCATAGCCGAGCGGCCATGTGAACCCTTTATAGTAGTAGTGCTCCGGGACCTTCCTGATGGTCCAATAGGAGCTGCGACAGGACCTGAGCATGTGACCCCCGACCTCCAATGGGAGGTCGTCCCGTGGGCATGCTCAGTGTGGGAAAAGCAGGACTTAGTCCCTGAAAGCCTGCTCGCTGCTGATCAGTGCTGGTTACAAAGGCAGAGCCTGGAAAGGCAGCAGTACCCAAGCGCACAGTATCAGCTTGAGCAGCGGTGGGAACTCAACACCTAACACACGTGTTGGTAAAAGTTTTAGTTCAAAATGAATGTGAAAAAATAAAATCTTTTTTTTTTTCACAAAAGCGTCATTTTTTAGGACAAATTTTTAATACATAGTAGTGAGTAGGGTTGAGTGAAACGGATCGGACAAATTCAAAAATCGCCGACTTTTGGCAAAGTCGGGTTTCATGAAACCCGACCCGATCCTAGTGTGGGATTGGCCGTGCAGTCGGCGATCTTCACGCCAAAGTCGCGTTTCGTATGACGTGTTCAGCGCCATTTCTCAGCCAATGAAGGAGGACGCAGAGTGTGGGCAGCATGATGACATAGGTCTCGGTCCCTACCATCTTAGAGAAGGGCATGACACTGATTGGCTTGCTTTCTGCGGCATCACAGGGGCTATAAAGGGGTATGCACGCCGACCGCCATCTTACTTCTGCCGATCTAAGCATAGGGAGAGGTTGCTGCATCTTCGTCAGAAGAAGGGACATAGTTACGGAGGGAAGATTAACCCCCAAACCGCTTGTGCTGTAGCGATTTCCACTGTCCAACACCACCTTTTTTTGCAGGGACAGTGGAGGCTATATCTTTGTGCATCAGCTCTGTAGCTTATTAGGCTGCCTTATAAGGCTCCCTGATAGCTGCATTGCTGTTTGCACTGCTGCTGTTTAAACCAACTGCTATTTCAAAAGCAAAATCCTGTTGCTCCTTTCTGCACAGTTATCTTGTTTATTTGTCCACACTTTTGTGTGCAGCAGTCCTTTCTATTGCTGCCATACTTGTCCTGAGATCATTGCAGGGAGATTGAAACTGTACTACAGTCCTTGTATTTTTTCATATATCTTCCAGCCATTTGCTGCCACTCACATTGCGTTGTTTTATACACTGTGCCTGAGTTTGGGTTCAGTCTCCCCCCAAAAAAGTGAGATTCAAATTTTTAAAACGTGGATATACCTCAGTCCTCTTAGTTTGTGGTGTATCAGCCAGCCACTTGTTGTCACTCACATTGCATTGTTTTATACACTGGGCCTGAGATTGGGTTCTGTGTTAAAAAAAAAAGTGAGATTGAAATTCTCACAAAGTGGATATACCTCAGTCCTCTTAGTTTCTCGTGTATCAGCCAACCACTTGCTGCCACTCACATTGCGTTGTAAAATACACTGGGCCTGAGTTTGGGTTCAGTCTCCCCCCAAAAAAGAGAGATTCAAAATCTCACAAAGTGGATATACCTCAGTCCTCTTAGTTTGTGGTATATCAGCCAGCCACTTGCTACCACTCACATTGCGTTGTTTTATACACTGGGCCTGAGTTTTGGTTCAGTCTCCCCAAAATAAAAAGGGAGATTGAAATTTTCACAAAGTGGATATACCTCAGTCCTCTTTGTTTGTGGTGTATCAGCCAGCCACTTGCTGCCACTCACATTGCGTTGTTTTATACACTGGGCCTGAGTTGTGGTTCAGTCTCCCCAAAATAAAAAGTGAGATTCAAATTCTCACAAAGTGGATATACCTCAGTCGTCTTAGTTTGTGGTGTATCAGCCAGCCACTTGCTGCCACTCACATTGCGTTGTTTTATACATTGGGCCTGAGTTTGGGTGAGTTTGGGTTCTGTGTCCCAAAAAAAAGTGAGATTGAAATTCTCACAAAGTGGATATACCTCAGTCCTCTTAGTTTGTCGTATATCAGCCAGCCACTTGCTGCCACTCACATTGCGTTGTGAAATACACTGGGCCTGAGTTTGGGTTCAGTCTCCCCCCCAAAAAAAAGTGAGATTCAAATTCTCACAAAGTGGATATACCTCAGTCCTCTTAGTTTGTCGTATATCAGCCAGCCACTTGCTGCCACTCACATTGCGTTGTAAAATACACTGAGTTGTGGTTCAGTCTCTCCAAAATAAAAAGGGAGATTTAAATTCTCAACAAGTTTATATACACATTCTACCTTGTTTTACAGTACCATATTACGGTTGTTATTTTGGTTACATTTTCCCAAAATTGAGGAAGTCTGGTGGAAGAGGCCGTGGGCAGTCATTGCCAGCTGGTACTGATGGTGGTGGTGGAGCATCTGGTGGTAGTGGGAAAAGCAAAATAGCACCTAAGGCTGGGGGTGTTGAGCCAGCGTCATCGTCTGGCTACACAAGGCCTTGAAGGCTCCCTTATCTGGGAGTAGGAAAACAGCTTTTAAAGCCGGAGCAGCAGGAAAAAGTTTTGGCTTTCATTGTTGACTCAGCCTCTAGCTTTTTTGCATCCTCTTCAGAAAGTTCCAAATATAAAAGCAGCGAGTCATCAGTGGATGCTCCCGATCAGGAACAAGATGTCTCCGTGTGTCCTTCACCCAAATCAAAAGTGAAGGATGCATCAGGCGACACTACAGGTTACTCCATGGAGCTCTTTACACATACCGTGCCTGGGTTTGAAAGAGAAATTGTTAACAGCCCATTACAAGATGAATCGGACATGGACTGCACTGATGCACAGCCACAGCTAGATTATTATGCTGTTCCATTGACTCAGATCACTAAATTGCCCTCGCAGTGTACTGAGCCAGAATCTGACCTTGATGAGACTATGGTGCCCCATCCCGAACACGATAGCACCTTAAACGGTGACACAGAGGAAAGTGCACATGACATTGAAGAGGAGGTGATAGATGACCCAGTTGTTGACCCAGATTGGCAGCCATTGGGGGAAGAGGGTGCCGCTGCCAGTAGCTCAGAAGAGGAGGAGGATTATCCGCAGCAGCCATCTACATCGCAACAGCTGTCATCTGGCAGGCCCGTATCAGGCCAAAACTGTGTGTCAAAAACAAAAACAGTTTTAGGACAGCGTGGCCATCTGGTGAAAGTACCACAGCGCGCAATGCCTGAAAAGGTATTCGATAGTAGGAAGAGTGCAGTGTGGCAATTTTTTAACCAAGATCCGAATGATCAGTGCAAAGTTATCTGTAAGAAATACTCAAAGACCTTTAGCAGAGGGAAGAATCTTCAAAATTTAAATACAACGTGCATGCGTAGACATTTAACCAGCATGCACTTACAAGCCTGGACAAACTACCAAACATCACGTACCATTGGTGCACCTGCTCAGAATGAAGGTAGTCAGCAATGCTACATTGCTTCCCTCACTGTAAGCCCACCGGTTAGGACACCACCAGCAGCAAATGTGGAGGTATCGTCGCAAGGCCAAAGCAGTCAGGGAATCACAAGGTTATTGGTAGGAAACACTGTATGTAGGCCAACATCAAGAATACCATCACCAACCCTCTCTCAATCCACCATGCCCACCACCACCACTAGTTCCATCATATGCAGCTCTCCAGTCCAGCTCACCCTACAAGAGACTCTCGTTAGGAAAAGAAAGTACTCATCCTCTCATCCGCATACACAGGGTTTGAACGCCTACATTGCTAGACTAAACTCGTTAGAGATGATGCCCTACCAGTTGGTTGAAAGCGACACTTTCAAAGACCTGATGGCCTATGCAGTACCACGCTATGACCTACCCAGTTGGCATTTCTTTGCGAGAAAAGCCATCCCAGCCCTCCACCAGCATGTCAAAGACCGCATTGTCCATGCACTGAGGCAATCAGTCAGTGGAAAGGTGCACCTCACAGCAGATGCATGGACCAGTAGGCATGGCCAGGGACGTTACGTGTCCATCATGGCACACTGGGTTAATGTGGTGGATGCAGGGTCCACAGGGGACAGCCATAGTGGGACAGTTCTGCCTAGCCCACGGTCTAGGAAACAGTTGGCTGTAGGCGTTCGCCACACCTCCTCCTCCAGAAGCGAATGCTCGTCTACAGAACGCAGTTGCACAACCACTCCATCCGCAGCTGCCAGTGTTGCACATGAGGTGTCCCATTATCGAACAGCTAGTGTTAAGCGTCAGCAGGCTGTGTTACAAATGAAGTGTTTGGGCGACAACAGACACACCGCAGAAGTACTGGCCGAGCACTTGCAGCAAGAAACTCAGTCATGGCTGGGCAGTGTGCATCTTGAGGCAGGCAAGGTAGTCAGTGATAACGGAAGGAATTTTATGGCTGCCATAGCCCTTTCAGAACTGAAACACATACCTTGCCTGGCTCACACCTTGAAACCTGGTGGTGCAGTGCTTCCTCAAAAATTATCTGGAGTTACCAGCCCTGCTCCTGAAGGTGCGAAGACTTTGCTCGCACATCCATCCGCCGGTTGCCCGTACACTCCAGCCGTATGCTGAACCATCAGTGATCGCTGAATCTTCCCCAGCACCGCCTAATAATCGACGTTGCAACAAGGTGGAACTCCACACTGCACATGCTTCAGAGGCTGTGCTGTAATTTATTTGTGGGAGGATACACATACACGGACAGGCACTTGGATGGCAGACATGGAGTTGACTGGTGTGCAGTGGTCGAAGCTACAAGACCTCTGTCAAGTCCTTCAGTGTTTTGAGGAATGCACACGGCTGGCAAGTGCAGACGACGCCATCATAAGCATGAGCATCCCACTAATGCGTCTGCTGATGCAAAGTTTGATGCACATTAAGGAGCAGGCATCTGCAGCTGAAGAGGAGGGAAGCCTTGATGACAGTCAGCCATTGTCAGCTCAGGAAACTCTCCTGGACGAGGTGGCAGATGAAGAGAAGGAGGAGGATGATGGGGATGAATATTTTTGTGAGGAGGATGCTTCTCAGGGGTCAATAGAAACTGGTGGTGTTGCAAGGTCAGGTACAGGGGTTTTGCGGGACACAAGTGATGTTGATTTGCAGGAAAGTGCTCCTCAACCCAGCACAAGCAGTGAATTAACATAGTAACATAGTAACATAGTTAGTAAGGCCGAAAAAAGACATTTGTCCATCCAGTTCAGCCTATATTCCATCATAATAAATCCTCAGATCTACGTCCTTCTACAGAACCTAATAATTGCATGATACAATATTGTTCTGCTCCAGGAAGACATCCAGGCCTCTCTTGAAGCCCTCGACTGAGTTCGCTATCACCACCTCCTCAGGCAAGAAATTCCAGATTCTCACTGCCCTAACAGTAAAGAATCCTCTTCTATGTTGGTGGAAAAACCTTCTCTCCTCCAGACGCAAAGAATGCCCCCTTGTGCCCGTCACCTTCCTTGGTATAAACAGATCCTCAGCAATATATTTGTATTGTCCCCTTATATACTTATACATGGTTATTAGATCGCCCCTCAGTCGTCTTTTTTCTAGACTAAATAATCCTATTTTCGCTAATCTATCTGGGTATTGTAGTTCTCCCATCCCCTTTATTAATTTTGTTGCCCTCCTTTGTACTCTCTCTAGTTCCATTATATCCTTCCTGAGCACCGGTGCCCAAAACTGGACACAGTACTCCATGTGCGGTCTAACTAGGGATTTGTACAGAGGCAGTATAATGCTCTCATCATGTGTATCCAGACCTCTTTTAATGCACCCCATGATCCTGTTTGCCTTGGCAGCTGTTGCCTGGCACTGGCTGCTCCAGGTAAGTTTATCATTAACTAGGATCCCCAAGTCCTTCTCCCTGTCAGATTTACCCAGTGGTTTCCCATTCAGTGTGTAATGGTGATATTGATTCCTTCTTCCCATGTGTATAACCTTACATTTATCATTGTTAAACCTCATCTGCCACCTTTCAGCCCAAGTTTCCAACTTATCCAGATCCATCTGTAGCAGAATACTATCTTCTCTTGTATTAACTGCTTTACATAGTTTTGTATGATCTTCAAATATCAATATTTTACTGTGTAAACCTTCTACCAGATCATTAATGAATATGTTGAAGAGAACAGGTCCCATACCAACCCCTGCGGTACCCCACTGGTCACAGCGACCCAGTTAGAGACTATACCATTTATAACCACCCTCTGCTTTCTATCACTAAGCCAGTTACTAACCCATTTACACACATTTTCCCCCAGACCAAGCATTCTCATTTTGTGTACCAAACTCTTGTGCGGCACGGTATCAAACGCTTTGGAAAAATCGAGATATACCACGTCCAATGACTCACCGTGGTCCAGCCTATAGCTTACCTCTTCATAAAAACTGATTAGATTGGTTTGACAGGAGCGATTTCTCATAAACCCATGCTGATATGGAGTTAAACAGTTATTCTCATTGAGATAATCCAGAATAACATCCTTCAGAAACCCTTCAAATATTTTACCAACAGTAGAGGTTAGACTTACTGGCCTATAATTTCCAGGTTCACTTTTAGAGCCCTTTTTGAATATTGGCACCACATTTGCTATGCGCCAGTCCTGCGGAACAGACCCCGTCACTATAGAGTCCCTAAAAATAAGAAATAATGGTTTATCTATTACAATACTTAGTTCTCTTAGTACTCGTGGGTGTATGCCATCCGGACCCGGAGATTTATCTATTTTAATCTTATTTAGCCGGTTTCGCACCTCTTCTTGGGTTAGATTGGTGACCCTTAATATAGGGTTTTCATTGTTTCTTGGGATTTCACCTAGCATTTCATTTTCCACCGTGAATACCGTGGAGAAGAAGGTGTTTAATATGTTAGCCTTTTCCTCGTCATCTACAACCATTCTTTCCTCACTATTTTTTAAGGGGCCTACACTTTCACTTTTGATTCTTTTACTATTGATATATTTGAAGAACAGTTTGGGATTAGTTTTACTCTCCTTAGCAATGTGCTTCTCTGTTTCCTTTTGGCAGCTTTAATTAGTTTTTTAGATAAAGTATTTTTCTCCCTATAGTTTTTTAGAGCTTCAATAGTGCCATCCTGCTTTAGTAGTGCAAATGCTTTCTTTTTACTGTTAATTGCCTGTCTTACTTCTTTGTTTAGCCACATTGGGTTTTTCCTATTTCTAGTCCTTTTATTCCCACAAGGTATAAACCGCTTACAGTGCCTATTTAGGATGTTCTTAAACATTTTCCATTTATTATCTGTATTCTTATTTCTGAGGATATTGTCCCAGTCTACCATATTAAGGGCATCTCTAAGCTGGTCAAACTTTGCCTTCCTAAAGTTCAGTGTTTTTGTGACTCCCTGACAAGTCCCCCTAGTGAAAGACAGGTGAAACTGTACAATATTGTGGTCGCTATTTCCTAGATGCCCGACCACCTGCAGATTTGTTATTCTGTCTGGTCTATTAGATAGTATTAGGTCTAAAAGTGCTGCTCCTCTGGTTGGATTCTGCACCAATTGTGAAAGATAATTTTTCTTGGTTATTAGCAGAAACCTGTTGCCTTTATGGGTTTCACAGGTTTCTGTTTCCCAGTTAATATCCGGGTAGTTAAAGTCCCCCATAACCAGGACCTCATTATGGGTTGCAGCTTCATCTATCTGATTTAGAAGTAGACTTTCCATGATTTCTGTTATACTTGGGGGTCTGTAACAGACCCCAATGAGAATTTTGTTACCATTTTTCCCTCCATGAATTTCAACCCATATGGACTCGACATCCTCATTCCCTTCGCTAATATCCTCCCTAAAAGTGGACTTTAGACAAGACTTTACATAGAGACAAACCCCTCCTCCTCTCCGATTTTTACGATCCTTTCTAAACAGACTGTATCCCTGTAAGTTAACTGCCCAGTCATAGCTTTCATCTAACCATGTCTCGGTTATTCCCACTATGTCTAAGTTACCTGTAGATATTTCTGCTTCTAGTTCTTCCATCTTGTTTGTCAGGCTTCTGGTGTTTGCGAGCATGCAGTTTAGAGGATTTTGTTTTGTTCCAATCTCCTCGCTGTGGATTGTTTTAGAAATGTTCTTACCTCCCTTCTGAGTATGTTTTCCTGGGTATTCTTTGTTCGAGTCTAATGTTTTTCTTCCCGTCCCCTCTTCTTCTAGTTTAACGCCCTCCTGATGAGTGTAGCGAGTCTTCTGGCGAATGTGTGTTTCCCAGGTTTGTTGAGGTGTAGTCCGTCTCTGGCGAGGAGTCCATCGTACAAGTAATTCACACCGTGGTCCAGGAATCCGAATCCTTGTTGTCTGCACCATCGTCTTAGCCAGTTGTTCGCATCAAGGATCCTGTTCCATCTCCTGGTGCCATGCCCATCTACTGGAAGGATAGAAGAAAAAACTACCTGTGCATCCAGTTCCTTTACTTTCTTCCCCGACTCTTCAAAGTCCTTGCAGATTGTCGGTAGGTCCTTCCTTGCCGTGTCATTGGTGCCAACATGTATCAGAAGAAATGGGTGGACGTCCTTGGAGCTGAAGAGCTTTGGTATCCTATTGGTCATATCCTTGATCATCGCACCTGGAAGGCAGCATACTTCTCTTGCGGTTATGTCCGGTCTGCAGATGGCTGCTTCTGTACCTCTCAGTAGTGAGTCTCCCACCACCACCACTCTTCGTTGCTTCTTGGCTGTACTTTTTGCTGTCACTTGTTGCTGTGTACCCTTTTCTTTTTTGCTTGCTGGTAGTGCTTCATCCTTAGGTGTGCCATCTTCATCCTCTACAAAGATTTGATATCGGTTCTTCAGTTGTGTGGTTGGTGATTTCTCCATGGTCTTCTTGCTTCTTTTGGTCACATGCTTCCAATCATCTGCTTTTGGAGGTTCTCTGACACTTTTTTCACCTTCTGTGACCAGTAGAGATGCTTCTGTTCTGTCTAGGAAGTCTTCATTCTCTTTGATGAGTTTCAAAGTTGCTATTCTTTCTTCCAGACCCCGCACCTTTTCTTCTAAAAGGGCCACTAGTCTACACTTCTGACAGGTGAAATTGGATTCTTCTTCTGGTCGATCTGTGAACATGTAGCACATGCTGCAGCTCACCATGTAGGTTGTCACATCTGCCACGTTGCTCCTAGATCCTGCTGACTTGCTCTGTCACCTGTGGCACCTGGAATATGCAAAATATCCTCCTCAAGCTTGAATCCCTGGTTTGGTGATGCTTTCCAAGCAGCTGGTCCCGGCTGTACCCAACGATCTTCTTGCTGAGGGAGACTCTTCACTTTTCCCAGAAGGCACCTGGAATATGCAAATTATCCTCCTCAAGCTTGAATCCTTGGTTTGGTGATGCTTTCCAAGCAGCTGGTCCCGGCTGTACCCAACGATCTTCTTGCTGAGGGAGACTCTTTGCTCTTCCCAGAAGGCACCTGGAATATGCAAATTATCCTCCTCAAGCTTGAATCCCTGGTTTGGTGATGCTTTCCAAGCAGCTGGTCCTGGCTGTACCCAACGATCTTCTTGCTGAGGGAGACTCTTCGCTTTTCCCAGAAGGCACCTGGAATATGCAAATTATCCTCCTCAAGCTTGAATCCCTGGTTTGGTGATGCTTTCCAAGCAGCTGGTCCCGGCTGTACCCAACGATCTTCTTGCTGAGGGAGACTCTTCGCTTTTCCCAGAAGGCACATGGAGTATGCAAAATATCCTCCTCAAGCTTGAATCCCTAGTTTGGTGATGCTTTCCAAGCAGCTGGTCCCGGCTGTACCCAACGATCTTCTTGCTGAGGGAGACTCTTCGCTTTTCCCAGAAGGCACCTGGAATATGCAAATTATCCTCCTCAAGCTTGAATCCCTGGTTTGGTGATGCTTTCCAAGCAGCTGGTCCCGGCTGTACCCAACGATCTTCTTGCTGAGGGAGACTCTTCACTTTTCCCAGAAGGCACCTGGAATATGCAAATTATCCTCCTCAAGCTTGAATCCCTGGTTTGGTGATGCTTTCCAAGCAGCTGGTCCCGGCTGTACCCAACGATCTTCTTGCTGAGGGAGACTCTTCGCTTTTCCCAGAAGGCACCTGGAATATGCAAATTATCCTCCTCAAGCTGGAATCCCTGGTTTGGTGATGCTTTCCAAGCAGCTGGTCCCGGCTGTACCCAACGATCTTCTTGCTGAGGGAGACTCTTCGCTTTTCCCAGAAGGCACCTGGAATATGCAAATTATCCTCCTCAAGCTTGAATGCCTGGTTTGGTGATGCTTTCCAAGCAGCTGGTCCCGGCTGTACCCAACGATCTTCTTGCTGAGGGAGACTCTTTGCTTTTCCCAGAAGGCACCTGGAATATGCAAAATATCCTCCTCAAGCTTGAATCCCTGGTTTGGTGATGCTTTCCAAGCAGCTGGTCCTGGCTGTACCCAACGATCTTCTTGCTGAGGGAGACTCTTCGCTTTTCCCAGAAGGCACCTGGAATATGCAAATTATCCTCCTCAAGCTTGAATCCCTGGTTTGGTGATGCTTTCCAAGCAGCTGGTCCCGGCTGTACCCAACGATCCTCTTGCTGAGGGAGACTCTTGGCTTTTCCCAGAAGGCACCTGGAATATGCAAATTATCCTCCTCAAGCTTGAATCCCTGGTTTGGTGATGCTTTCCAAGCAGCTGGTCACCTGGAACATTGGCCCACATTTCTGAGTATGCCTTGCGTATACTAAAAAGGGACCCCCGCATTATCAAAATGATGACCGATGACGATTACTGGTTGGCCTGCCTCCTGGATCCATGATATAAAGGAAAATTACAAAATATCATGCCACATGAGAACCTTGAGCAAATATTGGCTACCAAACAATCAACTCTTGTAGACCATTTGGTTCAGGCATTCCCAGCACACAGCGGCAGTGATGGTTCTCACACGAGCCATGGTGGGCAACATGGCAGAGGTGTTAGAGGTGCACAAATCCGAAGTGGCATTGGACAGAGGGGTTTTATGACCAGGTTGTGGAGTGATTTTGCAACGACCACTGACATGACAGGTACTGCTGCATCGATTCAAAGTGACAGGAGACAGCATTTGTCCAGTATGGTTATGAACTACTTTTCCACCCTTATCGATGTTCTCCCTCACAGGTCATTCCCCTTTGATTACTGGGCATCTAAAATAGACACCTGGCCTGAATTGGCAGAATATGCAATACAGAAGCTCGCATGCTCTGCTGCTAGTGTGCTATCAGAAAGAGTATTCAGTGCTGCTGGTTCAATACTGGCCGAAAAAAGGACACGTCTGGCTACCCAAAATGTTGATGATCTAACCTTCATTAAAATGAACCAATCATGGATTTCAAATTATTTGGCCCCACCTTCCTCTGCTGACACGTAGCTTGCCTGAAAAATGTCTTGCTTTTGGCCTCCTCTTACTGACTTCTCCAATTCCTCCATTTGCAGCTGCTGAATGTCCACCATAGGCCAATTTTATACCTCCCTAAATGGGCTGACTCCCCCCACAGGGCCATGGTCACCACCTGGCGCAAGCACCCGTGCGAGTGCCATTTTCCTGGACTGGTGGGTGTGCCCACTCTTGGGCGACGGCACTGGCACAAGGTCCTCATAGTACAATGAAGTGTCTCTGACGTTGGTGGTGCACAACCAACGTCAGACACACCGTTGTAATATGAGGGGCCCTGTGTCAGTACCGCAGCCCACGAGAGAGTGTTCCCCCCAGCTCGAACAGTGCTCTACCACTTGCAATACTTACCTCTCCCTGCTCCACCACTGTGTAGTCTGTGCAGTTAAATCCTTCAATGACACTGCCAATACAAATTTGTTGATTAATACGTTGCGCCTACTACCACTGTCTGCTACTCAGCAGAGGAGCCCACCCCTGTACCTAGCTATGCCACCTGGTTATTTCTGAAAATTTTTTTGGCAGACATGTAGCCTACTTTATTATTAGGGCCTACTCACTGTGTCAGCCACTCCTTTCAATTGTCCTCCGCTGAACCAAACAATGCCACCTGGTTATTCCTGTTACCAAATTTGAACTGCATTTAGCCTACTTACTTATTTGGGCCTACTCACTGTGTCAGCCACTCCTTACAATTGTCCTCCGCTGAACCAAGCAATGCCGCCTGGTTATTCCTGTTACCAATTTTGAACTGCATTTAGCCTACTTACTTATTTGGGCCTACTCACTGTGTCAGCCACTCTTACAATTGTCCTCCTCTGAACAAAGCAATGCCGCCTGGTTAGTCCTGTTACCAATTTGGAACTGCATTCTGCCCACTTTATTATTTGGGCCTATATCTGTGTTTCCTCCTCATCCTGCCCATTGCCCCGCCACTGCTAGATGAGTCTGCTGGTACATTGACCCAGACCACTACATTCCCCTTGCACTCTACACAGCCAGAATCTGACCCTGCTGAAAGTCAGGTTCCCCTTCCCGCATACTATACCACCTTACATGGGGACAAAGAGGAAGGTGCAGATGAAAGTGCAGGTTCCTTCATCAGGTGGGGGGGCATACTCGTTGGCGACGTCACTGGCACAGGGCCCCTCATAGTACACAAAAGTGTCTCTGCCGGTGGGAGGCGCCACCCGCCGTCAAACACACCGCCGTACTATGAGGGGCCCTGTGCCAGTGCCAATGCCAATGAGTGGGCCCCCACTGCTTGCTCAGGATCACAGCACTTGCAAAGTTGAAATACTTACCTCTCCCTGCTCCACCGCCGTGACGTATTCCGCGTTTCCTGGGCCCACGAAAATCTTGAGCCAGCCCTACCCCCCCACAACTTTAGCCAAATGACCCCCAGTTTTCAATGCCTAACTATTATTATAAATTAAGATTGACAAGCTTCAGTAATAAGAATGTATGTTTTTGGCATTAAAATGGGCACTGTAGGTGTTTTCCTGTCCTCCACTCACTGCCGACTTTGATTCCCCATTGACATGCATTGGGTTTTGTGTTTCAGTCGGCCCCCGACTTTTCGCAATAATCGGACGATTTCACCCGACCCGACTTTTGACAAAGTCGGGTTTCGCGAAACCCGACTCGATCCTAAAAAAGTAAAAGTTGCTCAACTCTAGTAGTGAGAGTTGAGGAAATGGACCCCAAAATCTACCGATCTATTCTTCCTGTGCTCAGATGTAACCCCGTTTGTAGGCTGACTGAACGGTCGGGCCCAAAAAGGGATGAAGCACTCTGTACTCTCTATATATGATTTAATTATCTAGAAATGCACAATGTACCCAGCATCCCATTTGCCAGTAAATAAAACTTTACTGCGCTCACAAAGCATGCCACTCTTATTTAATTAGAACTGGAAAAAACTGCATTGAAATGAAAGGCAACAGGCTTCAAAGTGGAGGAGTGTAACAATGTTGCAAAACTGAACATGTGCACAGGATAAAAAAATATCCAGGGCTACTGCCACTCTTTAAAAAAAAAAAAAAAGTGGACTAGTTGTACTTGTTTTCTATAGCACAATCAATCGCTATATGAGGGAAGGGTGTGACGCTGGCACACTATAGCAGGTCCCTACCCGACAAGGTAGGAATCACCATGTGCGCAGAACAACCCATCCTTTTACAGAATATACTGTATATAGAGGCAGTGTGCCACACTACCTGTTGACAGTTTTAGCAGGTTTAATGGGTTTTATAACAATAAAACAATAAGAAAGCCCATTCTTTATAGATCAAGAATGGCTCGTGTACTAGGTGTCCTCCATGAAAAACCACCATGTCTATAGCACCAAACAGTAGAAAGGTTCAGAAAGTATGCTTT